>NC_040093.1:42228786-42945661 GCF_003369695.1 Bos indicus x Bos taurus
ACTCCACCGCCTAAGAGATTATTAACAGGAGTACCAGATCCATTCCAAATAGGAACAAATCCAGCGAGGTTTCCTGGCTGCGGCTACCTCGTGTCGTTACCTTGGAGAAACCTTGCGTTCAACCCGGGAAAATCCTAGTTAGAAGAATTACAGTTATCGCCAGATTGATTTAGTGATAAAAATTCACCGTAATAGATAAGATTCCTTGATTTTTCAAAATGCATTTTGGAGCCATCTACACGTTTGCAGCTGGGATACATCTATTTTTTTTTTTTTTTTTAAGTAAGAATCGGAGAGAATTCATTAAATTAGTCCCTTGGGGAAGATTACTGCTAATTAATTAATTGCAAACATTTCCAGAGGGATGGTATGTCAGTTGTAAACTAATAAAATTAGGTAGTTGAAATACTTACTCAGCAACTTTGTTTGCCCATTCATTCCTAAGAAGATTTTTTTTTTTTAATGACAGAAAAATGGGGAGGGTGGTGAAGAAAAAGCATTAGTTCTGTCCCCTGGCGATTGGGTTGCAAAGGAGAAACTACCATATAGGATTTATTGATTTTCAGGTGATTTATAAGATCTCTGTGGTATCAGTGCTGTGAGCAGAGCCTCCAGGCCTACCTCTTGTCTTCCCTCTCCAGGATTCAAAAAAAGCAACATGATTTGGAAAAAAAAAAAAGAAAGAAAAGAGGAGGAAGAACAGTGGTGAAGTGAATTGGGAGCTGTGATATAAATGCTTCAGCATTTTTCCTCATCTGCAGAAAAGAAAACAAACAAAAGAGCCGGTTTTTCTGTTAAGGCATCTTTCTTTCTATTGTGTTCAAAGTTGTTTTAAGGTATAAGAATGTCTTGGGGAGGAAGGCTGCTCTTTCCAGGCGTGGAGACCTTGATTTCAGATTGCTTTCCTGGAGAGGCGGCACCAAAGCAAGTCTACCTGGTGCCACTGACATTTGATTGTCACCACCGTAAGCATTTAGTAGGGTTCCGTAAAAGTGTTCCTATGAAGTGTGCCTTTTCCCATTATTTGGGGACCCTCATTACAAAACCAAACCATCAGGTTCAACCAGTATCAGCCTCTGTCTGGCAGAAACCTTGGGTGAAAAGGAGTGTTTCCTGGAAAGTGATTCAGGGAAGCTGCCATGGAATTTGCTCTCTTCCGGACTTGTTGACAGGCAGTCACATCGACAGCCAAGTGCCCTGAGCCTCTCCACCATGCTGGCTTTTCATTGCTTTGTTCAGCCCTGACTCATTTAGTTTGGGGAGAACTGCCCAATTGTCTGTGTGTCCGTATTGAATTTTACTGAAGCAAGTAAATAAACCTATCGAATACAGACCCAATTATATTTAAGGGAGTCATTCCACCTTGCTTTATACAGATGATACAGATTCTTTTATTGTATTATACCACATACCCTGATAGTGCCTCTAACCGCTCATTAAAACAAATCTGAAACAGTCAACAGTCAAAGGCCTCTTTGGAGCAGGGAGAGTACTAATCTGACATTGTTTATTTGAAGTTCAGGTTGCTTTGATTGAAATGTACTGAAGGTCTCGAGCAGGCAGAGTAAGGGATGTGCCTTGATAGTAAACCTGAATGCAGGTGCCACACACATGAAAAGGAAAATAAATCATACTGTACTATTTTGAATATTTTAAATATCTCTGATTTCCTAATGATTTAGAAAGACAGCAGATTTTTACAGGGAGAGGATGATAACAGCAAAATGCCCCAAATCAACTTTAGATGCCTCAGATCATAGATGGAATGTGTGAGTATATGGATAAAATAACACTGATGAAAATGTGCTGTTATATTTTTTAAGTATGAATTTTTTGTGTGACTGTTTTTGGACTGAGAAGGGTGACATCTCCTCAAATCTATGCATGAATGAACAAGTGCATCTGGACACGTGCATCTATAATTTATACTGATCAGTCACCACAGGTCTCCCCGAGTAAAATCGAAATGAACACTAATTGTTTTGACGGAAGTAGTGTGCATGGCATCTGATTGTGAAACACAGCGAGCCCCTGCCTTGCCTGAATACATATTGTCAGCAGCAACTCTGGCATCAGGAGAGGAAAATAAAAAGGCAATAATTCCCAGATGAGGGTGTTGATGTTGCTTGTTAGGAAATAAAAATAGAAAGAAAGAATGAACTTCTAGATAAAGTGAAAAATGAGACAATGCAGAGATCCTGGTGTGTCAGCAAGCCAGGTAGAAACCTGAGCTCAGACTTAAAGAATTGTAGCTTTGCATTTGTAGATTCTTGGGAGCTATCCTAAACACCTCTGCTTTATCTTATTTAAGGCTCATGATAAGGAAATTGAAAAGGTGGGAAGCAAACCTCAGATCACACAAATGAGCAGATGACAGAGGAGGAAACAGAACTGCAGTTATGGTCTTTCCACAAAACCTTATTTCAAACATATATAAAGCCAGATACAGCTGGAGATGTAGTGCCCTGGAATAACACAATGTAATTTAGCCCAGAAATATCTGACGGGACACCACAGTAAGCACATTAGTTCAAGTCTCTACTACATGCTTTTATATCAATTTGTTTTATGAAAGAGCTTATGTGATAATTTAGGAGTTTTAGAAATTTGATGAAGATCATTAATTAAAATAGAAAATGGCAAACAGACCCATCTGTGATGGATAAGAATAATAATAATTTAAAATCTCAGCAACAACAAAAACTTCTAAAAAAATCCACCCAAGATTATGTCTATATGATGGTTTATAAAACAATTAATGCAATTTTGTTAGTGACTGTGTCAGGAAGAGAGTTAGATATATATATATATATATGAAAGTATTGGTCTCTCAGTCGTGTCTGACTCTTTGCAACCCCATGGACTGTAGCCTGCCAGGCTCCTCTGTCCATGAAATTCTCCGGGGAAGAATACTGGAATGGTTTGCCACTTCCTTCTCCAAGGGCTCTTTCCCAGCCAGAGATCGAACTCGGGTCTCCTATATACATAGTTGGGAGACCCGGGTTTGATTCCTGGATCGGTATATATATCTATATCTATTTACCAACCAAATTATTTACATTTGTATATATATATTTTAATCTTTGTTTTTGCATCAGTAGACTGGGGGGATTGGTGCATTAACTTCTCAGTTACAAAGCAGCTTTTATGTGTAGAAATTCTTCGTTATTTTTATCTTTGACATTTTTCTCATGACAGCTCAAGGAATCTCAAGGAATTAAAATTCGAAGTCAACAAGAGATGTATGGATTTGAAAGCCAGGGAACAGTTCCAGAAGCCAAAGTCTTTGGGGGAAAAAAAAATGCGTGTAAAAAACAAAGACCTGAAAGAGGCAACATATAAAGGCTTGCTAGGATAGGATGCTGTGTACTTTCTCCCCTTTGCACCAGGGGAAACCACCAAGAGTGGTTTTGAGTGTACAGTTAGGGAACAGACCTCCATGGCCAAGACCAGTAGGAAAGGGAGCTGATTTGGCGCTGGCTCTGATTCTAGCCAGGGACTGTGCCTTTTTGCATACAACTCTCTAACTGGATCATTGCTAATAGGCCATAATTAAGGATGCTATTTTGTCATTCTTCTCCCTAAAGTATTTCACTGTCGTAGACTTTAAGGCTTCAATTAAAATACGAGCAGCTTCAAGCCACACACATTTTGTCTGATTAGCTGCATTCCGCCAGTTTTCTCTTTCACTGTGGTTTCTCCTACTTTTAAAACTGAGCATTAGAACTGGCCAGGAGCCTTCTTTTTTGTGCCACCTGGGGCCCACTACTTTAGGGAAGCTGGGACCATTTGTGATGTCACGTGCTGGCCAGAGTAATTTACGACAAATCTTCACAAATCAATAAAAATATGGAAAGTATATCATTTTTAAAGGGGGAAAAAAAAGAGAAACATATGAGACATGCCCATTAGGGGCATAGCCATTCTAATACCTGCATGTCTGCTTAGGTCTGCAATTAAAAACATTCTGATAATAAATCTCCTTGCAGTCTCTTTTAATGCTTTTAACTTTCCTGAAGGTTCAAATTGGTATCCCAAAAATGTGCCAGGACTTTCACAAGGTATTTTATAGACTCATAAATAAATATGGCAATTAATCTCTGCTATATTTCTTTCATATTTGATGACAATTTATTATGGCATTCACCCATTCGGTGCACAAAAACTCTAATGCACTTAAAATCGGATTTCAAACCAAACATTTTATGGGAAAATATAGTATTGATCATCCATTTAAAGATATCATGAAGATGATTCATAACCTGCTGTAAAAAAAAGATCTCATGAGAATCTTACAAATGAGTGGGGTGGTGGAATCGTCTATTCATAAAACCAGAGCTGTTGGATCGGTTCCTCTTGTTTTCTTCATCTATCTTTGAGCTTTCCAGCACTGATTACTTTCATAAGTTGCTGTTTTATAAGAAAAATCCTTTTCTATGACATTTTTCATAGTGACAGAGGTTGTGAAATTTCACAGTATTTTCTTGTGCAATTTTCTTTCAAAATTCTGTCTGCAGGAAGAGTTTCCAGGGCAATAGAAGATGTTTCCATTACTTTGGAGTCAAAAGTACTGTATAACCCTCATGACACTTACATGTAATTGGCAGATCGTGGTGGTTCTAAGAAACCTTGAGCCCCTGATAGTCCACTGAACTCATCTGCTTTGAATGTTTGAATATCTTTTGTGTACACACAGTCGGGGTGAGAATATAAGAAAATTCTTCCCTTCAAGTAGCACATGGCCTGTCTGGGAAGAAAGACCCAAATCATTTATTCAGTAGACATTTTCTGAGTGTCTACTGAATGCTGGGCATGGTTCTAGGAGGTGAGGATTCAGAACTGAACAAAACCGTTCCCTGCCTCATGAAGGTTACATTCAAATGAGTTAAATATTATTTGCATCATCCTGAAATCACTTATCTAGCACTGTAATACTTTGGGAAAGTGGCTTAGTATTTACTGAATGCTCACAAGACTCAAGGCATAAAGTTAAGAACCTTTTATACCTTCATTCATTCCTTTGCCAAGTATTCACTGAGTTCTTGTTTTTTAAGAGCACTGACTTAGGGGCTGTGAATTTAGTTCAAAGAGACGATGAAAATTTCTGTCCCTATGGAGTTTACAGTTTGGTTGTAATGTCTACCTGATATTAAAAATCATTCGTTTTGTTTTACAGAAGTTGGATCCTAAGAGAGCTTAACTTGCCCAGTGTAACAGAGCTAGTTCTGAAAATCTGGGGTTTGAACTAACTTCTGGCTTTAAAATCTGGGGAAAATAACATTTCTGATTAAATACTTACTTGCTGAGATGATGCTGTTTCAAGAAATAACCACCTCCCCTAACATACAGATGATCTGAACTGCTGTGTAATTTTTTATAGCATATGATTGGCTTCCCCTACCTTTTAAAGTCTATGTAATACCAATTTTCTGCATAGAGATGAAAAAAATGGAGCAGCTAAGTGGATGTTTTGGTCCCGTTGACACCAACACCTTGGATTCTCAGGAGTTAGTTTAGTTTTTCCATTCGCCTTTGACTGATGTACTGATGACTAGGGTTGTATATGATGTCTAAATGACTAGGAAAACACATCTCATAAATAGTGGCTGATGGGAATAGGAGATGGAGCACTGCTGAGCTGTGACTCAGTTGCTTCGGTGACTCAGTTGCTTCAAATCTACCTATATTACCTGCTACATCTATTACAGGTCCATTACTTACTTTCTTCTTTCTTCTTTTCTCTTAGTCACTCTGAGGGTTAAATAGGGGAGGTTTTCTTACCCTCTTTTCACAGATGAATAATCAGGGTTCAGAGGGATTAAACCTCTGGTTTAGGGCACATAACTGAGTAGCATTTGAGACAATCTTGGAACCAATGGGTCGCTGAACTGATGCATGGTCTTCTCATGGGTTCCAGCACCCTTTGCAAGAAAGCATGAAGTCCAAACTTGGATTTCTATACAGGTTTTGGGAAGTAGCCTAGCAGCTCTTTATATCTCTGGGAAGGTGGCACCTTGATCTTTCATTTTGGTTTTGCTATCAGGTTTCCCCTGGCAGTTTTAAAGCCATACATGCATCTGCTTTCTGCCTAAGTATCCTGTGTCCATGAAACTCTCCAAATAAGGATACTGGAGTGGGTTGCCATTCCCTTCTCTAGGGAATCTTTCCAACCCAGGGATCAAACCCTTGTCTCCTGCATTGCAGGCAGGTTCTTTACCCTCTGAGCCACCTGGGAAGCTTTCTGATGTTTCAGGTTTATTCTAACAGAGAGCTCAGAAGAGAGAGTTTGCAGTGCTCACAGCAATGACAGGGCATGACACTGAATATGAGAATTTAATCAACAGTAATAAATCCACCAACAGGACTTTGGATCTCCTGCCTGCATTTCTGAAACCCCAAAGCTGGCATCTTTCAGAGGGGATACCTACATTAGCTCCAGGCACATGCTGCTTTGAACCTGCAGAGATGGAGACACTGGGCGCAGTGTCTATCTCATGGCCAGGAGAAAATGGACTTGACAGAGACAGCATGAAATACATGAGTGGGATTAGACTGTCAGTGTAGACCGGAGAACATAAACCATTTCCTGTGTCACTCTCCAGCTCAAGGGCAGAGGCAGAGCAGAGGGGAAACCTGCAACTATAATTATGAAATATAAATTTATACATATATAAAGGGGAAGGCTGAAAGTGGATATTAACCACTAAAACTCCTTTTACATTATACACCACAGGGATATGGAAAAGCAGTGTGGGGATTAAGGACATCTTTTTGCTAGAGTAATTTATTACTCTAGATTATGCAGTTAACAGAGAAAGGGAAAGTTGATACTTGATTGTTTCTCTGTAAAAGTTAAATGTGAGTAACTGGAAGGTCTTGCCCCTGGCTGTAAACACTTGGTGTTAGAGGAAAAGATGGCCAAGAGCTTAGCAGAGCACTGGTTTGAGAGACAACGCTGGAATCTAGCCTTGGTCCTGCTGCTTTTGTCTGGAAGGCTTTAGACAAGTCTCTTTTCCTCTGGAAGCCTCAGTTTACTCATCTGCAAAATGGAGAGCCTGAGTTCCATGATCTACAAGGGTCCCTTGGGCTCACATCTTTCTGGAAGTCAGGTCATGCTTCCTTTTCCAGGACTTAAAAATTCTTCTGCTACCTTTATAAGCACAGACTCTCTGGAAAGTTCTTTTTTATCATGGATGGCAGATTGAAGACTTTTGAGCATTAAAAAAAAATATACATGACCAGCCTCGCCTTCTGAGATTCTGAGCAAGCCTGAAGTGTGGCCTGGACATCTGTATTCAAGAAAAATATAAAATATAGTAGTGTGCGCATGTCAATCCCAAACTTTCAATCTAGCTCTCTGCCCTACCCTTCCTCCCTGGTAAGCATAAGTTCATTCTCTAAGTCTTAAGTCTATTTCTGCTTTGTAAATAAGTTCATTTGTATAATTTTTTTTAGATAACACATATAAGTGATATCATATGAAATCTGTCTTTCTCTGTCTGATGTATTTTACTTAGTATGATAATCTCCAGGTCCATCCATGTTCCTGACATGTACATATTACTATATTTAAATAGATAACCAATAAGGACCTATTGCATAGCATAGGGAACTCTGCTCAATACTCATAATAACCTACATGGGAAAATAATTTGAAATATATATATATGTAAAACTGAATCACTTTACTGTACACTTGAAACTTACGTAACATTGTTAATCAACTACGCTCCAATATAAAATAAAATTTTTAAAAAAGAAAAATAAAAAAATAAAACAAATAGAAAAATAAAAAATAAAAAGTAGAATATGCATGTGATAAAATGCTGTACTACCTGTGGGTGATATGACTGATTGTCTAGCTCATACCCAATCCCTGCTTCTTCCTAACTAAACATGTTCTGACGTTGTCTGGGGTGACTATGCACAGTTGTAACTACTTGCTTATGGATTTCTAGCACCTTTCAATGAGGGAGAGGAGCATGCCATGTGAACCAATTCTGGCCAATCAAACATAGAAGAGATTTGCATGGAGGATTCTGGGAAAGCACTTGTTTTCATGATAAGAGAGGCCAGGGGCAATGTGGCACACACATTCTCTTTTCAGTCTGAACAGCCACTTTCATTTGTTCATTAGTTCAACAAATGTTTATTGAGCACTTACTCTGTACTGGGTAGGATTCTAAGATGTGGGGGTACAGTTGTGAACAAAACAAAATCGCCAGCCTCATGGAGCTGATATCCTGGCAAGAGTCAGACAATAAACAAGGTACACAGGTAAAGTACAGAGATTCTAGAGGAAGAGAAAGGCTACGGAGGAAAAAAAGAAAGCAAGGAAGGAGAGTCACTGCAAGTAAAGGGTCAAGATAACTGCACAAAAGTACCCCTTTATCAGGGAGCCAATTAAACACTACCTCTGGTTATGTCAGACAAACTGGTTTTGTCTAAGTCTCTGTTAATTGGGTTTTCTATTACTTTCAGCTGAATGGATTCCTGAGACAGTGTAGTGGGGGCACAAAGAGACAAGTAAGTCATCTGATTATTTCATCCCCACTCTCCAGAGGCACAGACTCCTAACAGTTTCTTGGCTGCCTTCCAGAAATTTTCTATGTTAATACAAGTCATATAAATATAAGCTATACATGCAATCTCCTAATCCCTCTCTCTCTCTGTCTCTCTCTCTCTCTCACACACACACACACAATTAATGACAGTATAGCATGGGGGTTGGAGGTTTGGATATAGGCAACCTGTGTAGTATAGCACAGGTATTATATGTGCAGTTTATATAGTATTGCATGATATACAGGCTGCCTATGTAGTGACCCCAACACTTTCTAGCCATGACTATCTTGAATAAGTTCCTTTTTTAAATTAAAAAAAATTTTTTTTGGTTGCTCTGCTGGGTCTTGGGCTCTTTGTTGCAGCATTCACGCTTCTCTAGTTGTGGGACACAGGCTCCAGAATGCTCAAGCTCAGCAGTTGTGGCCCACAGGCCTAGTTGCCCTGGGGTCCATGGAGTCTTCCTTTCCTGACCAGGGATCGAACCCGCATCCGCTGCATGGGAAGGCAGATTCTTTACCACTGGACTGCCAGGGAAGTCCCTTGAATAAGTTTCTTAATTCCTATTTTTCAATTTCCCCCATTAGGAAAATGAGAATAACAAGCTTACCACAGTTTCTTCTGATGATTTAATATACTATGAGATGAAGCATATATAGCTCTCTCTGGTACACTGTGACCACTCAAAAGTGTTTGCTACTTTATACACAGAAGGCACACAGATATCCCTCCTTTGGACCCCAGCGTATTATTCCTTAGTACAGAGATCAGTATTTTTTCTCTTAATGTCCATGGGACATTTGAATGAGCCCTCTTGATGGAGGATCATGTTCTAAAAGGATTTATGTCACTCAGCAGCTGGCTAACAGCACAAGGAGAATCTGCTGAGGTTGGCTTTCTTTCTTTTTTGCTAGTTTTCCCTTTTCACAGCTCCTTGTCTAATAAACTTTCCCCTTTAGTTATTTTCAGAGCTAGGCACCCTCACAGGGCAGCATTTATGATGCGTTCTACTTCAGCATCTAAGAACTAGATCTTTGCAGACTTTTCCTCCATGAGGCTGCGTCTCTTGTTTTAGGGTGGGTGGGTAGACAAGTAAATGAACAAACAAGGAAACCAACCTAGAAGTCCTCTATGTACAGAGACAACATGATAGGTAATTTGGTGACATTAATCCTATGAAGGAAGGGGTATTTAAATGACAACTAGTCCAATGGGGGCACAGACATGAAATAAATCAGATAATAATACCGTTACACGTGAAGTGTAATGAGGGAGAATAAGCATAAAGGGCAATGGGAGTGACTAATCTTAGCTAATTTTGCCTTATAGCTTGTGCTGAAGACCAGGGAATAATCTGGCCATGACAGGCAAGCTGGGTTTTTGATCAGAGAAGGAGGGAGGGGGCATTCCATGTGAGGGAGGAAATGAGCATAGGCAGCTCCATGAAGTGAGATATGGGGGATGATAATAGGGTACGTGGGAAGGCATGGATGGGATAGGGCCAGAGGAAGTGATGTGAACGGACTGAGAAGGGTGTTGGGTACCACTGAGTCTCTGATTCATGTCTCTGGGATCGAGGAGTGTCATAAATGACAAATGTAGCATTTTCTGGAACTCTAACCTTTGCCCAGTGCACACTCTCTGCTTCTTTCCTATCCCACCCTCCTATAGGCTGTCCTATTCTGTGGGGGCTCCAAAAGAAAGGGGTGAAAAGTGGCTGAGTTTGGGAGAGAAGTACAGAAGCGTAGGTCACAGGCAGCAGCCACCTGATGTGAACAGCCATCTCATTGGAAAAGACTGTGATGCTGGGAAAGATCGAGGGCAGGAGGAGAAGAGGGTGTCAGAGGATGAGACGGCTGGATGGCATCACTGAAGCAATGGATGTGAGTGTGAGCAAACTTTGGGAGATGGTAAAGGACAGGGAAGCCTGCTCTGCTGCAGTCCCTGGGGTCACAAAGAGTCGGACATGACTAGCGACTGAGCAAGAACAAAGGCAGTGGGAAGGCTGAAGATGATATGCCTGTGTCTTGAGAGTGGGTGCTAATTCAGGTATCAGTCAAGATTCTTTTTGTTGCTACAATAGATGAAGCCAGGCTCAGTTAAGAACAAAAGGTAAATGGAGACTGGATTAAAGGACGAGTTAGCAATCTTACTTTAGGAAAACACATCCAGAGATCTCAGCCTTCCCAGATGTTGCAGTGGTAAAAAATTCAGCTGCAGAAGATGCAGGTTCGATCCCTGGGTAGGGAAGATCCCCTGGAGAAGGAAATGGCAACCCACTCCATTATTCTTGTTTGGGAAATCCCATCGACAGAGGAGCCTGGCGGGCCACAGTCTATGGTGTTGCAAAGAGTCAGACACAACTGAATGACTGAACACACATTTTCAGAGATCTCTGCAAGAGACTTGAGGACTTTTCCTCCAGAAGGAATGATGCCATCGGATGCTGTTAAGCATCCAATAACAATATCCCTTTTAATAAGTGTGATATTCCTGAGAGAGAGAATATGATTGGTCCATTTTCAGTCTAGTATTATTGTGACTGGACCAATCATCTTTGGCCACAGAAAGATGGGGTGATGGCTCAAACTTGGGCACTGAGGCTTGCAAGGTCTACTTGTTATAAGCCAAGCAACACTTTGAAATCTAAAGTGGTGGATCAAAAAATAAATCAGGACAATCTCCAGGAGTGGAGCAAAGTTATCCTTCGCTCAGGGCTTGGAGGAGGGCAGTTAGAGTTACCTCTGCTGGATCCTGGCCCTAAGAAATTTGGACTTCATAATTTACGAAGGCAACAGGGAGCCAACAAATCCATTCAGCACACATGAAATATTTCAAGTGAGGCACAAGGGACTTGGAACAGGTCTTAGAGAAGATGGATTTACATCTGGCAATAAAATCCCAACTCCAGTAACCTTTGCACTTAGGTCTGGATTTTGTCTGGATCTTAAAGCTTTTATAAGTGTTTAAGAGCATGAACTCTGTAGGGTTTGGAATTTCTCTTGCCTTCTCTCTCCCCAAGGATTGGGCTACCATGATAAGGTTGGGGGCTGGGGGTACCTACTTTTCATTTGCCTGGTGCTGGAACTCTTGGGTGATGTAATTAAACTTGCTGAGCTCCAGCATCCTCACCTGCGAAATGGGGGTCTTTCTACTGACCTTATAGGACTGTCATGAGTGCAAAGTCCAGAACACATTTGGAAGCATTTTGTAAAACAACACATGAGTGAATATGATTATATTGCTGGAATTGAGTTTTGGAGGCGAAAATCATTGCTTTGGGTCTCAGCTTTGCTTAGGAAAGTCACCTGGCCTCTCGGATCCTCAGTCTCCTCATCTATGAAATGGGGACAGTAGTGCCTATCTTGCAATGTTATTGTGAATGTTCGAGGATCATTTACACAAGTGATCTTGTATGGGTGTGAGCACAGGGTCCAGGCACAGCACATGATAATCCTCCCTAGCTCCTGCAAGGGTGTTTAAGAAATCACATCTAACATTCACGGTGCGTGAGGGTCTCTCCAGGAACCAAGAGATCTTCAGAGTCCTCGTTTGTGGCAGGCATTTTTAGTGTTCACCTATATACTTCTCCTTTCTTTTTTGTGGCCTGGAGAAGACACGTCCAAGCTTCCTTGCCATTAGACAGTGCCATGTTACTGGTCTGGGCCATAGGATAATGAACAATATGGGTCACTTCCGGGCTAAGGCAATGAGAAATCTCTGTGTGAGAGGGCTATCATTCTTTTTCCTTGAATCTGCAAATGTGTGGGTCTCATGTGGACATGGTCTCACTGCATGGAGGATGGTTAGCTTTAAGATTCTCTGACATGCAGCAAAGTTTGCAAGAATTAAGAGACTTAGATTTGGGAGACATTTGTTGATGCAGCAGATTCTAACCTATCCTGACTAGTATATTGCTTACTGCCTATGTGGACAAGTAACTTCTCTGAGTCTTCCTTTTGTTTATCTGTAAAATAGGATAGATAATGGCATCAACTCATAAGGTTATTAAATGAGATGATGCATGTAAAATGCTTAGCTCTGGGTTTGGCCATAGAATATGCTTGATGATCATGGCAATAGTGATGGTAATAATGATGGTGGGGTGATGGTGATGGTGATGGTGATGCTGGCAGTGATTCAGAAGCTGGATACAGTAACTGGATTCAAACCCTTCTATTTAAGTAGGAGAACCCAGATAATCTCCAGTTCTGGGCAGCAGTGGGTGAGCATCTTCTCTGGCACATACTGAAAGTGAAACTCACTCAGTCATGTCTGATTCTTTGTCAGACTCAGTCATGTCCGACTCTTTCCATGGACTCTATACAGTCCATGGAATTCCCCAGGCCAGAATACTGGAGTGAGTAGCTGTTCCTTTCTCTGGAGGCTTGTCCCATACTAGGGATCGAACCCAGGTCTCCCGCATTGCAGGTGGATTCTTTAGGGAAGCCCTGGCACATACTGGTGCACAGTTTATTGTATCATATGAAACCAATTAAGCGTCAATACCTATGGCGGTCTATGCAACTGCCTAGTCTATATATAAAAGAACAAATACAAAAAAGGGAGCTCAACCAGCAATATGCTCTTCTATTCTTAGTGTTGTGACTTCTTTCATTTGCTAAGAATATGAAGCCAGACATTGTGCTGAGTGCTGCCACTGTAGGGAGAAATGAGAACTGGTATGTGCCCTCAAGGAGTTCATAGTCCGTGCAACATTTATAATAATTGCACCAAGACACTATAAGAACAGAAGTTCTTATATGTTTTATATCTCCATCCCTACTTTGCCCCAAAAACAAATCGCACAAAATTGTCCATGGAAAGAATTTGGGCTTCATGGACAGAGGGATGAGAGTCTGAATTCCAGCTCTGCTACTTCCTGGCTGAGTCTTTGGGTAAAATTCTTCACTTCTGTTAGCCTGAATTTCCTTTTCTTTAAAAAGGGGATGAGAGCTGCTATCATGTTCTGAGAATTAATTTTAATATATGTAACATACCTTTGGCAGAGCTTAGCATTTAATAGGTGCTTAATAAATATTAGCAGCTCTTAAGTTCCTTGAGAGTCTATGTTATTTTGGACTCCCAACATCTAGCTCATAGAGAGTGGTCCATATGTATTGATGGAATGGCAGGTAGAGAAAATGCTTTTCAATAATAAAGCACCCTTTGAAGTATTTGTATATTTTGAATCCATTTTCTGTTTAAAGCAGGGACTTTTACTTGGCTTTAATTAAAAATAGAATTCTGTTGGGACTTTCTTGGTGGTCCAGTGGCTCAGACTCCATGCTTGCAATGCAAAGGTCCCAAGTTTGATCCCAGGTCAGAGAACTAGATCCACATGCCACAACGAAGAGTTCACATGCCACAGCGAAAAGATCCTGCATTTTGCGATTAAGACCTGGTGCAGCCAAATAAATAAATATTAAAAAATATGGAATTATATTACTCATATTTTTCTATTCTTAGCCAGTTATTAACACTGAGTGAATTTTTCTTGCTAACTTTATTTCCTTTTTTCTGTGATTTCCATTTCACTCCCCTTCGTATGTAAGGACATGTGTGATATATGTAAAATATGTAATGTGGTTTTTTGTGTGTGTGTGTTTAATTTATATGAATTGGATTATATATTAAACATTCTGCTCTCTTTCCTACTTTTCTCATGAAGCCTTCTGTTTTGTGATCCGTCCACATCATTCTATCTACGTCTGGTTCATGGTTCCTCACTACTGTGTATATTATGTATTCCATGTCATCCCTTTTTATTAACCAGAACATTGGATTTACCAGAACACCTTTATTCCCCAGCCAAGACTACTTTGCTAGAAATATTGTCTTCATTTTCTACCGAGTAAATCAGTCATTAAATTATGACCTTATGATACAATTATGGCAATAATGATGTCTGTGCCCAGTTGCCCACATTGAGAATTATCGTAGGAAAGAACTGAAAGCAAGCTCTTTGGTTTTATGTCTCTCCGTTCCGTGTATGCTTGCCCATATGCCTGTGTGCTATTGGCCATATTGTACTTTCCTGTGTTTTAAATAAATATTCCAATTTACATAATTTTAGTGAATTTCCATGGTGCATGAAAATATAAACTCAAGGCTATGATGTCAATTAAGACAATTCATATCCCGTAATAAAAGCAGCCTTAAGTTTAGAGGCAGCCAATCTGCATTCGAGTTTGGGTTCTGCCTCTTGTTAGCTGTGTGATTTCAGCCAAGCCATTTAACATTTTCAGTAAAGTGGAGAGTAATAAATACAGAGTTGTCGTGAGGATAAATGCAATAATAGTTAGACACGATATAGAAATGCAACATCATATCATATTTTTTTTTGTTTCAGATACAGACTTTTAAAACTGTAATTGGCAAAAATCTGAGGGCCTCTGATGGTGCCCCTTTCCCGTTTGTGCCCGTGAAAGATGTTGTTAATTGAGCTGGACACAACCTCACAATCCTTTTCAACTTAGTACTCCAGGAAGACCACTGATTGATTAGGGATAATTTGCACCCCAAATTTTAATTTTTAGTTTTTGCCATCCTTGATTTAGGAACTGTGTTGTGTCCACTGGGGAAGCGCAGAGATGAGCACATGCTAGGTTTACCTTCGGAAAGCCTAAAGTCATGCAGAGCTGGTGGAGCAGATGCAATTAGCTCCAAAACAAGACAAAGTAGGATGTTATGATGAATTATTCAAGTGTTACTGACACACAGAAAAATGGGAAATGGACACACAATGGGCACCATTGAAAGTTTCTTAGAGCTGGTAGCATTTCAGTTAAGCCTTCAAGGTCTGAGATGATTTGGGAGGTGCACACATTGTAAAGAACATTTCAGGTAGGAGGACGGGTCTAAATCAAGTTCAAGATATGAGAAATGCAAAGTATGTGTGGACAGCTGCTCAGTCTGGTTTAAATCCAGGTACCGTAAAATAGACAAGATACACTGAACATTATGATAAGAAGTTTAGAGTATTCTCTTCTGTTTTTGCTACTACTATTAGCACTGTAACTATTAATAATACAAACTGGTGTATATTGAGCACTTGGGCTTCCCTGGTGGTTCAGATAGTAAAGAATCTGCCTGCAATGAGGAGACCTGAGTTCATTCCCTGGAGAAAGGAATGGCTACCCACTCCAGTATTCTTGCCTGAAGAATTCCATGAACAGAGAAGCCTGGCATGCTTCAGTCCATGGGGTTGCAAAGAGTTGGACACAACTAACTTTTAGGCTGCTCTAAGCATTGTGCTAGCATATTAAATATATGATATCATTTGATAATTATAAAAACTGTATAAAATAATGTATCAGTTAGCTATTACTGCATAACAAACAATCCCAAAGTTTAGTAGCTTAAAGTTATAATCACTTATTATTTATCATGAGTCTAGAGAAGTTCTGCAGATCTGGGCCAAACTTGGCTGATTTCAGGCTCACTCATATGTCTGTATTCAACTGATGGGTCCGCTTGGGTCTAGCTGGTCTAAGATGACCTAAGCTAGGCAGCCTCTGCCGAATGCTTTCACATTCTTTCATCAGGACATCTTGGATGTTCATGTGTCTTTGACAGGATTCTGAGACAGAGACTGGAAGGATTCTGAGTCCGAGATTGGAAACATGCAAAGCCTATGAAGTCTTCTAGGTTTGGAACTGACACAGTCACTGTTCTATTTGACCAGTCCAGATTCTAGGAATGGGGAAATAGGCTCCACTTCCTGATAGGAGATGCTGCAAAAATCACTGATGCGTAATCAATCTACCACAAGTAGTAGCTACTATTATTATCTTTACAAGTGAAGAAATTGTGGCTTGTGTCTTGCCCAAGTTGTGGGAGGCTGTGTCTTGCCCAAGTTCACATAGCTGGTAATGAAGGACCAGAACTTGTACTTGACCTGGGGAAAGCCCGATAGAGACCATGGGCACAGGAGTGATGTTGTCAGCTGACATGGAAGGAAGTGGGTATTTCTATGGCTAAAAGCTGGGACCAGGATTTCTCTGGTGGTCTAGTGGCTAAGACTCTATGCTCCCAAGGCAGGAGTCCTAGGTTCTATCCTTGGTCAGAGAACTAGATCCCACATGCCGCAGCTAAGAGTTTGCATGCTCAGCTAAGGGTTTGCATTGTTGTTTTTGTTTAGTTGCTCAGTCATGTCCGACTGTTTGGGAAACCTATGGGATGTAGCCCACCAGCCCCCCAGACTCCTCTGTTCGTGGATTTCCCAGGCAAGAATACTGGGGTGGGTTGCCATTTTCTCCTCCAGAGGATCTTTCCAACCCAAGGACTGACCCTGCATCTCTTGCACTGGCAGGCGGATTCTTTACTGCTGAGCCACCAGGGAAGCTCCAAGAGTTTACATATTGTGACTAAAGATCCCACATGCTACCATGAAGATCGAAGATCCCTGCATGTTGCAAATAAGACCTAGGGCAACCAAATAAACAAATAAAATAAATATAAAAAAGTAAAATAAGAGCTGACAACATGGAGAATGCAAACCTTGATTATTTCAACAACAGTCCATTCCACTTTCAACTCAGTTGGCCTTGGGACATAGCGTTCTCTTGGAGCACTAGGTGGTTATGGCATTTGGCTTTGAAAGACACTGTCATTGAGCCTAATTTTGCTCCCCTTAATCCTCTGCACCTTTCAGGAAGCCATGCATGTCCTTTTGGGGCATCTTTCCAGCATGTTCTGTGATTATCAGGCATCTTCAAACTGAAAGGGACTGTCGTTTCAAGGACTTGTGTCACCCAGCATCCCTGCATGGCAGCTACCAGTGGCTGAATGCTCTGAAGACTGTGGAGAATTAGTGTGGAACTAGCATCCCAGTGGCCTCACTTGCCATCATTGAGAGGTCTGGGCACGGCAACATGGGACCCTTCCTGGAGGCACAAGCAAACTTGAATTGAACCTTAATCAGATGTGGGCTTCAGAACTGGACACCTGCTAACTCTGGTGACTGGAGATTAAAAGTATAGCATGGCTTGATTTTCTCTTAGGTGAAGGCTGAGAGACTTTTTCTAAGTAAAGTTACTCACAGATTACAAATTAAGAGTCATGGTTCCCATTACCATTGATTCCAGGTGGCCACTTGCCCAGGAAAGACATTCTGAAGCTTAGTGGGAAGTTAAGAGCACGTGCTTTGAAAAAAGACAAACCCAGGGTCGAATTCTACAGCCCACTGCCTTTCTGTGAGGTGCCTAGCACGTGTGTGCTCTGTCGTTTCATGTGAGTCGTGTCCGACTCTTTGCAACCCTGTGGACTGTAGCCTGCCAGGCTCCTCTGTCCATAGGATTCTCTAGGCAAAAATACTGGAGTGGGTTGACATGCCCTCCTCCAGGGGATCTTCCCAACCTGAAGGACAAATATGGGTCTCCTGCGTTTCTTGCACTGCAGGCAGATTCTTTACCCATTGAGCCACCCAGGAAGCCTGAGAAGTACCTAGACAAGTGACTTAATCTTTCTGGGCTTTCGTTTCCTTTTCATAAAATGAAGACAGTAACATCTAAATATTAGGACTGGCATCAGATTTAGATGAACTGGTGTGTTGGAGCTCTCCCAACGGCCACTCTGATCAAGAGCAGGGTTGTCTCACTGAAAAAGAGGAAACTCTGAAATCTTACAGAGCCAACCAGAAAAAGCCAAGTGCTTGCAAAGAATCCAACTGTTCCTCCTCCAAACCTTGATATTCATAATTAACACCTCTGCCCACTACTAATGGGCTTGGCTTGAGGAGACCCACTGTGTCAGTGGTTCTCAAAACTGGCTGCACATTATAATCACTTGGGGAGCTTTAAAATATTCTTAATGTCCAGGTCCATTACTAGCTCAGTTAAATCAGAACCTCTGGGGTGTGGCCCAGGAATCAGCATTTTGCAATGTAAATGTACATCAACAGACGAATGGATAAAGAAGATGTGGTATATACAAACAATGGAATATTACTCAGTCACAAAAAGGAACAAAACTGTGCCATTTTCAGAGAAGTGGATGTATGCAGAGACTGTCATACAGAGTGAAGTAAGTCAGAAAGAGAAAACCAAGTATTGCGTATTAGTTCATATATGTAGAATTTAGAAAAATGGTACAGATGAACCTGTTTGCAAAGCAGAAAAAGAGACACAGATATAGAGAACAAATGTACAGGCACCAAGGGGGGAAAGGAGGGTGGGATAAATTTGGACACTGGGACTGACATATATACACTACTGTGTAAAAAATACATAACTAATGAGAAACTGTATGGCACAGGGACCTCTAGTCAATGCTCTGGTGGTGACCTAAACGGTTGTTGTTTAGCCACTCAGTTGTGTCCAACTCTTTGAGACCCCATGTCCTTCACCATCTCCCAGAGCTTGTTCAAACTCATGTCCATTGAGTCAGTGATGTCATCCAACCATCTCGTCCTCTGCCATCCCCTTCTCCACCTGCCTTCAATTTTTCTCCAGCATCAGGGTCTTTTCCAATGAGTTGGCTCTTCACATCAGGTGGCCAAAATGTTGGAGTTTCAGCTTCAGTATCAGTCCTTCCAGTGAATATTCAAGACTGATTTCCTTTAGGATTGATTGGTTTGATCTCCTTGCAGTCCAAGGGACTCTCAAGAATCTTCTCCAAGACCATAGTTAGAAAGCATCAATTCTTCAATGCTCAGCCTTCTTTGTGGTCCAACTCTCACATCCATACATGACTACTGGAAAAACCATAGCTTTGACTACACAGAACTTTGTTAGCAAAGTAACATCTCTGCTTTTTAATACACTGTCTAGGTTTCTCATAGCTTTTCTTCCAAGGAGCAAGCATCTTTTAAATTCTAATTAAAATGGTAAGGAAATCCCCCCCCAAAGAGGGGATATATGTATATGCATAGCTGATTCATTTTGCTGTACAGCAGAATCGAACACCACATTGTAAAGCAATATACTCCAATAGAAATGAAAAAGAATTCCCCAGGGTCAGAACTAGGGTAAGGCATAGGAGCTGCCTAGTATGCACGATTTAAGGAGGCACCCACAGTCAGGTGCTAACTGTGTGCTTGCAGGATGCTGAGAGTGAGTGACTCCTTAAATGTTGCATCCTAGGTACCTCACTCTGCTCACTCTGGTCCTGGCTCTTTCCCCAGGGTAATTTCAGTCATCAATCAATTTTAGGAATTGTTAAAACTATGAACTTATATATCCATGGGCCACAAAAGTGATCTAGCTCCATTTTACTTTCCTGTTCTGTCTGCCCTCTTCTCCTCCACTCTATTTTTTTCCTTGACAAATGGAATGAACCACTTAACTCGATTTCCAGATCATCGAAGTGTCCAGTAAACAAAGCATCCTTTAGTTAAAAGAGCTTATTCTCTTAAGCGTATAGCTAGGCAAATTTTTGTCTTCCTCCTTTTAGGGAGACCCCTCCCCACTGTACCCTCATAGCTTACCAAGATTTTTAATAAGCGACATAGCACTAGCACTGGACTTCCTATGAGAATGGTCTCCTAAAAATCTCAAAAATCCTCTTTATTTTATGGTCCTGATTGCTTACATTTATCATGTTGTAGTAGGTTCTCCCTGTGAAAACAGGGAGAAAACAGAAATCATGTTCATTCATCGTTATGACACTCCATCACATAGAAAACCATCTGGCATATTGTAGTAACATTCAATGAATAAATGAATGAAGGATTAGGCTGGTGTTTAGACTCCATTGCACCTTTTTGCTTGGGACCTCGTAGTCCAATTGCATCATCGTTCTCTCTTGGAACTGCTTGAGGATGGAGACAAACCATCAGAATCCCATTTTTGCACACAGTAGAAAGGCAGGAAATGTTTATTACAATGAGGCAAAGCACCTTTGGAACCCCCGCCTTCCCTCTCTGTCTGTGAGTAGCTTAAAGAAGCTTCCCAGAGGGACTTCCCTGGTGGTCCAGTGGTAAATAATCCACCTGCCAATGCAGGGGACACAGGTTCGATCCCTGGTCCAGGAAGATTTCACATGCCGTGGGGCAACTAAGCCCCCAGAACTACTGAGCCCAAGCGCTACTTGGCCAAGTACTCTGCATGCCCTAGAGCCTGTGCTCCACAGCAGGAGAAGGCACCGCCACGAGAGAGTAGCTCCTGCTCGCTACAACTAGAGAAAGTCCTCGCACAGCAAGAAGACCCAGAACAGCTGAAAAAAAAAAAAAAAGACTTCCCATAGCTCACAATTCTTAAGCCAAGAAAAGCTTAGCGTTGGCAACAGGAACCTGCTCCTGACCCATGGTGGGAAAGGTCAGCCTTTGGTCAGGCTGTGGCTTGAGAGCAGGTCAGTGGAGGAGGACAGCCCTGGGGGTCTTCTGCTTGGGGAAGGCAAGCCCTGGCTGGGAGAAGAGAAAGGAAGCCTCTTCTTGGCTCCCCAGTTGGCATCTTAGGGCCTGAGGTTGAGTTTGAGAAATAAGGGTTTGAGGCGAGGACCTGAAGCTCAGTGTAACGTCAGCTACACTCCCAGCTGCCTCTCTTTGAATATGTACGTCTAGGAAAGAGGCCTGCAATTCAGACTAGTGCAGCAGCCAAAATCTTTTCTTTATTAAAATGCTTTGTGCTGCAGGATATGGGGGAGTTAAGCTGATCTGTCTCTGAGAGTGTGTTTGCCTAGAGCGCACTATTAGATACTTTGTCTTCTTTAAAATAATACTAAGAGATGGGCTTTATGAAGTCTCTCTGCTCCTGCCCTATATTGCCGCCTGCAGAAATGGGGCCCGGAGAAGAGACCATTTGCCCTTCTGGGAAGGGCCTTGATGTACCACGAAGTGAGGGCTTTCCCACTGCCTGGATCCCAAGCAGTGTGCAAGCTGGAGTAAACAAACCAGTTTGAGAAGACGCGGTGTTATCCACCAGGATAAAGACACCGTTGCCGCATCTCCATTTCCCGTTACAGATGCTATCAAATCATTCACAGTAGCATTCCTCTTGGATAAAAGATTTTATCGAGATCATTTATTTATAAAGAAAACAGTGCCTATAATGGCATCATTACATTCTCCATTAATCATCCCTCAAGTCTTTCACACTGTGTTCAAGCTCATTAGTATTTGGAAGATAAAATATATACATTTGGTTATCCTTGGGCACCTCATGATTTCAAAAGGAAGAAGAAGGAAAAAAGATCCTGACAGCAAATCCTTGAAAGTGATTGCTTTTTTACAGGCTGCGTGCATGGAGTTTTGTGCTTCTCTGAGCACGTAAAGGCATCTCGTAGCACATATTATGCTGGTAACCTTGGCAGGTTTTTGTCATAAATAACCGCCCTCTTAAGTGGTGCAATATGTATTATTTTTCTCCTGTGAACTTGGGGCCTCACAACGTGATTCTCCAATTGCAAATAATAGAATGTGGGTGAGACAGGTATTCCTAATTCAAGAATAAACTTGAAGAAGTGTCGTGTTTAAAGCTGCATGAACACGGAGACTTAGGGTGATACACTAGTGAGTAGCAAGCAACTTCTCTTTCTGCCCAAATTTGAAGTATTGCCTAAGCCTTGAGCTTCTCCATTTAAATATCTCTTGCTTGGGTTGCCACGAAGAGCCTTTGTACATTATTCTGAAAAGCTGTAGGCATAGGATTATGTGTTCTTACACGTCTTATTTTAGGCATCAGCAGCAAAGTATACCAAAGGCAAATTTATGTTTAGAGCTATCAATAAAACATAACCTAGAGTCTGCTAAATTAGTAATCATGAAAAACCTAGCCAGATCTCTCTTTCTCATGCTTTCTCTCTCTCTCTTTTTATATTACAAAACAACTTCTAAAGTATTTGCCTTTGGTGTGAGGGTGGTCTCCTAAGACAGCGTATTCTTAAATATCTCAGAGGTACCTGCGGGCCTTCTTTTTGGACTAAGGTATCAAGGGAGAGTGAAACTAAAGTCTAATAATGGTTTTAAGTTAAATGCCTTCAAGTACTGCCAAGGGCCTTTACAATCAGATGTCCATCACGAAAGGCATAATTTATCAGCAAGATGGAAAAGATAGTGTTTGTCAGCGGTTGTTATTAACTCAAATGAATAGATAGTTTTGCCGGGCCTCAGAAAGCTCTATTTCAACCTCACGGACACCAAAACACTACACATGAAACCATTTAGCCGAGAGGGAAAATTACTCCCCATCTTACCACAATGACTCTGGATTTTCTGAAGGGAACATAAACAGTAAAGCAGCAAGGAAGATGCCCGCCATGGGGCGGTGTCAGGGAGGATAAGTCCAGCCCAAGAGAGAAAGCTCTTTCTTTATGATGGGTTTCATATCCGGAGGGAGAGCTTTTCTCATCATTGGGGGGTAACAGAGCCATCTGGTACCCCCAGAAGGCAGCACGCAGACAGGCGTCTGGGTGTGGTTTCTTTTCGGTGCCTGAATCATTTGCAAGAGGTCGAAGGACTAGAAAACACAGACAATTATCTCTCGGCTGCTAGGATATGAGGGCTGGAAGGCCTTGGAGATCAGTTGGCAGAGTGGTTTTCATTTTCTTTCTAGCCTCAGAATTCTTTCTTCTTTCAAAATATCATGCAGAACTCTAATTATAAAAGAGATAAAAGCAGAACACTCTGGTTAAGGTGGGGATGGGGGCCTCAAAATCCCACCCACTGAGCCCCAGACCCTCCTCCTTCAGCAGCTTCTGTGAAGCGCCTCAGGGCTCAGCAGAACATACATTTAGAACCACCACTTCATAAGCTTCCTTCATTCCCAATCCTGACACTCAGAGAGGGTAAGTGACTTGTCCAAAGTCACACAGCTCACACGAAGGGCAGAGAAGAAACAAGCAATGCCAGTTATAAGATTTGTCTGCTTTAATGACTAAGCTTCAGAAGCAGATAATTTGCTCCGTGGCCACACCTGGCCTGCCACGTGCTTTGACAGCTTCAGAAGCTGTGCATATCCCGGTGGTTCTATCTTTCGCTTTTCTTGCTTTATTCTTTCAGCAGTGAGCAGGCATCCTTATCATTAAACAGTTTTAAAGATGATGTATAACCCTAATGATTATGTCCACCTCATCGTGTTTTTAATGTTGGATGCTTGCATGTATATTTCATCTCTTCAATTTCCCATAACTCTATAGAGAAGCTGGGACTTTCGTTACTGTTGGGAAATCCATGGTGTGTAGGCTCAGCACCACCCAACAGTCCTATTATACTCATTTTAGCCACGTGATTCCAGCGGGAGCCACCCAGTTTTCACAGATCCCCACCCCACTGACCTCAGTTGGATCAGCATTAGATGCTGAGTGGAACCACATGATAAGAAGCAGAAGTTGTGGACTCAGCCACATTTCCTACTAAGGGGGATTCTCAATTGTGGTGAGAGAAAATGAATTCCACCCGCTATGTCTGAGGAGGCAAGAGTAAACCCCTGGATCCAGTTGTTTAGTTTTCTTCAGCTGCAGACCAGGCCCAGCTGTTTCATGGTCCCTCACGTGCTCTGGCTGTTTCACCCTTCCTTCAGTCCTGGACAACCAACAGAGCACTGCAGGTTAGAGATGGAGGGTCTGGGGCGTGGAGTCATGTAAACATGCTCGCTAACTCCATCTACAGGAAGTCACTTACTTGCTCTTTCTGTCTCAGGTCTTTTAAAGATGTTTCAATGTGGACCATTTTAAAAATATTTATTGAACTTGTTACAATATTGCTTCTGTGTTATGGTTTGGTATTTCTGGCCACAAAGCATGTGGGATCTTAGCTCTCCAACCAGGGATTGAACCCACACTTCCTGCATTGGAAGGTGAAGTCTTAACCAGACTGCCAGGGAATTCCCCTTGGTTTATCTGTACAATGAGGAAGAGAAAAGTACCTGTCTCATAGAGTTATTGCAGCTAAACACTTGAATGCAATTTCTAGGACTTAGTCCTGTAAAAATCAACCTTAGGTTCACTCGGGGTGTCAGTTCAGGAATGTGTTTGTATAAGTGAGTAGGGGAGTGGCCAGAGACTGCAAAGAGTCAGGGGAGGTGAGAACCAGAAGGGTATTAACCATTGACCTTTCTCATGAAGATTAAAATGGAAATCTTTCATCCAAGCAGGTGGTTTCAGTCTGGGGCCTTGATGGTTGCATGCTGTGCTATCTTCTGCTTGGCATAGCATCTCTGATAATTTCTGACTTCCTCGATATGATAAAACCTTAATATTCTCTGAGTCTGTGAGCATCTTCCCATCAGTAACATCTCCATCACACTGTGACAATCATATGCTTTTCTTTCCATACATTCTGCTAACTAGAGTTTTGTATTTTAGCCCTTGTAACCAAGGAAGCCCCACATATTTAGATACATCTAATCCCTGATTCCAAGCTTCAAGATTGAGTTCTTTCCTGATGCCCATGTCTTTTACTGAAGTACCACAATTGGGGTAATCTATAGGCAGAATTTTAACTTTTTAATTTTTAAAATTGTATTTATTTTTACTTTAAATTTTTTTATTGAAGTATAATTGCTTTACAATGTTGCATTAATTTCTGCTGTACAATGAAGTGAGTCAGCTATATTTATACATATATCCCCTCTCTCGGACTTCCTTCCCACTCCACCCCTCCAACTGCTCATGTAACTCAAATATCAAAACAACAAACAACCCAATCAAAAAATGGGCAGAAGACCGAAATAGACATTTCTTCAAAAAGACATATGGATGCCTAAGATGCACATGCTCAACATCACTAAATTACTAGAGAAATGCATATCAAAACTACCATGAGGTATCACCGCACACCAGTCTGAATGGCCACCATCAAAAAATTTACAAACAAAAGATGCTGGAGAGGGTATGGAGAAAAGGGAACCCTCTTACACTGTT
Source organism: Bos indicus x Bos taurus (assembly GCF_003369695.1). Taxonomy (NCBI): domain Eukaryota; kingdom Metazoa; phylum Chordata; class Mammalia; order Artiodactyla; family Bovidae; genus Bos; species Bos indicus x Bos taurus. The sequence goes on from NC_040093.1 coordinate 42,254,149, forward strand.
GATGGGAATGTGTAAATTGGTGCAGCCACTATAGAGAACAGTATGGAGTTTCCTTAAAAAACTAAAAATAGATGTAAGGGTTGATCCAGCAATCCCACTCCTGGGCATACAAGCAGAGTTTAATACATTGTTTCCAACAGTTTCTGAGTACCTCCAGGGAAATAAGAGGTAGATAGCAATATAAGGTAGTAAGGGTTCCAAAGGAGAGAGGAGAAAAAGATCTATGCGAGTGTGGGGCAAAGAGGGACTGCTTGCAGCTCTGGGGGTTGGGAAAGGGCTCACAGAGAAGGTGGCTTTCGCGCTGGGTCTTGAGGAGAAGGGGAACATCGGTGACCAGGTAGGGGGTCAAGACAACGCAGAGTGTGCTGGAGGCAGTGACTCTTCCTTAATGCGACACATCTTTGTGTGATCTGCGGGAAGCACAGATCGGAGTCTGGTGGTACCAAGTGGTAGTGATAATAATAGAGAGCATTTTGGGGATGCTTCCTATTGGCCAGATTTCTTCTGTGGGGTTTCTCCCGATGGTCAGCAGTAAAGCATCTGCCTGCAATGCAGGAGACAGAGGTTTGATCCCTGGGTTGGGAAGATCCCCTGGAGGAAGAAATGGCAACCTGGTCCAGTATTTTTGCCTGAAAAAATCCCATGGACAGAGGAGCCTGGCAGGCTATCGTCCATGGGGTCACGAAGAGTCAGACATGACTGAGCACACACACATGCATATACATGCTTCCTATTGGCCAGATTTTGTTGCTTAACAGATATTCTTTCATTGGATGCTCACAGCACGCTGTGATAGAGCCTGCATTATTAACGCTTCACATAGGAGTTCCCATGTGTCAGTGGTGGGGCTGGGATGCAGCCTCCTAACCAGGTCATTGGACCCTCACATCCACCAACGGTATACTTAATGGTCCCAAGCACAGGGCCACACCCTGGGGAGATGCTGGTGCAAAGGACAAAAGGGATTTCTTGTCCTCTTGGAGTTCATGGTTCAGTCTATGTTGATAAGCATCCGGACTAAACTCTTTCTCATGTCACTGTTTTTATGAATACTGGTTTATATGCCAGAATCTTCACCCTCCAGTGTTGTGTTTGTTTGGCTTTTAAGTTTATGTGAGGACCTTGGTGGTTACATCTCTAGCGTGCATTCTTTCTACCATTCCCCACTTTCCCGACAGGCCCTGATTTTTGTGATTTTGGGCAGGCTCTAGCACTCCTGGCCCAGGCTGGAATGTGACTGAGACCAGGCTAAGTCAATCAATGCATTCTACCTACTGGCCCCAGTTGGTGGTTCAGGAGTGGAAGGGTGAATTTAGTTGGTCTGATTATATTGACTTTCAGGTCTTTGGGAATACTGAGATAAAGGTTCTCTTTCTTCTTCCCCAGGACACAAACAAAGGAAGAGGAAGCTCTTCAAACTGCTGAAAGCTGTCTTGGGACTGGAAATGCTAACTGAGATTGGAGTCATAACCAAGCAAATGGAGCTGAAAAAGTCGAGAGAAAGAATCTGGGTTCTGGTGACATTACTCAGCTCCTGGATGATGCCTTACCTGAAGTCTTAGCCGTTTCACCTCTGGATTTTAAGGTTGAGTCAGGAATCAATTGAAATCCAAAGCTTATAATTTAAGGGGTTGTGGGGGCCACTGTTGGCCTGGAAAAGCCTTCTGTGAGTCCCAGTCTGCTCCCCAGTGCTCGTGTGACCTCTGTTCTCCAATCTCAGTTTCTTCATCTGTAAAAGGAGAAAGATAAGATTGAAACAATAGCAGGGAAGAGGATGGTGGCGATGACCGCCACTTCTCAGTCACTTTCTGTTTCGATCTGCTTTGCTGAAGGTTCTTATATACAGTATCTCATTTAGTTGGTCCAACAACCTCATGAAGTAAAACTATAAGGAGACTGATGCCCATAGAGATTGAATCACAATGTGATTAATAAATGGCATAGCTGAGATTTGAATCAGACATCTAACACTGTGGACCAGGTGATTTATTTATTTTCTGAACTGGGGCTACAGCTATGTTATTCAAACTGTATTCCTCTAGCACCAAGCTTAATACTTGGCAAGGAGTAGACATCTAATGCATATTGGTTGAATAAATGAATGAATGACTGAATGAACGAATAAATGAATGAGTGGCTAGGGGTCAGCTCTGAAGTCCTTTGAAATCTGCTTCATGCTCTTTGACTAATGAGAGTTCCCAGAAGCATTTCTCAAGTGAAGGGCAAACTCCTTTCTCCTCCTCTGAACTAGTGTTTGCTCCACTGTCTGCCTCCCACTAATGAGGGGACACAGCCCAAGGGGACCGTGTCTCCAGGCTAATTATTTTGTGGTTGCTCTGACCACACGATTCAAAATATTCAGGCTATTGTTGGTGTTTTACATCTTGCCACAGTTGCCCTTGTCAACTTCCAAGGGCACGAAGCCATGGCCCAATGGGCTGGCCTTTCCAAGGTCAGCTTGACGGCAAACACAAACTTAATTGAGCTGGAATAATAATTTTTTTCCTTTGCTTGATGTGCAGGTGACAATACTTAAAATATCGACATGCCTTAATACTTTTAAATTCAGTTGTTTGCTGATCAGCAGCAGCTACTTAAATTGACCAATCTATCTTGCCCAGCTGGAGATCAAGGGATCAGCACTTAATTTCATTCCCTGAATAAAGAATTTTTTTTTTTATATCCACATGGAAATATCAGAACATGAAAGGTTAAATCAATATGGAGTTTTACATTGCTTAAAGGGCATTTGCATCAAAGCAGCCCTGAATGCAATTCACTTGTTTAATGAATTTTTTATGCTTATTTAATGAATTTCACAAAGGTTTGGTGTTTTTCATAAAATGGATAAGGACTTCCAGTTTTATGAAATAATAAAAATGGAACTGAAGTTATGAAATGAGCAATCTCATTAGTTAGGCATGATATATTCATATGAAAATGTACATGTCTCTGTATTATTGCCTGGGCACCATTATGCGAACAGTGGCTTGTTATAATAGCATGGCAAATATTCCTCTAGTTAAGATATCAAGAAGTGACAGAAGGAAATTGCATTTTCTCCCCATTTCTAATAATGACATAATTAATGCTCATTTAAAATAATTACCTGGGCATTGTTTCCCAGGAGTGCTGAGGCCTAACTCGATGGTGAATGGGTCCTGAGACACTTTCGAACCTTGCTAACTCCAGTGACGTCCCTTGCTTTATAATTTGTTATTTGTTGAAGTAACAGTGATCCCCTGACTTTCCATTTTGATGTCCTGGCGCACAAACACAATATTCCAGACTCAATTTATCAAAATGTCCACATACAGAAGAAATACCTTGTGTCCGAATGGAGAAAGAGAGAGATTGATTATATAATCAGTTCTATGGCTTTTTTGGGAGGGTTGTACATTTCCTTGGATCTAAGGCTTTTCATTGGGTGTTCAGAGTTCGGTAAATTGGTTAGATCCTGTCTTATGGACTCATCTTTGATTTCCAGAGGTCAGGTTACCAGTTTAGGCTTTGAAACACAGCTCTATGTTTTACAGCTATTTGACCTCTTTGAACCTCCGTCATAAAATAAAGATCATATTTAGTAGTTCCTGCCTCAGAGGAATGTAGGCAAGACTAAGGAGGTCTATGCAGGAAAAGTTCTTAGCACAGTGTCAGGCATCTGCTAGACACCCTGTAATGTCAGCTGTTGTCATATAAGCTGTTGATAAGAAGCTGTCCCTTAGGTTTGCTGCCTGCTCTGGTGTCGGATCTGAACAGAAGTTATGAATCAGTGCTAGGCGGGCCCTCGCTGGGGGAAACTCGAAACTATTTCATCGCTCTTTCTGCCTATTCAAGAGAACAGGCAGTTGGAATGCTCCTCTGGCCTTCAACGCTGATATCAATCTCAGCAACATTAATAATACAGTGCAATTGAATTAATTCTGGCTTCTCTGATTTTACAGAGCGGACAAATTCAAATGAGCATTTCAGTGAGCGTGCCTGGGGCACCCACTGTGTGCTGGACTTTCCCCAAGAAATGGGAAAGGCAGAGCTCCCTGTGCTCAAGGAGTGTGGAACCTTGGTAGGGCAATATGGGAGAGCCAGGATACAATTTTACTACCCATAAATCTCCTCATAGCTGTATGGCACTTTGTACTTTTCAGAAACCTTCCAAAGGACCAGCTCATCCCTTAGGACACGTTTGACAGTAGATTGAAATAATTTCTTCAGCTTCAGAGAGGTACTTAGCCTTGTGGTTAGCAAATTGATCTCTGTGCTTAGAACTGAGTTCTGATGCCAGCTCTGCACAGTTCTAGCTGTGTGGCTTCCTGCAAATCACTTAACCTCTCTGAGCATCAGTTTCTTCATCTTTTTCTTAATATCTGTTTTTATTTATTTGGCTGTGCTGGGTCTTAGCTACGGTACATGGGTTCTTTAGTTGCAGCATGAGAACTCTTTAGTTGTGGTACCTGGGATCTTAGTTCCCTGACCAGGAGTTGAACCCAGATCCCCTGAATTAGGAGCACAGAATCTTAGCCACTGGGCCACCAGGGAGGTCCCAGTTTCTCTGTCTTTTAAATGGAGATGATAAGAAGACCCACAAAATTTGCTGGCAAAAAAAACATTGCTCCGACTTTCCTCCACACCCTGAAAATTACTGTGTGCCCCAAGTGCCCGTATTCCAGGTGGAAATGAGCCTTAAAGAGAGAAAGTAATGGAAGCCACTACCCCCCAGTGGTGGAGTTAGGAAATTCAAAGTAGTGGTTCAGTTGTATCTGACTGTTCGTGACCCCAGGGGCTGTAGACAAACAGGCTCCTCTGTCCAAGGGATTTCCCAGGCAAGAATCCTGGAGTGGGTAGCCATTCCCTTCTCCAGGGGATCTTCCCAATCCAGGGATCAATCCCAGGTCTCCCGCCTTGCAGGCAGATTCTTCATGGTCTGAGTTACCCGGGAAGCCCTCACAGCAAAGATAAGAGTACAATTGCCTTTTGGTAGTGGGAGTAGTTGGTACATTTTTGCTTATAAAACATTTTAAGTAAAAATAAGAAGCAGGTCACATGACATTAAAATTTGAGTTATTTCTGCTATTTTCTAGATTTGCTGACATATATGTGTATGTATACCTATTAATATATATATACACAAAACATATACACATGTGTAATTTTTAAAGCTGTGTCATTTTATACTCTTAGAAGAGCTAGTTATTACTGAATACCCAGAAATTATGACTTTCTACTGAATTCCAATATATAGTCTACTGTATTTACATTAATAACACAAAAAGTAGTAAAATTATAGGATAATATTTTTTCCCATACAAAATCACTTTAATATCACCTTTAATATAGACAGTAAAAATACTTGGTTTCTTCCTTTTTCTATTAATTTTCTTCTAGTATTAGGAGGAATCAGCATATTTTGTTAATAAATCTAATAATATTTTTTAAACTCAGATCTTCACCCCCAATATCAGAGATGCTTCTAAGACAGGGCACTGTCTATCATCTTCACATGTTCGCATCTTTGCTGGAACTCTAAATTTCTAGTTCATCTTCAGAGCACAGCTGGAGACCTTTGGGACCCACACAAGCCCACAGCTCTAGCCAGAGAACTCATAGGTTGGAGTGACCTGGGAATTACACTTTTCATCTATGTAATGAGAACACCCCCTATTATAATTCTAATTTGTCCCTTGGAGAGAAACCATGATACTGAAGCAATAGGTAAGAAACCCTGAAAGAATGTAGCATGGATTCTAAACAAAAATGATGAGGGAATAAAGGTAATCTTTACAAGCAAGGCTAGGTATAAAATCTGCCTTCACCCACATCATTTTGCTCATCACTTTACACTGCAGCCCCTCAAGTTTGATAAGAGTCTCATTTTATGTTACATGAGAAGATGCTTAGATTCAGGTAGAGCCAGGTAAGCTCACCTGTCCCACTGCACACCTCCATCTCTCACAGGTGTTGGGCTCTCCAGGTGTTCAGGTCCAAGCTTTGGAGTCATCCTTGATTACTCTCTGACTCTCAGCAGAGTCAGATGGGGGCTTCCCCTCAACATTCCCACCCTGAATGTCATTCCCAACACGTACAACATACATCAGAAAATCCTGCCAGCTCTACCACTGAAACCTACATGGTGACAATTTCTCACCATGCGCATCATCTGGGTCACCATCACATACAGCCCGCATTGTGCAGCAGTGTGGTACCTGCCCTTCCCTTTCTTACTCCTGCCCCCTGGAAGCCACAGGGATGCTTTTCAAATGTAAATCAGACCCCATCTTCCCTCTGCTCAAAACCCATCTCAGAATAAAAGCTGAACTCCTTCTGGCAGCCTGTCTAGCAGGTCTCCTTCCCTAAATTTCCAGCCCCTCTCCTCTCACTGGCTTGGCCCTCTGCTTGGACAACTCTTCCCCATTATCTGTTGGCTTCACTCCCTCTCCCAAGATGCCCCTCTCCTAAAGAACCCCTACCCCTTCAAGTTGCTTAATTTTTCTTTGCAGCTCTTAGGATCACTTAACATAGCACAGATTTACACATTCCCTTGTTTGCTGTCTGTCTGCCTTCCTTGCTAGAACGTGGGGGCTTAGGGCTTAGGTCTTTACTGCCTAGAACAGTGTGCATGGTAAGCGGTGGATGAACACTTGTTGAATGAATGAATGAATGAATTTCTAGGCCCCAGGACAACCTATAGTCAGTGCTGGAAACTATCTCCTTGTCTCTGTGTGTGTGTTAGTCACTCAGCTGTGTCTGACTCTCTGTGACCTTATGGATGGTAGCCCACCAGTCTCCTCTGTCCCTGGGATTATCCAGGCAAGAATACTGGAGTGGGTAGTCCTTTCCTCCTCCAGGGAATCTTCCCAACCTAGGGATTGAAACCAAGTGTCCTGCATTGCAAGCGGATGCTTTACCTTCTGAGCTACTAGGGAAGCGCTCTCCTCTTCCCAAGTCATAATTCAGGGACAAAGAAGGACTCATTTCAGTCATGCTTTCATCTGACTTAGTCTCCCGGCCCAGGGAGGGGAAGGACCCGATGTAGAATTAAACATGTGCAGAAACCAGACCAGCTCTTTAAAATGCTTTAGACAAAAGCCCAAACAGAACAGAAACCGTCTAATCCTTGAGCTTATCCTCTCCCACTGGCCTTGTCCTCTTTCGAGGAGAGAGTCATTTATAAAATTCAGTTCAATGAGGTTTCCAGCTAATTGAGGCTTTCCTGAATATCCTATTTGGTGCATTGATTAAGCACCTCTCTGTGCTTTGTGCCATGGAGGGCTGGTAGGTAAAACAGCGAACAAGACGAGGCCTGTGCCCTCCAGGTGCTGACAACTCCAGCGGGGAGGGAGACAGACACACAGGCACTCATAACCCAGGGCAGAGAGAAAGGTGAGTTAAGCAGAGCTGACAGCTCTGTGCTTGGGGCCAGGAGGGTCCATTACATCAATGCTTGTTCGGTCCAATTTATTACCGCTGCTCTTACTAATCTAATAATAATAATAATTTCTAGTAGGCTTGCCATCTTTGATATCAAAGGGTTATTTTTCTACCACCAAAATGAATGATAAAAGAAAAACAACTCCCTGGAATTAAAAGCAGTTGTGCTTGCTGATGGGAGAGAGATGTACGGGCTCTTCTTGGGAGAATGAGGGGAGGAGGGGGCTGGTGACTATCTCTTTAAGGACCCACCTCCCCCCCAGGAGCTCCTCCAGCAGCGAGAGCATTATGGCCTATGCCAAAATCAAAGTCACATTGGGTCCGTCTCTATCAGCTCTGCCATTTAATGTTTAACATCTGGGAGGGAAAAAGTCCTGAAGCTTTTCAAAATAAATGAAGACATGCATTCCAGGTTTGTGGTGAGAACGGCGACAGAGCTGGCAGCTCTCACGTGCTGGGGGCCTGAGTTGGCCAAGGTGCACGGCGGTGTGTAGGAACCCCACACCACCCACAGGAAGATCTTGGCAGGGGGTGGATTTCTAGGGGCCTGGTTTGACTGGGCATGGTTCCTAGATTTCAAAGACTGCCTGACACAGGGCGTGGGTCAGCATTTTCCAACCTCATTTTCTGTTGTACTCCTTTAGCTCTGGATCTGCATCACCATCTTTGCCAAAACCATCCTAGGTTGTTGGGCCGAATGGATCCACTATTAGATATTAGAGCAAATGCTGAAAATAGCTATGTGTATACTATAGTTGGGGCTTCCCTGGTAGCTCAGCTGGTAAAGAATCCGCCTGCCATGCGGGAGACCTGGGTTTGATCTCTGGTAGGAGGGCATGGGAAGATCCCTTGGAGGAGGGCATGGCAACCCACTCCAGTATTCTTGCTGGAGAACCCCCATGGACAGAAGAGCTTGGTGGGCTACAGTCCATGGACTCGCAAAGAGTTGGACACAACTGAGCGACTGAGCACAGCACAGCACATGCTATAGTATGCTTCCCAAGTGGCACCAGTGGTAAAGTATCTGCTTGCTGATGCAGAAGACGCGGGTTCCTGATCCCCGGGTCAGGAAGATCCCCTGGAAGAGGGCATGACAACCCACTCCAGTATTCTTGTTTGGAGAATCCCCACGGAGAGAGGAGCCTGGCAGTCCATAGATTCACAGAGTTGGACACAGCTGAAGCGACTTAGCATGCACAGATATTATAGCAGAAAGGCATCGATCCTCTCCTGTGACTCATGTGGGCATGCTATGTTTCAGGGCTCCCGAGTGAAAATGGCCATAGGACAGCCAAGTAACGCAAGTGAAGTGGGTTAGGTTCTCACACACGCACACGTTTTGGGAGAGGTGGGACACTGACTAACCTGGAGGCCCTGTCTCCACATCAGAGAACCACCATCACTCAGCCCCGTCAGCTGCTGCCAGGCAGGAATGTGGTGGGTCCAGGCAGGAATTTGGATTTTTATGTGATGCAACAGCCCAGTGAAACATGCCTGCGGCCACTAGGGCTGCAGTCTGCCAACACTGTTATACATCAGCCGGACCAATCTGTAAAAGCTTGATTACGATCCTTAGCATCCATAGGTGGCATTTACATCTATGAACACTCTGCTTTATTGGGTTATATGTGGGTTTTCTTTAATTGGAGTATAGTTGCTTTACAATGCTGTGTTCGCTTCTGCTGTACAATGAGGTGAATCAGCTATGTGTGTGCATATAGCCCCCCTCCCTCGTGATCCTCCCTCCCACCCATCTAGGTCATCGCAGAGCACCGAGCAGAGCTCCCTGTGCTATTCAGCAGCTTCCCGCCAGCTATTTCACATATGGCACTGTGTGCACGTCAATCCTGCTTCCTCAGTTAGTCCCACCCTGTCTTTGCCTGCCCCGCCGCCCTATCCACAAGTCTGTTTGCTGCTGCTGTGTCTCTATTCCTGCCCTGCGAATAGGTTCATTTGTACTACTTTTCTAGATTCCACAAATACACAATATTTGTTTTTCTCTTTCTGACTTATTTCATTCTGTATGACAGACTTTTAAGTCCATCCATATCTCTATAAGCGACCCAATATTGTTCCTTTTTAATGAACGAGTAATATTCCAGTGTATATTACTGGAATATTAAAAAAAAATGTTTCATCACATGGGGAAATGGTCAGAACACAGTAAGTGACAAAGGCAGATTACACAGCAATAAGCCCAATATGATCTCAGTTTTGTTAGGAAAAGACAGAAAAAGGTCCAGAAGGATAAATATTCCTGGTGACAATCTTCAGGTAGAAGATCATTTCCTTTTTGTGTTTTTCTGCCTTTTCAAATTTACTATATTGATATTGATGTACTTAAGTAAATTAGAGATAGATAGATGGATAGATCTGTTTAAACAAATAATCTTTTAAACACAAATAATCCACCGGAGTTGTGCAGTATTTGACAAGGTAGGAAAGTACTTTCATAACGAATATAGGCCCTGTTTTATAGATGAGGATGAACTTCCTCAGTGATATCTGTGTGGCTGAGAGTTGGTACAGGAGTCCTGAGCCTAAGTTCTTTCTCTAAGTATAAAAGGCTTCGGTTCCTTCTGTGCCATTTAAACATGCCATTGTGAGGTGTTACCCTTGGCCACAGATTTTTAGACCCTTCTCTCATCAGAGATGGGTCTATTTCTTCTTACTTTGCATTTGGGCCTGTGTGGAAATGTTTGACCAAAAGAATACAGTGGCAGTGACCATCGGCCAGTCTGGGTGTAGCCTTTAAGGGGATTGGCAGTTTCTGCTTCCTTCTTCTTGGAATCTCGAGCTGCCTTGTGAAAAGTCTGTCCAACTAGACAGCTAGAGAAACCACATGGAGAAACCCTGAGGCTACACAGAGAGGGAGTAAGCCTGGCTGAACCAGTCTTTCAAGTAGTCCCTCAAGAGCTAGACTATAAGTGAAGCTTCTTTGTCTCTCCAGACCATCCAACTGGCAGCTGAACCCCATGGAGGGACCCCTCCAGTCCATCGAACGTCAAGCAGAAAATATCCCATCTGAGTTCTGCTTGAGTTGCTGACACATGAAATAATAACTTGGTTGTTGTTTTAAGCCATTATATTCCAGGGAAATATGTCATGCAGATAGCCACAACTTGCCTGGATACCTGCAACAGCACGTCTCTGAATGCAGTACTGTTGTTTGTATCTATCTAGAGGCTTTCCAGGTGGCGCTAGTGGTAAAGAATCTGCCTGCCAATGCAGGAGACGTGGGTTTGATCCCTGGGTCGGGAAGATCCCGTGGAGAAGGAAATGGCAACCTGGAAAAGCAGAGGAGCCTGGTGGGCTACAGTCCGTGGGTCCACAAAGAGTCAGACACGACTAAGCAAATGAGCACACATCTGTCTCTCTATCCATCCATCCATCCATTTATCTATCTCTAATTTACTTAAGTACATCAATATCAATATAGTAAATTTGAAGAAGGCAGAAAAGCACAAAAAGGAAATGATCTTCTACCTGAAGATTGTCACCAGGAATATTTATCCTTCTGGACCTTTTTCTGTCTTTTCTTAACAAAACTGAGATCATGTTGGGCTTATTGCTGTGTAATCTGCCTTTGTTACTTACTGTGCTCTGACCATTTCCCCATGTGATGAAACATTTTTTTCCCCCAGTGTGATTTTTAATGGTAGCACGGAAAATCTGTGAGATGGATATACTATGATACATGTAACCATTTTCATATTGTTTGAATATTTAGATGGTTTCCAAATTTTCTGCCTTATAAATATTGTTGCAATCAATGCCCTTGACCATAACCACTAATTCATATCACTGATTATATTTTAGGATGCACATTTGCAAATGAAATGATTAGGTATAAAGTTTATGTATATTTTTCAGGCTTTTGAACATTGGGAAGTTGCTCTGTGGACTAGGAGTATTTGAAAAGGACAGTTTAAAAAATATCTTTTCAAATTCTTAGTACTATCTTTTTTTTTCTTCAAAATATTGAGTAGACTTCCCTGTTCTATACAGTAAGTAAGTCCTTGTTTATCTATTTTATATGTAGTATTGTGTGTATGTTAATCCCAAACTCCTAATTTATCTGTCCTCACACCTCTCCTTCTCCTTTGGTAATCATAAGTTTTGGAAGGAATGATACTAAAGCTGAAACTCCAGTACTTTGGCCACCTCATGCGAAGAGTTGACTCATTGGAAAAGACTCTGATGCTGGGAGGGATTGGGGGCAGGAGGAGAAGGGGACGACAGAGGATGAGATGGCTGGATGGCATCACTGACTCGATGGGCGTGAGTCTGAGTGAACTCCGGGAGTTGGTGATGGACAGGCAGGCCTTGCTGCAATTCACGGGGTCGCAAAGAGTCAGACACGACTGAGCGACTTGAACTGAACTGAACTGAATCATAGGTTTGCTTCTAGATCTGAGTCTTTGTTTTGGAGATAAGTTCATTTGTATTTCTTTCTTTTTTTTTTAAGATTCTACATATAAATGATGTCATATGACATTTTTCCGTCTGGCTTACTTCACTTAGTATAATAATCTCTAGATCCATACGTGTTGCTGCCAATGGCATTATTTCATTCTTTCTGTGGCTGAGTAATATTCCCCTGGTGTGTGTGTGTGTGTGTGTGTGTGTGTGTGTGTGTGTGTGAAAGTGTTACTTGCTCAGTTGTGTCTGACTCTTTGTGACCCCATGGACAGTAGCCCTTCAGGCGCCTCTGTCCATGGGATTTCCCAGGCGAAAATACTGGAGTGGGTTGCCATTACCTTCTCCAAGGGATCTTCCCGACCAAAGGATGGAACCTGCATTTCCTGCATTGGCAGGCAGATTCTTTACCAACTGAGCCACTAGGGAAGCTCCTATATCTTCTTTATTGATTCATTTTATCGATGGACACTTTCTTCTGGGTCTTGGCTATTGTAAATAATGCTGCAATGAACCTTGGGGTGATGTACTTTTTTGAATTATGGTTTTATCCAGATATATGCACAGGAGTAGGATTGCTGGATATGATAGCTCTATTTTTAGTTTTTTAAGTAAACTCCATACTGTTTTCTATACTATCTGCACCAATTTACTTTCCTATTAATAGTGTGGAAGGTGATTTCTGCCCAGAACTGCACAAATTTTAATATCTGATTCATACCAAGCAGCACTTCCACAGGTATTCCATGAAAAAAGCTTTCTGGGTCAAATATGTTTGGGCAATGATGCATTCTATACTTTCCTCTTATGCCCAGCAGCTTATTAAGGTTATTAATAGAGATTGCTTATTATTAAAAGTTCTGAAACATTCTACCTACTGAAATATCATTTTATTTAATTTAATAGCTTCCAATTATATTGGGCTACCAGAACTCTTTTGTTTTTTCTTTTACATAATGCTAAAAATATACAAGTTTCACTCAGGCCACAGGCTCAGATTGTGCAGAACTGTAACTTTCAAAGATGTCTTCTGTCACGTAATCTAATTTATACCCTGATCCCTCTTTCACTTAATAACACTAAGCTTTATTTTTCCTAAAAGATCTGTCACTGATTTTTAATGCATTGAATAGGATACATTTATATAGCAACACATTCACAGAGTATAATTGAAAAAATGCAGTGAAAAGTTTTTCTTTTACTCTTTCTCCAATCTGCCCATTTTCTGTCATTACTCTGAGCATCCATTTTTTTGTTTCTTGTGTGTCCCTTAAAATACCTTCTTGAACACTCAGATAAATATAAATTACTTTTCTTATTCCTCTCCTAATAAAATATTGTACATTGATCCTTTTCGCTTAATGTATTTTGATAACATTTCTGTATCAGTGAACAGAATAATTTATCAGTTTTTTTTGTAGATGCCTAGTATTTCCTTAGATGTAAATACTTGCAGTGTTTACTCTTTTGTTCTTACAAACTGTGCTGCAATGGCTAGCTTTGTGTTTATGTCATTTCTCTCCATGCATTTATATCTGTAAGATAAGTTCTCTGAAATACAATTGCTGGGTCAAAGGATATCTATATTAGTCATTCTAATAAAGTCCCCCCATGAGGGTTATATGATTTATTTTCATACCAATAATATATGAAGCATGCCTGTTAACCACTGTCCTTGACAACAGGATGTGTTTTAAACTTTTTAGTTTTTGCCAGTATGACAGGCTAATGACAGTAGCTCAATGCACTTCCAGTAAAAGTCATATTACTCTTGTCTGTTTTTCTACTGGATGGCTAGCGTTTTTCTTATCCAGTCCTGTAAATAGTTATTACTTATACTTTGCTTTTAGGGGGAACTTGCAGGATTAAAAAAATTTTTTAATCCAATTTATCAATCTTTTCTTTTATGGCATCTTGGATTTGAGCCATCATTAGGAAGACCTTTCCCCTTTCCAGGTGATAAAGAAATGTTTCAGTGTTTTCTTCCAGAACTTTAACAACTTCATTTGTAAAATATTTGATCACTCTTTGCTTGTCCAGGTGTGCGATATGGAACAATCTTACCATGTTTTTCTTCCCATTGGTTGTACAGTTGCTCCAGCCTCACGTTCTGGATGGCCCATTGTTTTTCTGCTGCTTCAAGATGTGGCAGGAGCCATCAGTCAAGTGAGGGTAAACTGCGTCAATTCATATGTTCCCCAGGAAATAACAAATGCCTTGCTGTGTCCCTGTCCTTGCCCCAGGAATAGAGACATAGGGATTCCCCTCTGGGGTCCTCATCCCTCTCTGGCGATCTCCTGCTACTCTGCCCACTCCCCTCCCCCTTCCTACCCTTTCCATCCCTTCTACTCCTCCTCCCAACCGCACCCTCTGTCTTGACTTGCATGGGTGCTGGGGGATGGCCCTGGCTGATCTCCTTTGCTCAATTAAAAAAAAAAAAATGTATTTGTTTATTTGGCTGTGCTGGGTCTTGGTTGCTGCGAGGGCTTTTCTCTAGTTGGGGTGCACAGGCTTCTCATTGCGGTGGCTCCTCTTGTGGCTCCAGAGCGCTGGGCTCAGTACTTGTGGCAACTGGGGTTAGTTGCTCCCTGGCATGAGACATCTTCCCTGACCAGGGATCGAATTTGTGTCTCCTGCATTGGCAGGAGGATTCTTGGCCACTGAGCCACTGGGGAAGCCCTTGTTTGTTCTTAAAACACTTACCAGGACATTTAAGGCTGCACTTTTTAACACTCACACGTGAAAATCTCGTTTCTGAGGCGCAAGACCTTTCAAACTATTGCGCTTGTTTTGCTTTTTCAGTGTCTCTCTTGAAACTCTTGAAAGCTAGGAATGTTCTCTTCCTCCCTTCTGCCCGCTGAAGCTAGTCCCCTAGAATGCTGGTCACTGCTGTCAGAGTGTGGGGGGTAGGTGGGGGTGGGGCCGGAAATCCTGATCAAACAGACCCGGTCGGTATTTCAAAATACAGCTTCATAGCGCCCCCACACGGGGTAACGTGGTACTTGGGGAGTGACCACTGAAGCTTGAGGTATTTCCGTCATTTGAACTGTATTAAGGGGAGCACTGAATGCCCCATCCTCCTGATTCCACCAGCTCACCTTGAGGAAACTGTGTAACTTTACCTCTTTATGCACAACTTTTCCACATCTGCACTACCCCTCCCCGGGTCTGCGTGAAACTCTAACCATGTCACAGAGGCACAAGCACTTTGTCAACTTCAACGCAGGATCCACGTGTAAGGCATTACTACTATCTTCTTTCTCATCAAACACATTCTTCCCGGCCCCCACTGTGTTCCAAACACCATTCCAACGCATCTGTTCTAACACGTAACAAATACCTCTTTGAGAAGTTTTTAATTGCGTGTTAGCTCCCTTTCAGACCCGATTCATTTCTGATCTGAACAGCAACAAAGGGAGCTTTTATTGCCGAGGTTCATTTCTGGAAATTAAATTTCCATTTCAACACTAATGCTACTGTAATTCGCAGTGGTTTCTGTCTCTCTTTATTGTGTCTGACAGCGACCAGCTTATCAGCGTAAGTGGCTGAATACGAGTATGTAAATGTTACAACATAAAAAGGCATTTTTGAGAAGCGGGGGAAAGAAAAACATTTAAAGTAGGAAATTAGAGCAGTTACTGGATCCCACACCATGGTTAATGAGTGCGCAGAAAGCAAACAGTTTCTGGCTCGGGGACCTCAAGCGTTACAGCCAGGGCTACACTTCTCCTGTTTATGGAAGGAAACCCGGAATAGCCTCCACACATGGGAAGCCTTCAGTTTGCATTTTTTAATGCCTCTAGGGAGGACAGGGTTTCTGGTTTCAAATCTGTTAAATTTTTCTTTAAAAGACGGGTTTTGTTCAGAAACCAAAACAAAAATTAGCATATTAAGAATATATGCCAGTCACGCGTTTGCACTGGGGCTGGAAGATTTCATCAAGCGTGGCTTGCCAAACATCAGTGGGTTCCCTGGGAAGCAGGGTGGGACTTGGTCACTTTTGCCTAATTAGGTAAAATCTCTTAAAAGCCCCACACCCCATTTTTATTAAGAATTATGTATGTAAAATCTGGCCGAATGCCCGGCTAGGGGGCTAAAAGTGGCCATTCAAAGGTGGTGAGTTGGGAGAGATTTTCAGTTTCTTCCTCTTGTTATCTGTGTTTTCTAAATTTTTTTTTTTAAAGAATGGGATAATATGGCTTTAGAAATAAGAAAAATGGGAATTACTTAAGGCCAAATGAAAACTCACACATAGTTTGCTTTCTTTATTTTGCTCTTGGTGCCCAGGATACAATCTGAACTCAATTCAAATGAACGAAAACCTTTCACTGAGCATCTGATTGTGGCATGGTGCTTTCCTCTGACTCCGGGAGTCAACTTTGTTTTTCCTTTTGCAAGTCTTTCTGAGTAACACCTCAGGCCATCCAAAGACTGAATGGCTATGAGAACCTGATTTGAAAGTCACAAAGAAAATCATGAAAAATAAAAACCTTCCCCCGTCATATAAATACATGCTGTTTGATGCCTTATGTATAATGTTCTAAGTGTTGAAGATATTACTTCTAAAAACTGTCTATTCAATTAACCTTTGGAGTGTGGCAGTACTGGAGTCAAGATTGAGTCCTGTCTTGCTGTGTTAACTTGGGCAAATCACTGTTGTAGCTGTGGACATTGGCTTAGCTGTTGGGATTAGGTTCTGAAAACTGGAACCTGGAGTGGGGGCTGTCCAACTCCAAAAAAAGGACAGGAGTAAGTCCAGCTGAGTCACTAGGGAGAGCTGAGAGTATGTTGGAGATTGCTTGCTGTTCACCAAGAATCTGCTTTTCTTCCCCACATCCCTCCTACCTTCTTTCTTCCTCCTTGTGCCCCCTCCTCCGCTTCTTCTTTTCCATCGTTATCATCACCATCACCGTCATCCTCATCTCCATCATCACACAGCTGGATCCCTTTCCCACTCCTCAGCCTCCCCTACACTTAGGTCTGGCTACGTGACAAAGTCAAAGCCAAAGGAATGCGAGCTGAAATGCGCTCTCCCCTTCCTCAGGCTGTACACAGATTATGACAGGTCCCTCGCTCACCCTCAGCAGATGGTAGAGCCACACAGCAGAAAGAGATGAGGTCCCTGAATTACGGCGCAGAGGAAACCCCCGCTGCTTAGGAACATCTGCCTAAAACCATTGCCTAAGGACTCTTTAATAAATGTGCATGGTGTGTGAGGCATTTTGTTTGGGGGTGTGTTTGTTATGACAGCCTAGATTGCTTAATGGATGCAAAATCAAGCACCACCACCAAGAGCCTGGGGTGACAGCGGCAGTGTAGAGCTGAGAATCGGGTGCCTGGGGACTGAGTGACCCACTCTACTGACATAGAGGTCAATAATCAGTAAGATAAGGACAAGATTGTTGGGGTTCCATGGCTGGCCTTTATTAACCTCTGGGGATTCCTGAGAGTCAGGGGTTTCTTGGTTCAGTTAGCTTCTCTGGGCTTTCTTTTCTCATCTGTAAAATGGGAAATGTTTGATGAGATCAAGAACGTGTGTTTCATTTTAAGGGCCAGCACTGATTACGTTGGGCAGGGCTGCTTGGAAGGGCTGTATTGAGAAGGATTCTGAGGAATATTGGATCTGCTGGAGAGTCCCACAGCCAGTTAATGGAGGAAGCACAGGAAGGGAGAGAAGGAACCTGCACAACAGTGGCTTCAATGGCACGTTGTTCTCTGATGTCTATGGGTCTCATCATGGCAGAGACTTCAAGGACTGCAGTAGCAAATATGTTCAGCTGCAGGTGACCTCAGAGACTCGACAGCTGGAGTCAATCCATCACTAGTGAGTCCCTTAGTTTAGCAGTTTTAACTTCAAAGATACCAAGCTGTCTGCCTTGTTGATGCCTGGAAATTCTATCCAGGTTTTTCATTTTCTTTCTTGTGTGTGTGTGTGTGCGCGTGCGCACGTGCTAGGTTATTCTAAAATGCCCCAGTGAAAAAGAATTTGACCCTGGGAAAGAGTTCTAATGGGGTTCTTCCCAGGTCATACTGATTCGGCCAGACCTTTAAAAAAAATTGAGATGCTGCTGCAGTCAGAGGCTCTGGAATGGGCAAATGATTTTGATATAGCTTGGTTATAAGCCATTCAACCAAGAGTGCCCAGAGGAAGGAAATGAACTCATCTTTTCAAACCCTAGGAGAGCTGTATCATGCAGTTAGGCTTGGTAACCAGGGAGCCAGGAGGCAGGGTTCCAGTTCCAAACTTGTTGCCAATGTGCTGTGTGGCTTTAGACGAACGTCAGCCCCTCTCTGAGTCTCAGTTTCCTCGTCTGTAAAATAAGGATTTTGGACTAGAAACGTGGTTTTGAAATTGTGTCCCTGGCATTCTAAAGATTCAGAGACGATGTCCTGGGGGAGGAGGGTACTGCTGAGCTTGCGGGGTCCTGGGGATCCCTTCCTCTTTTCCATCAGAGTGACCTTCCTTGTGACTAGTATCTACTCTATACATGGGCCGAAGTAGTGCTCTGGTGATTCCCTTCCCGCTCCCTGGCTAGGTGAGGTCTCCCTGCTGAGAGGTTGACCCATCTGGCTGCCTCACACCCCAGGGGGCTGGGAGGAGCTGAGCAGAGGAGGGAGGGAGCCGGGCGTTGCTCCAGCAGGCAGGGGCTGCCATCTGAACGCAGTGCAGCTGCCTAAATATTTTGCCTCCAGGTTCTTCCCGCAGCTGCCCATGCTCTGGTTCATCTTAATTAAAGGGGCTCTCTCATTCTGCCTCTGGCTTTTTGTCAGTTTCTCCCCGTCTCCTGGACTTGATGTCAGATCTCCAAGTTTGGCTGTGGTTTTATTTGGACTTGATTTGATTAGTGTAATAGCAGTGGTAGTAGTCACACATTAATCATCATAATGAATATCATCCTACATTTATAAACCACTTCAGATTTTAAAACTACTTTGACCTACATTAATCCATTTACAGACTGAAAACCCACCCCCATCCTGCCTTTTCTTTTTACATTTTTTTCCTTGCACTGCAAATGTGATAAACAGTTCTAATTCATTAAGAACACTGACTTGGATATAGGTTGACATGGTTTGAGTAATGGCACCATCACTTACTAGCTGTGTGACCTTGGGCAAGCTACCTACCCTCTCTGAATCTGTTTCCTCATATGTAAAATGTAGATAATACAAGGCTTACTTCATAGATTTTTATGAGGATTAAATGATAAAAATGAATAAACTTCTTAGGATAGTACCTGGCATGTAGGAAGGGCTAGAGAAGTATTCATTACTTTAAAAAAATATATTTTTATTTATTTACTTGGCTGAACTGGGTCCTAGTTACAGCATTCAGGATCTTTGGTTGTGGCATGTGGAATCCAGTTCCCCAGCCAGGGACTGAACCCAGGTCCCCTGCACTGGGAGTGCACAGTCCTAGCCATAGACTGCCAGAGAAGTCCCTTCACCACTATTTTTAATTAAATGCTTTTAATGGAGGTATAGTTGATTTATAATACTATATTAGTTTCAGGTGGTGCACAACATAGCGATTCAAAATTTTATAGACGATACTCCACTTATAGTTATTATAAAATAGGGGCTATCATCCTTATCTGTTCTGTAGCTTAGAGGAAATGCTTTCAGCTTTTCATCATTAAGTATGATGTTAGTTTATCATATATGGCCTTTATTTATTTATTTTTTTTCATATATGGCCTTTATTGTGTTTGAGGTATGTTCACTCTATGCCCACTTTCTGGAGAATTTTATCATAAAAGGATTTTGAATTTTGTCAAAAACATTTTTCGGCATCTGTTGAGATGATCATATGGTTCTTATTCTTCATTTTGTTAATGCCATGTATCACATTGATTGATTTGTGATTGTTGAATCAGCCTTGCATCTCTGGGACAAATCCCACTGCATCATAAGTGTATGATCCTTTCAGTGTATTGCTGGATTTGGTTTGCTAATATTGTGTTGAGGATTTTTGCATCTATGTTCATCAGTGATATTGGCCTCTAATTTTCTTTCTTTTCCTTTTTTTGCTGATATCTTTGTCTGGTTTTGGTATCAGGGTGATCCTGGCTCCTTTCAAATTACTGCTTCTGCCCTGGGTCTTGGAGGGTGTGAGATTTTGTTTGTACTCTATAAGAGTGAAGTCTCTATTTCTCACGACCCTCTGGGTCTCCTGAATGTAAACCCTGCTGGCTTTCCAGGTCAAATGTTCTGGGTGCTCATCTTCCTGGCATAAGACCCCTGGTCTGGGGGTCTTGATGTGGTGTTCAGACCCCTCACTCCTTGTAATTATTTTTCTCTTTGTGGGTCTGGGACTTGACTATAACATGACTCCCCCTCTCCTACCTGTCTCATTGTGATTCTTTCTTTGTATCTTTAGTTGCAGATCTTTTCTGGTAGGTTCCAAACTTTTTCATTGATAAGTTTTTCTATAAATAGTGGTAATTTGCGGAGAAGGTGATGGCACCCCACTCCAGTACTCTTACCTGGAAAATCCCATGGATGGAGGAGCCTGGTAGGCTGCAGTCCATGGGGTCTCGAAGGGTCGGACACGACTGAACGACTTCACTTTCACTTTTCACTTTCATGCATTGGAGAAGGAAATGGCAACCCACTCCAGTGTTCTTGCCTGGAGAATCCCAGGGACGGGGGAGCCTGGTGGGCTGCTGTCTATGGGGTCACACAGAGTCGGACACGACTGAAGTGACTTAGCAGCAGCAGCGGTAATTTGGGTGGCCCAGGAGACAAAGTGAGCTCGGGGTCTTTCTACTCCATCATCTTGAAAGCCTCTTTCACCTGATCTCCTACTTTTCCTTCCCATATTCACTTGTTTCAGCCTTCTGTTTATATGTAGGGATTTTGCTGCTGCCCCTGTGCTTGCAATGTTCTTCTGCCCCTGCTGCTGCTAAGTCGCTTCAGTTGTGTCTGACTCTGTTCGACCCCATAGACAGCAGCCCACCAGGCTCCCCCATCCCTGGGATTCTCCAGGCAAGAACACTGGAGCGGGTTGCCATTTCCTTCTCCAATGCATGAAAGTGAAAAGTGAAAGTGAAGTCGCTCAGTCGTGCCCGACTCTTAGCGACCCCATGGACTGCAGCCTACCAGGCTCCTCCATCCATGGGATTTTCCAGGCAAAAGTACTGGAGTGGGGTGCCATTGCCTTCTCCGAATGTTCTTCTAGAGTCCACCATTATTTTTTTAAATACAAATTTAAGCCATTGGGAAGCAAATCATAGTAATAAGGGAAAAACTTGACATGCTTTCTCAAACTAGGCATTCTCAACAGGGGTAATGTAACTTCCAAGGGGGCAAAAATTGGTTTTTGATGGGGTCTTTAAAAAGCTAACTCTTTTAAAATAAAAACGATTTTTAGTTATCTATTTGGCGGTATCAAGTCTTAGCTGCGGCACACAGGATCTTCATTGCATCACAAGGCATCTTTTGTTGCGGTGTGCGGACTCTCTAGTTGTGGCACGTGGGCTCAGTAGTTTCGGTGCAAGAGCTTAGTTGCCACCTGGCATGTGGGATCTTAGTTCCCCAACCAGGGATTGAACCTGTGTAGCCTGCCTTGAAAAATGGCTTCTTAACCACTGGACCACCAGGGAAGTCTTGAAAAGCTAACTCTTTTGTGTATAAAGCTCAGATATGCATATACTATATTAATAGATAGGCAATATATCTGTGGTTTTAATATTTCATAGGCGGGACATTGAGGGGCAGTGAGAAAAGGTTGAGAAGCACTGTTCTGATTCCTCTCCCAAGGTTAACACCCGGCTCTGTGTATGTCCTGCCACACTTTCCAGTTATTTTTTTATAGTGCAACAAAACTATCTGCAAAGTGTTGTTGTTTAGTTGCTAAGTCATGTCCAGCGCTTTGTGGCCCCATGGACTATAGCCTGCCAGGGATTCTCCGGATGAGAATACTAGAGTGGGTTGCCACTTCTTTCTCCAGGGCATCTTCCCTTCCTGGGGATTCAACCCACATCTCCTACATTGCAGGCAGATTCTTTACCGTCTGAGCCACAGGGGAAGCTCTGCAATGTGTTAGCTCTCTGCTAATATGTAACGGTTGTCCTTCCAGGATGCAGAAGCAGAATTGATGCACCTTATGCTGATGCATCATGAAGGATCATAATTGATGTGCTGATTCCTCTGCCTCTGGGTACTCAGGCATCTCTGGTGAGTGTATTTTCTTGAGCACAAGGAACCATAGATTCCTAGAAGAGCAACCGTGGAGTGGGAGTGGCTATGCTCTTTTTGAGTTTTCATAGCTCCTGCTGAGTTACTCCTGTGATTTTCACAAGCATCACGAGTGTGGTCTCTGGATGGGGAGGCCAGCTCTGAGAGGCTGGAGCAGGCCTGGCAGAGAGTATGGACCCCAGCGGGGTTTAGACTTCTGGCTTTCTGTGCCGTAGGGGCAGGTATGTTTCCTTGGGAGCCTCCTCCTTTGGGCTTTCACCTGTGGGGTGAGGTCTCCCTTGCTGGCTCAGGACTGGCTTGTGGGGGATCTTCACTATACAACTTCACAAGCCCACCCCATGTTGTTGCTTGAGGAAGGCAGTCTGTGCCCTGAGAGGTCTGCAGCCAAGTGTGCTCTAACTGACTTTGGGAGGTATGGGTGGAAGTCTAAATCTGAGTTGCTCAAAGGTTCCTTCCTCTGACAACATTTACTAATAAACCTTGGGTGTGCCTCTCCTGAATAGCTGTGGCCCCACAATAGAAAAAAGGATTGGTACTTTTTGATCATTAATGCTTTGCCATATACTACTGCAAGCTCTTTCCATGCATTATGTCATTTAATCCCTCCTTGATAAGTACCTCGAGTGCTCTATCAGGTAAATACTATTATTACATCCATTTTAAAGAGGGGAAAATAGAGGCTCCATGGCTTGCTCAAGGTTCAGAGCTGATAAAGGACAGGATAAAGGAGTTGTACTCATAATTGCTTAATGTCAGCATCTGTGACTCCTGGATTCTCTCTTCTCTTGCCCTCAGTGGTAGATTGACTTGTTTGCCCACTTCTTAATCCCTCTCTGTACTTACATCCTTTGGCAAGTGATACTGTTAGGGCAAAGGGACCACGATAGCCAATCCCCCTTTATAAAAATTGAGCTGTGGAGAATGCGGGCATCGATCCCACTACCTCTCACATGCTAAGCGAGCGCTCTACCACTTGAGCTAATTCCCCAGCTGCTATTGTGTATGTGTTTTGTTTTTTTTTTTTAGCTCTCCACATTAGAGGGGTGATGCCTCAGTCCTTGACTTTGGCCTTGGTCATGTGACTTGCTTTAGCCAGTGAGATGGGGGTAAGAATGCCTGTGAGCCAGTTTAAGACAAAGTCTTAAGTTTCAGCACTTGGCCATCTGACACTTGGCCATCATCAGTCTTTCCAGGGAGTTGCTCCCCTATGGCTGGGGCCCCAGCATGAGCACACGAGAGCAGATCTGAAGCTGAGCTACAGCTTGAAGCAACTGAGCCCAGTTGATTCACTCAAGTGAGAGATTTTTATTCTTGCTGTGGTGTGTCTCTGGCAAGAGGTGGTCCCTGGTCAGTCTGAATTTATTGTGGGAATGAATGTCTGAAAGGTGAACCTGACTCCCTCTGCCTGATGTTTTAGGCTCCTGGCTCTGCAGCACTTGCCACAGTCCTGGGGACCCTCGTGGATGAAATTAGGTGGTAAACGTGTCTCAGCCTCTCAGCACTGAGAACCCATGTGGACTCAGGCCAGCGTCCTGGGTCCTAGCCCCAGTCCGCCTGTTATGAGGCTGGGGGACCTTACCCAAGTCCCTTGCCTTCTCTGTGCCTCAGTTTCCTCTTGGGTGAGTGAGGGTGGTGAGAGACCCAGCTATGGCTGGGTCTCCTCCAGCCTGAACATGTGTGGGATTCCAGATGACTAAAGACTTGGAAAGACATCATGTATAACTTTCTATTGAAAAGGGAACAACAAGTAGACATTGGGGCTCACATCCCATGCCAAATGAAGAAGCAGACAGAAACACCTGGAGAAAGGTGTTTGAAAGTCAAGAGTGAATTTTTCCAGCAAATAGTCTTGCAGAAAATGTCCCATCAGAGGGGTCTAATGCTGTGCCATGTTAGGTCTAATATTCACTTTTTTTTTTTTTTTTTAGAGTTTGTAAAAAAAAAATGTTTATTGATGTGCATTTTAAAGTACATTAAAATACCAAAATGCAATCATAAAGGAAATTATGGGCTTCTTTCATGCGTGTTACAATGGATTTTACCATTATCAGTACCCAGTTACATACTGTGGAACATTTGCTGTCATGTTATATAAATTTAACAATACTATCACCAAACTTTTCTAAAATTCAAAGTTCTCCTAGTTGCCAGACTCATGGATCTTTCCAAACTCTTTAAAGCATGGAATAGTAAAAAGATAAGTTATATATATTGATAACGTGGATTAGTGCATTTAAACAACAACCCTGTGGCACAGTTGCTTTTAGTATCCTCATTTCACAGATAAAGAAACTGAGTAATATTCACTTTTGATCTAGTAGAACTTGAATGACCCAAGGCAAGTCTCCCTCTGTAATTGTTAAACCCTGGAAGAGCAGCAGTTATGAGCTGAGCGTCTGAAATCAGGCAGGCCTGGGATGGAATCTGGACTCTTTCACATCATAGCTTTGTGACCTTGAGAAATTGGCCCACCCTCTCTGAGCCTCTCCCACTTGCTTATGTATAAAAATGGGACAATAGGAGCTTAGGTACATTGAGTTCTTTCCAAGGGTCAGACCTGACTTTGTTTATTTTTTTTTTAACATAAGACATGTCTAATATTATAAAGACACAAAATTAAAAGAATGTAAAAAGGTAGCCCTTCAAAAAAAAAAAAGACTAAATCAAACTATTATTATCAGACAGTATAGACTTTTAAGAAAAATGCATTGTTAAATATGAAGAAGGTACTAAATTGGCTATAAAATGAAAACATTTAAATGACAAATGAATAAATAGGCCTGGTTTTAATCACTGTGCTGGGAATGAAGTGATTTAGTCCTCAAACCAGCCCCGTGGAACAGAACACCATTTATTATTATCCCCATTTTGCAGATAGAGACACTGAGGCTTAGAGAAGTTAAGTAACTTACAGAGATTGCACAATGAGCAAATGCTGGGATCTGAGCCTGGATAACTCTTACTTAACCACTACCCTGCCATCTGCCTCATAGAGGGCAAAAGGTTAAGTGGCTCCACAGAGTTTCTGATGCACAGAAAGTACTCAGAACATCCTAGGAAAGGACCCAAGTAACAAAAATCATAATCACCAGTGGAAAACTTACCCCTTTCACAGACTCTGGGTCTTGTACACATCAGCCTGAGGAAGGCACAACAACCCTCTCCAGTATTGTTGCCTGAAGAATCCCGTATACAAAGGAGCCTGGCGGGCTATAGTCCACAGGGTTGCAAAGAGTCAGACTTGACTGAAGCGACTGAGCATGCATGCATGCACACATCAGCCCAACTGGGAAGAGTGTCTATTTGCCTCTCTGGGCTGATGATTCTCAGAGAGAGGAGAAGGGGACACAGAGGATGAGATGGTTGCATGGCATCACCAACTTGATGGACATGAGTTTGAGCAAGCTCCGGGAGTTGGTGATGGACAGGGAAGCCTGGCGTTCTGCAGTCCATGGAGTCACAAAGAGTCGGACATAACTGAGCGACTGAACTGACTGAGCTGATTCTAAAGACAGAGAATTGGGCTGGGTTTTGCTCCATCTTTTTCTTTTCAACAGCCAAGAATGGCTGAGTGGCCTGGGATTTCTGTCATCTGTGACAATGAATGGCCCCAACGGGCAGAAATGAAGATAAGAGCCGTTATCAGCCCTGGGTCTTTAAAGGAAAGTCGTTAGACGGTGGCTGGTACAGAGCAGGTGACCTTTTGGGGTGCATGGCCTGCAGTGAATATCTGGGTTCTCTCTCTGGCTCTACCACAGGCATGAGAGATAACTTCCCGAGAGAAATGTGGGTCATTTCGTGGTGGTGGAGCCAGAACGAGGAGATGGCAAAGCTGACGTGGCCTGATTGGGGCGGCAAGAAGGAGGCAGATCTCTGCTGTTTCTAAGTGCCACTGGGGACCATCCTTCCCAGAGTGGGGAGCCTCAGAGTTTCCGGGTTGGACCGTGAGCTGGGAAGACTTGTACTCAGAAGCTAATTAGTTTAAGCTGCTGTATCACAGAAATGATAGGGTAAGTATCAAGTAACCAGCACCTCAAGAAAATAAATAACCCCACTGGAATCAGGCTAATGCTGAATTAAGAGAGGTGAAAGAATAATAACGTGCGATTTATGGGTCAATTTCTCTTTATTACCCCAGACACTTGTATGCTCCTCCGTTCATTTTTTTTTTTTTTTTTTGATGTGGACCATTTAAAAAGTCTGTACTGAATTTGTCACAATATTGCTTTTGTTTTATGTTTTGGTCTTTTGGCCCCTGAGGCATGTGGGATGTCAGCCCTTGATGATCAGAGGCTCAACACATACTTCCTCCACCAAAAGGCAAAGACTTAACCACTGGACTGCCCCGAAAGTCCCCTTCATTCATTCTTATATTCACTTGTTCAATCAGTGTGAGATTGTGCAACTGTAGATTGTGTGTTTGGACACCAGCAAATAGGGGAGCTCCCCCTACTCTGAGGTTCAGCTTCTAAGGTCTTTTCCTGTATCTCAGAATATTGTGAAATAAGCTTTTCAAAAAAATTGAGCACATTTTGTGTTTTGTATCTTATTCCTGTTATTAATTTGAATCACTTATGGAGACTTGGGGACTCCACTATCCCTACAAGGCTCAGAACCTCAGAAACATCTAAATTTGGTCCCACATTCCATCAGCATTAACTGAGTGCTAAGTGCCAAGTATTAGGCTAGGTCCTAGGATATAGCTGTTGTATTAGTCCGGGTTCTTCAGAGAAATAGAACCAATAAAATACATATATAAACAGACGTGTTATAAGGAATTGGCTCATGTGATAAGGGGGGTGGTGCTGACAACCTGCCGGAGTTAGTTGATAAGCTGGAGACCCAGGACAGCTAATGATGTAAGTTCCAATCTGAAGGCCAGCAGCCTGGAAACCTAGGAAGAGATGAAAGCCCAAAGCCTGTTAAGGCCCAAAGACTGGAAAGAACCAATGCCCCAGCCTGAAGGTAGTGAGGCAGCAGGGAGTCCCCCTTACTCATGGGATGGTCAGCCTTTTTGTTTTATTCAGACCTTCAGTGGATTTGATGAGGCTCAACCAGATTAGGAAGGGCAATCAGTTTTGTTGTTATTGTTGTGTTGCTAAATCGTGTCCGAATCTTTGCTACCCCATCAACTGCAGTGTGCCAGGCTTCCCTGCCCTTCACTGTCTCCCGGAGTTTGCTCAAACTCATGTTGATTGAGTCGGTGATGCTATGCAACCATTTGAAACCCATGGACTGTAGCCTATCGGGCTCCTCTATCCATGGGATTCTCCAGGCAACAACACTGGAGTGGGTAGCCATCCCTTCTCCAGGGGATCTTTCTGACACAGAGATTGAACCCAGGTCTCCCACACTGCAGGTGGATTCATTACTGTCTGAGCCACCAGGGAAGCCCCAATTTGCTTTACTCCTATCAGAAACACCCTCACAGATACATCCAGATTCAATGTTTGACTAAATATTTGGGCACCCCATGGCCCAGTCAAGTTGACACACAAAATTAACCCTCCCAATTATGAGCAAAACTGATTGTAGCCCGCCAGGCTCCTCTGTCCATGGAATTCTCCAGGCAAGAATACTGCAGTGGGTTGCCATGCCCTCCTCCAGGGCATCTTCCCGACCTAGGGATCAACCCAAGTCTCCAGTATCTTTTGCTTTGCAGGTCTATCCTTTACCTCTGAGTCACCCGGGAAGCCCCTACGTTGTCACAGAGCCCCAGTTTGAGTCATACAGCAAATTCCCATTGGCTATCTATCTTACATGTGGTAATGTATGTTTCCATGTTGCTCTGTCCATACAACCCACCCTCTGCTCTTATGGTCTTGATGTCAGTGACACCAACAACTGAATAACTAGTATTGAGTTGTTCCAGAAACCACCATGTACCAGTGCTAGCCTGATGAGCTACAGTGGTGAATGAGACCTAGGCCTTGCGTCTGGGGAACTCTGTCCTGGGGGAGTACAGACAAGTGAGCAGATAATTAGAGCACAGAGTGATTTGAGAGAAGTAACTCAGTGGCTCCGGGAGCCCCACCAAGAAGTCTTTTTATCACTGGCATGGCTGCAGGCAAGTCTTTCCAAGGTGTTCGATATTAATTAATGAGCAGTAATTGAGCGCCTGGTCCCCTACTTTCACCCTTGCTCCCTGCAGTCCCTCCTGCACACAGCCACTGATGGAGATCCATTTAGAATAGAAAGCTGATGAGATTGCTGTTTCCTCCAATGTCCCCGTGCCTCCCATCATAAGAGACTAGTATTCAAGGCTTTCAGTATGGCCTCTCCTCCCAGCGTTGGCCCCTGGCTACCTCTCTGAGCACTCTCTCCTTGCTAGTGGAGTGAGATAGAGCGCCCTCCTTCTATAAGTCATTGGAAGGCAGAATTAAACCCAGTGGGCAGAAATCAATGGGCAAAACTGGTGCTCAAGTGAAGAATGGCTGACCCATTAAGTAGTGAGTTCCCTGGCACTGGATGTGTGCAAGCAAAGAGAAGATGCCCGATGGAAATATTTTAGAAAGAACTAAAACTTTAAAAGGGAATGCTGTACTGTTGTTCTTCAGTCACTTAAGTTGTGTCCTACTCTTTGTGACCCAAGGGACTGTGGCATGCCAGGCTCCTCTGTTCTCCACTGTCTCCTGGAATTTGCTCAAATTCATGCCCTACTAGCTGAAATTAAAGGTCTTCCCCCCTGCCCTTCCAGTTTTTGGTCTCTCTGCCTGGCATGAGGGATCTTAGTTCCCTGACTAGGGATCAAATCAGTGCCTCCTGCAGTGGCAGTGCAGAATCTGAACCACTGGACCTTCAGGGATTTCCCTAAGGTCCTTTTTAATGTTATTCTATGCTAAAGATCTTTTTCTTATAGGTGGGAGGACTACTTCCTTCTTGTATCCTCAGTTCCCCCCCGCCCAGAGTAAGAAATACTTATTGATCTAAATGGAGTCTGCTCTCAGGACCTCAGCAGGTAATGGAACAGTGGCCAGAGTCACCGGGCCGGCTCACCCTCTGGACATTATTTCTCTAGGCTGGAGAAAGGGCCATGGGTGCTAGCCCTCTGTTCTCTCTCTGCTATGTTATTTATCAGATTTGCACAAAGCACTTACTCTGTACAAGGCAGCATTCTGATTCCTTTCCAAACATTAACTCAAGTAACCAAGTAAGCTAAAAAAAAAAAACCAAACCTCTAGATGGTACTACTGTTATCCCTGTGTTACAGGTGAGGAAACTAAGGACAGAGAGGTGGAGGAGCTTGCCCAGGGTCACCCAGCTAGTTAGTGATGAATCAGGATTTGAATCCAGGCGGTGCGGATCTACCCAGTGCTTTGCACTGCTGCAGCCATGCCACTTCTTTCCCCACTGCCCCCCCGACCCCAACCTGAAAGCTTCAAGTTTTAACATCTTGCTGGTGGTCACACTGGGTCTCATTGGGGAATGAGGGTCTCCCTTTTCCAAACAGCCCCCAGCCCCCACCACAGACTTATTTTGTTAGCCTTTGGGACCAGGCAGGGCCCATCTCTGTGTGTTGTGCTCTCTTACATGGCATTAGACAGTGCAGCAGAGAAGGCAACGGCACCCCACTCCAGTACCCTTGCCTGGAAAATCCCATGGATGGAGGAGCCTGGTGGGCTACGGTCCATGGGGTCGATAACAGTGGGACACGACTGAGCGACTTCACTTTCACTTTCCACTTTCATGCATTGGAGATGGAAATGGCAACCCACTCCAGTGTTCTTGCCTGGAGAATCCCAGGGACGGGGGAGCCTGGTGGGCTGCTGTCTATGGGGTTGCACAGAGTCGAACATGACTGAAGTGACTTTGCAGCAGCAGCAGCAGCCAGTGCAGAGACTGGCCGTGGGTCATAGAAGACCAGGAGAGAGACTGTGGATGACTCCATGATGCAGACCTGCCTTCTCTTGTACAGTTAATGCCTACTCGTCCTGGACATTTCAAATGAATTACCACTCCCTTGGGAAGTCTTTCTTGACCACCTGCCTTGTCCTGCCATAAGGATATTAGTCAGGCTAGGCTAGGTTATGCTGCAGTAACAACCAACCTTAAAATCTCAATGGGCCATTGTAGCTAAAGTTTATTTCTCTGTCATATCAGATCATTTGCAAATCCAAGCAACTCTGCAGAGCTTTGCTCCTTCGTGTGTAACTCCAAGTTATTTCCATCTTGTAGCTCCACCTCCTCAACACATTTGCTTCCAAGAGGAATAAGAGGCTGGAGAATCATGGAGAGGTGTTTCAATGGGTCATTTATACCCATATTTTTAGCCAGAACCAATCACATGACCCCAGTGGGCTGGGAAGTTAATCTCCTGAATTCCCAGGGAAAGTGAATACTAGTAACATCCTCCACACTATACCAAATTTCCTTCTAATTTCTCTTATGTCCACATGTATCTTCCTTTTGTATATTAGCTTGTAATTACATACTTGTGTGATTATATGATGTCCAACTTTCCCCCAATCTCTACTGAAATGTAATTTAGAATGTTGCTTATTGTTAAATGAGTGGATGGATGGATAAATGGTTGGATGTTTGGCTGGACAGATGGATGTTTGGATGGATGGATGAATAAATGGTTGGGTGGTTGGATAGATGTATGGTTGGTTGGATGGATAGTTGATAGTTGGATGAATGAAACAGTAGTGAGCCCTTTGCATAAAAGATACACATTCACAATTAAGTTTTACTTGGATGTGTCTCTTTCCTCCCAAGTTTCAGGACTAGTGTAATCCTGCTGCTGCTGCTAAGTCGCTTCAGTCGTGTCCAACTCTGTGCGATCCCATAGATGGCAGCCCACCAGGCTCCCCCATCCCTGGGATTCTCCAGGCAAGAACACTGGAGTGGGGTGCCATTGCCTTCTCCACAGTATAATCCTAATAAGGGTTAATTAAGATTTCCTAGGGGATTAACATCTGAGATCTTTCAGGGAATTAATTACTGTTTGGTGTTAAAGTTGCAAACAAAATCCCCAGGAACAGTTGTAATTCCCTGAACTGGGACACTGCTTCTTTGTCCATTCCCAGGCTCGCTCACCTGCTGGTCCTCACCATGGCTGTTAAGGGTGTTAGGAGTATGTGACGTCTTGGCTGGGAAATGCTCCTTGCCTTAGTCATATTATAGCTGCAGCTTCCTTAGCTCATAACATCTGAATGAAGAAGAGGATCAAAGAGACATTAGGACATTAGCAGAAAATGCACCCACCACTTCAAGATAGTATGTGGCATTGAACAGTACGTGTATCTGCTTTTCTGTTGGGTAAGGCAGAGTGGCAGGGTGGGGGGCACTCCAGGGCAGAGATGGCTTTTCAGTATGTTAAGTGAGAGGGGGTGCTTTCCGAAGGTGGAAGAAGACTCTAATCTGTCATAATCCCTTTTCCTCCTAGGATTTAAGGTCCCTCTTCAACATCGTCTGGACTTTCATTTAAATAATCTACTTGTCCCTACAGCTCTGACACTTAGAAATCACCTCCAGAGAAGGATTTAAAATTAGTCACAATAGTCTTGCCAATTGGTCGACACATCTCTTTTTTTTTCTACTGTCCCTCGGGAAACAGAGCTCCCCTCTGTCAAGTCATTACTAAGGAGATTCCAGGACCTAGGCACTCAGCTCCCAAATACCTTTTCTCTGCTTTTGCTTTCCCATCTTTTCCTGGAGGCAATGGATGCCATATGGTGGAGCTGCTGAAAAGGTACGAAGGGGTCATGGGGTAACAGGAAATACCAGGGAAAAACAATAATTGGTAAGTATTTAAAATTATCACCCACATCATTAGCTATTACTATAATTGTTATTACTATAATCACTATGGGCATATTGAGTTATGGGTTCTTTTATTAATAAGTGAACTCCCTTCACCTTGTGCCCCCCCTATCCAAATAATGCCCATTTAATTAAGGCTTAGCTTTTGCTTTACTGCCTCAAAAATATTTCCTGACCTCCAGCCCACACATTTCTTCCCTCCTCTCAACTCCTGTGTATTTTAAATGCACTTTTCATGTGTATATCTATCTCATTTTTTTCTTGTTCTAATAATCTATTGCTGCAATCATCTCCCAAATTAGCAGCAAATGCAATCATCATAGATGTTTATGGAGTTTTGTTGTCAGGAATTAGGAAAGGATAGAACTGAGATGGTGTATCTCTGTACCAAGATGTCTGGGGTCTCTTCTGGGAAGACCCCAAGGGTAGAAGTGACTTGATGGCTGGGGCTGGAACCACATGGAAATCTCTTTCCTCATATGTCTGGCATTTGATGCTGACTATTGGCTGGAACACTTGCACATGGCGTCTCCATGTGGACTGGGCTTCCTCTCGTCATGGCAGCTTCAGACTTCTCACATGAAGCTCAGGGTTCCAAAGGCACATGACCCAGGGAACCAGGCAGAAGCTATTGCCTTTTATGAGCTAGCCAGGGTGTCACATATCACCACTTTAAGCCCCAAGCCTGCTCAGATTCAGAGGGGAGAAACAAACCCCATCTCTCAGGGAAAGGAATGCCAAAGACACGCTGTCAGGGCGTTTGGGGTGGGAGGTATCGTTACAGCCATCTGTGGAAAGTGTCATCTGCCACAGTCCTAGAAATATTCCCTCTGGAATGGGGACCATGACTTAATTTTCTTTCAGTCTTTTTTAGAGCCATTACACAGTATCTTTTTTTAATAGTAATTTTTTGATTTAAAAATTTTATTTATTTCTTTTTGGCTATGCTGGGTCTTTGTCGCTGCACGCAGGTTTTCTCTAGTTGCGACAAATGGGGGCTACTAATTATGGTGTGCCGGCTTCTCACTGCAGTGGCTTCTCTTCTTCTCTTCCCATGGGCTTGGTTGCTCCATAGCATGTGGAATCTTCTTAGACCAGGGATTGAACCTGTGTCCTCTGCGTTGGCAGGAGGATTCTTAGCCACTGGACCACCAGGGAAATACCTACCATGGTATCTTGAAAATAATACATGCTTAGCTATATTTATTGGTTGATTAATGGCTCTGTGATGGAGACAGCCACATGACTGTTATCGGTTAAGACAATTCAGGTTGAAAAGCATTTTAAGATGACAAATCACTCATATACATGCATCTTTCAAAGATCACTTAAATATCACAAAAACCCTGCCCAGGAGGTGTTTCATGAGTTCACAGAGGCCTCAGAGAGTTTAGACAATTTGTACAGCATCAACACAGCTGGTGAGGGACAAACGAATCCAGGATCCGCCTCCCGGTGTATGACTTGTCCTCAGATAGAGTGGCAAATGCCCAGTGGGCAAATGCCCGGGTGAAAAAAAAAAGGCAGGTAAATAAGACTCTCCAAATGTTTGTCTTGAAGTTTTCGCCAATCTCGAATCCAGCATCTGCCTGCTGTTTCTACTTCCTGCTGTGCCCCTTTCCAGAATGCTCAATCAGGAAAGTACTCCAAGTTCAGTGTCAAAAGCCAGGCTCCTGGTAACCAAAGATGGTTGGCAAATGGTCTTTGAGCAAACTTGTCTCGTGCAATGCTGGGTCAGTTTCACAAGTACATAAAATAACAATGGAATCAAAGATATAAACAAGAACAAGCCTGTAACCATCACAGAGCTGGGCAGGCGTGGGGGAAGGAAGACGGCTTCTGAAGCCTTTGGCCCGCCTGTTTTTCTTTGCAGGCAATCCCAGCGCTCTGGCCATCTGTTCCTTGTTGTGGGTGGTTAAGTGAAATGGGCTGCCAATACAAATAGCCCCGCTTGAGGTTTGTTTGCATAAATTGTTTTGAAAGCTTCATGACGAATTTTCAGGATTACTTGCAGTGGTAGGGACCTCGGTGGAGGCGGAAATATAAATTTAGAGATGCCAGTTGGAATCTATTAATTTGCTTGCAGCCCATTACCCTAGGTCTGCTGCTTCACTGGCTGTGTGACCTTGGGCCAGTGAATTAACCTCTCTGAACTTTAGTTTATCCTCATCTGCTCCATGGGAGGCGATAGGCATAGTAGCTACCTTATGGGATTCTGAATTGGAAGGAAGATGATACATGTAAAATGCTGAACACAGGGACTGGCATGTGATGTGTGCTTTGTAAATGGAATTGATTAGTCTTTTTGCTGAAATGAAAGGAAAAACATCCCCATCAGACAGCCCTGGGTGTGTGTCCTGGCTAGGTAACTTGCTATCTCAGTGAAATTGGGAGATATATATTTTCTCTCTGAGCCTCAGTTTTTAAGTCTGTGGGGATAGGATTAATAACAGATCATGAAGACTACTTGAGGCACCACACGTAGTTCTATGTCCAATGGTCACGTTGGCTGCCATTGTTGTTACTGCACAGTGGCCTTGGCTGGGCTACTTCCATATGAGTTTGAGCCCTTTACTGTTTACATCTGGGATGGCACATCATTCTGTCTCCTGTGTCTTTTCTGATCTTGGTTGGAGCAGCTTCTTCAGAAGGAGCTACGTAGGGAAAATGGATTGGTGTCTGCTGGAGGCGAGGATCGAGGCGTGAGGAGTAGGGAGACCCAAGGGTATTTGACGACTTTGTTCTAGACTCTGGCAGGGAAGATATTACTATTGCCTGTGCATATTCGCTGGTAAGGGAAGAAGATGCACAGGGTGAAGTCGTCAGATAGAGGGAGGCCATAGATCATGACTGCCAACCTCCAAATGTTGCAAACCTTCAGCTGGAGGTTTGCTTGCCCTATGCTGCTAAGTATCTTGGGGAACATGTTGCAGGGAATCCCAAGGGAAATCTTTCATTTGGGGTTGCTTTTCTGGGGTAAGACAGAAAAAGAGACAGAGATAGGAAGGAGAGAGAAATTACAAGAGCATGTGACTAAGAAGGACACAGGGAGAAGCAGGCAAGAGACAGAGAGATAAGTAAAAACAGATAGGAAGATGAGGAGACATAGAATCCAAGAGACACGGAGAAGGAGACAAAATGGAAAGAAAAAGGGCTTCCCTGGTGGCTCAGGGGTAAAGAATCCACCTGCCAATGCAGGAGACACGGGTTTGATCCCTGATCCAGGAAGATCCCATGTGCCACGGTGCAACTAAGCCACAACTACTGAGCCTGTGCTCTAGAGCCCCGGAACCACAATTACTGAGCCCTCCAGCTGCAACTACCAAAGCCCGAGTGCTTAGAGCCCTTGCTCCTCAACAAGAGAAGCCACCACAGTGAGAAGCCCATGCACTGTGAGTAGTCCCTGCTCGCCCCAACTAGGGCAAAGCCTGCTTGGCAATGAAGACCCGGCACAGCCATAAATAAATAAATAAAATTATTTAAAAAAGAAATGGAGAGAAGTAGGGATACACAAGGACGGACTCAGAGAAGCTGAGACAGGGACCAAGATGAGAAATGGAGAGACAGAGACAATCTACAGAGAGAAAGAGAGGATGAAATAGAAGCAGAGAGAGAGAGTAGGAGAGATGGAGAGACAAACGGAGACAGAGGGAGGAGACAGGAGAGACAGGCCAATGGCTACCCCTAGCTCCCACACCCGGGAGCCACAGCGAATGGGCTCTAGCTTCCTCTGTCTGGAGATTCCGATCTGCACACCCAGGGTCCCTCAGAAGCGGTGGTGGCCCCCATCTTGTCGCCAGGACACCAGCTGCCAATCAGGCCTCAGCCTGGTGCACTGGCAGGAACCTTTCCAGCTCCCAGGAGCCTGACCCGGTTCTTTCATCTTCCGGCTCCGCGGTCCCATCTCATAAATGCAGACCAGGAGCTGCCCAGATGGGGCGAAGGGCCAGGGCTCGTGGCCATGCCCGTCGAAGCATTTCTGCCGATGACAGTTAAATTGTTGGGGCCTCTGTTCTTCATTTACATCACAGGCGCAAGAGTCCTCTGACGACCTCCCCCAAATGAAAGCCAGCTGCCCCCCAATCTCATCCACCACGCATTTTGCTTCACTTCAGACGGTCTTCTGACTTTCAACTCAAACCTGCCGTCTGCCTTGACAGGCTGTAGTGCTTAATGATATTTTATTGTGTGATTTCACCAAACCCTAGAGTTTTGCACTTATTTTAAGCTAATGGACTAAATCTGGACCCATTTGCTAAAACAAGCTCTCTTTTAGTAAGGAGTAGAGTGGTTACACATAAATCAGGGTTTCAGGTGAAATATTAGGTTTCTATTGCAGCTAACCAAGCAACAGGCTGTTCTTTTATGCGATTGGTATGGCAGCCGACACAAGGCATGTTTGAAACTTGCTTTCCTACTGGGAGGGATGCACAGCAAACTATTTTTGTCCAATGCCTTCAGTCATTTGATAGATGTTTGCTGAGCTTCTATTGTGTGTAAGTCCTTGAGGCATATGCAATTGAAAAACATGATCCAAAGGAGATTATGTGCTGCGTGGAAATAGGGATGGAAAAGAAAGGACTCAGGGCCTTCAGTGTGGAGCCGAGGGCACAGTTCAGGGGACATTCCCGGGCAAGTGAATCCACTCTCAGCTTTGTGGAGTATGTGGCTTGGAAGGTAAAGCTTCAAACTGGGGGAGGATGTTAGAGCAGCAGCTCTCAACCAGAGATGATTTTGCCTTCTAACGGAGGCATGGCAATGGCTGGAAACTTTTTCAGTTGCCACATCAAGGAGGACGGGGTATCGGGCGTGTAACTGAACATTGTTCAGTGTACAGGACAGTTCTCCACAACACAGATGATCTGATTTGAGAAGTCAGTGGCTCAGGACTGCCCTGGGCTTCCCTGGTGGCTCAGATGGTAAGGCATCCCCCTGTAATGCGGGAGACTCGGGTTCGATCCTTGGGTTGGAAAGATCCCTTGGAGGAGGGATGGCAACCCACTGCAGTATTCTTGCCTGGAGAACCCCCTTGAACAGAGGGGCCTGGTGGGCTACAGTCCATGGGGTCGCAAAGAATCGGACACGACCGAGAGACTAAGCACAGGACTTCCCTGGTGGTCCAGTGGTTAAGAATCCACCTTGCAATGCAGGGAATGAGGGTTCGGCTCCTGGTTGGGGAACTAAGATTCCACATGCTGCAGAGCAACTATGCCTGTGAGCTGCAGCTACGGAGCCTGAGCAACGCAACTAGAGAATCCTTGTGCTGCAATGCAAAATGCTGCAGGATTCAACACAGATCCCGAGGGCCACGACTAAGACTCAAAGCAGCTAAATAAACACACAAGTATTAAAGAATGTCAATGACTCTGTCATCAGAAATCCTGCTTTATTTTGTGTGTGTGTGCTGTGATTTTGTTTTCTTAAGATTTTTTAAAATTGAAGTATAGTTGATTTACAACATTATATTAGTTTCAGGTATAAAAAATAGGGGCTTCTCAGGTAGCACTAGTGTTAAAGAACCTGCCTGCCAATGCAGAAGATGTAAGAGACTCGGGTTCGATCCCTGGGTCAGGAAGATCCCCTGGAGGAGGGCATGGTAACCCACTCCAGTATTCTTGTCTGGAGAATCCCATGGACAGAGGAGCCTGGCAGGCTACAGTCCATAGAGTTGCAAAGAGTCAGACCTGACTGAAGCAACTGAGCATGCACATATGCATACAAGATAGAGATTCAATATTTTTATAGATTATACTGCATTTAAACTTATTTTAAATGTTGACCATGTTGTCTGTGCTGGACAATATATCCTTGTAACTTATTTATTATATACATAGTAGTTTGTACTTCTTAATCCCCTTTCCATCTCTTTTACCCCTCCCCACTGATAACCATTAATTTGTTCCCTATATCTGTAAGTTTATTTCTGTTTTGTTATATTCAGTAGTTTGTTTCATTTTTTATATTCTATGAATCATAACATACAGTATTTTTCTTTTCTAACTTACTTCACTAAGCATAATACCCTCCAGGTTCATCTATGTTGCTGCAAATGGCAAAATGTTGTTCTTTTTTAATGGCTGAGTGGTATTCCATTGTATATGTGTACCACATCGTCTTTATCCACTCATCTGTTGATGGACACTTAGGTTGCTTCCATACCTTGGCTATTGTAAATAATGCTGCTATGAGCATTGCAGTACATGTATCTTTTCAAATTTGGTTTTCACTTTCTTTGGGTATATAGCTGGAAGTGGAATTGTTACATCATGTGGTAACTCCATTTTTAGTTTTTTTAAGGAGCCTCTATACTGCACCACTTTACATTCCCACCAACAGTGAACTAGGGTTCCCTTGTCTCCACATCCTTGCCAACACTTGTTTTTTGTTGTCTTTCTGATGATAGCCATTTTGACAGATGTGAGGTGGTACCTCACTAGTTTCGATTTGCATTTCTCTAATACTTAGCTATGTGGAACATCTTTTCATGTTTCTGTTGGCTGTATGTATGTCTTCTTCCGAAAAATGTCTATTCAGGTCTTCTGCCTATTTTTCAGTTGGGATGATTTTTTTATATTGAGTCATATGAGCTGTTTGTTTATTTTGGATAGCAGCCCCCTATTGGTTATATCATTAGCAAATAGAGAAATCTTGCTTTGGATTGAAGGAAATATATCACATATATATATGTGATATATATATGAGATATATATGATATATATATATATATATATATATATACATCTGATATATATGATATATATATCACCAGATGGCCAGGTGGTCAGGCATAGCTGTGTAGGTTGTGTACTGAGCAACTCCAGTGGGTGCTAGTCACATTGCCTCCGATGAAAGAGGGCCCCTTGGAGTTGTACACTGCCACAACCCTGACGAGGGAAAAGTACGAGCAAAGACACAAAGGCAGAATAGTTTGTGTGAGGTTTAACTTGAGAATAAGGTGCTTGGAGTGTATTGGAAAGGAGTAAAATGTTAGGGTTGGTTCTAGGATCTAGGACTTTGTTCTGTAAGCACTGGGGAGCCACCAAAGCCTTTGGAAAATAAAATGGAAAGGTCTGGGAAGTGCTTTGCAAAGACACAGTGGGCAGTAGTATGTAACATAGATTGATGGCATCATAGGTAGAGAAAGTCAGAGAAGGGGAAAATGCTGTAAGAAAGGACACCAGCATGAAAAGTACTATGTAGCATGTGGGATTATGAAAGGTGGGTCTGGGGAGCAGAAGGTGAATCATGAAGGTGAATTAATGGGGTGAGGAGGGAGATAAGGATGTCCTTGCAATGAGGGCCACCATCTCCAGACTCCTCTTGAATTGATCTCAAATGGAACCTCCTCCCAGACTTGATTGTGAACTGAGCCCTCTCATCTTTCAGGTGCCCAGGCTGCCCTGAAGCCCCATTTTTGCATCATGGGTAATAAACAAACCATTGTTTTTTAACATTATGATGGCTTTGCATTTGTGGTGGCAATGAAACCGAGAGAAAGGAAGGAAAACTCGAAAGCTTCCCGAGGATGACTCTCTGGGGGCAGAGAACAGGGATTTAGGTATTTGCTGTTGAGGTGAAGGGTCCATGATCCAGAGGCCATTCCGGTGAGCCCTGGGTGGCTGACAGGCAGGGTCAAACGCTTAACATTGAGAATTAGCTGCGCTGGTCCCTCCCTGCTACCTCGTGCGGCTGTGGGCGGTCCACACCCACACCCTGGCTCCCAATCTCCCCAGCTTTAAACTGGATACTTCCCCATCCTTTGCATTAAAGTCCATATAATGGGTGAGTGTGATGATAGACTAATCAGGTATGGGGTGAGGAGCTGCATGTGTTATTTATTATTAAAATGTATTTGTTTGGTTATCACTTAAAAGGCATTGCAGGGTGGTTGTCTTCAGTTTAGAAACCAACACCGCATTCTAGTAAGTTAGTATGTGCCGTGAAATCGCTTTGGTCGTGTCCGACTCTTTGCGACCCCATGGACTGTAGCCTGCCAGGCTCCTTTGTCCGTGGGATTCTACAAGCAAGAATGCTGGAGTGGGTTGCCGTGTTCTCCTCCAGGGGATTTTCCTGACCCAGGGATGAAACCCACTTCTCTCATGTCTCCTGCCTTGGTGGGCGGGTTCTTTACCAGTAGTTCTTTAACTGGGAGGCCCAAGAGTGAGCGGGTGACCTTCAGCTAAAGAATGAAACTTTTGGGGCTTCAACTTTCTAA
This sequence comes from Bos indicus x Bos taurus, assembly GCF_003369695.1. Lineage (NCBI taxonomy): Eukaryota > Metazoa > Chordata > Mammalia > Artiodactyla > Bovidae > Bos > Bos indicus x Bos taurus. Next base: position 42,294,173 of record NC_040093.1, read on the forward strand.
ATCTTTGCATCAGTGGGGATAATAGTACCACTCTAGAATAATTATGAAAATTAAGTAAGTCAATAAATGTAAAATGCTTAAGTAGTAGCTGGCAGAAAGTAAATACTCAATAAAATACTGTGTATTTTGATCATCATCATTTTCATTAGTCTCTTTTCTAGTCGCTTATGCTTTAGGATTTGAGAGGTGACTCTTGAGAACCAGTGGGTGTGTTCTGTGTAAAAGATACTCAACAGATTAAGCACAGGAAATGAACTGAAGCATAGTTGAATTATTTTTTTCTTATATGATATTATACATGTTTTAATGCCATCTCCCAAATCATCCCCGCCCTCCCTCTCCCACAGAGTCCAAAAGACTGTTCTATACATCAGTGTCTCTTTTGCTGTCTCGTATACAGGGTTATTGTTACCATCTTTCTAAATTCCATATATATGCGTTAGTATACTGTATTGGTGTTTTTCTTTCTGGCTTATTCCACTCTGTATAATAGGCTCCAGTTTCATCCACCTCATTAGAACTGATTCAAATGTATTCTTTTTTATGGCTGAGTAATACTCCATGTGTATATGTACCACAGCTTTCTTATCCATTCATCTGCTGATTGACATCTAGGTTACTTCCATGTCCTGGCTATTATAAACAGTGCTGCGATGAACATTGGGGTACACGTGTCTCTTTCCCTTCTGGTTTCCTCAGTGTGTATGCCCAGCAGTGGGATTGCTGGGTTGTATGGCAGTTTTATTTCCAGTTTTTTAAGGAATCTCCACACTGTTCTCCATAGTGGCTGTACTAGCTTGCATTCCCACCAACAGTGTAAGAGGGTTCCCTTTTCTCCACACCCTCTCCAGCATTTATTGCTTGTAGACTTTTGGATCACAGCCATTCTGACTGGCGTGAAATGGTACCTCATTGTGGTTTTGATTTGCATTTCTCTGATAATGAGTGATGTTGAGCATCTTTTCATGTGTTTGTTAGCCATCTGTATGTCTTCTTTGGAGAAATGTCTGTTTAGTTCTTTGGCCCATTTTTTGATTGGGTCGCATAGTTGAATTAGAATGTTGTGTTAATTACTGCTGCACAGCAAAATGACTCAGTTATACACATATATATATTCTTTTCCATTATGGTTTATCACAGGATATTAAATATAGTTCCCTGTGCTACACAGTAGGAGCTTGTTGCTTGTCCAGCCTATGTATACCAGTTTGCATCTGCTAATCCCAAACTCCCAACCCATCCCTCTCCTTCCCTTGTGACCACCTCTGGTCTATTTCCTATGTCCACGATCTTGTTTCTGTTTCATAGATAGGTTCATCTGAAACACAGAGAAAGATTCTGACCTAGTCTCTCAAGAAGTTCTCTTATCACCATTGTGCCTCTTCTCTGAGTGTCTGTTGAACATGAGGGTCAGTCTTTGGGAGTTAATGTTTCCCTAGATCGTGCCCATTATAAACGAGCTGCCCTCCCATTTCTGCACCTAGCATTGGGGGTTCAGCTTGGGGACCCCATTAGCTCAGAGTGGAAATAGCCGTTGGCAGGTGAGTCCTAACAGGCTGGAGTGGAAGGTCTTTGGTTATGCCCAATAAGTTTAACAAATTAAAACAGAAAACAAAAACCCCTCTAATTTGGACAAAGTGATTTAAATTTGTGTGTTTTGAAGGAAACTGGAATAGCTTAGAAGAGGGAACTTACAAATGTACGTTTCTGGAAAATACAAGCTGAAGCTTCATCCACCGTTGCAAGCATTCACAGTGCTCCCTGCAGGAGGAAGCTTGTCACCTTATCTTGTACTTATGTCCATGTATAATGGATGGAAGTGGCCCTGCACCAGCTGATTGTGGGCTGAGGATCTGTTGGTTGTATTTGTTGCTAAAATGTTTATTCCATCAGTCGACCATTTACACGAGTGGCTAGAATACAAAGCAACTGACAAAAACCATCTCTCCCCCTCAAGGAGGAAACGTTTGAGCCCATTGTCCACAGGTTTTGGGAAACCCTGGGTGACTGACTGGAGCTATCGCCTCTCTCTGGTGAAGTGTAAACAAGGCTGAAGGGAGTTCCTCATGTGGACTTTGGAATCGTCTCAGTAAGAACCAGCTGTTCTTACTGTACCTCCATCACTGTATCTCATTTAAATCTGTACAGGGCAAAGTCCCCGTTTCAAAACTGGATCCTCTGTGGCAAACCTTGCCAGCGTTCAGAGGGCAAGATAATGCCAGATTCACCCCGGGAAACTCTCTCAGGCAGGCCTTCCTTGAGTCAAGCCCTACGTGGCCCCGCCTTGGGACCATGATCTTACATGGCCACTGGGTGTCGCTGTGCCACTGGGCTGGGCCACAGAGAGCATTTATCTGGCTGTTAAAAAACCCTGCCTCTTAAGGAAAACAGTGGAACATGACAGTTGGGGAACCACTCAGAAGGGTCTTAACTGTAATGCAAACCTTGTCAAAAAGATGATGTTTACCATAGGAGGCATTTTACATGACTAACTTTTCACATGCCAGGAGACAGTTTAGATCCAGTTTGAAACAAAATGAAAAGAAGAAAAGAAAGGCAAGAGAGAAGCTTGGCTCCTAAGCCCCCAAATTTGATATTCTGATATGTTATGTGGTTGTGTTACAGGATGATGAACACAGGGTAGATTTGTGTGTGTGTGTGTGTGTATCTTTTCCTTTTTTCTTTCTTACTTTTTTTTTTTTTTGGTTCTGACAGCTTTTACTTTCCCCCCCTCTTCCAAGAGCTACAAAAAAATGTTTTTCAAATGAACACAGGCAAGGATGTGTCACCCCGTGATGGATTGCTCACTCCAGTTCAGCTTTTGATAATTAAGTTCTACTCTTCACAGACGAAGGCTATTCTGCCAAATCCAAAATACCCTGGAAAATGTAAAATTAGAACCTTATGAGAAAAAAGATTAAAAGAGCTAAATATATATGTATGTAGTTTGGCTAAGTGGTGATTGGGGTGGGGTGAGGTGCAGAGAGAGGCTATGATCTCTATAGGGATACACGGCGAGGAAGGATGGGGACTATTTACACACAGGGACAAGGCTGAATTAAGAGTAAATAGATGACTTAAATTTAAAAAAAAGATTTAGGACAAACATCACTATAATAGCCCTGACTGATGGAGGCTCTGCTTCAATTAGGGTAGAGTCTCAAAGGGGAAGTATTAGATACTCCAATGCTTGAGACATTTCATGCAGGTTTATCCTAAACACAGGCTGGCAGTACTATACAGAGATCAAAAAAACCTTCCTGGTCCCCTAGGGGTGGGGCAAGTTTTCTTAAGACTCTAATTTCTGTCTCTATAAATCTTTCGTTTGGAGCCTCAAAGTTATACACCATTAAATACAATTTGCTGACTGGAATCTTCAAGCCCTGCAGACTGGTTCTGAATCATGAGCTGGGGAAGCCATGTGGCTGCTCCAGAAGGCTGCCACGAGGGCCTGACTGAAGTACAGGGAGACCGTGCAACCCCAGAGGGGTAGTGTTGCACACTCGCTGTCCTGGAGGCCGCCATCTTGTTTCGCTGCCCTCAGGCTGTGACTGGTGGCGACCAGCCTGTCCTTTGACCATGGATCAACACCACAGACCACAAGAAGCACCAGGAATTGACTGAGTTATGAGAAGAGACTGCAAAAGATACCTTAAAAGCAAATTCCCTTACCCCACCATGTAATGTATGGGGGTGGAGGATGGGCAGAAAAGACCAGCAACTCATGTGGCCATTACATTCTTGGCAGAGAGCACCCTCTTGGTTGGCTTGCTCAAGTGGGCAGGAGCTGGGTTTCACAAACCGTTCCTATCTCGAGAACTCCTGGTGTTCATTTGATCACCCTGAAAGCTGGCTCCTTATCTGCCCTAGTAATTTATCTCTGGAAGGAGAGAGCAGGGGCAAAGCCAGATGCAGTTGATAAATACACTATTTTGCAGTGTACAATTAGCCTCAGTTAAATGTTAAAATGTACTACTGACAGGGCCTGCCTTTTTGCTGTGAAACTGATATTTTAAACTCACCCCAACTGGAGCTAGTTCTCTGCCCCCCCAACCACTTTCTGCCGGGGGTAGTGGGGGGTGGGGCAGGAGAGACACTTGGATTTGGCCAGTGGGAAATTTCTCAGGTCTGGAGGGTGGATGAGGGGGATAGAGATGAAAGAGGGCATGGTCAGGCCAGGTCTCTTTGCCAAGAAGCTCTTGGATTTTGTATCCTCTTTTTTTTTTTTTTTTTGCATCCAATTGCAAGCCTGGCCATAAGGGCAGTCTGGCCTGACCCTGGGCTCAAGGGGAGTGAGATAGCTTAAACCTGTTTTGTGTCAGAACTCCCTCCCCTCCGAGATGGCTTGGTGGGAACCCAGAGATAAAAAATGGGAACTGACTTCTTGCACAGGGCAGGAAAACAAGCAGGAGGAAAAGAGGCTTCCTGCCTCTCTCTGTCAGCCGATAAGCCTAATTGGTCAGGTCTGCTGCTGCGTGTTGATTACACCTCCTAACGAAGCACCGTTGACCGGCACGTGGTGTAACAGTGGCCCCTTGGGCAAGGTTCCCACCCCTGTTATTTGGACAACAACTTCTTCCTTCCCGTGGTCCAGCTTCTTACTGTTATGCTAAGTTGTTTCAGTCGTGTCCAACTCTCTTGCAACCCTATGAACTGTAGCCTGCCAGGCTCTTCTGTCCATGGGATTCTCTAGGCAAGGGTACTGGAGTGAGTTACTATGCTGTCCTCCAGGGGATCTTCCCAAACCAGGGATCGAACCTGCATCCCTTATGTCTCCTGTATTGGCAGACGTGTTCTTTACCAGCATAAATTGGGTCAAAGATGGGAAGCATGCACTCATCTTGGAGATATCAGAGCAACTGCTAACTACTTTAGGACCTCTTTGGGGCAGAAAAGGTGCATTAATTGGATTCAGGAAGTACCGAGTTACTAATACTATTCTAAGCGTGGTTTATGTTTTCATTAAGCCTCAGAATTAAGACGAAAGCTGACCAGGGATCTGAAGCCCATGTGGCCAGGCTGGGAAGCAAGCTGGGCTGGCACTAGACACACGCAGACTCTCAGGGCTGAGGTGGGAAAACAGAGAAAGGGGCGGCCAGTGGGCTGTCTGGGGCTTTAGAGCACTGTGGTTCTAGCTGGTTGAGCCTGGGCAAATCACCTTACTTCCCTGAGCCTCCATTTTCTCTTCTGTAAAATGGAAATAGTTAATAGTACTTGGGTTTCTCAGGTGGCTCAGTGGTAAAGAATCCACCTGCCAGTGCAGGAGACACAGGAGGTATGGGTTTGATCCCTGGGTCATGAGGATCCCTCGGAGGAGGAACTGACAACCCACTCCAGTATTGTTGCCTGGGAAATCCCATGGACAGAGGAGCCTGGCAGGCTACAGTCCCATGGGATCGCAAAGAGTAGGACACAACTGAGTGGCTGAGCACACAGCACACAGTAGTACTTACCTAGAATGACTATTACAAGAATTAATTATACATCCTGATGTCCTCCACCAAACACACACAAGGTTTTAGAAGAGTATGTGGTCCAAAGCAAGTGTTCAATATATCTTAACAAATAGTAGGATGCTATTTTCCCTTGTCATCCCTGTTATACCTCAACTCAAGACCAGATATTGATCTATGGGGCACTAAGCATTGAAAACATTATGGATATAGGGACAGGGATGGGGTCACAGAGAGCCTCTTGCTATGATTTGTGGCCATTCTGAAAACAACATGGTGACACTTGGTCAACCTAAGTATATGTATAACCCAAGGCCCAGTTGTTCTGACCCTGTGTATACACCTCGTGGAAATTCCCAGATTCCCACACAGGTCATTGTAAACAGTAATCGAGAGTAAATCTGTGGCATTGTATTTTCTTGTGGTGGAGACTTGGAAACAATCTGGTTAATTGAGAATGCCTACCATAGAGAACTGAGAGATGGAAGCAACAGACTTAGTGAACATGCAGCAGTGGGTCTGGGGTTTCAGTGCATGGTGTTATGGGAGAAAATAAGAAATATGATGAGAATATGCAATGTTATGCCAGTTATGCAAATTAAGTATATATACACCCCAAGAATACATATTTTGTAAGGGCACATGCAGTCATAAAGATACGCTTTAGAAGGACTGTCTTTGGGAGTGGAGGACAGTGGATATTAATGAGAATAATCAGATAACCAAATAAATACAATGAAGTGGGTCTTGCCCAACTAGATGAGGGCAATATATGGTAACTGAGGATAAATAAAATTAACTCACCTTCTTGCCACTGAGTTCCAAATGGAGGACTGATTATCCATACATGTTATGAAAAGTAAAAGATTATATATTCATACATTATACATACATATACAACAATGTAGAATTTATTATATATATTATTATTTATATATATATATACATTAAACTATGACTTAAATGGAGAAAAGTTTAATAAAGTTATGGTTTTTCCCCATTTAAAAGACTTTTTAGGAATAATTTTGAAATAATGGAAAAGACTATTTTGCAATAATTTTATCTGAGTTGGCCAAACAGTTCATTTGGGTTCTATTTCCATAACATCTTATGAATAAACTTGAATGAACTCTTTGGCCAACCCAACAGATTAACAGAAAAGTTGCAAAGAAAGTAGACACTTCCTGTAGACCCTTTATCCAACTTCCTCTTGTATTAGTATCTTAAGAATCACAGTATATTTGTCACACTCAGAAACTAACATCAGTACATTCCTATTAACTAAACTCGAGGCTTTATTCGAATTTCACCCTTTCCCTACTGATGTGGAAAATAGGAGACTGTATTACGTTTAGTTGCCAAGTCAACAATTTACTATAGTTTCTCAGACTTTCCTTGTTTTGCACTTCTTGATGGTTTTGAAAAGTACAGGTCAGGTTTGTTGAATGTCCTTCGCCTTTGATTTGTCTGGTGTTTTCTCATGATTAGACTGGGGCTGTGGGTTTGGGGTAAGAATATCACAGAGGTAAAATATCTTTCTATAACATGATGTATATGATGTCAACATTATTTTTCCATCTGGGACATTAACCTTCAACTGCTTGATGAAGGTGGTATCTGCCAGGTTTCTCCACTGTAAGGTTAGTATTTTTCTTTTTTAATACTCCATTCTTTGAAACCAAGACACCAAGTCCAGCTTGTACTCAACAAGGGAGGAATTAAAATCCACTTTGTGGATGGTGGGAAGCTTCTACTCATATTTCTCAATGCATTTCTTTCCTTTTTTTTGGTGATAAAATTCACACAACACAAAATTCACCATCTTAATCATGTTAAAAGGTACAGTTCTCTTAATTTGCATACCATAAAATTCACCCCCTAAAGCTTTTAAATCAATGATTTTAGTATATTCACCCCCAATCTTAGGGGCTTAAAACAATAATATTTATGATCTGACAGTTTTGATGGGTGAGGAATCCTGACATGGCCAAACTGGATTCCTTGGCTGAAGGTCTTTCCCAGGCCATGTTGAAGGTATTGACTGGACCCACCCAGGTGGCGCTAGTGGTAAAGAACCCACCTGCCAATGCAGGAGACCTAAGAGACACAGGTTTGATCCCTGGGTTGGGAAGATCCCCTAGAGGAGGGCATGGCAACCCACTCCAGTATTCTTGCCTGGAGAAATCCCTTGGACAGAGGAGCCTGGCTGGCTGTAGTCTTTAGGGTTGCAGAGTTGGACACGACTGAAGTGACTTAGCACACATGCACACAGGGGTCATCTAAAGGCTCCACTGTGGAAGGATCCACTTTCAAACTCGCTGGTGTTGGTGGGATTCAGCACCTCAGAGGCTGTTAGGTAGAAGTGCCCTCAGTGGCTTTCTCCACTGAGCCACTCCCAACATGACAGCTTGCTTCAACAGGGCAAGTGGGAAGAATCAGAGGGTATATGCACAATGAAAATGTCTTTTATAACCTAATCTGGAGTGATCATTTATCACTTTTGCACATTCTATTCATTACAGGTCCAGCCCACAGTTCATGGGAAAGGATGACATGAGTGTGCCCGTGCCTGGAGGTGGAGGTCACGGAGGGTCGTCTTAGAAGGCAGCCTACTGCATTCCACGGGACAGCAGGAACAAGGCGTTTCTAGATCTCAGGGTTCAGGGCTGTGTCTTGAATTTAGTGGGCCTTTAGTCAATGTTTGTTGAAAGAACTCATTTCTGTAAGACTTACTCTAACCAGCTGCTTTGTATCATCAACTTTAACAATTAGACATTCAGTTCTATGTGTAGTTAAGCAAATACAAACGTAGCCCTTGTCACCTGCCTGCCTCATTTCCTATCCTTCCCTTGGAAACTACATTTCCCAGGTTCCCAGAATGCAACTGGCTTCTGGTTGGGGTGAGCCAATGGGGCGCATTGGTAGGGACTGAAGGATGAGAGAAGCAAAGAAACTAGGGCATTTGGCTCCCACCCTCTGCTGCCTTGGGTGACTTCTCAAGCATCCTCTGAGGCTCCAGTCCTGCCATTTAGCCTCCTCCTGTGGTCCCAGCCATCAGCTGAGCAGCCTCTGGCTCCAGCTCCAGGCTTGGTCCCTATCATCTTTGAGCTGCCTCCCGTTTCCCTGTTTGGCTCTTCAGCTCTCCTCCACCTTTGTATCTCATCTTCTGTATTAAATGCCAGTGATTTGAGACCCTGGAATGAGCCCGGTTTTCCAAGTCAGACCTTGACCTGTCCATCCCCTTAAAGCTTAGAATCTCTTGTCTCCTTTGATGACCTGACCTCATGAGATCCTAACACCACCCTTTTGATTTGGTGGGAGGTGAAGCAGGTGCATCTTCCCTTTACAGGCTCTCATCTGTACTACAGCTCAGTTTGGGAAAGGGGACTAACATAAGGAAGCACAATAGTGCTGAGATTCAATCTGGAATGCTACATCCTTCTGCCCCGGGTGCCTTCCAGGTGTCACTCCAGTTTTTGCCAAGATCCTTCAGTGTCCAAGTGCCTTCATGTTCCCTTATAAAACCCCTGGCTCACCTCACTTTCAGCAGTGGTTCATAACCCTCTTTCGGTAAGGAAGAGCTCTGTGATGATGACTCTGTAATTCCCACCCAGTAAGAAAACTTATGGAGAAAGCAATGGCACCCCACTCCAGTACTCTTGCCTGGAAAATCCCATGGATGGAGGAGCCTGGAAGGCTGCAGTCCATGGGGTCGCTGAGGATTGGACATGACTGAGCGACTTCACTTTCACTTTTCACTTTCATGCATTGGAGAAGGAAATGGCAACCCGCTCCAGTGTTCTTGCCTGGAGAATCCCAGGGACAGGGGAGCCTGGTGGGCTGCCATCCATGTAGTCGCACAGAGTCAGACACGACTGAAGTGACTTAGCAGCAGCAGCAGCAAGAAAACTTACAGGGATTCCCAGGTGGCGCTAGTGGTAAAGAACCCGCCTGCCAACGCAGGAGACAAGAAACGCGGGTTTGATCCCTGGGTGGGGAAGATCTCCTGGAAGAGAGCATGGCAACCCAGTCCAGTATTCTTGCCTGGAGAATTCCATGGACAGAGGAGCTTGGTGGGCTGTAGTCCATAGCATCGCAAAGAGTCGGACACGACTGAAGCGACTTAGCACACACGCATGCACAAGAGCTTTGGAGGAGGGTACTGAGGGGCCAAAATCAGCTCCCTCTCTGCTAAGCTGGTCATTTTGATTCAGGGCTGGGCCTTCCTAGAAGAAGTGGCACCTTTTTCAAATTCATTATCCCAAAAGGAGTACCTTTTTCTAAATTCCCTGAAAGTATAATATAGATGAGCAGCAACTCCTGTCAGAAACCCCTTTTAGATGGGATGAAAAAGGTCATGGTGCACCCTCTAGGGATCCATGAATTTATGCTTCATACCAACTTGAATAGTGTTTCAGTATTTCCCAAAGGCCGTTCACCACCTATAATAGTTTGAATACCTCCCCACACCATCTTTCCTATTGTTTATGTAATATTTCTTTTATATTAACTTTCTGTAGTTTAACTGTAAAAGCAGACTTGATATCACTATCATGACGTCTGTGAAATCTCAGGTTTGGTGTCATGGTTAAGAGCTTGATTCTGGAGCCTAACTGCCTTGGTTGGCTTCCTGTTCACCACTTGATCACTGTGTGACCTGGAGCAAGTTACTTGACCTCTCTGAGCCTCTGTTCTTTATCTGTAAAATGGGGCTAATAAGAGTACCTTCTGCATAGAGTCGTTGCAAGGATTAAATGAGTGAGTGTATGGAAAGTCCTCTGAATATTGCCTGGGACATAGTAAGCACTCAATAAATGTGATTATTGTAACACCAATATATTGTGCATTTTCCCCAGTACATGTAAAAATAGACACAAAATATGAAGATAAAAAGTGTCACATGTGTGCCACCCCAAATGATCTCACGTACCCCAGTAGCTGATACGTTTTACACTTTGGAAAATGCTGCCGAATGGTCATGATCTCTTAAGGGAAAACATATGTGTGTGCACACATGAGTGCACACACATGCTGGCAAAAAAAAAAAAAAAAGGCAGGAAATCCCGAAGAGGAGATAAAATCATTGATAGGGGCTTTGGGAAGATACTGAGAGGGTATCTGAGGGTATGTTTGTTCCTGGATAACAGTGACAGAGCAATAAGGAAAAACAGACTCTGTTTATCCTGCTTGATGCCACCTTCCAGAGAGGCAGGAAGCACGTCCGCCCCTATCTAGTGACTGTGCTGTCGTGGGCCCCCCTGCCTTGGTCTCCATCCTTCTAGCTGGCTGCTGTGAGCTGCTGCAGGCCCCCCACTCAGCGGCGGGAGGCTCTGCTCTGCCCTGTGGAGCACTCAGGAGTTTAGTTCCTCCGCAGCACATGTGGGATCTTCCTGGACCAGGGATTGATCCCTTGTCCTCTGTGTTGGCAGGTGGATTCTTAACTACGGGACCACCAGGGAAGTCCCTGGATTTGTCTTTTGTAAGTGAAAAGTGACAAAACATGATCCTCAGACTTACCCCTGGGGAAATGAGCCATGTCGTTAAACAGTTCTAGTGGGGGAGTTGGAGAGCAGCCTAGTGGATTGCAGCTGGGCGAGTGTGACTTTAAAAATTGGAAACCAGTGTTATTTGCTTCTCTCGTTCTGTGGAAGCAATTATGGCCACGAGTTGTATGTACATCACCTTTATCCAAGATACTCATTCAGCCTCAGTCTTGGGCATCTCACGGGAGTCACAATCCCTTACATTCATCTGGTGTTCTCCAGCTTGTAAACTACCTTCAAATGCATCACCTCTTTAGATGCTTCTGCAGCGACCCTTGGAGGAAAGCTCAATGGGAATTGGTAGCCCCAGTTTGCAGATGGGCAAACTGAGTGTTAAGAACTGAAGGTTTCTGTCCAAGAAATGCACCTGATAAGGAACAGCCAGAACTTGCATCCTTTGTCTTGCACCAGGAAATCACTGCTTTTCCTGATTCACCGGTAGCTAAGTATCTCTTGCTCAGGAGGCCATAATGCATGACGGGCAAGAGGGTAGACCCTGGACTCTGGGCTTGACAAGCTCCCAGCTGCTTACTAGCGATGTTATCCCAATACTAGTTTTCCTTTTGTGCTCCAGTTTCTGCATTTATCAAAGGGGATGGTGATGACAACACCCACCACATAGGTAGCATCCTCTTTAGACAGTGGCAACCACATTGTTGTGAAAAGTAAAAGAAACGATCCACATAAAGTATTTGTAGAATAAATATTCGAAGTGAGTGTTTATTGTAATGATTCTCTATGATTCAGCAACATAGCCAGAGCAGTGTCGTAAAGCCTCAGGCTTGGTAGGAAGACAGCAGAGAGATAATTTCTTGGAGGGGTAGGGGAGGGGATGCCTGCAACTCTTGGCAAATCCACTTTTCCCAGAGGACTTGATGTAGAAACTGATACTCTAAGCTGACCAGTGATCAGTTTTGAAGAAGAGATGATAACTTGGTGTGACAAGGGAGGAAAGGGAGAAGGGGGTTTGGATGACAAAGGAGGTCTGAGTGCCGAGGATAAAGATAGCCGTGTCTGTCAGTTGCATCCATCCCCTTTCCCCTGGGCTATCATTCTCAAAGGAGCCCTCATCCAAACGCCCTGCAGGGCTTGATGAGACACAGATTGCTGAATCCCACCCCTGAGGTTTCTGATGCCATAGGATTGGGGTTGGACCTGAGAGTTTGCTGCTGGTTCCTTCTTTAGGAACCGCTGCTTCAGAACTTGCCAGGGACACCTCATTTCTTATTGAAGTATAGTTGATTTACAATATTGTGTTAGTTTCAGGTGAATAGCAGAGTGATTCGGTCTTTTTTTTTCAGATTATATCCCATTATAGGTTTGACTGCATGGATCACAATAAACTGTGGAAAATTCTGAAAGAGATGGGAATACCAGACCACCTGATCTGCCTCTTGAGAAATTTGTATGCAGGTCAGGAAGCAACAGTTAGAACTGGACATGGAACAACAGACTGGTTCCAAATAGGAAAAGGAGTTCGTCAAGGCTGTATATTGTTACCCTGTTTATTTAACTTATATGCAGAGTACATCATGAGAAACGCTGGACTGGAAGAAACACAAACTGGAATCAAGATTGCTGGGAGAAATATCAATAACCTCAGATATGCAGATGACACCACCCTTATGGCAGAAAGTGAAGAGGAACTCAAAAGCCTCTTGATGAAAGTGAAAGTGGAGAGTGAAAAAGTTGGCTTAGAGCTCAACATTCAGAAAACGAAGATCATGGCATCCGGTCCCACCACTTCATGGGAAATAGATGAGGAAACAGCGGAAACAGTGTCAGACTTTATTTTTCTGGGCTCCAAAATCATTGCAGATGGTGACTGCAGCCATGAAATTAAAAGACGCTTACTCCTTGGAAGGAAAGTTATGACCAACCTAGATAGCATATTAAAAAGCAGAGACATTACTTTGCCAACAAAGGTTCATCTAGTCAAGGCTATGGTTTTTCCTGTGGTCATGTATGGATGTGAGAGTTGGACTGTGAAGAAGGCTGAGCGCCAAAGAATTGATGCTTTTGAACTGTGGTGTTGGAGAAGACTCTTGAGAGTCCCTTGGACTGCAAGGAGATCCAACCAGTCCGTTCTGAAGGAGAACAGCCCTGGGATTTCTTTGGGAGAAATGATGCTAAAGCTGAAACTCCAGTACTTTGGCCACCTCATGAGAAGAGTTGACTCATTGGAAAAGACTGATGCTGGGAGGGATTGGGGGCAGGAGGAGAAGGGGACGACAGAGGATGAGATGGCTGGATGGCATCGCTGACTCGATGGATGTGAGTCTCAGTGAACTCCGGGAGTTGGTGATGGACAGGGAGGCCTGGTGTGCTGCGATTCATGGGGTCACAAAGAGTCAGACATGACTGAGCGACTGATCTGATCTGATCTGATCTGATAGGTTAGTCTAAGATGTTGAATATAATTCCCTGTGCTATACAGTAAATCCTTGTTGCTTATCTATTTTATGCATAGTAGTATGTATCTGTTAATCCTGCACTTCTAATTTGAGGAACACCCCATTTTTGACATTAGAAATGGTCTGGAAAATTTGGTGGAATTAATTTCCCACTGTGTCAAGGCTGTATATTATCACACTAATTATTTAACTTATATGCAGAGTACATCATGCAAAGTGCCAGGCTGAATGAAGCACAAGCTGGAATCAAGATTGCTGGGAGAAATATCAATAAACTCAGATATGCAGATGACACCACCCTTATGGCAGAAAGCTAAGAGGAACTAAAGAGCCTCTTGATGAAAGTGAAAGAAGAGAGTGAAAAAGTTGGCTTAAAACTCAACATTCAAAAAACTAAGATCATGGCATCCAGTCCCATCACTTCATGGCAAATAGATGGGGAAACAATGGAAACAGTGATAGACTATTTCTTGTGCTACAAAATCACTGCAGATGGTGACTGCAGCCTTGAAATGAAAAGAGACTTGCTCTTTGGAAGAAAAGCTATGACCAAACTAGACAGCATATTAAAAAGCAGAGACATAACTTTGCCAAAAAAGCTATGGTTTTTCCAGTAATCATGTAAAGATGTGAGAGTTGGACCATAAAGAAAGTTGAGTACTGTGAACTGTGGTGTTGGAGAAGACTCTTGAGAGTCCCTTGGACTACCAGGAGATCCAACCAGTCAATCCTAAAGGAAATCAGTCCTGAATATTCATTGGAAGGACAGATGCTGAAGCTGAAGCTCCAATACTTTGGTCACCAGATTCAAAGAACTGACTCATTGGAAAAGACCTTGATGCTGGGAAAGATAGAATGTGGGAGGAGAAGGGGATGACAGAGGATGAGATGGTTGGATGGCATCACCAACTTGATGGACATGAGTTTGAGCAAGCTCCAGGATTTGGTGGTGTTCAGGGAAGCCTGACGTGCTGCAATCCATGGGGTCACAAAGAGTCAGACAGGACTGAGTGACTGAACTGAACTGTATGGGGTGCGATCCTATGGACTGTAGCCTACCAGCTTCCTCTGTCCATGGAATTCTCCAGACAAGAATATTGGAGTGGGTTGCCATCCTCTAGAAGATCTTCCTGACCCAGGGATTGAACCCAGGTCTTCTGCATTGAAGGCAGATCATTAATTTCTGAGCCACCAGTGCGTGCGTGCTATCACTTCAGTTGTGTCCAACTTTTTGTGACCCTATGAACTGGATCCCACCAGGCTCCTCTGTCCATGAGATTCTCCTGGTAAGAATACTGGCGTGGGTCGCCATTTCCTCCTCCAGGGGATTTTCCCCACCCAGGGATCAAACCCGGGTCTCCTGCATTGCAGGTGGATTCTTTACCGTCTCAGCCACCACGGAAGCCCCTAATTTTCCACTGACCTATATTTTAATGTTAAGATAATACTTTGTTACTCTTGAGTGATCTTTTAGTCGATATTCTGATTCTTAGAACTAGACATTCTCTACTTTTCTAACTCATCTCACTTAACTGATGCCACATGCCAGGGGATAGAGAATATTCTATGTGTCATGTGTGGGTGTGAATCATTTTTTTGGGGGGGTCTCCCTAAAATCTGGTCTTGGGTTGCTTCTCCTACTTCATATACACATCCTCCTTCTCAGACTAGTCCAAGATCACCATGCTCTGGACCTCCTCTGGCTTTTCTGAAAAAGCACATGTGTGGCTGGTGAGGTTTTAAACAAGCCTCGGTAATAGCTCATGATTACTGAGTTCATAGGTGACACTGAGCTTGGGCAATAATTTTACCAGCACTGCCTCATTTAAGCTTTAGGCAGTCATTGTGAAACAGACACTAGCATTATTCCCATTTTACAAATGAGAAAACTGAGTCTGAGAGAGGTTAAGTCACTGATGCAAGGACTTACAGGTGGTGAAGACAAGATTCAAGCCCAAGTACTCTGACTCCAGTGGTTGTGGTCTTTGCTGGAAATATATTGTATTTACTCACCAAAATATCACCAAGGAATACTGCTTTGTATTTTATTTTAATTTTATTTTTTTAAAGATTTTTTTTTTTTACTGTGGACCATTTTTAAAGTCTTTATTGAATTTGTTACAATATTGCTTCTGTTTTTATGTTTTGGGGTTTTGGCCTTGAGCCATGCGGGATCTTATCTCCTTGACCAGGGATTGAACCTGCACCCCCTGCATTGGAAGCCCAGAGTCTTCATCACTGGACTGCCAGGGAAGTCCCTGCCTTGAATTTTAAAATTTGATTTCAGTGTCCCTTCATGCTTCGCCACACTTGACCTTCACTGTCACTAAAGGACATATGACTTTATCCGCATTTGACAGGTAAGGAAATCAAGATGCCTGAAGTTTAGGCAACTCAAGCATGGGCTTGGAAGGAGTAAATGAGTGGGGCTGGGGTCTCTGGTCCTCTTCAGAGCCCGAGGGTTTGAGTTCCTATGACATCAACTATGATTCACTCACGTGCTTCCAAGGACTAGCCTTGGGTTGTGGTATGGGGTTCCACAAATCACACTATAAATGGACCGTTTGATTACGGATCAGTCTGGAGGAACCATCACAGATTCCACCTGAATGAAACAATCACCCTTTGACTATCTCCAGGGATTCCAAGAATTTCAAATGTAGGTAATAATAAAGTGAAAATGAAAGTCACTCAGTCGCTCTTTGGGACCCCATGGACTATACAGTCCGTAGAATTTCCCAGGCCAGAATACTGGTAGCCGTCTCCTTCTCCAGGGGATCTTCTAACCTAGGAATCAAACCCAAGTCTCCCACATTCCAGGCGGATTCTTTACCAGCTGAGCCACCAGGGAAGCCCAAGGATACAGGAGTGGGTAGACTATTCCTTCTCCAGGGGATCTTCCTGACCCAGGAATTGAACCAGGGTCTCCTGCATTGCAGGCAGATTCTTTACCAGCTGAGCCACCAGGGAAGCCCTAGGTAATAATAAAAATGTGGGTAATAATAAATATAACAGTCTTCACAATAGTTATAACAGAAAGACCAGCACAGTAGGTGATTTTCTAAGATGAGATAAAAACTTGACCCCAGGAAGTATATACAGTGGGTCTCATATCCATTTTAGAGACCAGAAAACCAAGACTTAGAGTTGTTAAGTTTTGTCTAAGATTTGTCCAAGATCACACACCTTGCATGGTAATCCACTGCTCCACTATCTTAACACTTACTTGGGGCTATGCTACTTCCTTTCATTCACTTCATCCCTTTAACCTTCACGACCTCCATGACACCCCTCTTTTGCTTTGGGGTATCTTGGCTAATACCTCCCCTCACTTCCAAGTGGTTCCACCCACTGCCCATTAATCCTCATTATTGCCTTTATAATATCTCTTCATAAATCTTTCACCACTTGGCACTTGATTATAATGTCATAAAAGGACCATAATCTAAATTGATATCTTACATTTATTGTTGCTTAAATGATGAGAGAGAAGAGAAAGTTCATACAATATTTAAATATTTCTTTTCCCTTGAGGGCTATGAATAGAAGGCTCTTTCCACGCCACTCTGAGTATTTTCTTTTTTTTTTTTCTTTCCAGTTTGAGGCACAGCAGGCAACTCAGAACATTCCAGTGCTGCTAGTCTATCCACAGATACCAGTATGCTGTGAAGTATAGTTTCATTTCTATATGGTCCCTATTGATTTGGACAGAGATTGATTGGTTTATACTAATGTAAACCAAAAAATAGAGAGTTAATCTGAAGGCCATGGAAGCATTTTATGGAACTTGTATCAGTCATCCATCACTGTGGTAACACCCCATAACAAAACAGTTGAAACATTATTTATTTTAAAACAAAAAGCATGATTTTGGCAGATGAGTCTATGGATTGTTGATTTAGGTGAGCTTTAGCAGGGGTGTTCTCTGCTCAGCTCACTTACATGTCGGGGTCAGTTGAAAGGCAATCGATCTAAAATGGCCTTGGGTGGGCAACCTGGGGTGACCAGCTGTGTTCCATGTGTCTTATACCCCAAGAGAATAGCTTGGACATGGTCTCACAGTGATGGCCCTAGTGGTAAAGAACCCTCCCGCCAATGCAGGAGACGTGGGCTTGATCCCAGGGTCAAGAAGATCCCTTGGAGAAGGAAATGGCAACCCACTCCAGTATTCTTGCCTGAGAAGTCCCATGGACAGAGGAGGCTGGTGGGCTACAGGCAAGAGGGTCAAGAAGACTTGGACACAACTGAAGTGACTTAGCACATTCTTACAGGGCAGGCTGAGGAACAACAGCCATGGAAAAGCTCCAGTGCTTTCTCAGGCTTCTACTGTGTCATGAGCTAATGTCCCGATAAGCGTGTCTGAGTCCAGAGTCAAAGGCGGGGCAGAACACCCCACCCAGGGTGGGAGGGCACTACAAATTACACAGCGAAGGGTATGAATACTGGGAGGGGCCATTAATACAATTGATTTTCCATGGAGCCCCGAGCAGGAAGGAGAAGTGGGCTTGTGTGGGTCAGGAATGAGACCGGAAGCCATCTCACACCGAGGCAGCACTGTCCCTGGCAGCTACTCAGCATCTCATCTCTATGGCTACTCAGCATCTCATCTCTATGGCTACTCAGCATCTCATCTCTGCAGCTCTCTGAGCCTCTTTGCCCTCTTGCCTCTAATGAGTGCTTTCTCTGCTGCCTTTGTCCACATTTTGTGTGTCTTTGTACCTTTGCTGGAACGTCACTGCCCTTGCTTACATGGCTGTCCATATCAGGCACCAGCCCAATAACTTGTGTCTTAACCTTACATTCCTGGGACAGACTAGTGATTGATTCATCCCAGCCTCTGGAATCACCCCCCATGTTGGGAATCTTAGTTCTCCCCTGTAATATTGTGTTAGGGCTGCTGTCACAAATTAGCACAGGCTGAGTGGCTTAATTAACATTTATTTTCTCACAGTTCTGGAGACCAGAAGTCTGAGATCAAGGTGTCCACAGGGTTGGTGTCTCCTGAGGCCTCTCTACCTGGTCTATAGATGGCCATCTTCTCCCTGTGTCTTTCCATGATCTTTCCTCTGAAGCATCTGTGCCATAATCTTCTCTTCTTACAAGAACACCAGTCATAATGGAGTAGGGACCACCATCATGACCTCATTTTAACTTAGCTTTCTCTTCAAAGACTCATCTCCAAACAAGGATACATTTTAAATACTGGCGGGGGGGGGGGGGTTAAGATTTTAATATGAATTTGGAGAGAATACAGTTCAGCCTGTAACAACCCATTAAGCTTGTTCTTTTTCCTTCCCCAGTTTGGTCAATGGCACCATCAACCATACTGGTGTCCAGGATGAAAACTTCAGAGTCAACCTTTATCCTTCTTACCCCCACCTCTCATCCAACCCATCATCAAGCCCAGCAAATATTACAATCAAAATATTGGTCAATTCACTGCTTCCCACTTCAATCATCCCCACCATCCAAGTCCAAGTCATCATCGTTTTAGTGGATGCCCGTGGTTGCCTCCATCCAGCTTGTGGTCACTTTCAATCTCATTGCCCTGTTTTGTTTCCTCCATGCGTTAGTCACTCAGTCATGTCTGACTCTTTGCGACCCCGTGGACTGTAGCCCAGCAGGCTCGTCTGTCCATGGAATTCTCCAGGAGTGGGTTGCCATTCCCTTCTCTGGGGGATTGAACCCAGGTTTCCCACACTGCAGGAAGATTCTTTACCGGCTGAGCCACCAGGGAAGCCACATAGCACTTTGTACTATCTGAGATCATCTTCTTTTCTTAAAATATTTATTTATTTGGCTGCACTGAGTCTTAGTTGTGTCATGTGGGATCTAGTTCCCTGACCAGGGATTGAACCCGGGGCCCCAGGCTTGGGAGCGCAGAATCTTAGCCACGGGACCACCAGGGAACTCCTGAGATCATCTTCTTGAATCCTTGCTTTTACCTGTCCCTTTGTTTATCTCGGTTAGTGCTGGATGCCCGTGCCCAGCAGTCTTCTGTGACTGGTGACTTGTAGGTGCTCAAGGTCGAATGAATGAAGAGGGATGAGTCATGTGATACAATATGACTGTAGTCTCCCCACTTCCCCACTGCCTCCTCATCATGCATTGGTGGGCAGTTCTTTAAAAAAGGACATGAGCAGAGAGCACCCTTGAAAGGCATTGACTATAGCCCCAGATGCCACGTCTGTGTTGAGAGTTCCAGGTCAGGCCCTTAGTTGAGCCTATGAAGTCAGGCTTGCTTGAGCTGTGCCCTGTGTGAACAGGATGAGGAGTGAGGCAGACCCTGCTTCAACCTACTTAACGATGAATATCGGAGATTCCTTTGTAATGAATACAACCGCTGACCTACAATTAGTCTGGAAGCCTGTCCTCTAATTTAGTTCACAAAGCGGTCCCAGCAGGACCTCAACTTAGAATTTGTCAGCAGTTAAATTCATAGAATGGCAGAGCCCAAAGAGCCCCTGTAAATACTTAAGAGAAATAAAGCTGCATCCACTTAAAAAATATTCTATAATTCTGCCTTCTCCCTGGCCTGTTCCCCAGTTAACCCAAATGTGTTTATTTATGATGTCTAGGCCCTGCTTCCCAAAAGGATTAGATGTGGCTTCCATTAAATAGAATTTCAGATAGAATGAATGGATTTAAAGAGAGGAGAGAGCTCAAGACAACACCAAGAGGGTCCCCTGAAAAGCCAGAGGGGCAGTGAAGGGGAGACCTCAGGTTGAGGGAGCGAAGGGAAGCCAGGAAGAGGGATGGTCATGGGAGGGGTGAGAGGGGCAGACCTTTGGGATCTGAGGATGGGAACTGTCTTAAGCCCCACCCTGACCATGGGAGGAGGGTGTACCTACAATCTCTACTCCCCAGCTTAATGTTTGATGTGTCCTGTCTGTTGACCTCTTGAGCTTCCTTCTCCTAAGTCATGTTCCCAATTTGCCAGTGCGTACAGCCCATCCTAACCCTTTGGGCCTATTACCTAGGTGCCAGAAAAAAGGAAAGGGAGTCAACAGGGGGGAAAATGGGGGTCCATCAACACAAACAAAGCTAATACTTACATAGACTTATGTAGACTCCTACCCCATGCTAAGTACTGTTCTAAGCACTTTGTATGAATTAACTCAGTTTTTATATAGTGATCCTATTATTATCCCCACTGGTAGCTCAGATGGTAAAGAATCTGCAAATCTGCCTGCAACATAGGAGACCTGGGTTCAATCCCTAGGTGAGAAAGATCCTGTGGAGAAGGGAATGGCTACCCACTCCAGTATTCTTGCTTGGAGAATTCCATGGACAGAGGAGCCTGGTGGGCTACAATCCATGGAGTCACAAGGAGCCGGACATGACGGAGCAACTTTTACTTTCACTTATTGTGAAGGAAGGACTTTGCAGATGGTCCATCTTTCTGAGACTGTGCTATAATTATAATCACAACAATAATTATCCCTTTTCCTCTCTGTACTCAGACCCATAACATAATAAAACATTTCTCAACTTCAGTGTCTTTTTCTTGTTCCTTCCACTGACCTTCCAATTCCCCATCTCCCACATTTCAGGTTTTCTGAGATTCCTGGAGCTCAGCACAGACTGGACATCTGACCTTGGGCAAGCTATTCAGTAATCTGTGCCTCAGTTGCTTAATTTGTAAAATGGGGATGATAATAATAGTCAAGTCTTCTGGTTCCTTTGTGACTTAAAATGATTAAAATGTGTAGAACAATCAACACAGTGGCTGGCAATTAGCAAGAGCTCAATAACTATAAGCTACTATTGTACTAATTGTATCAGTTCATTGGGACGACATTAATGCTGTAGGACAATCACATCACTTTAGTGGTGTACCACAAGAATTGCTTTCTCATTAGTCAGGAGCTCAGCTGGAGGCTGGCTCATTGAAGCTGGTGACACTCAAGTGTCTACAGGTTGGATGGGGGTCTGGTCTAGGCTGGACTTGGCTGGGACACCTTATAGCTGGACAGCTCTGCTTCATGGGTCTCTGGGACCGGTGGACTAGGCCAGGCATGAACTTCTTGTGGTGATGACAGGAGTGCAAGGAAGTAAGTAGAAATATGCAAAGCCTCTGGAGGCCAAGGACAAGAATAAATACACAGTCACTTCTATTCGCCAAACATATCGCATCGGGGGAGAGAAATATACTCTGCCTTTTTGGAAAGACCTCTAAAGTCACAGGAAAAAAGGCATGGGGACAATCAGGGTGGAGAATTATGGCTTTTCATGCAATCAGTCTATTCTGTTAAGTATCATCATTCCTATATATATATATATATATATATTTTTTTTTTTTAAAGCTCTGGTCACAGAAACATTGTACAAGATTTACTTTTCACCAGTCTGTTCGGGCATGCTTCTAATGATATCAGAATCACCTGGATCAATGATAGCCAGTGTGCATACTCTGTAGTATTATCCACATTATGTGCCCAATTCAGTAATATTGCCACTATAGTCACGGACCAGTTTTGGCCAACATGGCATAACACACTGCTTCAGATTTCCTCAAGACTGGGCAGTTGACAACGATGACCAGTTTCACTTTGCCTTGTCTGATCATTTTAAGTGTCTGCTTGTACCCCAGCATGTACTTTCCACTTTCCATAACCAGTTTGAGCCTAGAGTTGACTGACTTCAGTGGCTTTTTCATCTTCTTTGTGGCCACCATCTTCCTGTCTTAGGTTCAGGCTGCTGCTGCTGCTAAGTCACTTCAGTCGTGTCCGACTCTGTGCGACCCCATGGACGGCAGCCTACCAGGCTTCTCCGTCCATGGGATTCTCCAGGCAAGAACACTGGAGTGGGTTGCCATTTCCTTCTCCAATGCATGAAAGTGGAAAGTGAAAGTGAAGTTGCTCAGTTGTGTCTGACTCTTAGCAACCCCATGGACTGCAGCCTACCAGGCTCCTCCATCCATGGGATTTTCCGGGTAAGAGTACTGGAGTGGGGTGCCATTGCCTTCTCCTCTTAGGTGCAGGACTACCCCCCCAAACCAAGAGCCACCAAGATGGCTGAGGTATTCCTGTTTATATTTAAATGCTGAATTTGAATCAAAATCTTCCATTCCCGGGCTGGAGAATCTCTGCTGTGCAAACTTTTCCAGGTGACTCTGATGCCACGGGACTGACTTTGAGGACCCTACTCAACTTTCATAGTCAACTGATCAGAAGGCTCATCTGGGGCTCTGCTGAAAACAGATTCCTTGGCTACTTCCCTGGAGATGTCAGTTAGGCTTCTGAAACCCAAATTTTAATAAATGCTCTCCAGGAGCATCCTAATGATGGGGAAAATTGGGAAACACTCTTCTAAGGCAGCAAATTTCTTTAAGAGATGAAAACTGAGATCCAGAAGAAGGAAGAGACCCAAGAAAAATCACCCCAAAAGAAAGTACTAATTGGGGCTAGAATTCAAGTGACCTAACTCTCTCCTGGCCAAGTGTCTTTTACAATATAAATGACTAGAAATTTCTATACCTCAACCGTGCCACCACAGAGTCCTATTGGGATTCAGTGTTTAAGGAAAAATAAAGTCAACCTTGGTTTCAAATGGCCCTTGATTTACCATCTCTTTTGAACAAATACTCCCAGAGATCAAGTTTCACATATGGTACCTAGATATCCTCTCCTGATATCTCGAGGGGTTGTGGTGGGCTTAGAAATGTGCTGCTTAGACCTCTCTGCCCAGTTGTGGGAAGTGAGGTCAGCAGGCAGCCTCCAGCTGTCAGCTTCTTTGGGGTCTGCTTGAGCTGCAGACACTCCTCACCCAAGGTCATGGGGTTTCTGGCAACTAACAGAGGTAGGGGTACCAGGGTCCGATGCCTCCTGAGGGGTAGTTCTCACTCCAGAGACCCCGCTTGGTTGCCTGCATCTTTGTCAGGCTGCATCACAGTTCATCTTTTTTTTTTTAATTGTTTTAGGAGTTTTCACCTGCTAAGTCTTTTTAAAAATTTGTATTTATTTATTTTTCTTTTTGGTTGCACTGGATGTTTGATGTGCAAGCTTTCTCCAGCTGCAGCAAGCAGGGGCTACTCTCTAGCTGCGGTGTGTGGGTTTCTCACTGAGGTGGCTTCTCTTGCTGTGGAGCTCGGACTCCGGAGCAAGGGCTCAGAAGCGTTGGCGCACAGGCTTAGCTGCTCTGTGGCATGTGGGATCTTCCCAGGCCAAGGATTGAACCCGTGTCTGCTGCATTGGCAGGCAGATTCTTATTCAGCATGCCACCGGCGAAATCCCACAGTTCATTTTCTTACTGTGCCTGGTCCTCTCATTCCCTTCATAGGTGTTGATTCTTAAATACCTTGCATCCCAAACTCTGTCTCTGCAACAAGGGTCGAAAACAATGGCAGCGGTGTAAAAAGAGGGATTTTGGTTGTGGCAATGAGCTTTGCCAAGGGGCACATGATGAGGGAAACAGACTGGTGTATCACATAAAGTGCATGCTTTTAAGGAAGCCTTGGCCGACAGAAGTACAGGAGACACCTAAACATTTAAATCACCTTTTCCTATTGATTAAGGTAAATACTTTACTGATGGTTTTAATCAATACCCCTATAAATCCTCCCTCTGTGATGGTTTTACTGTGCATTTAATGTTTCTGTCTTTAATTGAGTTACATCCCCCTCAGCCCAAAATGATGAACTGAAAGTTAGAAATCATCTGGGCACTGACAAAAACGGGGAGTATTTTTTCCCCTTGTTTAATCTGAAGAACTAAATCCTTTGAACATCAGTCAGCAAGCCCAATTTGGTCATCAGTGGCTGGTCTCATTTCCTTACCTCTCTGGGTCTCAGTTTCTTCATCTGGAGATGGGGGCAATGGCTGCTTTGCCCATGAAAGAGGACACCCGAGAAAGCCCTGAAGCTGAAAGGGAGTCTTATTATTGACTACTCAAGGCAGGGATTTGCAAGAAAACTTACAGAACCTTCCATGGTATCCACAGGGAGTGGCCGCGGTGGTCCTGGGGACTAATTCCCCCCACAGCCCTCTGTCTGCACTGCCATCCGCTGATTGATTTGCCCCTTTTGTCAGCTGAGTGTAAATATCCACCTGTCAATCACTCCATTATGCTAAGTGCCCATCCAGCCCAGAACGGTGATTTACACCCTCTGTGGAAAGCCCCAGTCCTCTTGGCAGCTGTGCTGTGTGCAAGGTAGGCAGAGTAGGGCTGCATTCCCGGGTCTATGCTCCAGGCCCTCAGAGACGTGGTCTTTTCCTCAAAGAAGGATCTGGACCACAGATGGGAAGTGTTCTCACATCTCTTTTCCATCCCCGGTTTTGCTGAGGGGATGACGCTCAGCAAACCCCATAATCTACAGGAACGGCTATCTTCCACCAGAGGAGAAGTATCTTCAACAGAGGTGCTTACCAGAGGTTACTTTGCCCCCCGCCAGATGACACTGACAGTGTCTGAAGATGTTTTAGATTAGGGGTCCCCAACCTCTAGGATCTAATGCCTGATGATCTGAGGTAGAGCTGGTTTAACAATAATAGAAATAAAGTGCACAGTGAATGTAAGGCACTTGAATCATCCTGGAATCATCCCTCCACCCCTCATCCCCAGTCTGTGGAAAAACTGTCTTTAGCAAAATCAGTTCCTGTTGCCAAAATGTTTGGGGACTACTGTTACAGACGGTCATGACTATGGGTGTGCTCCTGGTGTCTACTACGCACAGTAGGCCAAGGATGCTGCTAAAAAGTCTGTGATTCATAAGACTGGCCCCCATACAGAGAATTATCTAGTCCAAAGCGTCAACAGTGCCACTGTGAAGAAATCCAGATCTACAGGCACGAGAGACTGTGGAGCATCACGGGGCACTGGGCAGCTCAAGGAAATGCTCACAGACACAGTGATTTGTCATAAGATTGCTTTGGGAAAGGCAGGATTTAGGGTGATAGAGGAGCATGATGATGATGTTAGGAGAAGAAATAGTTGGTCAGAACTTCCCAGAGCTGGTACAGTCTTCCGTAATCTTCACTTTATAGAGATGGGTTCTGAGGCTCAGATTGGGGACCAACTTTCTTGAGCTGACCGCAGATCTGGAATGGGGATTCTTGTTTTGATTAGCACTTTGGAGATCTTTTTTCACCATCCGAGAGGTGAAATCTCTTGAAGTGATTGACAGGTAGTGGCTCTCCAGAGGGCTCATGCTTGCTGAGCATCTAAGTCTAGCATGCTGGGATTGATTTGTGATGTCTGCCACAGGCGTAGGAAGGAAGGAGTGGCAGCCCTTGGGGAAAAAAGTTACCTTCCTTGCACTTTGCCATCTTTCTCATCCTCAGTCATCACAGTTAAGGGCAAATACATATAAGGACACTTAAAAATATTTAGAATCTTGTTAAGCTAAACAGAAAGAGAAATTTTAAAACATCCTCCTTGCTTAAAAATGTATTTTTCTGATTGTTATAGTAATACATGCTTATTATAGCCAATAAGGATAAATAAAGAGGAAAAAAATTTGCCAATATTCCAGAAATAGCTACATGGATGTTTTCTGATAGATCTTTCTATACTTTTATTCTACCATATGCATTCTTCCCCTGAATTTTCCTAAAATTAAATTCATGATGACTCATGACTTTAAAAAAAATTAACACTAACATATGTGTGTTATTCATGTCATTAAATACATTTGTAAGCATTGTTAGGTCAGGGCTGTGGATGTGCTAACATTTATTTTAATACATTCTGTAGTTGGATGCCAGAGTTTTTTAGTTGAGTTTTAAAAAAATTAATTATTTTGCTTATTTTTATATAAACAACTTGTATGTAATATTTTGCATCTGGATGATTTTTCCATTGAATTAAGGTTTACAATAGAGTAATGACTGGTTCAAAGGTTATGAAAAGCATTAAGATACTTGATACATTTTATTAGATTTCTTTCAAACAAATGACTCTGATTATACTTCATTCAGGAAGGAATATGAAGGCCAGTTTCTCTGAATTTTCGGAAAAAAATAGCAGTTAAAAAATCATTATTTTTTAAGCAAAGGCATACTGTCTTGTTTTAAAATTTGTATTTGTTAGTGAGGTTGAATTTTTAAAAGTGATTTCAGTTATTTGTATATTTCTCTTGTGTGAAATATTTGTTCATGTCTTTTATACATTTTTCTTTGGGAAATTTTTTTTCTGTTTTTCATTTGTTTAAATTCTTCAGATTATATTAACCTTTATTAAAATTTTTATATTTGTTATAAATATTTCCCTCAGTCTGTCATCGAACTTTCATGTATGTATGTATGTCTGTTTACATTAACAAATTATAATGTGTTTGGCCAAATCCTTTTTCTTTAGTAATTTATCTCATTGCTTGTAAGCCAGCCATTTCTTTTTCTTTCTTAATCATACATAAATATGATTAGTATATATACAATCACACATATACAGAGAGAGGCTTTCATTTTAATTATATAAATATGATTAAGCTATTATTAAATATAAAGATATATGTGTAGAATTTCCTCTGTCTGTTCATATTTAGGGGGGTAGATTTCGCATCTGAGGTTCATTTAGGGGGCAAGGTAAGAGACGAACTTTTTTACTTCAAATATTTACCAGCTTTCTCAGTGGTTTTTATTGTCTAACTCTGTCTTATTTTCCTGACACGATGCCATCAGATATTGTATTCTTCTACTTCATAGAGTTTGTTTGTGGGTTAGCTGCTCCTCTGCATTTTTCTGCCAGTATCTGTAGTAATTATTAATGCTATTCGCCAACATGTCTGACTTGCTGGCTCCCAGGAGTGTGATTAGATTGCACAACCTGGCAACCATATTCCTTAGGGTTGCATGGGGTCATGTGACTTGTTCTGACCAATGAAATATAAGCAGATATTAGGTGGGTCTTTCTGGGTTGGAATATTTGCTTGCCAGTGGAATATCTTCCAGAACTCTGTGCTCCACCACTGATTCCATCAGCTGGAGTACAGAGATGTAGAGGAGAGCCCTCAATCAACCTCTAGCAAACATGCATCAGAAACAAGATAAAAATCTTTGTTTCTAAGACACTTATCCTTTGGGCTTGTTTGTTACTGCAGCAGAACTGAGTGTGTGCTGACTGAGACATATTCTACTGTTTTAATTATTGTATCTGTGATACATTTTAATACATTGTCAAGTTAATCAGTCCTTGTTGCTTCTTACTGCCCTCGACAAATGTTCTGAATAATTTTTTATCTGTTTTCCCAAAAAGCCTTTTGACTCATTACATTAAATAGTATTACCTCTCCTTTCCTTCCCAGGTGAAACTCAGTGGGATTTGGTTTGAATTGTATGCACTATATTACTAAATTTAAAATAATTGACATTCATTCAATATTTCATTTTCCCATCCAGAAAGTGGCATCTTATTCAATTTCTTTACAAATTATTTTATGTATTTCCATAAATATTTTATAGAAAGTTCTGTATATTATCATGAACATTATTTCTAAATATTTTATATATATTGTTGCTTTTCATCTGGGATCACTGTATCATTACTTTTTTCCAACTGGTTTTTGCTGTTATTTAAGAATACATTTTATTCTGTACATTTCATTATGAATTCAGCTACCCTACAGGATTTTAATTGGTTTTAATAATTTTTCAGTTTGTTGTTTTAGATTACTTTTCAAAATGTTTATTTTTAAAATTTAAACAGTACATTCTAATTTAAACAACTAAGTTTTGCTATGCCAAATAGAAATAACATTGTGAATAAATCAAGACAAATTATTTTTACAGTTATTAATTTGGAACTATAATTTATATACTATTAGGTTTTCTCTAAACTCATGTTTATTTTTAACTTTTTATAGAGACTAGTATAGTGAATTCATGTATACCCATATCCAAAACTTAAAAAATGTTCAAACATGACCAGTCTTGTTTTACCTGTATAGCTTCAATTCTTATCCACTCTACACACACCTTATACACACAAACCACACACAATTTTGCACTGAATTATTCTGAAGAAAATTCCACAATGTCATATCATTTCACCCATAAGTATTTCATATATTCTAATTTTTATTCTAAATCATGACTTTCCCCTCTTTAATTTAAATTTTCCAAATTCCACATATTGTCCTGAAAACATGTTGTAGGTGGCCCACTCTGGCTCCATCTTTTTTTAAAAAATTGAACAAATAATACCTGCTTATGATAAACAATTTTTTTAAAGTTCTCAAGCAGTAGAAAGGGATTTGCAATGCAAAGTGAATTTTTGTTTTTTCTCATGTCCCAAGTACCTTTTCCTCAAAAGTGTCTTATAAAACTATAAAGTTTTCTTTTGAATATTCCAGATAGACATCATGCCAATTGCAAAAAAAAAAAAAAAAAAATGTCTGAGGCTAGAACTTCCAGCACAGTCAGGATTATGTTCTTTGTTTCTAGTGAGTAGAGGAAGCCAGGATTCATATCCATGAAATTTGGTACTGACATTTGCTTTTATCTACTACCCCAGACTTTCCTACAGTAAAGAAATATGTTACTCCTTCCAGGTTATTAAGAACTGGATACTGAATTTGATCAAATTCCTTTTTGTTATCTATTGAATTGATTAGACAATTGTGTCCTTTGATTTATTGATATAAAATTTCATCTTGTTATTGTTGTTGTCATTCAGTTGCCAAGTTGTGTCTGACTCTTTGTGACTCTATGAACTGCAGCATGCCAGGCCTCCCTGTCCTTCACCATCTCCCTGAGTTCACTCAGACTCATGTCCATTGAGTCAGTGATGCCATTCAACCACCTCATCCTCTGTTGCCCCCTCCTCCTCTTGCCCTCAACCTTTCCCATGATCAGAGCCTTTTCCAATGAGTTACCTCTTCAC
This sequence comes from Bos indicus x Bos taurus, assembly GCF_003369695.1. NCBI lineage: Eukaryota > Metazoa > Chordata > Mammalia > Artiodactyla > Bovidae > Bos > Bos indicus x Bos taurus. The sequence goes on from NC_040093.1 coordinate 42,323,402, forward strand.
ATCAGGTGGCCAAAGTATTGGAGCTTCAACTTCAGCATGTTAAACCCTTTGTTTAATTTCTGAGATAACTAAAATTTGGAATCTTATTTTGTTTGTTATATTTTAACATCCTATTGGTCTAAATTTGTTCATTTTTTAAAATTTAGAAAATATTTGTATCTATATTTATAAGTGCAACTGGGCTATAGATATCTATTCTATTTTCATTATATTTTGCATTACTATCAGGAAACTTTCTTTTTCTAACTTTGGAATGATACTAGTGGAATTAATTTGACCCCTCCTGGAAATGTGAAAGTATTCATAATAAGACAGGCTAGCCCTGGAGATTTTTTTCACAGGCAATTTTTTTGATAGTTTTGAAATGTCTTGAATCAATTTTGATCAATTATATTTTCCTAGAAACCATTTATTTCATTGAAAAATTTCAGGGAAATTTACTTAATATTTACACTTGTAAAAGATAGTTGCTACTTTTAAACTTGATTTCAGAGACAAATATGTGTTAATTTTAGAACATTGATTTGAGAAACCGGAAAGCAAAATAAAAAATAAAAGTAACATGCATTTCAAGTTTCTTTAAACATTTCAGTCTATAAACTTCATATCTATTTGTCAGGCGAGCTCCCCATTTTGCTTAATAAAACATGAAAGATTTTGTATGTCGTAAGCTTTCAAAAATGTAAGTTTAAGCACTGTATAATATCCTATGCTTCAGATGTAACATATTTATCCAATTTCCTCTAGTTAAACATTTAAGTTACTTCTATTTTTTCCTATGAATAATACTGGGATATATTGCTTTGTAAATACACATATTTATACTCTGTAATTTTTTCCTCAGCGTATATTTTTGGAAATAAAGTCAAAGCTTATGAATACACTTTTCCAACTCTGGCTATTATATTTCAAATACCTGTCCTGTTTCTCTTTTTCGTCTTTTTCATTACTATTCAGAGGAAGCATTTTTTTCAAATATGTATTGGGCGTTTATAATTCTTATGTCCATTCTGAGTTGCCTATTCATATTCTTTTCCTATTTTCTAATAGGTCTTCATAATATTCTTATTATTTTAGGTGATTTGTTAACTATATACATCTATAATAGCTTTACCTAGATTGTCATATGCTTTTGCTTGTTAATTTCTTGAGGGTACAGAAACTTTTCTTGTTTATGTAGTCTATTAATTCTTTCCCTTTATGCTTTTCCCTTTGCTTTTATACTTAGAAAGGACTTCATTATTTCATTTTATAAAGCTCTTATCTCTTGTTACATTCCCTTCCTCATTTCTCATTTTATTTTTTTTTCTTGCTTTCCTTTGTATTATTAAATTTGCCAGAGTAAAGCCTGTTTTCCTACAGCTTTAATGAGTCATCTCATACATTTAGACTCTGCTTCTCTTTCTCAAATCAATCATTTTTTGTCTTTTATCTATTTAATTTTTCTCCAGCTTTCCTTTAGGTTTATTGTCCTGTTCATTTGCTATGTTCTTGAAGCAAAGAATTATTCATTTATTTTCATTCTTTCTTGTTTAATAATAAAACAATTTATGGCTTTACATTTCTTTTCTTTAAGTGTAGCATTGGCAGCTTTCCATAATCTTCGACAAAGCGTTGTTTTGTTCTCATTTTACTATTTTCTAAATAGTCCATAACGAAAGTTTTTATTTCCTTTTTGACTCAATAACTATTTATGAGAATTTTTCAACTTATTTATTATCCAGGTTTCTATTATTTTCTTTGTGGTTGTTAGAAATGTTTCCATTTATTTTACTTCTATCAGGGAATTTGGCCTGTAAACTAGCTTCTTCTTTTTTTTTTTTTTGATTGAGGTTCTCCTGACAGTGCAGTAGGTGGAGAGCTTTTGAAAACATTCAACTAACACTTGAAAAAGTACTTACAGGGAACACAGTTGGATAGGCTATATACTTCCAGTCTTATTAACTCTATTATTCACTTTTTCTCGGTTTTCCTGATGTGTTGAAGGCATCTGAAGTTTGTTAAAGTGAAAGTCACTCAGTTGTGTCCAACTCTTTGACAGCCCATGAACTATACAGTCCATGGAATGGACTAGGCTAGAATTCTCCAGGCTAGAATACTGAAGTGGGTAGCTTTTCCCTTCTGCAGGGAATCTTCCCAACCCAGGGATCAAACTCAGGTATCCCGCATTGCGGGTGGATTTTTTTCCAGCTGAGCTACCAAGGAAGCCCAAGAATACTGGAGTGGGTAGCGTATCCCTTCCCCAGCAGATCTTCCAGACCCAGGAATTGAACTGGGATCTCCTACATTGCAAGTGGATTCTTTACCAACTGAGCTATCAGGGAAGCCTTGTTAAGCCTCTCACAACTGTTTCTCTGTCAATTTCTCCTGATGTTTCTGAAACAAGTGAAATATTTTGGCGGTTCCATAATGGTCTATTACGTCATCATTGGAGATTTTATTTTTATCATGATAAATTAAAATGACATTCATCAAAGTAAAAGACTTAAGTTATCATGTGCTTTCTTTTTTATATGAATCCGTCTTGTTTTCTCTATAACATCTTTTCTAAAGTTAGTATCACCTTGTTAGTCATGATCCATGGAGGTGGACTGTAGTCAAATTTTAGTATCTCTCCCATCTGTGAATCTTTTAATAGCAGATTTAAAGTCATACATACAGTGGAAGCATGGTTAGCTCTAACTGGGTCAGGTCCCACCTGTACCCTAGGTAGTGCGTTCAGGGGACTGAGGGATGCCTTGGGGACACAGTTCCTTCTGGAAAAGAGAATCACTCATGGAAAACTGCCTACAGGCGGGACTTCCCTGGTGGCCCAGCGGTTAAGATTTCACCTTCCTATGTGGGGAGTATGGGTTCAGTCCCTGCTTGGGGATTTAAGATCCTACATGCCTCACAGCCAAAGAACCAAAATGTAAAACAGAAGTAATATTTCAATAAAAACTTTAAAAATGATCCATATAAAAACATCTTTAAAAGAATACTCAGTTCAGTTGCTCAGTTGTGTCTGACTCTTTGCGACTCCACCGACTGCAGCGCGCCAGGCTTCCCTGTCCATCACTAATTCCCAGAGCTCGCTCAAACTCACGTCCATCGAGCTGGTGATGCCATCCAACCATCGCATCCTCTGTCGTCCCCTTCTCCTCCCGCCTTCAATCTTTCCCAGCATCAGGGTCTTTTCCAGTGAGTCAGGTCTTTGCATCAGGTGGCCAAAGTATTTACGCTTCAGCTTCAGCATCAGTCCTTCCAAGGAATATTCAGGACGGATTTCCTTTCGGATTGACTGGCTGGATCTCCTTGTAATCCAAGGCACTCTCAAGAGTCTTCTCCAACACCACAGTTCAAAAGCATCAATTCTTCAGCGCTCAGCTTTCTTTATAGTCCAACTCTCACATCTATACATGACTACTGGAAAAACCATAGCTTTGACTAGACAGATTTTGTTGACAAAGTGATGTCTCTGCTTTTTAATATGCTGTCTAGGTTGGTCATAGCTTTTCTTCCGAGGAGCAAGCGTCTTTTAATTTTAAGGCTGCAGTCACCATCTGCAGTGATTTTGTAGCCCAAGAAAATAAAGTCTGTCACTGTTTCCATTGTTTCCCATCTATTTGCCATGAAGTGATGGGACTGTATGCCATGATCTTTAGCTTTTTGAATGTTGAGTTTTAAATCAACTTTTTCACTCTACTCTTGCACTTTCATCCCAAGGCTCTTTAGTTCCTCTTCACTTTCTGCCATAAGGGTGGTGCCATCTGCATATCTGAGCTTATTGATATTTCTCCTGGCAATCTTGATTCCAGCTTGTGCTTCATCCAGCTTGGTATTTTGTATGATGTAATCTGCATATAAGTTAAATAAGCAAGGTGACAATATACAGCCTTGATGTACTCCTTTCCTGATTTGGAACCAGTCTGTTGTTCCATGTCCAGTTCTAACTGTTGCTTCTTGACCTGCGTACAGATTTCTCAGGAGGCAGGTAAGGTGGTCTGGTATTCCCATCTCTTTAAGAATTTTCCACAGTCTGTTGTAACCTACACAGTTAAAAGCTTTGGCATAGTAAATAAAGCAGAAGTAGATGCTTTTTGAACTCTCTTGCTTTTTCGATGATCCAACAGATGTTGGCAATTTGATCTCTGGTTCCTTTGCCTTTTCTAAATCCAGCTTGAACATCTGGAAGTTCACGATTCATGTATTGTTGAAGACTGGCTTGGAGAATTTTGAGCATTACTTTGCTGGCATGTGAGGTGAGTGCAATTGTGCAGCAGTTTGAGCATTCTTTGACATTGCTTTTCTTTGAGATTGGAATGAAAACTGACCTTTTCCAGTCCTGTGGCCACTGCTGAGTTTTCCAAATTTGCTGGCATATTGGGTGTAGCATATTCACAGCTTAATCTTTTAGGATTTGAAATAGCTCAATTGGAATTTCATCACCTCCACTATCCTTGTTTGTAGTGATGCTTCCTAAGGCCCAATTGACTTTGCATTCCAGAATGTCTGGCTCTAGGTGAGTGATCACACTACTGTGGTTATGTGGGTCATGAAGATCTTTTTGTATAGTTCTTCTGTGTATTCTTGCCACCTCTTCTTAATATCTTCTGCTTCTGTTAGGTCCATACCATTTCTGTCCTTTATTGTGCTCATCTTTGCATGAAATGTTCCCTTGGTATCTCTAATTTTCTTGAAGAGATATCTAGTCTTTCCCATTCTATTGTTTTCCTGTATTTCTTTGCACTGATCACTGAGGAAGGCTTTCTTATCTGTCCCTGCTATTCTTTGGAACTCCGCATTCAAATGGGTATGTCTTTCCTGTTCTCCTTTGCCTTTCGCTTGTTTTCTTTTCTCAGCTATTTGTAAGGCCTCCTCAGACAACCATTTTGTCTTTTTGCATTTCTTTTTATTGGGGATGGTCTTGATCCCTGCCTCCTGTACAATGTCACGAACCTCCATCCATAGTTCTTCAGGCACTCTGTCTATCAGATCTAATCCCTTGAATCTATTTGTCACTTCCACAGTAAAATCGTAAAGGATTTGATTTAGGTCATACCTGGATGGTCTAGTGGTTTTCCCTTCTTTCTTCAGTTTAAGTCTGAATTTTGCAATAAGGAGTTCATGATCTGTGCCACAGTCAGCTCCTGGTCTTCTTTTTGCTGACTGTATAGAGCTTCTCCATCTTTGGCTGCAAAGAAATAATCAATCTGATTTCAGTGTTGACCTCTTACTCACATATTTCTCCATCTTGGCCCACTGTGGGTCTCGTGTGATACACAGGGACAAGGAAGGAATGGGATAGGGTTTGAAGACAGAGAGACGGGAAGAGCAAGAGAGCACTAACATCATTACCAGCTCTGTAGGGGTGTAACCCCTCAGACAGCATGGTCTCAGAGCCCGTGTAACACTCTGTGGCTCAAAAGAGAGAAGACAGCTTCTTCCATCATTGCCACACCCACTATAGCTCAGGCAGCTCGAGTGCCCTAGCGCCCATGTGAATCCTAGCAGTAATGCCAACTGGACATTATGGGTGCCCGGGTGGGAAGCTTTGGAGACCAGGGGATATAATCTGGCAGCTGATTGGACATGGTAATGAGTCCATGAGGGACTCCCCTAGAGGGTTCAAGAAAATTTGACAACCTGAAGGGTACAGTTCTGGAACCTAGGAGCCTGCATGTCAAGACAAATGCAAACAAGTGAGTAATTATTATAATCAGCACCCTATTTGTAGCCCTCCTAGATACGCAATGCTGAGGGTGGGGAGGTGTGAATTTATCTTCAGAACTAGCATAACGTGTTCTCATTTCTTTCATTTTATCTTGTGTTTTCCATTTTAAAACATGTCATCATTGATCTTCAGCTATAAGTCCCCAAAGTTTTTTTTTTTTTTACTTCTTTCTATTTTCTTCTTTTTTGATTTGGAAAGTTAACTTTTTTCATTTTTTAAAAAAATACTTAAGTTTTTACTATTCAATTTCCAACAAAGAGCTCTAGCCTGAGTTTGAACCAAAGGCTCCCTTGGGGTTTGGGCAAGTCTGGCAAGCTTCAGGGAGGCTTCTGCCAGAAATCTATTTTTGTGCGGGCTGAGGAGTTTCTTAGGAAAGAAAAATGTATTTTTTCCACATTTATCATCTTCCTTTCATCATTTTCATCTATTTTTCTTTTCTTCTACATCTTGGAGAATTTCTCTAGCTCAGTTCTAGCCTGTCCATGACTTGATAGTCACGTATCAAATTCTGCATTTTTTTTTTCTGTATGAAATCTGGATTTTAATTTTGTGATTGCACTTTTAGTCTCCTTATAGTTCTTCTTGATCTCATTTATCTTTATAGAATCTCATTCTGTTGGTCTTAACTTGCGTCCTCTTAGAGTGTGGTGTTCTAGTTTCATGGAAATCATGTGCTCTTGAGAGTATCAAACAATGCTCTGTAATGATTACCTGCTTCCTGTGCATTGGGTTTTCAAAGTCTGGCTCTTCTTCCATATCTTCAGGATTCATTTATTCTCTTTCCCTTCTCCACAACATAGGCTTCCTCCCACCCCTGTTTTTCGGGAAAGTTCTCCCCACACAAGGAAGTATTAAATATTTCTGTCCCGTTCGCTGTTCGCCAGCATACTGGTCCAGCATACTTGGATTCCTAATCCAAGCTGAACAGCCCATGAATGTACCCATCTTTACCCTGGCTTACCCTAAGTCTTCCCAGGTGGTACAATGGTAAAGAATCCACCTGCCAAGCAGGAGACACAGGTTCAATCCCTGGGTCAGGAAGATCGCCTGGAGGAGGGAATGGAACCCATTCCACTATTCTTGCCTGGAGAATCCCATGGACAGAGGAGCCTGGTGGCTGCAGTCCATGGGGTCACAAAGAGCTGGACATGACTGAAGCAACTTAGCACACATGCCTGCATCGTGTAGTATACTTGTCAAAGTCCTGCTCATCTTTCCAGGCCCCCGTAAATGCCCTCATTTTCTCTCTTTAAGCTTTGCTCCTGTGTTTTCATTTCTGTTCTGTGTACTCATAGCACTTGTCCAGGTTTCACAGAGCTTATTACACTGTCTGTTTTAATTATCACTTAGTTGCCAGCTATCTGTCTGGAAGATAGTAAGTTCCTCAAAAACAAAGAGTTGGCCTTGTTCACACTTGTGTCCCCACCCCTGGCAAAGTGCAAGCTTGACACAGTGCCTGACACACACTAGGTCACATACAGGTTTGTTGACGGGGTTGGTGATCTTGTTGATGGGCTCTGATTGCATCTTGCACTTGACCCAACTTCTCTTATCACCTTGATATCAGAAGCACAGCTCAAGTCAAAGGATCCCAAATGTCATAAGACCGGGCCTTGGTGCACCCCTTTGTGGTCTGCTGATGTGAGGGCTGGTGCCAGCAGGCTCAGGCCACGAGGCTTCTGCCTCTCCTTTTAGATGGCTCTTTACATGTAGTCTGTTCAGCAATATCAGCGGTGTTTCTGGGGAGAGTCTTGTGAATCCCAGGAGGCCTTGAATGTAGCACTCCAGAGTTTGTGTAGGATAAGAATGCCCCACTAACTGGCTGTGTGCTTCTGTTCCTGTTTGTTTATCTCACTGTTCCCTAGTCTCCTCGTCCATAACATGGGGATAATATTAATAGTACCAACCTTGTAGGGTTGTTGTTGGGATAAACGAGTTACTACACGGAAAGCACTAAGTACGGTGCCAGCTCATGTGATCACTGTATGTCGTGGGTGCTCGTTCGCTTCAGTCGCGTGTGACTCTTTGTGACCCTCTGGACTGTAGCCCTTCAGACTCCTCTGTCCATAGGATTCTCCAGGCAAGAATGCTGGAGTGGGTTGCTGTGCCCTCCTCCAGGGATCTTCCCGACCGAGGTACTGAACCTGCATCTCCTACATTGCAAGCAGATTCTTTAGTGCTGAGCCTTGAGGGAAGCCCAATCACTGTATTAGGAATGCAATTACTGTTATCCTTATCAGTGAAGATTGACTGATATTATCTACCTGTGTTAAGAAAGATTCTGAGGTCTTGTCTTGATTCAGCTAGAAAAAAACATGCTGTCCAGTGTGCGAGAAGAAGAGGTGGCCCATATGGCAAGTGTTTGCTGGCCTTGCTATAGCTGAGGCAGGGGGTAGATGAGCCCTCCCCAGGGTGAGCACTGGAATTCATTCCCTGTGGACAGAAACTCCAGAATATCAATAGCAGGATGATCGAGACAGGAGCTGGACCCTGCCCAGATAGGAGATGAGAGACCACATATTTCTCATTCTCAAAGTCAAGGAGACCTTCCAGACAAGAAAACTCCTTGGAGGTCAAAAGAGGAGTGATGACAGGCTACGAGCAGGCCTCTTCAGTGGAATCCATCTTGACTGACAGATGCTCACACACAGGGGAGAAGCCTGAGATAGACCAAATATGGACTCAGAACCAGGCAAATCAAAACAATTGGCCAGAAAAAACCCCAAAGAAATGCCCCATAGAAGTGATTTAAACTACCATGAGGGTGTGACTCTCCCTGAGTCTACCAGTGTGTCTATCCACATGTACTATATATATTCTTTTTCCTCCTAACAAGCACTTTACATGCTTCACTATTTTGCGTCTTTTGGGGAATTCTTTTCTGCAAAGCCAAAGGGCCAAAGCTTCATCACTGACCATTGGTCTAGCAACTAGGATTCAGCTCTCACTGCCACGACCCGACCTCATTCTCTGGCGGGGAACTGAAACCGCGCTGCAGGCTGAGGCCACCCGAGATCATATGCACTAGAAAATGGAAAAGTTTTTATGTTACTAGGTACTAGGGGAATGCGGTATAGATCTGGCAGCTTCTAAACAATTTCCAGAGTTTGGTTCCAAGAAGAAGTCAAAGGATTTCTTAATCCCTCAGAGGAGAAACAAACGAGTGTACATGCACACGTATTCACACACCTCATGCGTGCCACACACAATGGGAGGAAGGCAGCTCCTTTAATTTGTGACCCATGTTTTCTTACTCTCTGTGCCCTTTGCCAGCTCTCTGTGTGGTGAAATAAAGGGTTAAGTGTCTCGGGAGAGGCTCTGGGGGCCCCTTTTTGCATACGAACATTTCCATGTTAATAGAACATTTAAGAGAAAATGCTCTCTGTCAATTGATTGTATAAATATTTTATCTGGAGTAAGTGGCAGCCAGGAAGGTCTTTCTAAGACTTTTCCCTGAGAGCAGTGTGAAGGATAAAATTAGGGCATCGTTGTGGAAAGAAATAAGACACAACGGGGAGTTACAGACACTTGATCCAAAGTGTAGAAAATGGTCCCCTCACCCCTGTGCAGCCCGGAGCCTGGGCCGATTAAATCCATAATGGAATGAGTAAGTTTGGGCTGCATAAATTTGTCTCCCTTTCTCAGGAATCCTGCCCGCCGACCAGCTAGATTAATGGCCAGGAGCCTCGCACATAATGAAGTGTGCTACCCTGGCACCCGCTCATGAATTTATTATGGTGTCCACAATTGGGCTGGATGGCGGAGACATCTTTATAAATCCTGCATTTAGAGCTGCCGAGATGAGCGCTTCTCTCCTAATGGCGAACCTGATTTATCACCAGGGGCCCTGCTCCTCAGCCAGGCCCCTCCCTGGCACTTCTCGAAGGAAATACAGGTCATCTTGCTGATGGAAATGAAATGTGAAGGTAATTAGAGGATGCCAAATGGAGATGGGAAAGGGGGCACCACGGACATTTTAAATATGTTGGTCATCTTTTTCCTTGGAGCAATTATATCAGGCTGATTTATTTTTACAGTTTATAATCATTTAACTACCTGTGGCTGGAGAATTTTTTCTTTAACCTCAAGCTTTGGAGCAAGAGACAGGCTTTTGATTTCTCTTTCTTAGGATGGTTAAAGGGGAATTCAGTCCGAGTGCCTGGGGCTCTGAGTTGCTTTGCAGCTCTGTAGTCAGAGTCTCCGGCTGCTGGGAGAGTCCTAGTCAGTCCGTCTCTCGGGCACCCTAGTTGTGTGTAGCCCTCAGCAGCTTTTGAGACCCATCCCCAGGTAAAGAAGTAACAATACCTACTTTTTCTGGAAGGTCATGGGGGCTAGTCCATGACAGGTGGAAGAACAGGGCTGTCCAAAATGTCATGGACTCCAGTTACGGCTCCTTCACTTTCCTGGCCAGCTAATTCTGGAAGTCTTACTTCTCTAAGCCTCAGTTTCTCCATCCATAAAATAGGTGTTATAACCATAATGATATCTTCCTTAGGCTGCTAGGAAATTATATGGGAAAATGTTTGCAAACTCTTAGTGTAGTGTCTGTCACATACTAACCACCCAGAAATGATAGAAAATTATAAAATAATCAAAGTCACTACATCCAGGGGTTGAACCCAGGTCTCCTGCATTGCAGGCAGATTCTTTACCATCTGAGCCTCCAGGGAAGCCCCATAACTAGATCAGCCTGTATTTAATTTGAGAATTAGTTATGTCCTAAATACTATGAATGTAGACTGAAGGCTCTACCAGTCACTGGGCCCTCTCTGTTAAGGGAGAAGATAGTGGTGTAAAGACAATTTCAATACAGAGCAGCAGAGTCAGGGACAGTAAGAACAAGTATGATGGGAACGCTGTGGAGGAGTCCTGAATCCTAAGAGTGGTCTCGGAGGTGCTGTATCAGGGAGGGTTTCCTGGAGGAGAAGAACCTTACCTTTAAAGCATGAATTACAGTGCACACTGCATTTTTTTGTATAGTATCTTATTTAATCTTCACAACAGTCTTGTGGGGTGGACAATTTATAGATGAGGAGAGGGGGAACAGAGAAGGCATGGAGACCTGTAGAGGGCAGCACAGGATACCAGAGAGAGCACTGGACATAGGGTCCGCTGACCTGGATTTGAATCTTGTCAGCGTGTACTTTGTACTAGTTGGTGATGCCCTTGCCATATACAATCATGCATATTAAATGACCTGCTCATTTTTCCATTTAATAGAAGTTAAATATAATTGTCTAAGAGTTTGGTCGAGATGCAGTTAACTGGGTAACATTATGTGTGTGTGTGTGTGTATCCCAGTTGGTTTTAAGATTTTTCTCTTCATTTTTGGTTTTCAACAGTTATTTTATGCTATGTGTTTTTCTTTGAATTTAACCTGTTTGCAGTTTGCTGCACATCTTCAATGTATCGCTTGATATTTTCTGCAGTCTTGCCAAATTTTCAGCCATTATCTTTCCAAATACCTTTCTCTCTATTTTCTATTATTCTCCATTTTTGGATCTTTTCAGACTGGGTATTTTCTGCCCACATACATTCCAGACCATTAATCCTCTTTTTGGCAGTATCTAATCTTCTGTTAAATCCATTTATTAAGTTCTGAATTTTTGCTATTGCATTTTCTCCCTGTAGAGTTCTTATATGATTTTAAAAATATAGATTCTAGTTCTTTGGTCAAATTCTCTATTTCTAATTTTATTGTCTTTAGCATAGGAATCAAAGTCATTTTCAAGTCCATATCTGATAACTCCAGTATCTAGATTACCTTGGAATCAGTTTTATTATTTTTCTTATTGTTTTGGTCCAGCTTCCTGGTATGTCTGGCAAATTTCTGATGAACAATCAGATATTGTGTATTAAACATTGTAGATGTTCTGACTGCTGGTTTCTTCTTTAGGGAGTTTAGCTTCTGGCAGCCAGTTAGAGTAGAAGCAGATCACCTTAGTCCAATCAGGTACTGAGATGACTTGAGGCTGGGGCTCCGCTTCTCCACCCTCTGCCTCAGAAAAGAGGTGGAGCATGCAGATGTGACAGAGCTCTGCCTCAATTCATTTCTCATCTCTTTGGGATCATGGTTCCTCATGTCTTGGCTGCGTGGTGTTTCTTTAAACCCTTCAAACAGAACTCAATGTTTATCCATTTTTTAAAGCTCTTCTCATGGAAGGGTCATCTGCTACAAACTCAAAGCCAGAAGTAGAAGTCTAACATATGTTATGATTTTGCAGTTTTCTTTTCATTTTGGAGTACATGTCATTTTTACTCTTGGCCTGGCGTGCTGCGATTCATGGGGTCACAAAGAGTCGGACACGACTGAGCGACTGAACTGAACTGAACTGAAACTGATTTTTATAGGCTCTTTACAAGCTTCTAGGGGCTGTACTCTACAACTTACCAACTGAATAAGATTAATAATGATAATAAAAATAATGGTTTTAAAAATTTTATGTATTTATTTATTTTTGGCTTTTCTGGGTCTTTGTTGCCACACAGACTTTTCTCTAGTTGCAGTGCACAGGCTTCTCATTGTGACGGTCTCTTTTGCTGCAGAACACAAGCTCTAGGCAGGTGGGCTCAGTAGTTGCAGCTCTTGGGCTCTAGAGCACAGGCTTGATACTTGCGGTACAAGAGCTTGGTTGCTCCGTGGTGTGTGGGATCTTCCCGGATCAAGGATCAAACTTGCATCTCCTGCATTGAAAGGCAGATTCTTTACCACTGAGCCACCAGGGAAGCCCCAGTAGCTAATTTTATTCAGTGCTTATTATATACCAGAAACCATTTTAAATGCTTTGCAGATGTTAACTTATTGGCTCGTCATCATTAAGCCCATTTCAAAGATGGACATTGAGACACAGATTGTGTGGTAGCCAGCCTCCAAGATGGCCCCAAATACTGCCTGTCTCCTGGAGGCTGTCACCCTGCTCTATAATCTTCTTGCACATTGTACTAGGTTTGATCTGTATGACCAATAAAGGAGGGCGAAAGTGATGGTATGTCACTGCAGAGATTAGGTTATAAAAGACACTGTGGCTTCTGTCTTGATTGCTTGCTGCTGACACACTCCATTTCTCACATGTCACTCATTTTCTGTCTTGGACCCTTTGCCTTAGAGAAGCCATCTGCCATGTCACAGGTAGTCCTCTTTTATAGAGAGTCTCACTTGACAAGGAACTGATTGAAGTCTCCGGCTCTCAACCAAGGGAATGAGCTTGGAAGTACCCACCCCAGCCCCCGTCAAACCTTCAGATGACTGCAACCCCAGGCAGTATCATGATTACAACCTCAGAAGAGACTGAGCTAGAACCACCTAGCTAAGTCACTGCTGCTCAGAAACTGGGTGAGATCATCCATGTTTGTTGTCCTCAACTGCTAAGTTTGAGTGTGATTTGTTACGCAGTGGTGGATCATTAATCCAGCGAGGTTTTAAAAAGTTCACACAGATAGTATATGGCTGAGTCGGACTAACTTGGGAAAATCAGGCAAACTATTGTGGAAAAATAAAAAAACACTACAGTCTGACCATTTAAACTGAAAAATGTAGAATTTAAAAACAAGATTCTGTTGTTTTTAAGGGCTGAATTATGGGAAGGAGGGAGGGAGTGCTCACCTGCCAGAGGCTGGGGACTTCCTCACACTTGTTCCTTAATGCATCGGACTTTTTCTTTTTGGACAACCTAAGGTCTCATGAGAGAAACTCCTGGCTTAAAGACAGGATGAAAACAGAACCTTCAGTCCTATGACGGCAAGGAACTGAATCCTAAAAACAGCTTGGATGAGCATAGAACCCAGCTATGTTGTATCCAGACTTTGAAGCCATGGTAACTCTGAGATGGTAATATGATAATTGGAACCATTGTTTGTGGTTAGTGCTATATAACAACTAAGCCTTAATACAAAGTTAAAACGTGCCACTTGATTTTTAAAAATCAGTCAAATAATATAATACGTTTCTTTTGATGAATTCCTTTCCCATTTGAAATCAGGGATGATGGCTGAAAATCACAATTCTTGAGCCTCTAGAATATCTAGATTCCCTCAGATAAAATAGTTATGAATAGCTCAATTTGCAAATTCTTGGTGTTTTTCAGTTGTACAGAGCTGGAAAGAGAAGCTGAATTTCAGGGTCTATCCCAGAGTGATTTTTGCCTGGCAGCACTAGTTAATGATTTGGTGGTCCTGGATCTATTAAATTTGGTCCAATATCTTGAGAGCTGTAGGGATGTCTAAAAATTATAGTCTTAAAAATAGCTAAAACTATGCTTTAAAAAGAATTTTAACAGAAATGTTTAGGAAATCTTGAAGGGCTCCTGTCAAATCCAGGGCTCCAGAAGACACGGGCAGAATCCCAAATTGGCAAATTACCCAAGGACCTTCCAGCTGAACATTTTTAATTGCTCTGAAATTATTTTAGAGTGATTTAGCCCTTTTTTCAGAGAAGGCAATGGCAACCCACTCCAGTACTCTTGCCTGGAAAATCCCATGGACGGAAGAGCCTGGTAGGCTGCAGTCCATGGGGTCGCTAAGAGTCGGACATGACTGAGTGACTTCACTTTCACTTTTCACTTTCATGCACTGGAGAAGGAAATGGCAACCCACTCCAGTGATCCCAGGGACGGCAGAGCCTGGTGGGCTGCTGTCTATGGGGTCACACAGAGTCAGACACGACTGAAGCAACTTAGCAGCAGCAGCCCTTTTTTCACACTACCTTAGAAAGTCACTGGGTTATAAATATTTATACACACACATACACATACATATAGTATTATATATGTGTATATGTAAATATGGGCTTCCCTGGTGGCTCAGATGGTAAAGAATCCACCTGCAATGCAGGGGAACCTGGGTTTGATCCCAGGGTTGGGTTCTTCCCCTGGAGAAGGGAATGACTACCTACTCCAGTATTCTTGCCTGGAGAATTCCATGAACAGAGGAGCCTAGGGACTACAGTCCAAGGGCTCACAAAGTTGGACATGACTGAGCAACTAACACACACACACATGTAAATATATGAGGCATTACACATGTGTGTATACATATGTGTGTATTGTTGCTGTTGTTCAGTCACTAAGTTGTATCTGACTCTTTGTGACACCATGGTTGGCAGCACGCCAGGCTTCCCTGTCCTTCACTGTCTCCTGGAGTTTGCTCAAACTCATGTCCGTTGACTCAGTGATGCCATCCAACCATTTCATCCTCTGCCACCTCTTCTCCTTTTGCCTTCAATCTTTCCCAGCATCAGGATCTTTTCCGATGAGTCAGCTCTTCGAAATAGATGGCCAAAGTATTGGACCTTCAGCTTCAGCATCAGTCCTTCTGAAAATATTTAGGGTTGATTTTCTTTAGAACTGACTGGTTTGATCTTGCAGTCCAAGGGACTCTCAAGGGACTCTCAAAGGTATGTATATGTCATATGTGTATGTTATTACAAGTGTGTGTCCATTCTAAAAGGAGAGACAAGGTCTGAGTAGGAGGTGGAGCTAAGGCCACTGAGGAACACAGGTTAAATGTGTCTGTGTATATGTATAATTATTTGAGAATTTAATTGTTAACATATTCAAGTTAAACTTTAATCCTCAGCTGAATTTTCATTTTATATTTGGTGAAGAAGGTCATCTCATCAGGGAGGCCAAAGAGATTTGACATCTGTTACAGCTGCCCAGAAAATCTGATTCCAGGTGTGCAAAGATACACAGTCTGAGAAGGAGTCTAGAACAGGGTCTTTCAACCTCAGGATTACTGACACTTGGGGTGAGATAATCCTTTGTCCTTAGGGGCTGCCCTGTGCATTGTAGGATGTTTGGCAGCCTCCCTGATCTCTACCCAAAAGATTCCAGTAGCACTACCCACCCCACCCTGCCCCACTTCCTAGTCATGGTCATCAAAGCCGCCCCAAGATGAGAACTTCTGCTTTAGAAGAAACCAAGCTTCCAGCTTATAGCAACTGTTCTAGAAAGAACAATTTCTTCTTCTTTTCTTCCTCTGTCACCTGGCTCTTGGGCTTCCCTGCTGCCTCAGCAGTAAAGAACACGCCTGCCAATGCAGGAGATGCAAGTTCGATCCCTGGGTCGGGAAGATCCTCTGGGGAAGGAAATGGCAATCCACTACTGTATTCTTGCCTGGAAAATTCCATGGACAGAGGAGCCTGGCTTGCTACAGTCCATGTGGTTGCAATAAATCAGATACAACTGAGTGACTAAACAACAACAACAGCATCTGGCTCTTAGTATGTAGGAATCTTTAGTTCTTTCAAGCAGGAAATGTTTCTTGAACTTTAGATTACAGCAGATATTACCCCAAAATCACTTGATTTCAAAAATTCCAGTTTCAGAAATGGAGAAACAGAGACCCAGAGAGGGGAAGGAGCTTACACAGGGGGACATAGAATCAGGGTTAGGATGTGAACCTTTGCCTGGTTGATAATCTGCCCCCTCTCCTCTGTCTACCTGTCTGTCTCACTTTTACACACACCACACACACACACACACACACACACCCACCCTTATCCTGTCCCCCCACCCCAGGAGACCACATGGATGGGGTTAACACACATTCAAGGCAAGAGGGGAGGCGCTGTTCCATCGAGTAATCAAATACACATAAAAGCTCTTTCTGAACTATAATTAGGTTTGTTCGCTCCTTGGGTTGATTTATTTTTTATTTTAATTGTCAGCCCTGCTCCACCATGATGCTAATAGAAATGTTATTGCAGCCAATGTGTGCTAAAATGATGTCTAAAGATTATTAATGAGAGCAATAAGAAGGTGTCTTCATAATAAGTCAGCATTAACGGAGTAATTCATTTTACCTGATGTAATTGGATTGTAGCGTTTCAATAGCCCAGGACTTCCTCCTAATTGGGATTAGCTGCAGCTTCCTCCTTTTAGGAGAACATTTAACTCTTCCTCTTCTACTTTCCAGTTTTTTATGAAGTAATTAAATGTGAACTGTGGGACATTTCTGGAGAGGGAGCCAAGATCTGAGGGGATGTTGGGTGGAAAGGGACGGGGAGGAGTGATGGTAGCTGGCTGAGGATCCTGGCCCTCCGCCTCCTCCCCCTCCCCCTTTCTCCTTTTCCCTCCTTCCTCTGTTTCCTTCCTCCTCCTACTCAGTTGCCTCAGCTCCTCCTCTTCCTGCCTTTTGGATCTCCCTTTTCTTTCCACGGAGTTTGCGATCTTAGAGTGTCAGAGACCTGAGGCTAGGATTGTGCTGAGAGAGACAGGGTTTAGCCAGAGTTGCTCTTGCTGGGAAACATGGCGCCTGTGAGGAAAGAAACTCATCTCTAGATCCTACTTGGTACCAGGGTTCAGGTCAGACGCTCTGCTTTTACTGTTTCACTGAATTGTCTCCATCACTTTGGGAAAATTCAGCGTCCTTGCTTTTCTGGTGAGCCAGTCAGGGCTCATGGACAGAAACCATGATGCCCACCTGCCCTGCCTGCCTCCCTGAGGAGCCAGGAACACTGGGGCACATTTCCCCAGACTGTGGGCCTCATGTACCAGGAAGGGACCTCACTGGGCGCCTGCCAAGGAGTGTTTACAGAATAGTTATGGGTGACTTCAGTGGGCATTAGGAAGAAAATGGGCCTTAGCACATCCAACCCTTTCAGTGCAAATCCATCTAGGTAAAAACTGAGTCAAAAGGTCAAAACTAAGGAAATCTTTAGAATGTATGGTCTTTAGTTAATAATAATGTAATAATATTGGTCCATACAATGTTAACAAACTTACATTTTAATTTTAACAAATGTCCATACTAATGTAAGATGTAAATAGGAGAACTGAATGTACCATCTGAGCAGTATTTGTAAAGTTACAATTTTTCTGTAGATCTAAAACTGTTTTAAAATTTAAAGTTTAAAATATAAGAAATAGGGGGAGGAGCTAAGATGGCGGAGGAGTAGGACGGGGAGAACACTTTCTCCCCCACAAATTCATCAAAAGAACATTTAAACGCCGAGTAAATTCCACAAAACAACTTCTGAATGCCGGCAGAGGACATCAGGCACCCAGAAAAGCACCCCATGTCTTCGAAAGGAGGTAGGAAAATATATATAAGACAAAAAAAGAGACAAAAGAGGGAGGGACGGAGCTCCGTCCCGGGAAGGGAGTCTTAAAAAGAGAGAAGTTTCCAAACACCAGGAAACCTTCTCACTGCCGAATCTGTGCCGAGCCTTGGAAGCACAGAGGGCAACATAACAGGGAGGAAAAATAAATAAACAATTAAATCCCGCAGATTACGAGCCCTACGGTAACTCCCCCAGTGGAGAAGCAGCGCAGACGCCTGCATCCACCATTAGCAAGCAGGGGCTGGGCAGGGAGGCGCGGTGCGGGCTGCATTCCAAGGATCTGGCCTGAATGCCCCGAGCCCTATCTGAACGAAATAATTTGGGCTAGCAAACCAGACTGTCGGATATCCACCATGCAAAAAGCCAGCCCTAACCTAAGACACCGCCAGGCCTGCGCACGGAACAAAGGACTGTACAGAGATAGCAGGCTACAGACCCTCCCCCTCTGGTGACAGGCAGACAGAGCCGGAAGGGGGCAATCGCAGCCCCAGAGAGACATTATCTACAAAACTGTAAGCAGGCTTCTTTGCTAACTAAAACTTCTAGGGGGGCTGGACGGTCAACATCCGCCTGAGAAGGTGCGCCGGTTGTACACCTAGATAACCAAGCAGCAGGGAGGCAATAAGTCGCAGCAATCGCACTCGCCAAACACCTCATCACCTGAGCTGCTCGGACCTGGGAAGGGCACAAAACGCAGGCCCAACCGAGTCTGCGCCTCTGAGGACTACGCGAGTGCCTGAACCTGAGTGGCTTAGACCTGGGAGATGCAAGCAGCCCAGGGCTGGATGGTTCCTGGTGGAGCAACCTAGAGCCTGAGCAGTGTGGGCAGGGAGGCTACACGCGCCGTGAGCGGGGGCAGACCCAGTGTGGTTGAGGCACTGCGAGCACACGCCAGTGTTATTTGTTTGCAGCATCCCTCCCTCCCTCCCCACAGCGCGACTGAACAAGTGAGCCTAAAAAAAAAAAAAAAGTGTCCTCCACCGTCCCCTTTGTGTCAGGGCGGAAACCAGACACTGAAGAGACCAGCAAACAGAAGAAGCTATAACAGAGGGAACCGCCTTGGAAGCTACAGGCAAGATTAAAACCCTGTGGTTACTACCATCTACATAGGAAGGGGCCTATAGATCTTGAGAAATATAAGTCGGACCAAGGAACTAGCTGAAAATGAACTGACCCCACAATACCCAAAACAAAACCAGAGCAAGTTCTAGATATATTTTTACTATTTTTACGATCATTCTTTCTTTTTTTTAATTAAAAAAATTTTTTAAGTCCTCTATTATTCCTTTAATTTTCACTTTTATAACCTACTATTACTTTGCAAAAAAAAAAAGACCCTATTTTTTTTAAAGTAAACTTCATATATATTTTTTTATAATTTTTGTGACCTTGTTTTTTTTTTCTTCTTTTCTTTAACATTGTATTTTTGAAATTCCAAACTCTACTCTAGATTTTTAATTTTAGCTTTTTGGTATTTGTTATCAATTTTGTACCTATATATTTTTGTTTTTACAATTTCTGTGACTTTTTTTTCTCTCTCTCTTTCTTTCTCTTCTTATTTTATATAACATTGTATATCTGAAATTCCAAACTGTATTCTAGATTTTTAATTTATGCTTTTTGGTATTTGTTATCAATTTTGTACCTATATTTTCTTCATAATTTTTGTGACTTGGTTTGATTTTGTTTGTTTTTTTTCCTCTCTTTCTTTTTCTTCTTCTTTTTTTTAACATTGTATTTTTGAAATTCCAGACTCTACTCTAGATTTTTAACTTTTGCTTTTTGGTATTTGTTATCAATTTTGTACCTATATTTTCTTTATAATTTTTGCAACTTTGTTTTTTTTTTTCCTCTCCTTCTTTGCCTTCTTCTTTTCTTTAACATTGTATTTTTGAAATTCCAAACTCTACTCTAGATTTTTAATTTTTGCTTTTATGTATTTGTTACCAATTTTGTACCTTTAAGAACCCAATCTTCAGTACCCATTTTTCACTAGGGAGCGAGATTACTGGCTTGACTGCTCTCTCATTCTTTGGACTCTCCTTTTTCTCCACCAGGTCACCTGTGTCTCCTCCCTAACCCCTCTCTACTCTATGCAACTCTGTGAATTTCTGTGTGTTCCAGATGGTGGAGAACACTTAGGGAACTGATTACTGGCTGGATCTGTCTCCCTCCTTTTCATTCCCCCTTTTATCCTCCTGGCCACCTCTGTCTCCTTCCTCCTTCTTCTCTTCTCTGTATAATTCCACGAACATCTCTGAGCGGTCCAATTGTAGAGTGCACATAAGGAAGTGATTACTGGCTAGCCTGCTCCCTCCTCTGTTGATTCCACCTCATCTCATTCGGGTCACCTCTAACTCCCTCCTCCCTCTTCTCTTCTCCATGTAACGCTGTGAACCTCTCTGGGTGGCCCTCACAGGGGAGAAACTTTTCATTTTTAACCTAGATGTTTTATCAATGGTGCTGTATAGAAGAAGTTTTGAAACTACTGTAAAAATAAGACCGATAACTGGAAGCAGGAGGCTTAAGTCCAAACCCTAACTCCAGGGAACTCCTGACTTCAGGGAACATTAATTGACAGGAGCTCATCAAACGCCTCCATACCTGCACTGAAACCAAGCACCACACAAGGGCCAACAAGTTCCAGGGCAAGACATACCAAGAAAATTCTCCAGCAATACAGGAACACAGCCCTGAGCTCCAAGATACAGGCTGCCCAAAGTCACCCCAAAACCATAGACATCTCATAACTCATTACTGGACACTTCATTGCACTCCAGAGAGAAGAAATACAGCTCCACCTACCAGAACACCGACACAAGCTTCCCTAACCAAGAAACCTTGACAAGCCACCTGTACAAACCCACACAGAGTGAGGAAACACCACAATAAAGAGAACTCCACAAACTGCCAGAATACAGAAAGGACACCCCAAACTCAGCAATTTAAACAAGATAAAGAGACAGAGGAATACCCAGCAGGTAAAGGAACAGGATAAATGCCCACCAAACCAAACAAAAGAGGAAGAGATAGGGAATCTACCTGATAAAGAATTCCGAATAATAGTGAAGTTGATCCAAAATCTTGAAATCAAAATGGAATCACAGATTAATAGCCTGGAGACAAGGATTGAGAAGATGCAAGAAAGGTTTAGCAAGGACCTAGAAGAAATAAAAAAGAGTCAATATATAATGAATAATGCAATTAATGAAATCAAAAACACTCTGGAGGCAACAGATAGTAGAATAACAGAGGCAGAAGATAGGATTAGTGAATTAGAAGATAGAATGGTAGAAATAAATGAATCTGAGAGTAAAAAAGAAAAACGAATTAAAAGAAATGAGGACAATCTCAGAGACCTCCAGGACAGTATTAAACGCTACAACATTCGAATCATAGGGGTCCCAGAAGAAGAAGACAAAAAGAAAGACCATGAGAAAATACTTGAGGAGATAATAGTTGAAAACTTCCCTAAAATGGGGAAGGAAATAATTACTCAAGTCCAAGAAACCCAGAGAGTCCCAAACAGGATAAACCCAAGGCGAAACACCCCAAGACACATATTAATCAAATTAACAAAGATCAAACACAGAAAAAATGTTAAAAGCAGCAAGGGAAAAACAACAAATAACACACAAGGGAATTCCCATAAGGATAACAGCTGATCTTTCAATAGAAACTCTCCAAGCCAGGAGGGAATGGCAAGACATACTTAAAGTGATGAAAGAAAATAACCTACAGCCCAGATTATTGTACCCAGCAAGGATCTCATTCAAATATGAAGGAGAAATCAAAAGCTTTACAGACAAGCAAAAGCTGAGAGAATTCAGCACCACCAAACCAGCTCTCCAACAAATACTAAAGGATATTCTCTAGACAGGAAACACAAAAAGGGTGTATAAATTTGAACCCAAAACAATAAAGTAAATGGCAATGGGATCATACTTATCAATAATTACCTTAAACGTAAATGGGTTGAATGCCCCAACCAAAAGATGAAGACTGGCTGAATGGATACAAAAACAAGACCCCTACATATGCTGTCTACAAGAGACCCACCTCAAAACAGGGGACACATACAGACTGAAAGTGAAGGGCTGGAAAAAGATTTTCCATGCAAATAGGGACCAAAAGAAAGCAGAAGTAGCAATACTCATATCAGACAAAATAGACTTTAAAACAAAGGCTGTGAAAAGAGACAAAGACGGTCACTATATAATGATCAAAGGATCAATCCAAGAAGAAGATATAACAATTATAAATATATATGCACCCAACACGGGAGCACCACAATATGTAAGGCAAATGCTAACAAGTATGAAAGGAGAAATTAACAATAACACAAT
Source organism: Bos indicus x Bos taurus (assembly GCF_003369695.1). Lineage (NCBI taxonomy): Eukaryota > Metazoa > Chordata > Mammalia > Artiodactyla > Bovidae > Bos > Bos indicus x Bos taurus. Next base: position 42,345,522 of record NC_040093.1, read on the forward strand.
AATAGTGGGAGACTAATACCCCACTCACACCTATGGATAGATCAACTAAACAGAAAATTAACAAGGAAACACAAACTTTAAATGATACAATAGACCAGTTAGACCTAATTGATATCGATAGGATATTTCATCCCAAAACAATGAATTTCACCTTTTTCTCAAGCACACATGGAACCTTCTCCAGGATAGATCATATCCTGGGTCATAAATCTAGCTTTGGTAAATTCAAAAAAATTGAAATCATTCCAAGCATCCTTTCTGACCACAATGCAATAAGATTAGATCTCAATAACAGGAGAAAAATTATTAAAAATGCCAACATATGGAGGCTGAACAACATGCTGCTGAATAACCAACAAATCACAGAAGAAATCAAAAAAGAAATAAAAATTTGCATAGAAACGAATGAAAATGAAAACACAACAACCCAAAACCTGTGGAACACTGTAAAAGCAGTCCTCAGGGGAAAGTTCATAGCAATACAGGCATACCTCAAGAAACAAGAAAAAAGTCAAATAAATAACCTAACTCTACACCTAAAGCAACTAGAAAAGGAAGAAATGAAGAACCCCAGGGTTAGCAGAAGGAAAGAAATCTTAAAAATTAGGGCAGAAATAAATGCAAAAGAAACAAAAGAGACCATAGCAAAAATCAACAAAGCCAAAAGCTGGTTCTTTGAAAGGATAAATAAAATCGACAAACCATTAGCCAGACTCATCAAGAAACAAAGGGACAAAAATCAAATCAATAAAATTAGAAATGAAAATGGAGAGATCACAACAGACAACACAGAAATACAAAGGAGCATAAGAGACTACTATCAGCAATTATATGCCAATAAAATGGACAACGTGGAAGAAATGGACAAATTCTTAGAAAAGTACAACTTTCCAAAACTGAACGAGGAAGAAATAGAAAATCTTAACAGACCCATCACAAGCATGGAAATTGAAACTGTAATCAAAAATCTTCCAGCAAATAAAAGCCCAGGTCCAGACGGCTTCACAGCTGAATTCTACCAAAAATTTAGAGAAGAGCTAACACCTATCCTACTCAAACTCTTCCAGAAAATTGCAGAGGAAGGTAAACTTCCAAATTCATTCTATGAGGCCACCATCACCCTAATACCAGAACCTGACAAAGATGCCACAAAAAAAGAAAACTACAGGCCAATATCACTGATGAACATAGGTGCAAAAATCCTTAACAAAATTCTAGCAATCAGAATCCAACAACACATTAAAAAGATCATACACCATGACCAAGTCGGCTTTATCCCAGAGATACAAGGATTCTTCAATATCTGCAAATCAATCAATGTAATACACCACATTAACAAGTTGAAAAATAAAAACCATATGATTATCTCAATAGATGCAGAGAAAGTCTTTGACAAAATTCAACATCCATTTATGATAAAAACTCTCCAGAAAGCAGGAATAGAAGGAGCATACCTCAACATAATAAAAGCTATATATGACAAACCCACAGCAAACATTATCCTCAATGGTGAAAAATTGAAAGCATTTCTTCTAAAGTCAGGAACAAGACAAGGGTGCCCACTTTCACCATTACTATTCAACATAGTTTTGGAAGTTTTGGCCGCAGCAATCAGAGCAGAAAAAGAAATAAAAGGAATCCAAATTGGAAAAGAAGAAGTAAAACTCTCACTGTTTGCAGATGACATGATCCTCTACATAGAAAACCCTAAAGACTCCACCAGAAAATTACTAGAACTAATCAATGATTATAGTAAATTTGCAGGATATAAAATCAACACACAGAAATCCCTTGCATTCCTATACACTAATAATGAGAAAACAGAGAAATTAAGGAAACAATTCCATTCACCATTGCAACGAAAAGAATAAAATACTTAGGAATATATCTACCTAAAGAAACTAAAGACCTATATATAGAAAACTATAAAACACTGGTAAAAGAAATCAAAGAGGACACTAATAGATGGAGAAATATACCATGTTCATGGATTGGAAGAATCAATATAGTGAAAATGAGTATACTACCCAAAGCAATTTGTAGATTCAATGCAATCCCTATCAAGCTACCAACGGTATTCTTCACAGAGCTAGAACAAATAATTTCACAATATCTATGGAAATACAAAAAACCTCGAATAGCCAAAGCCATCTTGAGAAATAAGAATGGAACTGGAAGAATCAACCTGCCTGACTTCAGGCTCTACTACAAAGCCACAGTCATCAAGACAGTGTGGTACTGGCACAAAGACAGAAATATAGATCAATGGAACAAAATAGAAAGCCCAGAGATAAATCCATGCACATATGGATACCTTATCTTTGACAAAGGAGGCAAGAATATACAATAGATTAAAGACAATCTCTTTAACAAGTGGTGCTGGGAAAACTGGTCAACCACTTGTAAAAGAATGAAACTAGACCACTTTCTAACACCATACACAAAAATAAACTAAAAATGGATTAAAGATCTAAACATAAGACCAGAAACTATAAAACTCCTAGAGGAGAACATAGGCAAAACACTCTCCGACATACATCACAGCAGGATCTTCTATGACCCACCTCCCAGAATATTGGAAATAAAATCAAAAATAAACAAATGGGACCTAATTAAACTTAAAAGCTTCTGCACAACAAAGGAAACTATAAGCAAGGTGAAAAGATAGCCTTCAGAATGGGAGAAAATAATAGCAAATGAAGCAACTGACAAACAACTAATCTCAAAAATATACAAGCAACTCCTACAGCTCAATTCCAGAAAAATAAATGACCCAATCAAAAAATGGGCCGAAGAACTAAATAGACATTTCTCCAAAGAAGACATACAGATGGCTAACAAACACATGAAAAGATGCTCAACATCACTCATTATCAGAGAAATGCAAATCAAAACCACTATGAGGTACCATTTCATACCAGTCAGAATGGCTGCAATCCAAAAGTCTACAAGCAATAAATGCTGGAGAGGGTGTGGAGAAAAGGAAACCCTCTTACACTGTTGGTGGGAATGCAAACTAGTACAGCCACTATGGAGAATAGTGTGGAGATTCCTTAAAAAACTGGAAATAGAACTGCCTTATGATCCAGCAATCCCACTGCTGGGCATACACACTGAGGAAACCAGAAGGGAAAGAGACACATGTACCTCAATGTTCATCGCAGCACTGTTTATAATAGCCAGGACATGGAAGCAACCTAGATGTCCATCAGCAGATGAATGGATAAGAAAGCAGTGGTACATATACACAATGGAGTATTACTCAGCCATTAAAAAGAATACATTTGAATCAGTTCTAATGAGGTATATGAAACTGGAGCCTATTGTACAGAGTGAAGTAAGCCAGAAAGAAAAACACCAATACAGTATACTAACACATATATATGGAATTCAGAAAGATGGTAACAATAACCCTGTATACAAGACAGCAAAAGAGATGCTGATGTATAGAACAGTCTTATGGACTCTGTGGGAGAGGGAGAGGGTGAGATGATTTGGGAGAATGGCATTGAAATATGTATAATATCATATATGAAATGAGTCACCAGTCCAGGTTTGATGCACGATATTGGATGCTTGGGGCTGGTGCACTGGGACGACCCAGAGGGATGGTATGGGGAGGGAGGAGGGAGGAGGGTTCAGGATGGGGAACACATGTATGTCTGTGGTGGATTCATTTTGATATATGGCAGAACCAATACAATATTGTTAAGTTTAAAAGTAAAATAAAATTAAAAAAAATAAAATATAAGAAATAAAGTACTATTGAAAAAAGAAAAAGTGAGTCAATATAAGGAAGAGCATTAAGTAAATATATATTATATATAATATATGGGCAAATCTGACTCTTCAGTGGGGACCTGTGGGTGCCATACAGCCTGACCTCTTTCACTGGATCAATCTCTGTTCTCTCACTTGCATCAGCAGAAACCAACTCTACCTTATTTAAGGAGTGGAGGAATTATTGGACAGATATTCCTGGCTAGGGCCATCTGCACCTTTGCACTGAGTACCAAGGTCAGGGATGGGGCCTCAGGGCCCCGAGATCATCTTTAAATAACTCTACAGTGAGCAGAAAAGCTAGTGGCAGCGAATCATCACAGTGATAACAGTCATCTTCAGCATCATTGTCTGTATAGCGACCAGCACATACTGAATGGTTTCCATGTGCCAGGGCACTGAGCACCTGACATTTAATCTTTACAGTCCTTGCAACAGTTATCTTTATTACCTGATCTTAATTATGTCCGCTGAGGCACAGGGAGTACGAACAAGTTGCTCAGGCTCACACAGCATTGCCAGGCAGCCTGGAGACACAGGCTGGGATGGTGGCTCAGAGCAGGGAGGCCAGGTGGCAGTCAGGACACAGCTGAATCTTGCCACAGCCTCAGTCCTGGTCACCATAGCAGCCCCATGGCCTCTGCTGACCTTTGATCAGGATGACCTTTGATCTTCCACTACCAGAAGAGCTGTCTTCTCTGTGCCCTATTTGGGATCAGGAGCACCCCTCCAGGGATACGGCTGGAAATGTGGGTGTCCAGCTTCTACAGTGTGATGTGGGCTCTGCCTCATGCTCAGGGTGTGGAATTCCTGAACATGGCTGTTCTCAAACCTTTTGATCTCAGGACCCCTTTGCATTTGAAAACATTATTATTATCGAGGAGCTCAAAGATATTTTGTTTAGGTAAAATATATCTATTGATTTTTATAATGTTAGAAATTAAAATGAGATATTTATTCATTGATTTATTTAAATGTAATAATAATGAATTCACTGTATACTTATATAGATAAGCAAATTTAGTGAGACATGTCATATTATTTTACATTTTTGTACCTCTTAACTATCTGGCTAAACAGACTCTCATTTGCTTTTGCTTCAATGTGTTTTAAGGTCCCAACCTTATGTAACCTGTGGGAAACTTCCCTTGTATACCTATGAGAAAATAATTTTAAAATGTTTTAGTATTACAGCGAAAACAGTGGCTGGGTTTCAGAAACCACCCCCCAGGGGTTCCCTGACCTCAGTTTGAGAACCACTGCCCTATTACACAGAGCAACTCCAGTGATCAGAGAAAAGTCAATACTTAGGTCATGTCCCCTGCAATTATGACCTTCTTGAGGCTGAACTCCTCCCCTTCTCTCTGTCCTAAATGTGGGCATGGCTTTCATAGTATGTCACCCTGACACCCTGAGGAGTTGTCAGTAGAAAGCACTGGACAAGAGGGGGATTTTCCTGATCCGTTGGTATCTCATTAATGCTGGGAGGAAGCGTGTTCTTTATTCATTGAGGTCCTACTGTGTTCTGGGTACAGAACTGGCTCTGGCGACAGAAAAATGGATGTGGCATTGGTCCATCTACTCCAAGCTGATCACACCTCCCCAGTTAGGTGCTGCAATTCAACAAGGGTTGCTGGGCACCCCAAGGAGGGAGGGACTTGTTGTGCCTGGGAAGGGACACAGGCTCTCTCTGCAGAAATACTCTTCCCCAAGGCCCCTTTTAACTTCAGGGCTGCCCAAACATCCCCCTCAACTCTAGAAACCTTCATCCCCTCTGCACTCACCTCTGCACAGGGCAAGCTGCTTAAAGCATCACTGTAATTCCAAGTCCACCAGATGAGGGCGAGTGGGAAGGACAGGAGACTCAGTACTCCAGGGAGCTGCCCTCCACCAATGACAGATGGGGAGCTGATCCCTCAGCCCCTTCCCCCTGGGATGGGATAACTCTGAGGAGCAGCCCCTATAATGACCCTGAGGCCCTCTAGGAACCTCAGGGTCACCTACTCAATTACACACTTTTTGTGGGGTCCCTCCGTTTCTGAGGCTTCCCTGGTGTCTCCGACAGTAAAGAGTCTGCTTGCAATATGGGGGACCTCGGTTTGATCCCTGGGCTGGGAAGATCCCCTGGGGAAGGGAATTGGCTACCCATCCCAGTAGTCTTGCCTGGAGAATCCCATGGACAGAGGCTACAGACCATAGGGTCACAAAGAGACACGACAGAGTGACCAACATTCCCTTCTTTGCCTCACTTCCCCACTCTCCTGCTGGTACTTCCTGTTTATTTCTCAAATAAACATTTTCCATTTGAACCCTTATCTCAGGGTCTGCTTCTGGGGCAGCCAGGAGGTATAGTTTAATAGTTTTTCCAATTCTCCAGTACAGGATGCAGCTCAGTTCAGCATGGCACGTTTGTGTGATGATTTCTTTAACGTCTGTGTCCCCACAAGGCTGTAAGTACCTTGGTGAGGGAACCTAGACTCTGCTCATTCTTGAATCATAAGTACTGAGCACAGGTCTTGGCACGTGGCTGTCCCTTGTGAAATGTTTGTTGACTGACTGAATAAGCAAATGATTGAACAGACGGAATCTTTCACACCATATGCCAGCTGTCCTAGAAAAATCTAGCCACCTTTGTTACAGAAACATTGTTTCTAGGTCAAGGCTGGCAGAGGTTTTCTACAAAGGACCAGATGATAAATATTTCAGGCCTTGGTGCCATACATTCTCAGTTGCTCTCGTAACTTCTCAGTCCTGCTGTCATGGCATGAAAGCAGTCATAGGCAATGTGTTAACAAATGAACATGCCTGTGGTCCAATAAAACTTTATTTACAAAAACAGATAGGTTGATTAGGCCTGAGGGCCACAGTTTGCTGATCTCTGAGTGTGTGTTCAGTCATGTCTGACTCTTTGTGACCCCATGGACTGTAGCCCGCCAGACTCCTCTGTCCATGGGATTCTCCAGGAAAGAATACTGGAGTGGGTTGCCATTTCCTGATCCAGAGGATCTTCCTGACCCAGGGATCGAACCTGCGTCTCCTGCATTGGCAGGTGGATTCTTTGCCTCTGAGCCACCTGGGAAGCCCTTGCTGATCTCTAGTCTAGGACAAAGAAGTTAACTGTTCCATGTGGGTTATTTACAAGTATTATGTTCGGTTTTTGTGGGGAACACTTGTCTTCCTTTTGAGAAGCCACCTGCACCCCACTCAGGAACCTCACCTTCCCCCACGCTCCCTGTCCATGGGACTCTTCTGAAGAGTGAGAGCAGACCACCTCAGGGCCTTAGGTCCTTGACTCTGTCCCTCTCCCCATATCTGGTGACTGGCTGCCCTGTTGGTTTCTGCAGCTGTTCTCATAGCCTGTTTTCTGACCTTGGTCAGGGCCTGGGTCCACTCTTGTGGCCCCAGTCAGCCCTGTCTTGGCTGCGTTACTCTGTGGAGCCTCACGTCACACCATCTGTCTTACCCTGTCTCTGTGTTATTCATTTGGAGGCCACCCCAGTCAGGTTGCCTTACTTCTAACCTGGGCCCCTCCCTGTGGATTTGTATTAGTCAGCTCAGGCTGCGTAATAAACACCACAAACTGGGTGGCTTAAATGATTGAGATTTATTTTCTCACAGTTATGGAGGCTGGAAGTCTTAGCAAAGTGCTGAGCACTTGGTTTCTTCAGAGACCTCTCTCCTTGGCCACCTTCTCACTCTGTCCCCACATGGGCTTTCTGTCTGCGTGGGAATCCCTGGTGTCTCTGCGTGTGTTCAAATTTCCTCCTCTTGTAAGGACATCAGTCATGTTGGGTAAGGGCCCACCATATGACCTCATTTTAATTGAATCATCTCTTTAAAGACCCTATCTCCAGATATAGTCACATTCTGAGGTACAGGGGTTAGGACTTCAACATATAAATTTTGGGGGATACAACTCAGTCCGTAACAAGGTGTGTTGGCCAATTTCCACATCCCCACTGAAAATTCTGGATCCCTATGCACCCCACTCCAGTGCTCTTGCCTGGAGAATCCCATGGGCGGAGGAGCCTGGTAGGCTGCAGTCCATGGAGTCTCGAAGAGTCAGACACGACTGAGCGACTTGACTTTCACTTTTCACCTTCATGCATTGGAGAAGGAAATGGCAACCCACTCCAGTTTTCTTGCCTGGAGAATCCCAGGGATGGTGGAGCCTGGTTGGCTGCAGTCTATGGGGTGGCACAGAGTCGGACACGACTGAAGTGACTTAGCAGCAGCAGCAGCAGCATGATGTCCAATGGAAATAAGTGGACCCAGCATTTAACTCAGATCTCTTTCTAACAATATCGTGCTTTCATTACAATTCTACTGCATTACTTTGCATTGGAACAGGGCCACCCTGTTTAGTGATCTCTGATTTCCAAGTGGGAATTGGAATACCAACCCTCCCAGTTTCACCTTTCTCTTCAGCCCAACACCCTCATCTCTGGAATTTGAGCCTAGAGAGAGGAATCTGGGCATATCCTATTGTTTTATTTTTTAAATTTCAGAATAACATTGTGGATAACAGTATTCAGAACTAGTGGGCCTGGCTCCTAATCCAACAAGATCTTTAACCTTGTGGTACTTTAGTTTCCTCATCTGTAAAATGGGACAACAACTGTTATTATCCCAAAGTTTGTTGTGAGGACTAAATTAGTTAATAGCTATAAAGTGCATAGAACTTTAACATATCTTAATTAATACACATGCATACACTTATATGGGGCTTCCTTGGTGGTTCAGACAGTAAAGAATCTGCCTGCAAGGCAGGAGACCCGGGTTCAATCTCTGGGTGGGGAAGATCTCCTAGAGAAGGGAATGGCTACTCACTTCAGTGCTCTTGCCTAGAGAATCCCACGGACAGAGCAGCCTGGTAGGCTACAGTCCATGGGGTCACAAAGAGTCAGACACGACTGAGCAGCTAACACCCACCCACACACATAAACACTTATAATGCCTGTGAAGTGTCTAGTGCACAAATAGCCCTAAATATATGTCACCATTAGTATCCCGACTTTGGTGCTCTGCTCCTGCTCACCTTGCCCAGGGCCAGAAGGGCTGCTGCTATTCCCTTTCCTGTGTGTCAGGGATTCCTCGTCTCTCATATCTGTCTTTTCCCATTGGTTTTCCCCACTCCCTTGGGGTCGTAATGGTGTGGTGGAGCATGTTTAGTGGTTGTGGTGGGGAAGCATATAAAAACGTGTTGGTTTAATATCTAAAAAAATCAGCCTTGTTATATGAGTATGCCAGGCACTGGGCTAGTCATGTAAGAAGACAGAGACTTTGAACAAAAGGACACGGTTCTCTACCTAGAACGCTGATAGAGCATTTTTCAGTGCTGGAGGCATATCAGAGAGACCAAGCTCAAATGCAGGCTCTGACCTTCACTATCTATGTGTCCTGAGCACATTTCTTTTCCTCTCTGAGCCTCAGTTTACTTATCTGTATATTGGGATAATGCCAGAGGCTTAAGACAGTGTATATAAAATGGGTTCAAGCAGAATAGGTATTAAGTAACACTATAGGTAAGTCCACAGGTCCAATGATACACCTGATCGTGTAGATGAAGAGGCTGCTACAGTGCCTGCTGTGCACATAGTAAGCACAGCTTCTGAAACGCTTGCAGGCGTATACACAAGACGAGGCTGATGCAATGCTGGTACTAGCCACTTCTGTTGCAGGGGAGGAAACTGGAACAACCCAAATGTCAGATGTAAGCCTGGAACCGAAGTCGCTGCCCCCAGGGAAATTAAAACTGCACCCCACCCCTCCCACTCCAGGGAACCAAGGGAGTTGGGACAGCATCTCCTGATTGCTGAGCACACAGAGGACAGAGCAGTCTGTCTGTCGGCTGTGCATTTAGGATGAAAGAAACAGGAATCAATGTTTGGGGCCATCAAGATGCCAAGGAGAATTCATTGCCAGGCCAAACCTGGGTTCTGTCCAAAAGCCACTTGCAAAGACAACAGGGAAGATGTGGTGGTCACCAGCCAGGCCTTGTGATGATGGGGGTTTGCCTTCTTCATTTGCCGTCAACCTGGGATGTCTATGGTGGTCTTTGGAGTCTGGCGTTGGAAGACGTTGAGGCCTGGGGAGTGAGGAGTCTCTGGGTTTCAATTCTGAGACATATTTATTTCTTAGAGGTTGCGGCAGGAATCAGCAGTGTCTGGACTGGGAACACAAAAAGGAAGTGGAGCCCCCAGCCCCACCTCCCCCGACTGCCACAGCTGTGATGCTGAGCCTCGGATGGTCCCACTATTGATCCCCCCTCCCGTAATGAACTGTAACAACAACTCCATTACTCTGTGCTCGCCCATTGGCCAAGGATAATATAAAATTAGCCAGCGTGCATGGGGCCTCTTAGGATCGATTTCCCTACTCAGATTACTTGTTACGAAAGAATAGAGCTGTCTCCCCCGTAATTGAACAAGTTAACTCCTTGTCTCATAAAATGTAAGCCAGTATTGATTGGCTGTTGTGGCTACTGAGGGGGGCTTGGAGAGGGGTGGGAGCACTGGGGCGTGGGGATGCTCTTCCCCTCCCCCCTTCGTCATGGTCCCCCAAGCTTTAGATGTTGGGGCATCAAACCTGAGGCTGCATCCTTGATCTGAATAGTTATGGAGAGGGGATCTCTGAGCCCCAGTTTCACGCCCTGAGTCCCCACCTCTCCAAGTCAAGGATGTTTATGCCTGTCAGAACACTTTGGGCTCTGGACTTAACACAAATCTGGTTTCAAATCCTAGCTCTGTCAAATGTTAGCCTTGTGACCTTGGACCTGGTACCCGACCCTTCTGTTTATGGGGTTTAGTAGCAGTAACCACCTTAGAGGTTATTGAAGAAGATCAGAGGAGCTAACACAGGTACAATGCCAGGCATGCAGGCAGGCAAAAGCACCTATAAAGAGGAATGGCCATTAGTGTTCTAGTGCTTGTTTTAATTTATGTCAGTAATAGAAGCCCATCAAGGTAATGTGTGAAATTAAGACACACACATGGTTTTCTGTTGGGTGGGTGAGAAGAGACTTTAAGGTCTGGTGGGAGAAAGTCCAGTTCTAAATGCCTCTGACCACCTTTCATGTGTGGTCAGAAACCACAGGGGTCGTGATGGGCAGCATTATTCTGACATGTTTTCCAACTGCAGAGATGACTTTGCTGCTCAAGGAGAGAAGGGACTTGCGTTGCAGATCACATCAGCTCACCAGCCCCACCTGACCCCCACCTTCAGCCCCTGAAGTGTTAATTACAGTCCCATCATCTCACAGCCTTGGTGGACGTGGTCAGTGAAGACACCTGCCACCAGAAGAAGGCTCATGTTTGTTGCATTTGGGACCATTTCCCAAGGCCTGTACATCAAACAGCAGTGAGCAACGTGTGCCCAGGAAAAGGTAATATTCAAGGCTGTCATCTCCTATTGTCATGTCCTACTCCTAGGACCCAGGTCTGGGTTCGTGGTGTATGCTCATGGAAAACAAGAGCCATTTATTATGGTATTGACAGATTTTTGCCTTTACCTAGATGTGAGGTAGAAGAGTCATTCTACAACTAGGAAGAACAGTAAATTCACTCAGAAAGACATTTATTTCTTTGTTTTTGGCTGCGCTGGGTCTCTGTTGCTGCCTGCGGGCTTTCTCTAGTTGCAGTGCAGGGGCTTCTCATTGCTGTGGCTTCTCTTGCTGTGGAGCGCAGGCTCTAGGGCACGCGGACGCAGCAGCTGCACTCAAGGGCTCCAGGGTTCCGGCTCGGTAGTTGTGGTTGCATGGACTTAGCTTCCCCCTGGCATAAGGAATTTTCCTGGGCCAGGGACTGAATTCATGTCCCCTGCATTGGCACGTGGATTCTTAACCCTTGGGCCACCAAGGAAGTCCAGGAATGACTTCTTTATTAGCCATGCAATTTGGGAATTTTTGTTCTAAGAGTGATGATGTCAGTAAAAAGAATACCAACATTTACTCTGTGGGCTTACTATATACCAATCTCTGTTTTTTCTTCTTCTTTTTTTTTTTTTTGATATGGGCCATTTTTAAAGTCATTTTTGGAGAAGGCAATGGCACCCCACTCCAGTACTCTTGCCTGGAAAATCCCATGGACGGAGGAGCCTGGTGGGCTGCAGTCCATGGGGTCGCTAGAGTCAGACACGACTGAGCGACTTCACTTTCACTTTTCACTTTCGTGCATTGGAGAAGGAAATGGCAACCCACTCCAGTGTTCTTGCCTGGAGAATCCCAGGGAGGGGAAGCCTGGTTGGCTGCCGTCTATGGGGTCCCACAGAGTCGGACATGACTGAAGCGACCCAGCAGCAGCAAAGTCATTTTATTGAATTTGTTACAATATTGTTTCTGGTTTACCTTTTGGTGTTTTGGCCACAAGGCAGATAGGATCTTAGCTCCCCAATCAGGGATCAGACTTGCACTCCCTGCATTGGAAGGTGAAATGTTAACCGTTGGACTGCCAGGGAAGTCCCCAGGCTCTGTTCTAAACACTTAGCCAGGGTTCCCTTACAGAAATCAGCCAGCAGCACTCTACTAAGTGACATTATTACTGTAATGGGCATCACGTGATTAGACCTACTCTGTGTACAGGCCATGGGAAGGATACTGTATGGTCATCTCAACGATGCTTGCCATGTGGAGATATTTCCATTTTCTAGTGAGCAAGTAGGTGAAGCATCTTGCACACAACTGTTGAGGGAACTGGGTTTGAAACCTAGTTATGCCAGCCTCAGAAGTCCATGTTTGAAGATATTTAATACTTTGTGTGCATACACGCTCAGTCGTGTCCAACTCTTTGCGACCCCATGGACTGTAGCCCATCCGGCTCCTCTGTCCATGGAATTTTCCAGGCAAGAATACTGGAGTGGGTTGCCATTTCCTTCTCCAGACCTTTATCACAGTCCATTGATTTTATGACATTTTTGCTGTCTCTGAAAGTATCCTGTGTGCTTTAGCTGTCACCCTCTCTATCCTCAACCTCCTCCAGCCCTCAGTTCAGTTCAGTCACTCAGGCGTGTCTGACTCTTTGCGACCCCATGAATCACAGCACACCAGGCCTCCCTGTCCACCACCAACTCCTGGAGTTCACTCAGACTCACGTCCATCGAGTCAGTGATGCCATCCAGCCATCTCATCCTCTGTCCCTGCTGCTGCTGCTGCTGCTAAGTTGCTTCAGTCGTGTCCGACTCTGTGTGACCCAAGAGACAGCAGCCCACCAGGCTCCCCCGTCCCTGGGATTCTCCAGGCAAGAACACTGGAGTGGGTTGCCATTTCCTTCTCCAATGCAGGAAAGTGAAAAGTGAAAGTGAAGTTGCTCAGTCGTCTGACTCTTCGTGACCTCATGGACTGCAGCCTATCAAGCTACTCCTGTTCTGGACAGTTCATATGAATGGACTCATGTAATCCAAGACTTACGTGGTCTTTTGTGATCAGTTCTTTCATTTAGCATAATGTTTTCAAGGTTCACACATGGTGTAGCATGTATCATTTCTTTTCTTGGCCAAAAAGATTCCATTGTATGGATATACCACATTACTTCATTTATTCATTTATCAGCCTGTAGGCATTTGGGTTATTTCCACATTTTGGTTGTTACAAATAATACATCTATAAATATTCATGTACAAGTTCCTGTGTGGATGTATGTTTTTATTTCTCTAGGGTATATATCTATGAGTAGAATTGCTCAGTCCCACAGTAAGTCTATGTTTAATTATTTGAGGAAATGTCAGATGGTGTTCCGAAGCAGCTGCATCATTTTACATTCCTACCAGCAATGTATGAAAGTTCCAATTTTCTCACATCTTCACCAATACTTGATTGACTTTTTGATTATATCTCCTAGTGGGTGTGAAATGGTATCTCACTGTAATTTTGATTTGCATTTCCTTCATAACTGATAATGTTCTGCAGCTTTTCATGTACTTCTTGGTTATCTGTACATCTTTTCTGGAGAAATGTCTATTCTTTTTCTTTGTCCATTTCTTACATTAGGTTATTTGTCTTTGTAAGAAGTCTTTATATATTCTAGATTCAAGTCCCTTAGATATATAATTTGCAAATGTTTTTTCTTATTCTGTGGGTTGTCTTTGCAATTTCTTGATGACATCCATTGAAGGACAAGAGTTTTTAATTTTGTTGAAGTCCAATTTAGTTTTCTTTCATTGCTCATGCTTGTGGTAGCCTATCTAAGAATCCAAGAAAATTTACCCTTATATTTTCTCCTGTGAATTTTATAAGTTTTAGCCCTTACGTTCAGGTCTTTGATCCATTTTGTGAGGTAGGGATCCAGTAGTGTGAGGTAGGGATTCAATTTATGCATGTGGCTATCCAGTTGTCCTGGCCCCATTAAGAAAAAACTATCATTTCCCCATTGGATGATCTTGGTATCCATGTTAAAAATCAGCAAGGTTGCAGGATACAAGGTCAATATGCCAAAATCAATTGCATTGATGCACTTACAATGAACAAGCTGAAAATGAAATTAAGAAAACAATTCAATTTATAATAGCAACTAAAAGGATTAAAACATTCAGGCACAGATTAAGTGGAATAATTAAGTAATAAAGTTAATAATAGATTAAAATAAATTAATTTGGTAAAAAATAAAATAAGTGGAAACATATAGTATGAAGACTGTAAATATTGTTGAAAGAAATGAAAGAAAATGTAAATAACTGGAAAAGAGCCCATGTTCATTGACTAGAAGACTTAACATTGTTAAAATGTCTCTGCTCCTAAAATTGACCTATAGATTCATTGTAATCCTTATTAGAATCCCAGCTGACTTCTTTGTAGAAATTGACAAGCTGACTTAAAAATTCACAAGGAATGCTAAGAGACCTCAAAGAGTCAAAGCAATCTTGAAAAGGAAGAGCAGAGTAGGAAGATGCATGCTTTCAGCTTTCAAGACTTACTACAAAGCAATGAAATGAGACAGCGTGGCACCGGCACAAAGAGAGACATGGAGATTGACAGAATGGAACTGAGGGTCTATTAGTAAATCTATTTTTAATATAAAACTTGGGAAATAAACATGAGTTTAATAATTTTTGAATCTATAGATTGCCACTGTTTTCTTTTTTTTTTCATTCTGTCCTATATCATAAAAGCTGTGTAGGTACCATAAACCCTACAAGGTGTTCTCAGTGGAAGAGTGGAGGTCACCACAAGGAGGGGTGGACAGTTTCTCCCGTATTCATTTTTTGGCTTCTTTTTGAGGAGTTGTGTTTTCCATGTTCATTTTGAGGAGTTGTGTTTTCCATGCACCCTGTTAATTGGATGTGCAGATGCTCTTATTTCATTGAAATCAGGCTTCCCAAAAAGGACAAGTGACTGAAGAAGATTTCTGCCAAGAAACCACAGTTAAAGTGAACACCGATAATGGCAGTAGAGGTGAAGAAAACAGGGTTGTTCTGTCACATCCTCTCCTCGCACAGGCTTTTGACCAGCCACCTTAGGACATAGAAACAATGGTTATTTAATAAGATCTGAAATAAGATCAAATTGTTTGGATAAAAACAACTGAAATTATCAAAAAGATTTACACCTCTGTTGTTGATACCAACCTATCCCTAAAGGGATATTGTGCTGTGAGATACTAGCTAATGAGAATATGAAGCCCTCATGATTAGAAAACTGTTTTTGGGACTTCCCTGATGGCCCAGTGGCTAAGACTCAGTGCTTCCGATTCAGGGGACCTGGGTTTGACCCCTGGTCTGGGAACTAGATCCCACATACTGCAACTAAGAGTTTGAATGCTGCCATGAAAAGACTGCACGCCACAGCAAAGATCTAAGATCCTGTGTGCGGCAACTAAGACCCGGCTCAGCCAAATTAAAAAAAAATATATAAGAAAAGAAAAACATTAGAAAATACTGCTCATTTCATCTTAATTTCATCATTTCAAAGATTTGTTTTGTGGATGGGCATGCTTTATAATGTACCTGCATTCATTCCTTCACTCAACAAAGCATTCATCTGGAGACCCTGGGGATATAGTAATAAAGAAAGCAACTGTGGGGCTCTCACGGAGCTGATATTCTCTTGGGAAGAGGCCAGCGATAAAGAAAAAGCATAGAGAATATAGTGCCCATTATAGATCTAAAAAATTTGTAACCACATGCCTACATATTTAAACATACTCCTCTTTTATGAATAATATTTTGAGGGAAATTTTGAGAGGTACTAAGATTAAACCTAATTCCAAAATAGTGATGGCTTAACACTTACCATCCCCCAATCCTTGCCAATGCTTGCTTCTGTTTACTCTTCTTCTGCTGCAATATTTTTGAATAAAACAAAGTTCTAAGAACTAGCATTTTGGTGGTTTTGGTTTAAGCATTAGTTATCAATTGATGTGTAACAAATTACCATGAATTTAACACCTACTCATTTTATTTCCAGTTTCTGTGGATCAGAAATCCAGGCATGGCTTAGGGAGGTTGTCAACCAAGGCTACAGCTGAGGGTTTGGCCAGGCTGGAATTTCATCGGAAAGCTTGACGGGAAGTATCTACTTCCAAGCTCACATGCTTCTTGGCACAATACACTTTCCTGGGGACTGACGGAGGGTCTTGGTTTTTGACTGTTGACCTGGGATCACCCTAGGGTCCGTCTAGTCAAGGCTATGGTTTTTCCAGTGGTCATGTATGGATGTGAGAGTTGGACTGTGAAGAAAGCTGAGTGCCAAAGAATTGATGCTTTTGAACTGTGGTGTTGGAGAAGACTCTTGAGAGCCCCTTGGACTGAAAGGAGGTCCAACCAGTCCATCCTAAAGGAGATCAGCCCTGGGTGTTCTTTGGAAGGAATGATGCTAAAGCTGAAACTCCAATACTTTGGCCACCTCATGTGAAGAGTTGACTCATTGGAAAAGACCCTGATGCTGGGAGGGATTGGGGGCAGGAGGAGAAGGGGACGACAGAGGATGAGATGGCTGGATGGCATCACTGACTTGATGGCGTGAGTCTGAGTGACCTCTGGGAGTTGGTGATGGACAGGGAGGCCTGGTGTGCTGTGATTCATGGGGTCGCAAAGAGTTGGACACGACTGAGTGACTGAACTGAACTGAACTGATGGAGGGTCTTGGTTTTTGACTGTTGACCTGGGATCACCCTACGTTCGTTGCCACATGGGCCTCTCCAACGTGGCGGCTTGCTTTAGCAACACAGGCAAGGGTAGAAAACCATAGAGGAAGTACGCTAGCAAGATGGATTTGTATTCCTATGTAACATAATCACAGAAGTGACATTCCACCACCTTTGCCATATTCTTGTTTCTTTCTTTTTTTTTTTTAATTTAATTTTATTTTTAAACTTTACAATATTGTATTAGTTTTGCCAAATATCGAAATGAATCCGCCACAGGTATACCTGCGTTCCCCATCCTGAACCCTCCTCCCTCCTCCCTCCTCTACCCTCCCTCTGGGTCATCCCAGTGCACCAGCCCCAAGCATCCAGTACCGTGCATCGAACCTGGACTGGTGACTCGTTTCATATATGATATTATACATGTTTCAATGCTATTCTCCCAAATCTCCCCACCTTCTCCCTCTCCCACAGAGTCCATAAGACTGATCTATACATCGGTGTCTCTTTTGCAGTCTCATACACAGGGTTATTGTTACCATCTTTCTAAATTCCATATATATGCGTTAGTATACTGTATTGGTGTTTTTCTTTCTGGCTTACTTCACTCTGTATAATAGGTTCCAGTTTCATCCATCTCATTAGAACTGATTCAAATGTATTCTTTTTAATGGCTGAGTAATACTCCATTGTGTATATGTACCCCAGCTTTCTTATCCATTCATCTGCTGATGGGCATCTAGGTTGCTTGCATGTCCTGGCTATTATAAACAGTGCTGCAATGAACATTGGGGTACAGGTGTCTCTTTCCTTCTGGTTTCCTCAGTGTGTATGCCCAGCAGTGGGATTGCTGGATCATAAGGCAGTTCTATTTCCAGTTTTTTAAGGAATCTCCACACTGTTCTCCATAGTGGCTGTACTAGTTTGCATTCCCACCAACAGTGTAAGAAAGTTCCCTTTTCTCCACACCCTCTCCAGCATTTATTGCTTGTAGACTTTTGGATCGCAGCCATTCTGACTGGTGTGAAATGGTACCTCATAGTGGTTTTGATTTGCATTTCTCTGATAATGAGTGATGTTGAGCATCTTTTCATGTGTTTGTTAGCCATCTGTATGTCTTCTTTGGAGAAATGTCTATTTAGTTCTTTGGCCCATTTTTTGATTGGGTCATTTATCTTTCTGGAATTGAGCTGTAGGAGTTGTTTGTATATTTTTGAGATTAGTTGTTTGTCCGTTGCTTAATTTGCTATTATTTTCTCCCATTCTGAAGGCTGCCTTTTCACCTTGCTAATAGTTTCCTTTGTTGTGCAGAAGCTTTTAAGTTTAATTAGGTCCCATTTGTTTATTTTTGCTTTTATTTCCAATATTCTGGGAGGTGGGTCATAGAGGATCCTGCTTGTTTCTTTCTTTAATTAAACTTTAACTTTTGAAATAGTTGTAGGTTCATATGCGGTTGTAAGAAATAATACAAAGAGATTCCATGTACCCTTTACCCAGTTTTCCCCAAACTTGACATCTTACAATATCACAAGTAAGATATCGACATGCAGTCACGATAGGAAGCATTTCCATCATCACTAGAATCCCTCATGTTGCTTCAGTAGCTGTATCTGTTTCTCTCCCATCCACACTCTGTCCATAACCACAGGCAACCATTAATCTGTTCTGTATTTCTATACTGACACATTCTGAAGGAGATCCGCCCTGGCATTTCTTTGGCAGGAATGATGCTAAAGCTGAAACTCCAGTACTTTGGCCACCTCATGCGAAGAGTTGACTCATTGGAAAAGACTCTGATGCTGGGAGGGATTGGGGGCAGGAGGAGAAGGGGACGACAGAGGATGAAATGGCTGGATGGCATCACTGACTCGATGGACATGAGTCTGAGTGAACTCCAGGAGTTGGTGATGGACAGGGAGGCCTGGTGTGCTGTAATTTATGGGGTCGCAAAGAGTCGGACACGACTGAGCGACTGATCTGATCTGATCTGATTTCTATACTTGGGTCACTTTATGAATTCTATATAAATATATAGTATATATATATATATATACACACACACACATTAAAAAACCCTCCTTTTTTTAAAATTTATTTTTTATTTTTGTTTTTTTCCTCCTCTATTTAAAACACACCACTTTAGGAATCATAGCTAAACTCATTGGTAATATTCTTAAGTCGACACAGTGACATATTTATTATGTCATATTAATTTGGCATATAAGTCTGATTTTTTTTTGGAAAGGATCAAATCACTCCTTAAATAATCGACAGTTTCATTTACAAAGACTCATTCCAACTTACTGAATTAGATTGGATTCCCTGGAAACTGACTCTGAGGTGGAGGCTTGTGTATAGTTGCTCCATTGGGTTTTGGTCCCAGTAGACAGTCCTGTAAGGGAGTGAGGAAGGCAGCATCGGAAGGAGAAGCTGTCCCAAGGTATGGCTACAACTGAGGCCTTAACTCACCTTACAGGAAGCTCTGAAACTAGATGATTTTTCAGAGTTGTCCCAAATTAAGGAAGGAGGCTGGACCTATATATCTCCATTCTAGTTCCTTTGATTTTTTTCATACACATTTTAGAATTAGCTTGTAGATTCCGTCAAAGCATGCTGCTGGGATTTTGATTTGAATTGCTTTTAATTTATAAATCCATTTGGTAGGAACTGACACATTCAGAATACTGGATCTTCTAATCGTTAAACATGATTTATTTGGTCTTTGCTTTCTTTCATCAGTGTTTTAGTTTTCGGCATATAGATCTTCACCTTCACTGTATTCTATTTTTGGAAGCAAAGCAAAAGTCCCTCCCACACTCCAGGGGAGGAGATTATATCAGGGCATGAATATCAAGAGATAGAGATCATTGGCCAAGTTAGAGTTTGCCCACATCTGGGTGATGATGACCCTCATACCTTCCTGGCTAAGAGGGCTGTGGTGTTCATCGCCTCCAATGCTCTGAGGACAAGCTCTCTGAATGGTTTAGAAGAAGAGATGAGTTGGGGGAGCCAGCCTGTGTGTGTGACCTAGTCATAACCTCCCTCCCCATCTCATCTCCTCCAGTCCTTTCATGTTATTCCTTGTGCACACTCCATGCTCTCCTGCTGTTGCCCCTTCCTGAGCCTTCAGCCTGGAATTAGATCATCCACTTTCTCTGCATATCAAAAACCTGACACTCATTCAGAGCCTAGGCTCAAATACCTCCTCTTCCAGGAAGGATCCCCTGAGTCCCTGGCAGACTCAAACTCTCCTGAGTTTCTACAATATGCTGATCATACCCAGCGCATGACACATTTCATTCTGTCTTCTTTTTAAAGTATTTGTGTATGAATGAGTTACATTCTTTCTCTTGTAACAGTAGACCTGGTCAAGCAAAAATGTACTTTACTGGCTCATGAAATGGAAAAGTCCATGGGCAGACTGACTTTGGGCACAGTTGGATTCAAGGGCTCAGACAGCACTATTAGGACCCAGTCTTTCCCATCATTCTGCTCCACTGTCCTCTTCAGGCCCTTCTTTTAAAAAAAAAAAACTTTTTTTTTTAAACTTAGTTATATATCTATTTTTGCTGTGCTGGGTCTTTGTTGCTGCACAAGGGCAACTCTCTAGTTGCGATGCACGAGCTTCTCATTACTGTGGCTTCTCTTGTTGCAGAGCACAGTAGTTGTCTTGGGCTCAGTAGTTGTGGTGCATAGGCTTAGTTGCCCCCTGCCACGTGGAATCTCCCCGGTCAAGGGATCAGACCCACGTCCCCTGCATCGGCAGGCAGATTCTTGATCACTGAACCACCAGGGAAGTCCTTCAAGCCCTTCGTCATAGGTGCCCAGGGCAGCAAGGCGCTTCTGGTGGTCTCAGACCAAAGCCAATGAAATATATCTCCAACCAAAGGAAGGAGGGCCCCTTTCCATGCACAGAGGGTCCTGGTTGTGGCTTATGCTCTAAGTAAACCACGTGTCCATCTTTGTACCAACCATGGAGGTCAGTTGACTTGGTGAGGCTAGTTTCCCTGAGGAAACCCAGGGATTTGGAATGAGAAACAGCAGAAACAGGTGCTCGGTGGTGCTGAAGCCTCACTGTGTCCAAGTCTGTGTCCCCACGAACTGTGCGACCCTGGAGGGCAGGAACTATGGCTCTTCCTTCTTCCTTTCAGTACCCGGCCCAAAGCAAAGCACGTACATAGACTCTACAGGGTTGAGTCAATATCTGTCCAGTAAGTAGATGCATGTGCAGCCGAGTGGACTAGGAGTTGGCCAGCATTTTCTGCCAAGGGCCAGATGGTAAATATTTCCAGCTTTGGGGGGTATGAGCAGAGAACAGCCACAGACAACACACAGGAAGGGCTGTGGCTGTGTTCTAATAAAACTTTATTTACGCACACTGACTTGTGAATTTCATGTCGTTTTCACTTGCGTGAGGGTCAGGAAACAGACCAGGCTCACAAAGAGACTGGGTAAGCTTCGGCTTGCCGCCTCCCGGAATGAGAAGCGCGGGGCTGCAGACGGAAAAACAACCCACCACGGATGTCACATCCTCTTGGAAGTTTCACACCTTGCAGAGCGGACTCTGTGTGAGGCCCATTGTTGTGCCACCAACACGTGAAAAGGTAACATTTAATTTAGGTCGCGCATCTGGAGAGGGCGAGGCGCCTTCATCAGGCAGCATTTAAATTTCTGCGTTCCACACCAGTGCCTCTAAAATTGTTAAAATCCGTCGCCCTTGCAGCTTTATTAAACCTCGTCCGTTGCAGCCAAGCTTGACAAGCGAACGAGCCGCATTTCTTCCGAGTGGAGTAGATTTGCTGGGGGCGGGCGGAATTCGGCTCCCTCCCTGACGCTCCCGGGAAGCCAGCGCGGTCCCAGCCCCCGGCCCTTTGTGCGGGCGCCCGGCGCCCAGCAATTGTGTCTCTAATCAACTGCCTCTAAGCAGGTGAGCATTTATCTCAGTCAGTTACCCCTTATAATTACTGTATTGAACCTAGTTGTCTATAAAATGAATGGTTTGTTCAGACACTTTACCCAAAGAGTTCATTAGGGGTTAAACAAAATGCAATCCCATTTGCAAAGAGTATAATAAATTGTTTCATCTGTGAATTTAGCTGTTCTCCCTAATGCAGACATGGGTGTTACAGTGGCTTTCCCTTGATAGGGTTATGGGTTAATGAAATGCCTTTTCTGTTGCTTATTTTCCTCTCTTCTGTGCTGAGTGATAAGTAGCTAACCAACGAAGCTTGTAATTACAATCTTACAGAAACCGGGCCGATCTGTATATAAATCTCACCATCCAATTACAAGATGTAATAATTTTGCACTCAAGCTGGTAATGAGGTCTAATACTCGTGCATGCGATAATCCCCTCTGGATGCTGGCTTGATCAGATGTTGGCTTTGTAATTAGACGGGCAGAAAATCATTATTTCATGTTCAGGAAAAAATTAGGTTGGTGGGAAGTTAATTTTCTCACCGCTCTCTGAAGCGTAGACAAGAATTTAATGATTTAATCATGATTGTTAGCTCTTTTGCAATCAATTTGTAATGATTGTGTAGCAACTCTCTTCAAGGGAAGCCGCTTTTGGAGAGGAGTTTGCAAACAGCCGTCCAGGGGGGCTGGCCTTCGAGGGACGCGTGACGCCGGGCCATTAAAGCTGTCTTCAGCGTGACTGACAGGATGCGGGGAGGCCCAGCCTTCCGGCGTGCAGATGTGCGCCCCTTCCGGCAGGGTCTGAGAAGATAGAGCATCTTAGCGCTGTAGGCTGTCGGGGCTCTGACTCTGTCCTTAGGGAATGGAATGCAGGCTCCCTTGCTGCCCAAGCTGGGGAATCATTTGTTGATGTCATGCGTTCTAGATCCTGGTTACAGACTCAAGTATGCAAGCTATTGCCTATCTTTCCACTTTTAAAAAATTTACCAAATTCTAACTTGGAGATTCATGCTGGCGGGTTGGCAGGGGCTGTAACACAGGTAAATTGAGTTCTTCACCCTCCCTCCTGTGAAAGACTGACATCCAGGTTGGTGCACCGTGCAGAGGCCCCTTCTGTCTCAGCCTGCATGGACCCTTCAGGCTCTGAGACTCCAAGGCCCCCATTCCAGGCAGGAGACACAAAAATCTTTGGGGAGGCTGAGAACCGTGGGCCTCAGGTTGAACCTCTGGAGCTAGGTTAGTTAGGCAGGCAGGTCCTGTGAGGTTTCACATCTGTGGGGACCAGGAACCAGGTCCTGACTTTATAGGGGTTTACCTGCCCAGGCCTCAGGCCAGTTCACTATTTCCCAAGTTCGGCCTCCTCTGAGGGGCCACCAGCTCACCCCAATGACCCCATCACATCCCTTCAATAACTTTACCTTTTTCAAAGGATCAGAAGAGCCTTTAACTTCAGGCATCTTCTGTGTGCAGGCCTGCTGAAACTCCTGAGGCTAAGAATTACAAAGCCTGCCTACCTGCTTGAAGGAGAAGACAGAGGAAGAACAAACCCTAATTAATATTTCAATAAATTATCCTCCCGTATTGACTCAGACCTCCTCCTGTGTGTTCACTGGATGATTTATTTTCTGAGTGCTCCAAACACATTTTCCCTCCTGATATTGGATGGTGTGATTATCACTTGGAGGTGTCTGGTTGTTCCATCCAATTCAATTCTAGAAGTTTTTATTATGCTCTAGCTAGATGCTTAGACTGAGCAGAGAATATCCAGTGTATATGAGCAGGGCAGTGATAAACAGTATTAACATTTATTACTCACTGAATTTTATTGAATTTCTTTGACTCCATCCTTTGTAAAATGCATCATTATTTTATGTACTAAGAAAGTAAAAAGTTATTGCCAAAGGAGGTACGTACAGTGCTTCTTTAATCACTTAGAATTTTTATTTCGTACTTAATGAAAGGCTCTTTCATACTTATATAAACATAGATTTTTTTCCACAGATCACTCATTTGCACACATAAAAAGAAAATATAAGTGGAGTAAATTGTCAGAGATATTCTTGAACCATTTTTATATTCACAGGCCAAA
The DNA here is from genome assembly GCF_003369695.1 of Bos indicus x Bos taurus. Lineage (NCBI taxonomy): Eukaryota > Metazoa > Chordata > Mammalia > Artiodactyla > Bovidae > Bos > Bos indicus x Bos taurus. The sequence goes on from NC_040093.1 coordinate 42,369,381, forward strand.
TTTTCCAAGCTCAGTGTCTTTGATGTTTGTGTTTCCTTAGAAGAAGGCTGCATGATTCAGAAAGTTCTTCTAAACGATGACATCTTTGTGCAAATTTTGGTGCCCATGTGCAGGTAATGCCAGTGATGTTAGAGTTTGTCCTGGCCAATACCTATCCTAATCTCAATGATGTTAAAATGTGAAACAAAAAAATGCTCACCTCAAAATTGATGAAATACAGTAAGTATCAGGCTTTGGACCAAAGGATAGCTTTTTCCCAACCAGGGCAGGTGGAGTGAAGACAGAGAGACCCTGGTTCAGGCTGTGGTGAGTGGGAAGGAAAAAGTGCAGGTCAGGCTAGTAGGAGGGGACCTCGGCTGTGTAGCTGAGGCAGAGGGCAGTAGGGCTGAGTTCCAGAAGCTCAGAGTCACTCTAAGGCGTCCTTCTGGGATGAGGGAGGTGGCTCGTGCCCTTGAATGACTCTGGCTAGTTCTGGCAACACCAGAAGAAATAAGGAGGAAGCTGATATTGGTGAGCCTGTATCATTCCGGGCAAGTGAGATAAATGGGGCTTGAGAGTAGGTACTATCAAAAAGTCTTGGCTGGGAATTCCCTGGCAGTCTGGTGGTTAGGACTCTGAACTTGCACTGCAGCGAGCGACGGTTCGATCCCTGGTTGGGAACTAAAATCCTGCCTGCCAACAGCCAAAAAAAGAAAAGAAAAGAAAAGAAAACCTTAGCTAAAAGTTTCCACTCCAGGCAGGTGGATGTCCTGGCTACTCCATGCTCATTCCCCCTACTTGGTCTTGCTTGTTTTTCCCACCTGGATGCCCTTGCATTTTACTTCTCTTTCTCTCCAAGTACTGCCATGATGCTTTATACCATTCTTAGGGAGTAACTTGGCTTGAAGCCTTTCCCTATATTAAAATATAGCTTCCTTGAGGGGTTTTTCAGTTTGCATTCCACTGTGTCTCACTTTCAGTGCCCAGTTGCCCTGTGCTTGGTTTTCATTTCCTTGTTTTTGTGTTTTCCCTCTCACCACAGACCTTTGCACATGCTTGTCTTACTACCAGGACATCTTTCTTTCCCTGTTCATCCTGCAGGTTTTGGCTCAAGCAGCATGTTCTTAGGGAAGGTTTTCCCATAGCCTGCACAGATCACCCCTTCCACTTACAGATCTCCCTAGGCTGTGTCACTTGCCTGCACAGCTCTTGACACAGTTGCAATTGATGTTTCTTACATCATATCTTCAAATGTCTGTATCTCATAGTAGAGTGTTAGCTCCTACAGGACAGGGACTGTGTCAGCTTGGCTTCCCAGACCCAAATACCATCTGCATGTGAGTAAGTGCTCTCTCTCTCTCTCACCCTCTATCTTCATATATATATTCATGATGAATGTATGAATGGATCATTTGTAGATGAATGAGTAACTTAGAGCATGAGTGATACATGTAAGAGGCAATTCTATGTGTAACAGGAAGCAACCTGCTGAGAGTGGAGTTGCTCTCTTATGAGGCCTCGGTGACTACGAACATTATACATGACACCGAAAACAGACCACAGAACACCTACTGAGTCCTTGGAAAAATTATACTATTAATAAATGGCATTGGTTTGAATTATCCCTCTGCTGCTGCTAAGTCGCTTCAGTTGTGTCTGACTCTGTGCAACCCCATAGACGGCAGCCCACCAGGCTCTCCCGTCCCTGGGATTTTCCAGGCAAGAACACTGGAGTATGTTGCCATTTCTTTCTCCAGTGCATGAAAGTGAAGTCGCTCAGTCGTGTCTGACTCCCAGCGACCCCATGGACTGCAGCCCACCAGGCTCCTCCATCCATGGGATTTTCCAGGCAAGAGTACTGGAGTGGGGTGCCATTGCCTTCTCCGAATTATCCGTCTACTTTCTGCTAAATATTGCCTATAAATTCCAATTATAGAGTATTTTGTCTCTAAAAAGCTGCCTCCCTTACTATAACCCTTTGCCTTGAGGCCCCATGGTCATATTCTGCTTGATTTTATCTGCCGATGACTCCAGAATCACTCATCTGGACTCTGCAGGTACCCTGGGAGCCCCCAAGAGGATGGGGAGGGTTGGACCCTTCTTCTACCTAGAAGCTGTATACACACACCATCGTCAAAGGCAGGGAGACAGCCTTCCAGGATTGTTCCATGTTTTTTCCCTTGACTTCAGTTTTCTCTCTCAACTGTTTTTTACTTTTATTAGTTTATTTATTTTGGCTGCTCTGGGTCTTTGTTGCAGCACATGGGCTCTCTGTACTTGTGGTGCATGGGCTCAGTAGTTGCAGCGCTCTGGCTTAGTACCTCTGCCGCAGGTAGGATCTTAGTTCCCTGACCAGGAATCGAACCCGCATCCCTGCATTGGAAGGCAGATTGTTAACCACTGGGCCACCAGGGAGGTCCCTCTCCAATTGTTGATTTGGCTTTTCTTAAGAATTTTTTAAAATTATGTTAAAATATACATCATCTAAAATGTACCATCTTAATCAGTTTTAAGTGTACAGTTCAGTGGCATTAATTACGTTCTCATTGTGCAGCCATCACCATCACCTATCTACAAAACATTTTTCAGCTTGCAAAGTTGAAACTCTGTCCCTGTTAAATAATAGCTCCCCATTCCCTGCTCCCCACGAGCCCATGGGAATCACCATTCTATTTTCTGTCTCTCTCTGAATTTGCCTCATGTAAGTGGAATTATATAGTATTTAACTTTTTGTGCTGGCTTATTTACTTTAACATAAAGTCCATCCATGTGGTGGCATGTGTCAGAATTTTGTCTCTTTTAAGACTAAATAATATTCCACCATATAGCTGTATCATGTTTTGTTTATCCATTCACCGATTGATAGACATTTGGGTGACTTCTATGTTTTGGCTATTGCAAACAGTGACACTATGAACGTGAGTGTACAGAAACCCTTTAATACTGTGCTTTCAGTTCTTATGTGTATACACCCAGAAGGTGAACAGTTGGGTCTTCTGAAAATTCTGTGTATAATTGTTTGAGGAAGTACCATACTGCTTTTCATAGTGACTGTGCCATTTGACACTCCCATCGACAGTGTACGAGAGTTCTAGCATGTCTACTATTGGCATCCTTGCCAATGCTTGTGACTTTCTGTTTCTTTTTCTTTTAATAGTAGCCTACTGAATGTGAGGTATATTTTTATTCTTGAATCCAAAGCCCCACCTCCAGTTCTTCTTGTGATGCTTGCTGCGTGCTAAGTCTCTTCAGTTGTGTCCAACTCCTTGCAACCCTATGGACTGTAGCCCGTTCCTCTTTCCATAGAGGTTCTCCAGGCAAGAATACTGGAGTGAGTTGCCATGCCCTCCTCCGGGGGATCTTCCGCACCCAGGGATGGAACCCACATCTCTTATGTCTCCTGCATTGGCAGGCAGGTTATTTACCAGTAGCGCCACCAATGCTTGTGATGAAGGGACTTAATTTTCAGTGAAATTCAGCAAATAATAAATACTAAAGCGCCTTCTATGAGCAAAGAGCTCAACCAAAGGCTTTGGAGGCGGGGCAGGGGAGTGATTAAGAGCATGGGCTCTGCCTGCAAACCTCCCTGCTGCCACTGCCCAGCTGTGCCCATCACTTCATTGCCCTGAGCCTCAGTCCCCTCATCTGTAATATGGAAATGACAATAATGGGCCCATTTCATAGCATCCTTGGGAGGATTAACTTATTTAATGTATGTAGAGAGATTAGCATAGTACCTGGCATGTTCTTGTTCTTTTTCTTATTTGAATTATTCTTATTTGCTACACAGAAAAAGCAGAGCAGGACACATTTAAGCACTCAGGCCCCCCACTGCCCTGTCCTAGGGTCCTACCTGGCCTGGAACTATATGACCCAGATGTCATCAGGGCTCTCTCTGGGTGATGGGAATATAGATTTCCTTTTTCTACCTTTTTTTTCTGTTTTACAAGCTTTGAGAAATGGAAATAATTCTTTCATAATCATGGACAACAGTTATAACAATATTTTAAATGAACATAGACTTCTGGATAAAGATAATAAAATCATTTTTCTCTACTCATCTCCCTTAAAATCTATATGAAAAAGCCACAAGTAAGTCAAAAATAGAGTTCAATTTGAATTTTGATGGAGCTGGGACAAGTCTATATCCCCAGACCATTGCTATTGTGTCTGGAACAAGGCTTGGCAGGTGGAGAGAGTTTCCAGATCCTTCCTCATACTTCAGGCAGGATCTGAACTTAAGGTTTGCTCTCTTGAATCAGAGGAAGGTGGTTAGAGAGACCAGAAGTGAGGATGGGGTGTCTGGAGGCATGTGGAGGCTTCGCTAGGCAGGTCCAGTTGAACTTGAATGGATGGGGAGGTGGGCATGGTGTAAGAACCATGGGGACAAGCAGTTTCTCTTGTCTGGGAACTGATCTGCCAGCAAGGGACCACGGGCGGTGGGGTGGGGTGAAGGGTGAGTAAGCAGTGATCCCTGAGCTCCGTGCAGAAAGCCTGAGACAGATGCTCCATCCTCTCCATTGTGGAAGACTGGAGGAGCCTGGTAGGCTGCAGTCCATGGGGTCGCTAAGAGTCGGGCCGACTGAGCGACTTCACTTTCACTTTTCACTTTCATGCACTGGAGAAGGAAATGGCAACCCACTCCAGTGTTCTTGCCTGGAGAATCCCAGGGACAGCGGGGCCTAGTGGGCTGCCGTCTATGGGGTCGCACAGAGTCGGGCACGACTGAAGTGACTTAGCAGTAGCAGCAGAGGTGCCTTCTGCCTTGGAGCACAGGAAATAGATCATGCCTGAGACTCCAACTCTGAACCAAAGTGTAGGCTTCCCCAGCCCAGTTTCTGACACCCTCCCCCATGCCTCCCACACACAGCATCTCAAGAAAAGGAATGGTCATAGAGGAGTCAACACATGCCCTATGCATACACACCAAAAGATTTTTTTAAAGTGCAAGAAAAATCAGGAGGGAAGAAAGAAATACAGTAAGCCCCCTACATATGAACCTTCAAGTTTCAAATTTTCAAAGATGCAGTGTGGGTTTGCATGTTCAATCGTGTTCATGTGTCTGGCATACGTCGTCACATGCATGCACCTCTGCACATGGCTGTGCTTTTGTGTGCTTTACAGTATTGTATAGAGTACAGTAGTACAGTGTCTTTATTTCAATCCCAGGGTGTCTGGCAGCAAGCGTAAAAGTGGTGGTGATGTAGCTGGTACTCCTGTACTTTTCAAGGTGTTGTACTATAAGACTGAAATTGTTTTCTTTATTGTGTTTGCTTTTTTATGTATTATCTGAATGAAAAGTATTATAAACCTATCACAGTACACTACTATATGAAGGTGTGAAAGTGTTAGTCACTCAGTCATGTCTGACTCTTTGTGACTCATGGACTGTAGCCCACCAGGCTCCTCTGTCCATGGGATTCTCCAGGAAAGAATACTGGAGTGGGTTGCCATTCCCTTCTCCAGGGGATCATACCAATCCAGGGATTGAACCCAGGTCTCCAGCATTGCAGGTGGGTTCTTTACCATCTGAGCCACCAGGGAAACTCACACTTCTATATAGTGGATTCTATTAGCTGTGTACCTAGGCAAACTTTGTTGGACTTACTAACAATTTGGACTTACGAACATGCTGTTGGCACAGAACTTGTTCACGTGTGGGGGACTTTCTGTATGAGCAAAAGCTGCTGAAGATCAGACATCCCAAGAAAAATTACTCAGCATAATAGAGGGAAAGTTGGATAAGTGGTTATCCATAGACTCAAAGAAATAAACACAGTGTGATCCTTCTACAAAAGGAACTCAGACAGTTGGTGACAGGCCAGTTAGCAAAGCTCAGGGAAGAAATAGAAAGTAGAAGCTTGACAGAGTTGAATACCACACTGAAAGCAGCAACAACCTCCGCAAATAAGCATGACCAAAAATTCAGCCAGGGGGACGGAGAGCAGGTCAGAGAAAATTGTAGGTGTGGAATGGAAAAGAATGGAATGTAAAAATGATAGAAGATTATAGCCAGGGAAGACGAAGGAGATCAAACATATGTATAAATGCTTTTGCTCATAGAGCAAGTCCCCCACAAGTGAACGAGTTCTGTGCCAAGAGCATGGTGGATTTGAAGATGAGAACAGAATGGTACATAAATAAATACTCAAAAACATAGTTAAACAAATCCTTGTGAAATAAAGGCTTTAACTGTATGTGGAATGAGAACAACAACAATTATGTAAAAAAATTGGTGAGATTCCTAAAGTTTGTGTGTCCTCCAAAAAACAAACCAACATAAAAGGGAGTTATTAGCATCTAGGGTAGAAGGTATTGGGGGAAGAAAGTCATGTACAAGGGGTAAGAATTGGATAGGCATCAAACTTCTCCGCAGCAGTTTGCAATTCGTAAGATAATAGAGCAGTGTTTATGCTCTGATATGAAAAAATAAGACCCTCAATTTATGCCCCACCAAATTATCACTCACACATGGAAACAACACATATTTTCAAGCATGTGATATGCCAGTTATATAGAACTTATGGACCCTTCTTGGAAATTTTAAAAAAAGAAAGAAAGAAAGAAGTGCTTAATGAAATCTAGCCAACCTAGAAATGAATTAAACAGAGTAAAGAATTCTGATCCCTGGTTGGGGAACTAAGATACCACATGCTGAAGCCCACATGCTGCAATGAAGAGCCAGCACGGCCAAAAAAATAAAAGCAAATTCTGGGGTAAGATCTGATAGAAAGGACTGGGGTGGGAGAGTGTGATTTACCCCATTTCAATACCTAAACTCAGACTAAATGTCTTCCTGACCCAGGGATCAAACCCACATCTCCTGTGTCTCCTGCACTGATAGGCAGATTCTTCACCACTGAGCCCACATTACCGCCTGGAAGCCCACTTTATACCTGGTTGTGTATAAATGGCAGTCCCAATCTCCCAATCCATCCCAACCCCTACCCTTCCCACCTTGGTATCCATATGTTTGTTTTCTATGTCTGGGTCTCATTTTCTGTTTTGCAAGGAAGTAAGTTCATCGATACTATTTTTTCTAGATTCCACATATATGCATTAATATATGATACTTGTTTTTCTCAGAGCAGTGGTTCTTAACTAGTGATTCTCCAACCTGAGGTGGGAGTAGGGGGCATTTGGCAATGTCTGGAGTCCTTTTTGACTGTTATGACTTGTGAGTGGGGTGCTGCTGGTATCCAATCGGCAGAGATCAGATGCTGTAAACATCCTACGATGCACAGGACAGCTTCTCCCCTCCCCAACCAAAAATCATCCAGTCCAAAATGTCAACAGAGCCACGGTTGAGGAACCCTTCACGAGTGGGATGGACGTCAAGCTGTGGATAAGAAGGCTCTGCAGTTTCCTGACGCTGCCCAGAATTCATTTACATTTGACATCAGTGACTATGCTCTGCCTCTCAAAGGAATTTTTATTTGAAAAAACCTGCTGCGATAGAGTGCTGCTTGTCTCAAAGGGATCATCTCTAATGGAAACCTGTACGAAAACAGGAGAAAACTTGGGGTGCAGAGAATTTTCTGGATGGCTTCAAGAAGTACCAGCAGGCAGGCCACCACTCTCTGCAGTGGGACCTTGACCATGACATCTCACTCTCATGGGCTGTCCTGTTTTGAGAATCCTTATGCCCCTCCAAAGTCCTGCAGCCCCTCTCTGTGGCCCCACATCCCCATTTCTGAAGCCTCCTGCTTTCTCACCTCACCCCATGAAGTCCCCTCCCCCGGGACTGCCTGCACTTGGCCATCCTTCTCCAGCGCCTTTGAAGATTTCCAGCTTTTCTAGTCCGGAAGCCGCACACAGGGTCAGGCATTGGAGCCCGATAATCACTCTGTTCTGCCAGTGCCCAAGTGCCACGAAGCCTCTTTTCATGCCTATTTAAAGCCTCTAAGGGGCTTTCAAGTGCTCTTTGATAAATCATAGTAAGTGTTATTCCGGCCACTCCAGAGCAGTACCTGCCCACGCCCTCCCCCGTCTCCCGGGCGGCTGCTCCCCATCACTGCATTTCACTGGCGACAGTAATTCATTCCACTCGAGCTGACGAGCTTAGTTCCCATTTATTTGCACATTATAAGCTGTGTCACTCCACTTACCCTCTAGACAGTAAATGGTTTGAAAAATGCAACTGTAACAAATATTCGGGAGAGGATAAGAGAGAAGAAAAAAGAGTGAGAGAGTGAAGGAGGGAAATGAAACCTTTGAATTCAGAGTCCAAAAAACCCCAGAGAATGAATAAATAATGCTCTTGAATGATCTCAATCAGCAATAGCATCGGGGAAGCTGCAGAAACTTCCAAGCCTTCCTTGGAAATAAGTTTCATTCTCTCTCTTTGCTTTAGAGTCTGAATTCTCTGAAAGTGGGGCTATATCAAATGCCATTCTCAGGTCAGGAAAATAATTAGGCCACAGTGTCGGCTTTTACCTTTGAAATCAGAGAGGCTGTGCTGTTTTCTGTGCTTGGTAAGGGTCAGAGTTCCTACTCTGTAGCCCCACTTTCCTTGTGATGATAAGAATGACTTTCAGGGAAACTGAGGCAACTCAGAAAAGTGATGCCTCAAGTCCTATACCAACCAGGACTTGAATCCAACTCTTCTAAAACCCTGCTGTGACTATAGCCTATGTAGTACCTTTGTGAGTAGTGTGAAAACCTGACCCATCACTCCTAACTTGTAACTCGGATATGGTTTGGAAGGCTGATGGTGCCTTGTGTGAAGAGAAGGTTCCCCCCTCCTCTGGGCAGATGAAACCCCTTGCAAGAACACACGGTCCGGCTTGCAGTGTAGGCTGGTTTTGTGCATGCGTGGTTGCTAAGTTGCTTCAGTCGTGTCCGACTCTTTGCGACCCAATGGACCAGGCTCCTCTGTCCATGGAATTCTCCAGGCAAGAATACTGGAGTGAGTTGCCACACCCTTCTCCATGGGATCTTCCTGACCCAGGGATCGAACCCTTGTCTCTTGCATCTCCTGCATTGGCAGCTGGGTTCTTTACCGCTAGCACCACATGGGAAGCCCAAGCTGGTTTTAGCCTTGCTCATAGCTCCAGCTGGAAGTCTTTGTGCAGTGTACTTTCTGCCAAACTGTACATGGCATCTTGCCATGATAATCCAGGAAAGGACACTTCCTGTGGGATGTGGGGAATGGGTACCAGAATGCTTAAGGCTAAGCCTAGACTGTATCTAGGAAGATGGCAGCTTGTGCCAAATCCAAGAACTGAAGCAGGAAGGGAGAGAGATTATAGACTAGCAGGACCCAATCCTGGAGGTTGTACTTAGGCTGCACTGGAGGAACAGATCTAGACAAGGGGTTCAGGACTGAGGATGTGCAAAGCAGAGTGTACCTGTGGTCAGCGCATGCTGTGGGGTAGCCCAGCCACTTAAAGGAAGCAGGTGGGCCTGGAAGTATGACCTGTCTCTGGAGCCATGACAACTGTCTGGAGGCTAGGATACCAGGTAACTGCTGCTGCTGCTGCTAAGTCGCTTCAGTCGTGTCCGACTCTGTGCGACCCCATAGACGGCAGCCCACTGGGCTCCTCTGTCCCTGGGATTCTCCAGGCAAGAATACTGGAGTGGGTTGCTATTTCCTTCTCCAATGCATGAAAGTGAAAAGTGAAAGTGAAGTCGCTCAGTCGTGCCCAACTCTTAGCGACCCCATGGACTACAGCCCACCAGGCTCCTCCATTCATGGGATTTTCCAGGCAAGAGTACTGGAGTGGGGTGCCATTGCCTTCTCCGAGGATACCAGGTAAAGTCATGACTAAAATCTTGATTTGAACCCTGGCTCTATCACAGTGGTAGATGAGGTTTTTGATCAGTAAATATTTACTTATTCCCCTACCTTGATGGTCAGAAGGTATTAATACATCCTTTTGATGATGGGCTGAGCCATGAAACTTGTTTTAGCCAATAAGATGTTGGCCAATTGTGATACAAGCAGAGGCTTGAAATGTGCTTGCAAACTTGCCTTCTCATCCTCCTGTCATTGCCATGGGAACATATACTGGGGAGCCAAGTGGTCCCATTAGGAGAAACATACAGTGCAGACCTGAACCAAACCCAGATCCACGCCTAGCTGAGCCCAGGCTAGATCAGCCAAACTGGAGCCAAGCCTCAGATCACTGTGGTTGTTTGTTATGCAGCAATAGCTGACTCAGACGACTACTTGCTGTGCAGTGTTTGAAAGTTCTTTCTCTACCAAGGCTCTCATTTCTTCATCAGTGAAATGGGCAAATATAGTGCTATTGTAAGAATTAAATGAAATAATAGCATAAGATACTCCACATATAGTATAGAGTCAATAAATATTAAATATGATTTGTGATTGTTATTTTAAATCAACTCCTACTTCCTTTGCCCTTTTCTTGCTTCCTTCCCATGCTTCCTCCTGACCTCAGGCATCACCATCCCTGTAAGTTGGGAATGCATTGGAGAGAATGAGTTGCCAGCTCCTGGCCCACCTTATTAACTACTGCTTTGTGGAGAGAAAGAACAACATAGAGCCTACTCACTGTCACAATAAGACTGAACACGCAGAATATTTCCTTGTGAAGTATCAGACTCCAAAAGGAGGTGTGAGGGGCCTAGAGGGGAGATTTCCTGTTGTTATTGTCATTGTTCAGTTGCTAAGCTGTGTCTGACTCTTTGCAACCCTATGGACTGCAGCACACTGGGCTCCTCTGTCCTTTACCGTCTCCCGGAGTTTGCTCAAATTCATGTCCATTGAGTCGGTGTGATGCATAGGAAGAAGCCTGTCCCATCAATGGAGAAATGCACCTGGCTGTCCCGCCTGAAAGCTACGGTGCTGGCCCAGGTCTAGCCCTTGTCTGTGCACCACCTTTCAGTTTACCAACACCGATGCTCGTGATCACCTGGGTACCTGGCAGGGGCCCCAGGAGAGAAGGTTATGGTCACTTACACTTTGTGGATGCAAAAGTGAGGGCACGGAAGTGGCCGAGCTGATGCACGTGGTCCTCCACTGACAGAGGCTCTCCCACCCACCACCTGCCCTTGCCGAAGAGGCTGCTGGGAAGCGTTCTTAGGGTGAGACCAAGAGAGATTATCATGCTTAGCAAAGTCGAAACCTGCCAAGGTTTGCAGGCACATCTGTTAGTGAACATTCATAGGTGTGACGAGCAGGAAGAGTTTCAGAGATTGCTGAGGGCAGCCTTGTCCCCACATTGAGTCATTTGCACAAGACCCTGAGTGTTTCCTGGTGGTTCAGATGGTAAAGAATCCACCTGCAATGCAGGAGATGCAGGTTGGTTCCCTGGGTCGGGAATATTCCCTGGAGAAGGAAATGACAACCCACTCCAGTATTCTTGCCTGGTAATTCCCATGGGCAGAGAAGCCTGGTGGGCTACAGTCCATGGGGTTGCAAAAGAGTCGGACATGACTGAGTTACTGACACTTTCACCTTCTGAGGGTTTCTGTCACGTCCACATGCCCTTTTCCCTTACTTTGATCCCTTTTCCCTAAATAGACCCTCATGTATTTATTACTTTTTTAAGATTTTTTTTTTGGATGCAGACCATTTTTAAAGTCTTTATTGAATTTGTCACAGTATGGCTCCTGTTTTATGTTTAGATTTTTTTTGAGCATGAGACGTGGGGATCTTAGCTCCCTGACTAGGCATCGAACCCACAACCCTTGCATTGGAAGGTGAAGTCTTAACCACTGGACCACCAGGGAAGTCCCCTGAATACCTTTATTTTTAAGCAAAATTTTATTGTATCTGTGAAATCATGGATCTAATGTGCTGCTGTAATTTTTCCAAATATACATTAAAATAAATCTGACTATTCAAACAAAAATTGTTTGACCACGGACCTCCTAAATCATGAGGCTCATGCTACCAGGGAAGTACTATGGGAAATGCTGACCTAGTTAGTCTAAGGCTCTTATTTTCCAGAGGGAAACTGAGGCACAGAGAGGCGGTGGGGTTCTCCAGGGTCACATATCTGGATAAAGGCAAAAGCAGAGCCTGGTCTGTAAATACTTAGCTTGGGCCCTCCTGCTGTAGCAGATCCCCAGGGTGCTCCCTGGGATGTCAGTTCTACTCACAGCTCCTATTCTGTATGATAAAGCAGCGGTCCCCAACCTTTTTGGCATCAGGGACTGGTTTCGTGGAAGGCAATGTTTCCACGAACGGGGCGGGGGATGGTTTATGGATGATTCAAGTGCATTCCATTTATTGTGCACTTTATTTCTATTATTATTACATCAGCTTTAGGCATGAGATCCCAGAGGTTGAGTACCCCTGTCATAAATGATTCTGGGCCCCAATGAGCTTGGCATAAACCTTGTCAAGATGGTTTGCTTGGCACACACTGATGTGACCCCAAGAGAGCCAGTCATGATGTTTCCAAACTTCTCTGGCCGTGGAACACTCTTTCCCAGATCATTTTGCACAGGCTTCTGGAAAGGCAGCATACTGGTGAGTTTGAGGCTCTGGGCCCTGCAGTTTGCGGTCCAGGGACTGCTCCAGGCTCACCTTGTCTGGGAAACCAAGTCCCACCTGGAATCCTGAGTCACAATTGGTTTTTGCCTCCAAATAGGGATGAGAGAGATGACTGCTGCTAGGATGCCTGGGAAACCTGGGGACTTGTATCCTGGAGGCAGCAGGGCGGCTGGAGGAGGAGAGGTGCTGGGGAGGGCTTCAGAGGAGAGCCTGGCTATGGGGTCAGCTGCCGTGGCATGTCCTGTACCTGAGGACCACCAGACCCCTCCTGACCCCACTTCAGTCACACCAGGCTCTTGAAACATCCATGAGGGAATTCACCATGGCTCTGTCTTTCACAAGCTGGGTGAACTTGGGCGACTTATGACCTCTGTGACTCAGGTTCCTTATCTATAAAATGGGATAATACCATTCACACTGTTATAATGAGAAAATGTACATAAAGTACCCAACCTGGGCCCTGGTGGGTAGAGAGCCAGTAAATGGTAATTATTAATATTATCACCATTATTATCAACTGCCTCAGCCTTGAACTTGCTCCATCCCCTCCTAAATCTGTGATTCTGATCATCCTGTCCCTCGCTTTCTCACTTCCTGGTTATCACATATCCAGCAGAAACTCCTCCTTGGCTCTCAAAAGTATAAGGAATTCTGGGTACACAGAGAAAGTACCTTTCTCTATTTGCCATCAATCACATTCATTTCTGTTTTAAGCACCACTGTACAGGGCAGAGGAGAAGGGAATGGCACCCCACTCCAGTATTCTTGCCTGGAAAATCCCACAGACAGAGGAGCCTGGTAGGCTGCAGTCCGTGGGGTCGCTGGGAGTCGGACACGACTGAGCGACTTCACTTTCACTTTTCACTTTCATGCATTGGAGAAGGAAATGGCAACCCACTCCAGTGTTCTTGCCTGGAGAATCCCAGGGACGGGGGAGCCTGGTGGGCTGCAGTCTATGGGGTCGCACAGAGTCGGACACGACTGAAGCGACTTAGCAGCAGCAGCAGTACAGGGCAGGGTACTTAAGCTCGTCACTTTGGAGTCCTGCCCTCTGTCTTCTGGTGGCCAGGTCTGTCTCACTGGGTGTGAAGTCGTTGAACTGGTGGACTCAGTGGTCCACAGAGGTCCCTGTGGAGGCTTTGAGGCAGACCCTGTGTGTGCTTGCTCTTCTGTACTGCCCTTTACCTTTCTTCAAATTATCGTTATCAAATCTGAAAATGTTGAGGGTTTTGGGAAAAGTGTTTTCTCACCTTCTTAAACAAGGAAGGCATCTCAGTAGTTATCTCTTTTATATTCTTTACCCCCTCCCATCTTGTACACTATAGTGTGAAGATATGATAGCTGGGGCTGTTGCAGCCAATTTGCAACCATGAGGAAAAGACCAAGAGAACCCTATAGATGCTGACCAAGATCCCTTTCATCCTTGAGTTGCCAAACACTACCACTGGGTAAACATAGGTTATAGGAGATGGGTTCAGTCAGGGGCAAGATCAGTCTTCTAGGGCCAACAAGCACATATTGCTGAGTGCTGAGTACTATGTTAGGCCCAGAGATAAGGAAGAAAGAAAAACTACCACAATAACTCCCTGCCATCATAATATCTTTATGGTTAAACAACATTTTAAGCTTGCAAACTTTGATTCAGCTGGTCTTCCTAGGACTGGGTTCCAGACTCGAAATCCGGTGGTTCATCCTGGGGCAACTCATTAAAATGATTTTGATCTGAGTTTCCAGTCATGGAAAATGAGGTCAGTTACCCCTAGCTCATAAGGTTCTCCTGGGATGATGGCAGTAAAAAGCTGAGCATACTTCAGTGAGTTCTTGAGAAGTTAATGATTTGACTATTGCAGTTATTAATAAATACTACTGCCCTCGTGTCAAGAGGCTTTTTCTGGAACGCTCTTAACAGTCAGGCCTAGTCTCCCTGACTGGGCCCATGTCTGGGGTCCCAGGTCTCAAGACCCACATGGGCCTGTCTGGAGGCCAGGGTGGCCTGACACAGGGACTTCACATCCTTATGATGGAGGCATTGAAAAGAAATTAATTCTCTCCATTCGGGGGCCTTCCTCTCTATTACCTATTCATCAAAAATTGCCCGGCGTTTGTGCATTTTTCATTACAAGAGTCAACATTTGCCACGTTAATAAAGCAAGGGGCTGCTTTTCTCCTCTCAGAAATAGAATATGTAACGACACGGCCCCTTTGATGTTTCTCAGCCAATACAATATGTATCTGAATGAGGATGAAAGCCATCCTGTTAGGGCCGGGCTGCGGAGGGGCACGATGGAGGGGAGCTGGGGAGGGGGTGTGGGGAGGGGGGTCCTCTGCAAGAGGCTCAGCAAGACAGGAAGTGGGCTGGACTCTGAGGGGGGAGCTGGCTTTCTGTGGTCTCCTTGCCATCCCAGCCCCCGAGAGGCCTCACAGGGTCAGAGAGGTAACGTGCTCTAGGGTAGCCCCGACACAGTAACTCATGATATCCAGGAGCGGGGAGATGACGTGGGGTGCCAGAGGAGCGTATGGAAGCCCCGTTCCTGGACCAAGGCTCAGCTCCTGGTGTCTTGGATGCAGGGTGGTCAGGGGTAGGCCAAGAAACACTTTCTCTCCAGGCTGTTTGTGTTCATCACAAGGGACCATGTGTGGGCATGTGCTTGTGATTTGAATGTGGATCTGGTGGGATGGAGTGGTTTTTGTCCTCAAAAGCTACAGTTGGTCCTGAACACATGGTGCCAGTGCTGTGGGAGGCACTTGGAGTGATGAACTGATGGACCGCTCCCCGTCTTTGTCCATACGGAGGTGACAGTCTAGTTGGGGCAAGGCCCCCGTGATGAGACATGAGTATCCAAGGCTCCATTCAAAATCTGGAAGGTCCCTGGAGCTGGGCCACAGGGCAGGGTGGACAGAGCCTCAGAGGAGGCAGCAACAGGCCCTCACCCTCAGCAGTGAGACAACTGCAGACCATTGATGGGGCCCTGGAATAAGTGACCCAGGCAGGAAGGCAAGTGGCGAGCTCTCCTCTGCCTTATGACTCTGTGTTTGCCATACTTCATCTTTAGGGAACACTCTGACCTCAGAACCTTTAAAAAAATCAGCCCCCAAGGTAAACTACACCCACCCCCACATCTTCAAAGATCTCCCAAGGATGACATGAGAAGGAAAGCCACCGATTTTCTGTCCCATCAGCCTGTCTCTCCCCCTCCCCAGCCAGTTCTCTTTCTCATTTTGGATAATTCCACGAAGTGCCTGCAGGGCTTCCCTGGTGACTCAGTGGTTCAGAAACTGCCTGCAATGCAGAAGCCCCAGGAGACATAGATTTGCAGTTTCAATCCCTGGGTCAGGAAGATCCCCTGGAGGAGGGCATGGCAACCCACTTCAGTATTCTTGCCTGGAGAATCTCATGGACAGAAGAGCTGGAGGGCTACAGTCCATAGGGTTGCAGAGAGTCAGACACAACAGTAGTGACTTAGCACACACATGCATGAAATGGCTCACAGCAAAGGCATGGGAAGGTGTACTAGCTTTTCTAGTCACTGGCTGTGTGGCCTCGGGAAAGCCATATACCATTTCTGAACCGCAGTTCTTTCACCTGTAAAACAGGCATAACAATAATGCTTCTCAAATAGGGCTCTTGCATCCTGAGTGTGATGCCTGCCATGCAGCCATCCCTGGGTAGAAATGGGCAGTCATGGCCCACTCTCTCATTGAGGTAAGCCATTGAGATAATAAAAGCTAGAAGACGGTGTCTGAAGACTCAACTCAAGCCCCTTCAGGAAGCCTCTGCACCATGCCGAGCCTCAGTTGTCTCATCTGTGAAATGGAGCTCCAGTTACCCACTGGCCCCTACTCTTGATTCACCAGGGTCAGTTGAGGTAATGTGCATGTAGGAGGTCGTGGAGTGGCTGAGAGTGCTGAGACCAGAAGCAGTGCTGCCACCTGCTAGCAAAACTTTGGCTTCAGTTACTGGTCGGTAGTGTGGGATGACAACAGAACCTTCCCAACAGAGCTGCCGTAAGGATTCAGGCGCGCTTATGCATGAGGTGCCCAGGGCCATTCCAGGCACCAGGGTCCACCTCTGTTCTCAGGAACCCCCATTGTGTGGGGGAGAAAGACAACAAACAAATATCTAAGGGATGCTGCAGACAGAGTGACCCAACATCTCCTGATTACATCTAATGTCTGCACAATCACTAAGAGCACCCCCTTCACCGAGCTTCCCAGGTGGCTCAGTGGTAAAGAATCCACCTGCTAATGCAGGAGCTGCAAGAGCCCCAGGTTTGATCTCTGGATCGGGAAGATTCCCTGGAGAAGGAAATCACAACCCACTCCAGTATTCTTGCCTGGAAAACTCCATGTACAGAAGAGCCTGGCAGGCTACAGTTCATGGGGCTGCAAAGAGTCGAACACGGCTAAGCAACTGAGCATGCACACATGTCTCTTTCACATTCAAGTCTAGTTTGGAAGATAAATTCTATCCTCTTCATCACTATGGAGAAAATGAAAAAGAATGATAAGTGAAACAGTAAAAAAGAAGAGCATGTTTAGATGAGTTAGAAAGGCCACTCAGGGACTTCCCTGCTGGTCCAGTGGTTAAGACTTCACCTTCCAGGGCAAGCGTTGCAGGTTCGATCCCTGGTTGGGAGCTGAGATCCCACCTGCCTTGCCCCCAAAAATCCAAAACATAAAACAGAATGAATATTGTAACAAATTCAATAAAGACTTTCAAAGAAATCTTAAAAAAAAAAAAAAAAAAGGTCACTCAGGGGATATGACATTTTCATCAGACCTGAGTAAAAGGAAGGAGTCAATCATGTAACAGTTAGGTCAATGAGCCTTGAGGAAACAGCAGGGGCAAAGGCCCTGAGGCAGTGCCGAACTTTGGAGAGCAGGAGGACCACAGTGTCATGGAGCAGAGGAGAGAGTGGCGCCAGAAAGAGGGCCTGGGGAGCGGGCAGGGCCTGGCCACAGAGGGCCTGGTGGGCTTTGAGAAAGGAAGTTAAATTGTGTTCTTTAGGTTGGACACATGTTTTTTCTATAAAAGGTCATAGAATAAAGATTTTAAACCTCAAGGCCATACGGTCTCTGTTCCCCTACGGGCCTAGTCAACTCTGCTGTTGTTACATACAAGTTGCCAGCTTCAATATGCAAACGGATGGGTGGGGTTGTGTTCCAATAAAACTTTATTCATAAGAACAAGGAGCAGGTGATTTGACCCTAGGCTGTAATATGCCAACCCTGGGAGATCATCGGTTCAGTCACTCAGTTGTGTCTGACTCTTTGTGACCTATGGACTGCAGCACGCCAGGCTTCCCTGGAAATCACCAACTCCCGGAGCTTGCTCAGACTCACATCTATCCAGTTGGTGATGCCATCCAACCATCTCATCCTCTGTCATCCCCTTCTCCTCCTGCCTTCCATCTTTCCCAGCATCAGGGTCTTTTCCAATGTGTTAGTTCTTTGCATCAGGTGGCCAAAGTACTGGAGTTTCAGCTTCAGCATCAGTCCTTCCAGTGAATATTCAGGACTGATTTCCTTTAGGATTGACTGGTTTGATCTCCTTGCAGTCCAAGGGACTCTCAAGAGTCTTCTCCAACACCACAGTTCAAAAGTATCCATTCTTCAGCACTCAGCCATCTTTAAGATCCAACTCTCACACCCTTTCATAGCTGTATTTTAAGTAATGTCTTGACTGTGGTATGACACAAAATTTACGTTGTTAAATAACCTCTCTGATTGTTACATTATGTGGATAATGGATGGCGGTGGGTCAAGAGAGATAAGCTGCAAAAAAAAAAAAAAAGAAAAAAAAATTACTCCAGAAACCCAGGTAAGTGCAGATGGACTCAGGAAACAGCAGAGGCACTGGAGAGACGGGATGGACTAGGGAGCTGCTTTGAAGGGAAACAGCCCAGAAGGGAGGTCTGTTACTGTGAAATGTGGGTGAAATACAAGGTATGATCATCACCATTGTCATCTGTACTCCTTTTTGCTCATCAGTGGGGCTGGCTAGCCTGGCAACCACCAGGCCCATGCAATAAGCTTTGCAGAAACTGCCTTTTCAGTTCAAATCACTTACAAAAGCTCAGGCTGCAATTATAAAGCTTCATAGCTGTGCAGCATCCATAAAAAGAGGTAATTTTAATATTTGGTTCAACTTCAAAGCAGTAACTTAGAATTATATATACCCCATTAAAATATAATGTTTCTCCCCCAAACTAATCAAATGGCTAAATCAATTGTTGGTGGATTGCCAGTGGCCTGAGGATCAATGGGAATAGAAAATGTATTCTATATTTTCCTTGTTACGTAGAGTTAGAGAACATATTTTATTAATGTTCATCCTTTAGAGACCAGATTTGTGTGTTCGCTAAAATAAATACTACAATCTTTAGGACTTGGTTAGATGGAGAGGGCAGGATTCTAAGGGCAAAGAACGATTCACAAGGAAGCAGACATTCCAGAGCCCTTGTGGGGTGATGGGACTTGGATCCAGGGAACTTGAGTCTTGCATCTCCCACTCACAATGTGTTGAATGGCTTTAGAATATGTCCTTTCTCTTCCCAGTTGCTCCATTTGTCAAATGAGGAGTTTGGACAAGGTCAGTGAAGGTAAACAGGTTTTGGACTAATTTAACTCAATTAGTCATCATTGCATGGAGCCTTCCATGGGGAAGGATTGTGAAGCTATGACTGAGTTCAGAGGGAGGGAGTGCAGCAATTGATTAGTCATGTCTTCTATGGGCATTGGCGAGGCATCCTGCAGTCCAGGTGTTTGTGATCCTTGTACTAAATGGATTCTAAGATCCCTTCTGTTCTAACAGGTTGAATAAAGGTCTATTAGTCTGAATAGGTAATCTCCTCTATGACTTGTAGGATCTTCTCAGGCCCTCCGTGGATGGTCTCTCTCCCTGCCCTATGGCCAGCTTTGGCTAGACTGGGAACTCACTAAGAATAATAGATTCTAAACTCTGTGCAGTAAGTCAGTTGCTACATTTCAATGATGCTTACTGTGCACCAGGCACTGCAGATCTAAAGGTCCATAAGCCATGACTGCAGCCTATTAAGAGGCTATAGAGAAGGGCATGCAATTTAAAGAAGGACTGACAAGTAACATAAAGCTGTAAGATGGCCCAAGTTTCCCCGAATTTTCCATCCATACTTGGGAAGACCTAGTCAAGAGCGTGGGTCACCGCCCTCAACTCCTGAGTCTCTCTTTCTCTTGGTGAGTTGTCACCTTCCCTTTAGCAGTTGCACTCTTAGGTTGCAAGCAACAGTGACTGACTCAGGCAACAAAGAAATTACAAAGCTGTAGGGAAGAGCTCACCGAGTCGATGGAAGCCTGGAGGAGTGGCTCCAAAAAAGCCAGCACTTGGAGTTCATGGTGCTGGAGCTGAACAGGCACATGGTACACTGCCCTTGAAATGTTTTCCACTCAAGATGCTATGTCTTGAAAATCTTTTCTAATTTTCCTTGTTATGGCTTCTTAGATATACCCATCCTTTAAAAGTGGACACAATTTCCAAATACATGAAGTTTTCTCATTTAAATGCTTTCTTCCCTGCTATCACCCTCTGTGTTTTTCAGTCTTTTAACTTTTTTGCAGCTTTCCATGGCTACTGCAAAGATCTTTCTTGGTAAATGTCACACCACCTTGAAAACATGAGTAATTTTCAATTATCTTTTGATACTGATTTCTAACATAATTCCACAATGATAAGAGAACAGACTCTGTATGATTTCAATACCCTTAGACCATGACATTTTTGCACCTTTTTGGAAAATTTTGCACTGTTTTGCACCTAGATATGTTCTGGTGTTTCCTGGTTTATAGTCTATGGGAGCTCGAATAGAATTGTATTCTGCTGTTGAGTGAAAACTGTATAGACCTTGGGCTTCCCAGGTGGTGCTAGTGGTAAAGAACCTGCCTGCCAAGGCAGGAGACGTAAGAGACAAGGGTTTGATCCCTGGGTCAGGAAGATTCCCTGGAGAAGGAAATGGCAACCCATTTCAGTATTCTTGCCTGGAAAACTCCATGGACTGTGGAGCCTGGCAGGCTACAGTCCATAGGGTTGCAAACAGTCAGACACGACTGAAGCAAACTAGCACATATGCATGCACTGCTGCTGCTGCTACTAAGTCGCTTCAGTCGTGTCCGACTCTGTTCGACCCCATAGACGGCAGCCCACTAGGCTCCCCCGTCCCTGGGATTCTCCAGGCAAGAACACTGGAGTGGGTTGCCATTTCCTTCTCCAATGCACGAAAGTGAAAAGTGAAAGTGAAGTCGCTCAGTCGTGCCTGACTCTTAGCGACCCCATGGGCTGCAGCCTACCTGGCTTCTCCAACCCTGGGATTTTCCAGGCAAGAGTACTGGAGTGGGATGCCATTGCCTTCTCCATATGCATGCACATATGGTTGCAAATGGTTCCTAGTGCTTTTCAGGTCTACCAGATCCTTCTACTTTTCTGTCTATTCATTCTGTTAATTTTTGAGAGTTTAATACTGAAACGTCAACTAAAAATCTTAATTTATCTACTTAAAAACATAGTTGTAATATATAGAGTCACTGTTGGTAACTTTGCCTATATTTTCCAAGTCTCTCGTAAATGTGTTATCATACTTCCATATTAAAAAAGAAATCTCTTGTTTTGGGAGAGAGGTCAGTTGACCAACCTCGGGCAACATGCTCTCTTCTTGGTAGGGGACTACAAGCAGACTTGATTTATAGGCCAATATAATGGAGTAAAGAGAATATCCCGAAGAAGACACGGTACAACCACAGGAGAAGGGGGAGAAGGATGCTGGGAGGTCAGAATCAGAATGTACCTGGAGGAATAGCTCTGTGACACTGCCTTGGCAGCCAACATGAGCCTCTTCTAAGCCTAATCAAGAGTCAGCTTAGGCTGCTGGTTCTATTTTCTGATGGCAGAGCAGTTCTGGAGGCCAGAAGTCTAGAATTAAGCTGTTGATAGGGAAGCATTCCTTCTGAAGGCTCTGTGGGAGGGTCGTTCTTTGCCGCCTCCACGTCCTGGTGGCTGTTGACATTCCTTGGCCTGTGGCTGCGTCACTCCCACGGTCATAGTGCCTTTTCTTCTTCTGTCTGTCTCAAAGCTCATCCTGTCTTTCTCTTCTAAAGTCACTTGTCACTGGACTTAGGGCTCATGTGGATTATCCAAGAGGATGTCTTCATCTCAAGATTCTTAACTTAATTGCCCCTACAAAGATCCTTTTTCCAAATAAAGTCACATTCACTGGTTTGGGAGATTAGGATGTGGACGTGATTTTTTGGGGATCAGCTTTTTGTCCACTGTTCCTACACCAACATTATTCTTCCTTGTAATGTGTCTGCTTCTCCCATGTTGCCAAAGGGTAGAGGGCACTCTTTCTTTTTTCTAAATTTTTTAAAATGTGTTTCCCATTCAGGGTAGGGGCTTCCCTGGTGGATTATTGGTAAAGAATCCACCTACCAATGCAGGAGATGTGGGTTCAATCCCTGGGTCAAGAAACTACCCTGGAGAAGGAAATGGCAACCCACTCAAGTATCTTGCCTGGAAAATCCCATGAAAGGAAGAACCTGGTGGGCTACAATCTGTGGGGTCACAAAAGAGCCAGGCAAGACTTAGCGACTAAACTACAATAACAACAATTCAGGGTAGACATGTTTTGTTAGAGTTCTAAACTGTCCAGAGTTTCTCTTATGTGCTGGGTATTTTTACATGTAGGATTTATTTTGATCATTTAAAACCACTCTTCTAGAATGGCCACCTATTTTTCTATTCCCTTAGAGGAAAATCCCATGAAGACTGGGTAAGAGGCTGTTATGAGTGGCATCCTTGATGTCATACCTAAAGTCCCTCTCTGCCAGAAAAAATGGCCCACCTTTGCAGGTTGAGCTGGACTACTAGGAAATCTCCCTGTCCTCTCCTAATGACCTCAAGGTCATCGTTCGTGGGCTGCCAGCCCTTCCAACAGTCAGCCTGGGTTCCTCCAGGAGGTCCTTGGAACCCACAAATCCCTTGCATGGTAGTCCTCCAGAGGTCATCTGGAAAAGTGGGAGCCTGGGTCCCCTATTGAAGGCTGCCCTTTCTCCCAGTGCTGAGTGGTTGACTGTCAACCCTTCAGTGCAGAAGAACTGAATTACAGGCCTCTGTTCCCCCTTGCAGTGCTGTGACCAAGATCCACAATTAAAACTGTCTGTGCACAGATTTATAGCCGTGGGCTTTGCATTCACTCTAAAAGCAGAGCTGTCTTACCAGTTACTGCACTCTGAGGATTTGAAATATTGGGGGCTGCTGAGCCCCAGCGATGATGGGAGTACATAAGGTTCAATAGCACAAAGGCAAAGACCTTCCCAGAATTGGAAATGGCCCAACTTTGAGACACTGGCTTCCTTTAGAAATTGCAACGCTATTAGCAAACAGCTAGTCAAAACTTTTCATATTCCAGATACGAAAACTGAGGCCCAGGGAAAGACAGAGACCTTCCTGAAGCCCCACAGAGCTCACATGTCCTGACTCCTTTCCTGGGTGCTTTCTCCTGACACCCCAAGTGGGCTGCACTGAGCGCTGGACAGGCTGGGTGAGCGAGAGCCTGCATAGACAGCTGGGGGAAAGGAGCCCACCAATTAGTCTGGGAAAGTGACAAGCACATGAAAAATGACCGAGAAAAGAAACCTAGACATTTCACAAGGAAAATTACACTTCCTCACAGCCTCGAAATGTTTCCCATAAAATATACCGGCAAAATATCTCCAGGCACACGTGACATGTTGGGATTCCATCACAGGCTCCCTTTAAGTGTTTTCACCTGGGGAAAAGTTTTGTTTTTTCCACTTGAAAAATAAGGAGGATCAACTTACTGGCTCAAAGGAAATGCCTCCTTAGGAGAACAGTTGTGTTTACAGAGAAGCATTTGTTCATTTACTAAGCATTTTCTGAGTCCTATTATATGCTAAGACAGTTAGGATACAATGGTGAACAAGAAAGACACAGTCCAGTTCTAAAGATGAAGATGATGCTGCTGTTGCTGCTGATGGAGGTGGTGGGAGTGGTGATGATGAACGAGATGGTGATAAGGTCATAATGATGAGTAAAATATTTAAATTCTATTAAGAATCCATCCCGTTCTTTGCTCCTTCATTGATTATTTCACTGTGCCTTTGCAACAAGCCCCAGAGGCAGGGGCTTTTATTAGCCCCTTCTTACAGAAACTGGGGCACAGAAATGTTAGGGAACATTCCAAGGCTACTCATTTAGAAACTGATGGAGATAGAATTTGACTTAGCCAGTCAGATCTGATAAAGAAGATAGATGATAAATAACTTGTCTCTTAAAAATAAACATATCTTCATAAACTGGTGATGATGTCTGCAAAAGACAAGTACAATTATTTTTAGAGGATGAAAAGGAAAGAATTCTTTGTGTTGGGGCTTTAGGGAAAGCCTGAAGGGCAAAGTGAAGTGAAGTCACTCAGTTGTGTCCGACTCTTTGCGACCCCATGGACAGTAGCCAACCAGGCTCCTCCGTCCATGGCATTTTCCAGGCAAGAATACTGGAGTGGGTTGCCATTTCCTTCTCCAGGGGATCTTCCTGACCCAGGGATCGAACCCAGGTCTCCTGCATTGTAGGCAGATGCTTTACCGCCTGAGCCACCAGGGAAGTCGCTTAGGCAAAAGTAGGAGTTAATTCAGCCAAGAGGATGGGGAGAGGGGAATTTGTGTTGCTGTTGTTGTTTTTTTTTTTTTCAGTGTTACAGCTCCATTTTACTTATAAGATAGCAAGAGAATCCAAGACTCGAAGAGAAGGGAGTGGAGGAGTGTGTGGGGAGGGAGAAAGAGAGAAAGAAAGAGAGAGAGAGAGAGAGCACGCGCACGCGGGAGAGAGAGTCCATGAGAAAGCGCTTTGGCTCCTCCTTTTATATGTTTTTTTCCTCCTCCTGGGCCTGCCCTATGCAAATTGGGCTTAGCCAGGAATGCTGTTTGTTCTGTTTGTTCTGCCTGAAGTCTTCACTCTGGTCCTCGGACCTTCCTTGTCTTTTAGCCACCGCCATTTTGGACTCCTTTTCCCTATTCTACCTACCTAACATTCCCCCCTCAAGAGATGGGAGGCCCAATTCTTTGGGAATAGGGGCGTCGAGGTCTTTCTGGCTACTTCCTGCTGAACTGGGGCGGCGAGGGGTATTGGGCCTCCCCCTCTTGTTAGTCTCAATCCTCAGAGTCCTTATAGCAGTGTCCAAGGGTGTGTGATATTTTCCATGGTCAGCTGTAGTTTTATATCTTTGTTGAACTGGCACTGCATGTTGTAGCTGGTTGACCTGGGCAGAGACAAAACAGGTTAGACAATTGACAGTACATGGAATAATCATAAGCATCATCAATATAGCATAACAAGGACTAGTAGGGACATTGGTCAATTTTAAATTCACATAGCCAGGATGGCTCAAGTCCCTCTTTGTTCAGGAATCAGAAGATCTATCTCCTGTCTGTTTTGGAGTACAGTCTCTGTCAAGCTGTGTTGGCTCCTTAGAGCTATCCTGAGAAATCTTATCCCCTGAAACCAGATTTTGGGAGTGTTCATTAGAATGACACTCATTGGTAGTTCTGAATAGGTATCTGAGATCTCCCAGGGGCTCACAGGTGTATTGAATGTCCTCTTCTATTTTCTTCCGTGGCTTGACTCGTGAGTAGTGAATCCAGGAGTCATGTCCTGGTACATTGACTGCTGTGGGGGTAGAAAGTATTACAGGGTAGGGGCCCTTCCATGTGGGCTGGAGTTGAGCCTTTGGGGACCCATCTTTCCAGACTTTAATTAGGACTTGAGTTCCTGGAGCATATAATGGTGACTCTTTAGAATCTTTTGGGTCCTGGTTCATACCCCACAAGCGTATATCCTGTTGGAATTGCCCAATGGCCATGGTATAAGACTGGAGGGTCTGAACCTCTGGATCTAGGAAGAGGTCATTGACATAAACAAAAGGTCTCCCATATAGCATCTCATAAGGACTAAGACCAACCTGTTCCTTAGGGGCAATGCAGGTGCGGAGGAGAGTTATTGGTAAAGCCTCCTTCTCAGGGAGGTCTCCTGGGTTATCTTTTTTATCGCTGATTTTAAGAATTGATTGGCTCTTTCTACTTTTCCTGAAGATTGAGGCCTCTAGGCACAATGGAGATAATAAGTAATGCCCAATGCTTTTGAGACTCCTTGGGTGACCTTAGTTGCTTTATAATGTTGTGTTATTTTATGCTAAATAAAATGCTGAGTAAAGTAGATCAGTCATATGTATACATATATCCCCTCTTTTCTGAATGTCCTTCCCATTTAGGTCACTGCAGAGCACTGAATAGAGTTCCATGTGCTACACAGTAGGTTCTCATTAGTTACCAGTTTTATACACAGTATCAAGAGTGTGTGGGGCTTCCCTGATGGCTCAGAATCTGCCTGCAATGTGGGAGACCCAGGTTCGATCCCTGGGTTGGAAAGATCCCCTGGAGAAGGAAATGGCAACCCATTCCAGTACTCTTGCCTGGAGAATTCCACGGAGGGAGGAGCCTGGCGGGCTACAGTCCATGGGGTCACAAAGAATCGGACATGACTGAGCGACTAACACACGTCAAGAGTGTAATCAGGTTCCCAGGAGGCACAGTGGTAGGGAATTTGCCTGCCAACGCAGAAGACGCAAGAGATGTCAGTTTAATCTGTGGGTTGGGAAGACTCCTTGGAGGAGGAAATGGCAACCTGCTCCAGTATTCTTGCCTGGAAAATTCCATGGACAGAGGAGCTTGGCAGGCTATAGTCCATGGGATCACAAGAGTCAGACATAGCTTAGGGACTAAACCACCACCACCGCCACCATCAAAGGCTGGCTTGGTGACCCCGTGCAAACCTTTACACCCTCAGAGCTACATTTTCCCCATCATGAAAGGGGACTAATGAGGTCTACCCCAGAGGACCCTTGCTGGTGGTTCCTGGATGTGTATTTAATCCTTGCTTGTGGACTGTTGGGTTGTGCCAAGCACGGACCACATCTGAAATGCCCACTCCTGTGGGTACGGGGTACTCCCCTTGATGGCTAACATCCCCTTCTTTGAGGAATCACCCCCACCAGATGACTTTATAAAATCAGATTCCCCCCAGCTCCCCAGGTTGATTGGCCTCTGTCTTGAGGACAGCTTGGCCAGGGGCTAGCTTGGGGAAATGGACGAAGCCAATCACATCCCTGCACACTGAAATAACCATGAGGTGGGAGGGCCAGAACACTTCCTGTGGATACTGAGTTAAGAAGCTGTGAACGAGGGAAGGGCCAGAGTCACCATCACGGGTGGGCACAGACTGAGACTTGGAGGACACTGGTGGGAGAGAGAGGAAAATGGGACAGAAGCACATGGAAATGCCTGAGAGGAAGACCACACCAGCTGTTCCCATGGCAACTGGGCTGCTCTCAGTGACCCCAGTAAAGGTCTCTGCCCAGGGTCTGCCTGCAAGGGGGTGTGAAGTAAGAACTGACTTCCACTCACTGCCATGTCTCCTAGGAAGCCCTAGGAGTCAGTAAGGAGCCTGTGAGGAAATTGCAGTGGTTATCACTAAACATGGGCTAGGTATCCTTCTGTGGTCCCTTCTCAGAACAGCCCTGGGAGGCAGATGACATCAGTCTCCCCATTTCACAGACGTGGAAACTGAGGCACATGGGTTGCCTCATACAACAAGGTATATGAGTGAGCGACCCAGGATTCAAACCCAAGTAGTCATCTGAAGAGACTCTGACCTTAGCCTCTGTGTTATCCTGTCAGCAACTCATCAGTCAGAGAAGGCAATGAAAAACAGATATGAGTCTGTTCACAAGAGACTCAAAAGTAGTCACCAGCTCCCAGAGAAAAGGGCAGGAACTTCATGAAAAAGAGTACAAAGCTTTACTGAGTCACAGAAAGTGTGGATGATACACAGACACTGCTCCTCTATGGAAGGTTTAGTATTAAAGCTGCCCGTTTTGCCCACAGTGATTTCAAAGTTCGACAACCTAAATCACAAAGGTACTTTTTAAGGAACTTGATAACACGATTCTAAGGTGCATCTGGAAGATTTAATGAGCGAGAAGAGCCAGGAAGTTTCTGAGAAAAGAAGCATGATTAGGGGGACTCTGCTCATTACCGTGTTTGGTGGGTGCATATTACGAAGCCAGGGTAATTAAAACAGTGTGACACTGGCTTTGAAGAGCAGAAAGATAAAAGATATGCAATTAAATATTTGCTATATGATAAAGGAGGTGTTTCATATAAGTGAGGAAAAATATATCATTTATACCCAAATTAATTCCAAATGGATTCAATATTTTCATGTGAAGAAATGAAACTGTGATTTCCTCTCAAAAATGTATAACCTGAATTTAATCAAAGGGAAACATCAAACAAACCCAGACGAGGGACCTTCTACAAAATGGTTGGCTTGGAATCTTCTAGCTGTCAGCGGCAAAGCAGGCAGAGGGAGGAGAAGGCGCTCCGGAGCTGGAGGGGAGACCCCTGGGTGCGGGCAGAGAGGTGATGGCATCCATAGCAGAGGGAGGGGTGGGTTTTGCAGGAGGTGGTGAAGAAAAATGGATCCCCAGGAATCCTCTGGTGGTCCAGTGGTTAGGACTCTGTGCTTCCACTGCTGGGACCGGAGTTCAGTCACTGGTCCAGGAACCAAGATCCTGCAAGTGGCAGGATGCTGCCAAAAAAAAAAGGGATCCTGAAATAAAGGTTTTGGGGAGTAGCCTCTGCCAGCCTGTGGCACCAACAAGAAGCCCTGTCCTTTGCCTCCCTGGTTTCCTGAACTCGCCCCTGGTGATTACTGATCCATCCCTTTATAGAACTTTGTGGAAGCTCAAAAAAACATTTATGAAAAACCTTTACTTATGTCAAAACAGACATTAAATATAATGTTAGGTAAAAACACTTTGTCGTGTTTACTATGTGCCAGATACTATTCTAAGTCCTGTAGACTTATTCCTCATATTTATCCTATGAGGCAGGTACTATTATATCCCCATTTAAATTTGAGTGAATTGAGGCAGGTCACCAGAAGTCAAGTGACTCTGTCCAAAATCACATGGCTGTATATGCTAGGACTGAGGTTTGGCTGTAGGTAGTTGAACCCTTAAAACTGCATCCACAGTCACCATGTTCAAAGACTACCCAACTTGCTCAGAAGCTGGAATTGTGGGCACAGTATTTGTTTTCTGGGTATATTTGTTTTTGCTGAACTTTTAGAATATTCCATGGTATGTCGCATTTTTTTTTTTAATTGGAAAAAGTCAACAATTAAATGGAAAAAATTCGATCCACGTTTCTTGTTTGATCTATGAGAGTCAGTGCTTGGCCCCTCTGAGCCTGTGCTCATCTCAGTCCTCTCTGAAATCCCACACCTTAGGTCCCTCATGTACTGCTAAGGACTTCATTGTTGGCTAAGCAGTTGGTGGGTTCGATTATTGCTAGGACATCGTGAGTTCCTTGATGGTCTATACTTGGCTCTCCGGGGAAAATGCAGGTGCTCACACCTCAAGCTTTTCTTGTTTACTCACCTTCTGTAAGATAATATTCTGCGTTTAGTCACTAAGTTTATTGTAACTTACAGCAGCAATCTGGCTTCCCTGGTGGTTCAGATGGTAAAGAATCTGCCTGCAATGCAGGAGACATGAGTTAGATCCCTGGGTTGGGAAGATTTCCTGGAGAAGGGAATAACTACCCACTCCAGTATTCTTGCCCGGAAAATTCCATGGACAGAGGAGCCTGCTGGGCTACAGTCCCTGGGGTTGGACATGACTGAGTAACTAACTCTTTCACTTCATAGCAGCAATCAGAAACTAAGACATTCCTAGTGAGAATAGAGTCAGTACATGAACTTGTGCTGTCTGGCTCCAGACCTGAAACTTTTAACCATGCTATCCGACTGCTTCGATCCGTGTATACAGAATAGGTGTCCATGGAGAACTTATTTGGGGTCTTAGAAATTCAGGAGGAATTCAGGAGGCATTGAGGGTATGGTGAGTGAGTCTTAAGGTAGATCTCCGTCAGGGCAAGGGTTTGATAAATGAAAGTAGGAGGAAGCAGAGCAGAGAGAACATCCTGACTGAGGAAACAGTATACAAAGTTCCAGAGGCAGCAGACAAGTCAGCAGAGGTGGGAGAGATGAGGGGCCGGGTGGAGCAACAGGAGGCCCACAGAGACCAACAGGGATCGTGCCTGGATGCTGTGGGTTCTGCAAACAGCCACGGGAAAGACAAACATATGCCAGTCCATTGCCCATCCATGCAGTCAGGACCCACCCCACTCAAGGGATAGGACCACACCCCTCCTGGGAATGCTGAGCGACCCAGGAGCGGGCCAGGTCTCTCTCCCAGCTGGGATTCCAGGTCTCACTGGCAGACATGAGGCTGCTGTATTCTACATGGCATCTGACGCCGTGGTTTGGGGCAGACATTTCCCCCCAGGTCAAGTCCAGCTCCGGTTGAGTCTACTGTGCCCTGGAGCACCAGACCTGTGGAAAACAGGATCGCTGGTGGGACCTGACCCCCTGAAACTTCCCCTGGCTCAGGGAAGATGCTGGAGAAAATCCTTATACCTAATCCCTCTGCTTTCACAATCCAAAGTTTATTTCCACCAAACTAGGCTGCCAGCTGAGTTTGTTTCTAATGTCCCTGCCCTAAGCCTTAACCATCAACTTCAGAGGACCCCACACAAGACTGAAGGCCATTCATTCATTCATTCATTCATCCTTTATCCATCACATACTTATTGAGCACAAAGAGTTGGCTATGACTGAGCAACGAACACTTTCACTTTCACAGATCAGAAGATTTCTTATAGATAAGCAGCTTTCCAGTTTCCCACAAAAGACTATAAGCTTTGGCAAACCAGGCTCACAGGTCCATTCAACTAGGGTTGGCATGGAGTAGAAGCTGCCCCCTTGCGTTCACCACAATCACCCTTTTCCTTGCCCCTGCAGCCTCCGGCAGGGACATCCACCAGAGGACAGGTGTTGGGACCCACCCCCATGGGTGTATGTTGTTTGTTACTTGGAAACCTCCACCTGCAGAGACAGTCCTCAATATACATGGCCTTGATGATCTCTTCAGAATCATTGCTTGCCTGTCCTGAGTCCCAGCAAACACTGAATGTTGGTCAGATGAGCTCAGTAGTCAAATGAATATCCATGCACCTGCTTTTGTACCTGGTGCCGATGGGAGAGCTCCAGGCTGGGCTCAGAACCCACTGATGTATCTATACGGGTTTGCTGTGTGGCCCTGAACAGGTCAGTTCACCTACACCTTTGCATCCTCACCTGCACAATTGGGGAAGTCAAAAACCCTCCAAGTGTTCTCCTAGCTCTAAAGCTCTCTCCATAATTGCATGTCCTTCCTTCCCTGTGGCACTCCTAGGACCTAGTCAGATCACAGATGTGGAAGAATCTGTGAATCCAAGAATTGCACAGTGGCTAAGGGTATGGACTTTGGAGGCCAACAACTCAATGGTTTAAAATCTCAGCTCAGCGCCTGCTCGTTTTAAACCTGGGGAAACTTTCTTAAGCTCTCTCCATTTCAGTTTCCTCACATGTCAAAAGGGTATAATAAAATTCACTCACAATGCTGTGAATATTAAACAAGTTATTGTAGGGAAAGTGCTTAAAGCAATGCTTGGCGCCAAGAAGTGCTTAATAAATATTAGCTCTGTGCCAGGAGCCACTGTTATTGTAAAAGCCTCTGTTCTTGAAGAATGTCTAAATTCATGGGGAGACAGAAAGTGCCTCTAAAGTACAGTCTGGGGACAACAGGAATTCAGAGTGTGGTGGAGACTTTCAGACCTGTAGGAGGCAGGGAAGGGTGGCCTCAAAGAGTTTGGAAGGTTTCTCTAAGGAAAGCATTGATGGGAGGATTTGCCTGAGAAACAGTGGGAGTCAATGGGAGGGTGCTTTGTGGGGAGCCCTATCCCAGGTGGGAGAAAGAATGGACCAAGCATTGCATCACTTGGTCATTTATATCTTTAAGGATGCCCTCGAGTCAGGCTCAGCGTTTTGTGCCAAGGACACAGGTGAATGAAGCACTTCAGTGTCATAGCTCAGACCATGGACACTGAGTGAGACATACTTGGGTGAGAGTCCCAGCAAGCTGTGTGATCTTAGTCAGGCGATTTAACCTCTGAGATTTACTTTTCCATTCTGTAAAATGGGGGGATGATAATGGCACTTCATCAGGGGGCCATTGTCAGGATTAAATGAAAAATGCCTGAAAAAGAAATGAAATTAAAAAAGCCCCTGCTAAGCGATGGTCATTTTTGCTCCCTTGATATGGGAGTCTTTTGCACCGGAACATTGTGGGGAGCATTACCTGTGTGAGAAATACAGTCTCTGACAGAGAATTGTACATAACTCAAAGGACAAGATCTAGGCTGCATGCAAAGACTCTCCAGACTCTGTGATGGTTCTACCCATGAATAAAAATGATTCAGAGCAGTGTATTCAAAGCGTGGTCTGTGTTCCCATACCAACCCCGAATATCTTTGCAAGAGATCTATGATGAGACAATGGAGAGGTTGAGAGTAAAAGCTTAGACGCTTTTATGGTGTGACATCCAGATGCATGTTTGATAGACTTGTCTCACTGAACAGGATATAGATGAGTTCAGTCATTGTTGAATTTGCCTCCTACAATGCATGTGGCTCAAGTTGCATACCAGTTATGTATAGTAGGACCAAGTGTTAATCCATGATAGATTGGAAATATTTAAAAATGGTCCTTTGCAAAAGATAGTTTGAGAAACAGTTTTCTAGGCAGGCAGAGAGCTTTAATTCTGAGTGAGCAGATATATCAGTTAGAGTCCTCTGGGAAAATAAAATGGCTCTAGGTGTTTCAAACATAGAGAATTCAATAGAGGGGATTGATTATACAGGCCATGGAAGATCTGGGAAGCCAAACAAGGGACAAAGATACAACCCAGAAATTAGCTACAGCAGGAATCTGTGACTACCTCTAAGGCTGGAGGGACAGCAGGAGGATGTGGTGCAACTAAAATCAAGGTTCAAGGTTGTCCAGAGGGAGCTAGACCCATGGTTAGGGTGCCCCAGTGGGAGCTGGAGCCATGGACAAGACTTAGGTTCTGTCTTAGATGCCACTGGAAGAAAGGACAGATAAGGAGAAACACCCCGACTTTTATCCTCCTTCTATCCCCTGGCATCCTGCCAGGACCTTCCATTGGTTAGGACCTACCCAGAAGCCAGATGGCAAGGCAGCTTGGGGATAGAGAGCAAGGGAATGGCAGTGAATGGAACTAAGAGCAAATAAGCCAATGACTGTCACGGGAGGGGTGGGGGGGGGGCGGTGAGAAAGCAGGAAACTAGCCAGACAGAAATGATTTCCAATCAACTTCTGACCATAGTGGTAGAGTTGGTCGTGGTGGATTCAGGATTTTCTCACTAGCTGTCCGTCTCCAGTTGTTGAGAAGACCAATTAAGACAGTGCTCAGTTGATACTCCAGATAAAGGACAGGGAAGAAGATGGAATTTCTCCACTGCCAATCTCAAGAGCAGGATTAAGAAAAAGGATTAGGGACTTCCCTGGTGGTCTAGTGGGTAAGACTGGATGCTCCAAATGCGGGGCGGGGCGGGGCGGGGCGGGTGCTGTATTTGATTCCTGGTCAGGGAACTAAATCCCGCATCCTG
The DNA here is from genome assembly GCF_003369695.1 of Bos indicus x Bos taurus. Taxonomy (NCBI): domain Eukaryota; kingdom Metazoa; phylum Chordata; class Mammalia; order Artiodactyla; family Bovidae; genus Bos; species Bos indicus x Bos taurus. The sequence goes on from NC_040093.1 coordinate 42,402,499, forward strand.
CAACTAAGAGTTTGCATGCTGCAACAAAAGATCCCACTTGCTGTGATGAAGATCGAAGATCCCACAGGCTGTAAGTAAGATCCAGCACAGTCAAATAAAAATAAATGTTTTAAAAAGAAACAGGATTAAATGTTTCTCTAGATTATTTTCCCTTCACACTCCTTCTTGTCACTTTCAAGTGGGGAAAAAAAAATTCTGTGAGGTCTGTGATGTCTTTCATATTTGAAACGGAGATGTTAGAGTCAAAAGATGTGTGCATTATGGAGAAGATGTGAGAGGATTTCTTAGAAGATGAAGAAAGAATTCCAGAGACGTTAAGCAAGCAAACAAACAGACCCAGCGGCAACAACTACAACAAACGAAGAGACGGGGAGAATAAAACACTTGTGAAAAAACCTGCCAGGCTATGATGCAGGGAGAAAATTGATATTAATGAAACATCATGAGCGAATTAAGACAGCCAAAGTACTCTCAGATGTCTGTGGGGACTGCTCCTCTCACTGGCTTTTGGAAAAAGTTAACATGTAAAACTTCCTCATAAACAAAAGTATTTTAAGAATTTCAACTCGGAGACATTCCTGGCTAGCATCACTCATGCAGTTGGGAATACCTTTGATTAATTCCGGCTGGTAATTAGGTTGGAGAGTGTTTGTGCCAAGCGTTCCTTAGAGCTGCATAAAAGGTGAGGCAGGAAGGCAGGGCACCTGGGGAGAGACCCCCCACCTGGCTTTTGAGCCCTGAAGTTGGCTGGATGGTGACTTCTGGTTTTAGGAGTGAGACCAATACACTCTCAGATTAGCTCTGGTCGTTTATAAGACTGTCACTGAAATCACCCTGTGATTGCAAAAGACACCAGCTGCAGAGTATCTCCAGCTCATCTCTCCTTTCTCTGAGACCATCGTCTCTTCACCGCACAGCCATATTTAAACCTCAAGATCCCACCCCTGCATGTAGCTGAATGGACCAGGAGTGGTCACTTGACTAAGCTTAGCCAGTCATATTCTCCCCCAACTGTCAAGCATTTGGAACCAGCATTTGCAGATGCTAGTGAGTTTCTTCTTGTTGCTTGAATTGCAAAAGCATTAATGTTAAGGAGTGCTGGCTATGTGCGTTTCATAGAGAAGCCAGTTTACAGAGAAAGAAAGATGAGGAAGATCCAGAGAAAAGCGGTTCCAGGCAATGAGGCTGAGAGAGACTGGTTATGGGGCCCTTGTTCTTGTCCTCTTTGAGGCCCAGTTTCATGGTCTGTCCTTGCGTTTTGAGAGGTGTATCCAAAAATAGTCTCCTTTTTATTGCTTGTGCAAATGTGGGTTTCTGCTCTTTGCCACCAAGACACCAACAGTATGAGAAAATGGCGGTTGCTATGTTTTGGCCTAAGATGCCCTGGTGCCTGCAGTTAAGACTGGCAGACAGTACTTTCTTATTACTCACTTCAGTTTAGGAGACATCTATGCAATGCATCTTAATACTCTCTCGCATTCATAGCTCAGTTGGTAAAGAATCCGTCTGCAATGTGGGAGACCTGGGTTCGATCCCTGGGTTGGGAAGATCCCCTGGAGAAGGGAAAGGCTACTCACTCCACTATTCTGCCCTGGAGAATTCCATGGACTGTATAGTACATGGGATCAGACACGTGTTGGCAGAGTCCCATGCGACTGAGCCACTAATTTCAATAAAGGAAGAAGTGGGTGAAGATGTGCAATTGGATGGCTCCTCTGAAAACTGTCCTGACCCAAAACAGCCCTTGCTCTCCTGCTTTATGTCCTACCATTGGAGTCATCCCACTTTATGTAGGTCAACACAGGTTGCTACCTGGAGAGGGAGCGAGCCCATTGTATAAGTGGTATGAACGAAGCTCAGTGCTAAAGTGACTACTCTTTTCAGTATCTAGCAAAGCTCTGGGGCCTGGTGTGCTGCAGTCCATGAGGTCACAAAGAGTCAGATATGACTTAGCAAGTGACCACCACCACCACCAACAACAACACTAAGTTGGCATCAGCACCAAGGTAAGGCCTGTTACCCAGGTTGTTTCTTGGATAAGTCTTGCAGCTGTCTTGGGGAAACGAGTATCAGTGCTTCCCCACCCTGACTATGCTTTAGAATTACCTGGGAAGGTTTTTTGGGGAAAAAAAAAGTCTAATACCTACGCCACACTCCAGACCAACTGAATCATACATAGTCTCTTGGTTTGACACCTGGGCATTATATACTTTAAAGTTTTTCTTTATTTGGCTGCATTGGGTCTTAGTTGTGGCATACAGGATCTTCACTGTATCATGCAGGATCTTTCACTGTGGTGCACAAACTCTCTAGTTGCTGTATGTGGGCTTACTTGTTCCCAGCATGTGGGATCTTAGTTCCCTGAACAGAGATTGAACCCATGTTGCAAGGTGGGTTCTTAACCACTGGACCACCAGAGAAGTCCTAGCATTGTTTTTTAAAAATTCCTGGGATGATTTTAAGATTTAGTGGAAGGACTGATGCTGAAGCTGAAACTCCAGTACTTTGGCCACCTGATGTGAAGAACTGACTCATTGGAAAATACCCTGATGTTGGGAAAGATTGAAGGTGGGAGGAGAAGGGGATGACAGAGGATGAAATGGTTAGATGGCATCACTGACTCAATGGACGTGAGTTTGAGTAAGCTCTGGGAGTTGGTGATGGACAGGGAAGCCTGGCGTGCTAATTCATTGGATCGCAAAGAGTCAGACACGACTGAGTGACTGAACTGAGGGTTAAGAACTATTGTGTGTGCTTTGTGCTAAGTCACTTCAGTCATGTCCAACTCTTTGCGACCCTTTGGACTGTAGCCCACCAGGCTCTTCGGTCCATGGGATTTTCCAGGCAAGAATGCTGGAGTGGGTTGCTATGCCCTCCTCCAGAGGATCTTCCCAACCCAGGGATTGAACCCATGTCTCTCACGTCTCCTACATTAGCAGGTGGTTTCTTTACCACCAGCACCACCTGGGAAGAACTATTGAGCTGAGTAAATTACTTTTGGGAAAAAGGAATGATTAATTGAGCCGATGAGTGCTGGATCTTCATTGTTGAGAGCTGAACATAAACCCCCTGAGCACTTTGCTTGGGATGGTTGGGAGAAAGGAAAAAAAAAAAAAAAGGGTAGACTGGGCTGTTGAGTTCAGAGGTTTCCTATTATTGTGGAGGTCAAACTAGTTTGAACTGTCTGAAGTTCATCACTCATTATACTTCATTAATTTGGATTCAGGTGAGAATTTATGAGTATTCTCAAACTCTTAGGAAATAGCTTTATTCAACAGAGGAAAAATATAAATAAGACAGCTCATCCTTTGGCCTACTTAAGGGAATCAGCTCTACACACACACACACACACACATGCACCCCCCCACCCCAACAGTGAGTTTGCTAATAATACATTGGATTTGAGTTAGTCATTCAAGTAGGTCCTTGGGGATCACTATTTGCCAAACACTGTTCCTGGCATATGGTAGAGACTCAATAAATATTTGTTGAATTAATGAATAAATGAACATATTGTCACTGTAGAAGTCACCACATGCTGTTTGGATTATAGAAGGTTTTGAAAGAAAATGTAATATTTTGAGGTCCAAACAAAAATGAGCTGATCTGCCTCCATCTGTAGCCTGGGGATGGAGGGAAGCAGTCATAGGTCAGAAACTCCATATTTGGGATGGGCAGTGATTTCTATTGGCTTTGCTTTCAAGATTCCCAAACTCTAACCTGTCCCCTCTGCATACTCCAAGCCTGGGTCTAACCTGGCTCAATTTTGGCTAGTAATAAAGGGGAGTTGGGTGAGGCACCCCACATATGTCCTGTATGGGAGAGGTAATGGCCCCCTCCAGAGGGCTCCTCCTTTGGGCATCACCCTGTCAATGGACACATTGAGGGCCCAGAGCCTCTCAGACTTGCCAACTGAAATACCAATAAGGGCAATAGAACTTAAACTCATAATCTCCATGATATAAGGGCATTTCCTTAAAGCAACCAGTGCTGGCAGGGCTGCTATGAATGAAACTGAATTGTGCCATCACCACCATCACCCCAATTCCTGTGTGAGATCTATAATCCCAGAGTGGTTGTATTTGGAGATAGTCTATAAGGAGGTATGTGTGTGCTAAGTAGCCAGTTGTATCTGACTCTTTGCAATCCCATGGACTGTAGCCCACCAGGCTCCTCTGTCCATGGGATTCTCCAGGCAAGAATAGTGGAGTGGGTTGCCATGCCCTCCTCCAGGGGATCTTCCCAACCCAAGGATTGAACCTGCATCTCTAGCATTGGCCGGCAGGTTTCTTTACCACTAGCACCACCTGGGAAGCCTGCCTATAAGGAGGTGGTGGTGGGGCAGTTACTCAGTCGTGTCAGACTCTTTGCGACCCCATGGACTGTAGCCCACCTGGCTTCTCCGTCCATGGGATTCTCCAGGCAAGAATACTGGAGTGGATTACCATTTCCTTCTCCAGGGGATCTTCCCGACCCAGGGATCGAACCCGGGTCTCCTGCATTGGAGGCAGACGCTTTAACCTCTGAGCCACCAGGGAAGAAATTAAGGTTAAATGAGGTCATAGAGGTTGTAAAACAGAATGAAGAAAGTCAGAAAGAGAAAAACAAATACCATTTAACATCACTTATATGTGGAGTTTAGAAAAATGGTACAGATGAACTTACTTGCAAAACAGCAATAGAAGGACTTTCCTAGTCGTCCAATGGTTAAGAACCCACCTTCCAATGCAGGGGATGTGTGTTTGATCCTCAGTCAGGAAACTGAGATCCCATGTGCCAGGGGACAACTGAGCCTTTGTGCCACAACTAGAGAGAAGCTTGTATGCCTAGAGAAGCCCAAGTACTGCAGTGAAGATCCTGCTTGCCCCGACTAAGACCTGATGCAGTCAAAAAAATAAATAAATAATTTTGGAAAAAGCAGAAATAGAATCGCAGATACAGAGAACAAACTTATGGTCACCAAGCGGGGTGGGGGTGGGGGGTGGGCAACAGGGTTGGGATGAATTGGGAGGTTGGGATTGACATTTACACACAGTACTGGGCTCTGCTTAGTTGCTCAGTTGTGTCTGACTCTTTCCGATCCTGGACTGTAGCCCACCACGCTCCTTTGTCCATGGGATTCTCCAGGCAAGAATACTGGAGTGGGTTACCATGCACTCCTCCAGGAGATCTTCCCCAACCCAGGGACTGAACCCAGGTCTCCCACATTGCAGGCAGATTCTTTACTGTCTGAGCCACCAGGGAAGCCCAAGAATACTGGAGTGGGTAGCCTATCCTTTCTCCAGGGGATCTTCTCAACCCAGGGATTGAACCAGGGTCTTCTGCATTGCAGGCAGATTCTTTACCAGCTGAGCTACCAGGGAAGCCCACTTCCCATATACGCATTACTATATATAAGATAGATAACTACAGAGAACCTACTCTGTAGCACAGAGAGCTCTACTTGGTGCTCTTTGGTGACTTAAATGGGAAGGAAATCTAAAAAAAAAGAGTGTATATATGTATACTTATGGCTGATTCACATTGCTGCACAGCAGAAATTAATAAACATTGTAAAGCAACTATACCTCAATAATAAAATTTTAAATAAGAATGGCACTCTGATCCCTTAGGATTAGTGTCCTTATAAAAAGAGACACAGACTGTCTCTAGTACTCAGAAGGACAGCCATGTAGAAACAAAGCTAGGAAGAAGGCACAAGGGACATCTTTGAAGTTTCTTGAACTACTAAAAAAGATGAATTCTGATGTTGTAATCTGCTTGACAATAAAGTCCTTGTTTTAGCATTAAAAATAGTTGTTTAAAATAACATTTTTCCTGACGTTTCACCTAATCCCTATCTTCTCTCCAAATTACCTTCCCAGGAGCATATGCCCGGTTTGAAAAGAACATGATGAGCTGAATTGAGAAGTGGCTTAAGTTGGGAGGGAGCCATGATCTGGGTCAGAAGAAGTGTTTGCAGAAACTGAGGGTAATTGCCACAAAGGGGAGGGGGCTGAGAGTCAAGGATGACAGCTGCCTTCAGATGTCAGAAAGAGAACCTGAAACAAATCAAACAAAGGTCTTCAGTCTTATCAAGCACCATGTTCCCTTTTGATGAATATAAAAATCTTATATATTCTGGGTACTATCAGGCTCTTATTTGTATCATGGAAAATATTGTTTTTCATTTCTTGACTTTATTTTTTTTATTATTTTTATTTTATTTTATTTTTAAACTTCACACTACTGTATTGGTTTTGCCAAATATCGAAGTGAATCTGCCACAGGTATACATGTGTTCCCCATCCTGACATAACAAGCACCTGTGTGTTTTCAAACCATTTTCACTGCTGACACCCTCTCCACTCTGGAGATTCTGATACACCCTTCTGGTTGGTTTCCTTCCCTGTCTGCTGAATTTTGCTATTTTAAGTGTATAGTTACACAAAGCAGAATCTGGCCAATGGGGATGAGTTCCAGAAAGGTAGATTTCAGCATATAAAGGAAGGCATTCCAAAAGCGTCCAGAATGGATTGATGTTTCATGTAGTGAGCCCCCCATGACTGGAGGAGTGTAAGAGACCAAGTGACTACTTTTGATCAGAGCAGCAATTGGATGCTGTGATTTCCAGTTCTGCCTTTGTGTTTCAAAAACCAAGATATATGATGTGGAAACTCCAGATCTCTGGACAAACAGCCACATTTTCATAGGTTAGACATTTCAGTGTTTTCAAGACTGTTCTCTGTACTTTTAAAGAGGGGATACTCACCTCCAATTCCTTGAGCTCCCTAATTCTTTCTACCATCCAATTTGGGGAGTTGAACTCAATTTGTCTGAGGACTAGAGGGCATCAGGGGTGTGGAGGCCCTGATGGTGCAGGTGAAGAAGGTGGCACCAGGGGTGTCATATGAAAAGGACAAAGGGAGTTCTCTCTGTCACTTCGGCCTTTCTTGGCTCAAAGAGCCAGGGTTCCTTCATTTCGTACTGGAGGTCTCAGCGCCCTACCATGAAAAATCAGCCTGGCCCTGAGTCACTCTGTGCTGTCCCATCGTGTACGTGTTGTCATCCTGAAAAATGCCAGCTCACCCCTCCCTCTTCTCCTTCCAATCTTAGGCCAGAGATGACCTTACCACAGGCTAATCTTAATGCATCTGGTTTGACGAGGAGGGTGTATTTTATGATCCCTCTCCTACCCACCCCTCAAAAAATAAACATGAAAGGATTTCATATTAGGAATCCAGATTTCCAGTTTATCTGTAACACTCAGATCTGGGAATCTGGACCTGCAGCCCACAGGGCACAAGTCACCTCCTGTGCTGCCCTCTCCTTCCCCAGCTGTCCCTTGTCTTCATTTAGCTTCCACCCAGAGTGGATCCCGAGACCTGGCTTGAAGAGCAAGTTATTTATTGGGAAGATGAACCCAGAACACACGTGCAGAGGGTGGGTAGGTGGGCCAGGGAGGGAAGAAGGCCATCAGGTTCCTATTCTGGGCAGCAGAGTTTAATCCTGCAGGGTCACAGATCAATGCAGTCAGTGCAGACCATGCCTCTGTGTCCCTCCTGAGAGGAGAGGAGCTGGGGTATTTGTACACCCTCTCCTGCCAATCGCGAGTGGAGGCTGTTCAAGCAGGGAGAGAGCCAGTGGCCAAAGAGTCCTGGCAGCAGGGAGTCCAGAGTACTCTGAAAGGGTCAGGCCTGCCTGTGGGCAGGGGCCAGGGGTGGCTGGTGGGGGTTCTGCTTCTTCTCCGCAAGAAGCTTGACTTTAAACCATTTTGTCTGGCTCTGTTTAAAAAACCTGGAGGGATGGGGTGGGAAGGGAGGTGGGCAGGGGGTTCAGGATGGAGGGGACACATGTATACCTATGACCATACTGATGTATGGCAAAAACCATCACAATATTGTAATGTAATTATCTTCCAATTAAAATAATAAAAAAAAAAAAAAGAAAAAGGACATCACCTCTCCTCACCATCCTTCTCTGACTCAGTTTCTGTTCTGAGCTATGAGGGGACCATGGCGTATGCTGTGGGTTTAGGGGGAGATGTGTGGACCCAGGCAAGGAGCTGTGTCTCCTAAGACGAAAGTCTTTTGCCTTGCATGGCCTTGTCCTCTCAAACCCCTCAGCAGGGTGGACCTTGATTGGGTGTCCTGGGTCCTCTCTTTCCTTGTCCCCATCCAGCCAGTCTTGCTTTTTCCTTCCGAAGATTTAAATTCCTCAAGTCGCCTGCTCTCTGGTTCATTCTAAGTTAACCAGCCAAGTGGTTTTGATGGCCAGTTGTGGGGGGATTAATTGGAGGGGAGGGATTAAAACACTCCTTTTTCTAAGTCAAATCTCCAGATCTGGGTCATTAAAAATGATGCCTTTTTAAGTACTTCCATGTTTGCTGGCATCCCCTTGCTGACCAAAGGAAGAACGGCAGACACCAGACAATGGGCCTCCATCTGCCCTTGTGGCCACAACATTTCCTGGAACCAGAGGGCTGGTAATACGTACAAATGAGAGGGGCACGTTCTCTGCCAGGCCCTCCCCAGAGGGACGTTAATCTTCACCATAGACGTGCTTTATTCTGAGAAGCTGTCTTGTAAACCCCGTGCAGACAGCTGTTGTTTTCAGATTACAAAGCCTGTTGACAGTCTCTCCTTCAAAGGATCTATGCTTTGGGGCTTTTAAACTTTGCAAACCATGCCACTGAGTCCCTGCTGGATTCATTTTGGCAGAGGTGCCAGCCAAGGGCTTCTTTTTTTCCGTGTCTTTGGAAGCCAGGGCTTGGAGTCAGGACTGGCTGTAGCCACTCCTGGAGCAAGTGAACTTTTCCTGGTCCCTTCTCATCTTTTTCTGGCCCTTTTATCTCTCAGGTGGTATAAACTGGAGACTGAGTGAGGCCAGACCATCAAATGCAGCCGTGAGTTCCTGCCGTCTGGGATGTTTAGTTACACCAAGCCATAGTCGGGGGGTGATGAGACAAGTAGACCAAGGCCTTGAGTCAAGGGTGAGGCCTTGAAATGTATTGCTTAGGGCACACGCCTCAACTGTTTACCAGCTGGGAACCCTGGGACAAGCCACTTAACCTCTGCTATTCCTGTTTCCTGGGCTATGAAATGGAAACAATGATAGCACCTACCTCAGGCAGCTTTATCTTCATTGTAAAGATAAAATGAGATAATACACAAAAAGCTTCTTGGTTGACACACAATAAGAGCTTGATAAATGATAGCATTTTTTAATTATCAAAACATTTATTTTCTTATTGGAGTATAATTGCTTTACAATGTTATTTTCTGCTGTACAACAAAGTGAGATATGTATACATATATCCCCTCCCTCTGTGACCTTCTTCCCACCGCCCCCACCCCCTTCCCACAGTAGCCAGGACATGAACATGTTTATTGACAGATGAATGGATAAAGAAGATGTGGTACATATATGCAATGGAATATTACTCAGTCATGAAAAGGAATGAAATTGAGTTTTTGTAGAGATGTGGATGGACTTAAAATGTATCATACAGTGAGGTAAGTCAGAAAGAGAAAAACGAATATTATATGTTAGTGCATATATGTGGCATCTAAAAGATTTTGTTTTATTGAAGTATAGTTGATTTACAATATTGTGTTAGTTTCAAGTATACAGCATAATGAGAGCTCTTTTGCCTTCATCCTTCTCCTCTTCCTCTTCCTCATCATCTGGGCTTCTAGAAATACCATCACTCTATTTCAGAGGAGGACTGGGCCCCATCCACTGTGAAGGAGCAGAGCTGGCCTCTTAAGTCACGGTGTTGTGGATGGAGGATGGTCAGTTAGAACCGAGAGGATGGTATTCCAGGTGGAGGTAACCAAGTGGGTTGTGAAAGGAGAGTCGCCCCCATGTGTTTAGGGATCAGCAAGCAACAGATCTGGCTGAAATCAGTGCAAGAGATGCAAAGAGGGGACTTCCCTGGTGGTCCAGTGGTTGGGAGTCCACCTGCAGGGGACACAGTTTCAATCCCTGATCCGGGAAGATCCCACATGCTGCGGGGCAATTAAGCCCATCCTCCAACTACTGAAGCCCACGCACCTAGAGCCTGTGCTCCACAGCGAGAGAAGCCACTGCAACGAGAAGCCTAAGCACCGGAACAAAAACCCAGCACAGCCAAAAATAAATTTAAAAAATAAATAAGAGAGATGCAAAGAGGAGGAAATGAGGCAGAAGAGGCAGGCTGGGACCAGTGCAAATGCATGGCCTAAAGGTGGTGGGCACCATGGACAACTTTAAACTGGAGTTTCATCAGAGCAGAGGGGCCTATGCTCAGACAGAACAAGTCTGCTTTCTAGGAGAGCCCAAACTTCTCAATTAGGAGATTTCTCCTTTGGCCTTGACGAAATGGCCAACAGGACCACACGCTTGGATGTTTCATTTGTCAAATGACATCCCTTGCTTCGACAGCAAAGCTGAGGCTCTGTGTGATGTGGCAGGGTGGGAGGGTGGGACATTTTATTGGACAGTATTGAATTTGTTCAGACCTCTGCAATTCCCCTGGAAGGGGCCCTGGATATGGGGTCAATTTATCTTCCGACCTAAAGCCACAAAGTTGATAATCAGCTGCCACTGTCTATGGGGGAGATGAACTCCAATGCGGAGCTGTTCAATAAATCTGCTATTAGCAGGGAAAGTGCTTACATGCACTTAAAAAAAATTAAACAACAAAATAAGAGCCGCTGATTGACAAGGCATCAATAAAGCCATATGTGTGCATTGCTGACCCCAGCTGCCAATCTGTGTTTATTAGAAATCAGTTTCTATAAATAGCTTGTGGCAGGGAGAACAGTGAGCTGCTTCTCAGATGGGGGATTGTGAGTGCTAACTCTTCAATACTAGGCTCTTGGTTCAATTTAGTTAATTGTTTGCCACAGCTGAAAGCTGGGGTGTCAGTAGTGAGGGGCTAGTGTCAGGAGGTGGTTAATAATTTTTTATCCTCCCATTTTGGAAGCAGAATTGCTAGCTCCCCACTCTAGATCCAGTCTTCCTTTTCCTTGACCAACTGAACCCCAGTTTGTTTCCAGGTTAGTTATGTTCTGTACTAAAAAAAAATGGCTTTCCCATTCTTCTCTGAAGCTTGGGTTGTGCACACAGCTCTGGCCATGAAACACAAACTGAGGGTTTCAGGGGAAATGTTTGCCAACTCAGTACATGCACAACCTCTTTCTCTTTCTTCCTTCCATGGATCCCACATGATGCAACTAAGACTCAGTCAATTCAGTCACTCAGTCATGCCCGACTCTTTGTGATCCCATGGATTGCAGCACGCCAGGCTTCCCTGTCCATCACTAACTCCTGGAGCTTGCTCAAACTCATGTCCATCAAGTCAGTGATGTCATCCAACCATCTCATCCTCTGTTGTCCCCTTCTCCTGCCTTCAATCTTTCCCAGCATCAGGGTCTTTTCTAATGAGTCAGTCCTCTCATCAGGTGGCAAAAGTATTGGGAGTTTCAGCTTCAGCATCAGTCCTTCCAATAAATATTCAGGACTGATTTCCTTTAGGATGGACTGGTTTGATCTCCTTGCAGTCCAAGGGACTCAAGAGTCTTCTCCAACACCACAGTTCAAAAGCATCAATTCTTTGGCGCTCAGCTTTCTTTATAGTCCAACTCTCACATCCATACATGACTACTGGAAAAACCATAGCTTTGACTGATGGACCTTTGTCAGCAGAGTAATGTCTCTGCTTTTTAATATGCTATCTAGGTTGGTCATAGTTTTTCTTCTAAGAAGCAAGAATCTTTTAATTTCATGGATGCAGTCACTGTCAATGGCACCACACTCCAGTACTCTTGCCTGAAAAATCCCGCAGACGGAGGAGCCTGGTGGGCTGCAGTCCATGGGGTCACTAAGAATCAGGCACGACTGAGCGACTTCACTTTCACTTTTCACTTTCATGCATTGGAGAAGGAAATGGCAACCCACTCCAATGTTCTTGCCTGGAGAATCCCAGGGACGGGGGAGCCTGATGGGCTGCCGTCTCTGGGGTCGCACAGAGTCGGACACGACTGAAGCAACTTAGCAGCAGCAGCAGCAGCAGCAGTAGCAGTCACTGTCCACACCAAGAAAGTACATGGGTGTGGGTTCTGCAATGGATTAACCTCCTGGGCATTTATCATCTAACTGCATCTTCATTTCACCATCTTTACTAGATACCACCAGGCTTCAGACACTATACACTACCATCTTATTTCTTTTCTTATCTCTCTTCTGAGTGGGTGTTGTTAACCCCGTTTCACAGGGGAAGAAACAGACACTCATAGAGTTTATCCATTATCTTCCTTATTTATTCGGTCCTTCAACAATGTTTCCTGAGAGCCTCCTATCTATCAGGCACTGTGCTAAGCCTTCTCTGATTTAATCCTTGAAGCACTATTATGAAATGGCTACTATGAACCTTAATTTTCAGGCTCAGAGAACTTATTGATTTCATTCATTCTTTCAATGAACTTTGAAATAGGCCACCTGATCACTACATCAAGAAGCTGAAGTGGGCCCAGCTGTCTTGGTGGGAGGTTGTCCACACATCCCCTTTCCTCCCAGGGATGGGTTTTGGTTCATCTTCCCTGAGGGAGAAGGACTACCTTCCCTGGGCCATCTGAAGGCCTGCAAGTGATGGGTTAGTGGGGCAAGGCTTCAGGTGCCTTCCCAGGCTCCTGCCCCCTGGCCTGGCTCTCAGCTTTGCAACATCAGTGGCCTTACACTGGTTTGTTTCAGCCTCTCATTTGCTTTCTAAGGGGGGACTGTTTCCCCCCATTTCACTGATGAAGATTAAAAATTTTTTTTGATGTGGACCATTTTTAAAGTGAAAGTGTTAGTCACTCAGTCATGTCCAGTTCTTTGTGAACCCATGAACTGTAGCTCACCAGGCTTCTCTGTCCATGGGATTCTACAGGCAAGAATACTGGAGTGGGTACCCATTCTCTTCTCCAGGGGATCTTCCCAACTCAGAGATCAAACAAGACTCTTTACTATTTGAGCCACCAGGAAAGTTCATTTTTAAAGTCTTTATTGAATTTGTTACAACACTGCTTCTGTTTTATGTTTTGTTTTTTTTTGTCTGCGAGGAGTGTGGGATCTAAGCTCCCTGATCAGGGATCGAATCTGCATCTCCTGCATTGAAAAGCCAAGTCTTAACCACTGGACCACTAGGGATGTCCTTCACTGATGAAGATTAAGGCAAATCCATGTATTAGCCCATGTGTTATAAAATCACTGACTAAAGTGTAGTGGATCCTATGGGTCTCCTACTCACACCTCTTTACTAGGCTGGTGCACTCAACACTCAGCAACTGTGAGTACTGGCTACCCATGGCTCACAGGTGCCCATGGGATCGTCCAGACAGTTTTCTTTGACCAGTGGTAAGCCCCCTTCCCAGGGAGTTTAAACACCCTAATTGCTGACAGCAACCAGCAGCCAATGGCTGACCGATAGAAGGGGACCAAGCCTGGACATCTTGGCTGAGGATAAACCACGTGTAAGTTGTAATTCCCGCTTCAGGCCTCCCCTGTGAGACCAAGTTCTTACACACCTTCCTCCTTCCTCCACTCCACCCTACTCCCCTCATTCTCTTTCTCCTGAGAAACATGAATTACCTCAGTCCCTGTTCTGAGCTCTGCTCTACAGGAACCTGACCTAAGGCATCCAGGTAAAACCTTGGAAATCACCTAGTGGGAGTCTTTAGTGAGTTTTACCCTCCCCTGGTCTCAAGCCAGGATGGGTTACTGATGGTCACTGAAGTTCTTCCTGCCCAGTCTTATGATCGACTCTCTGCTTATGCGTTGGTTTCTCTTGATTGACCAAATGATACTCTTGAGGACAAGACTGAGTTTTGATCAGCTTTGTGTTTTCCTATTCAGTGCTTGCCTGTGATGAGCGTCCAGTGATAAGAACAGCAACATAATATTAACTAGAGCTGACATAAGTATTTGTTCTGTTGGGCACAGTTCTAGTGTGTTTACATATAGTACTTCATTTACACCCCACTGCAGTCCTCTTAAGTAGGAGATACTATTATTCCCATTTTGTAGATGAGGCTTGAGAAGAGCTATGCAAGGGAAGAATCGGGGCTGGAATGCTACACCTCTGACTCCTAACTGGGGCTCTCTCTGTCCCTCTGCTCAGAGAGGAAGTATTGCCTTACTACAAAGTCAGGTGAGAATTTGTTCAAAGGTTCTTAAATAGTATTTCTCATCTCACCTTCAGGGTGAAAGGAGGTGGTAACAATGCTTGATAAAAGGAAGCCACAGCAAAGCTAAACATCTTGGTTTCACAGCACGAATCATGCAAAATTGGAAAGCAAAGATTGGTTACAGAGTGCCAGATCTCAGTTCCAACCGATATTTCATCAGCTTCAGAAATGAAGGCACTCCGGGAGACCACCACATGTGAGGTGGTGGATGCGATAGGAAGAAAGTTCAGTCTAGTGGTTCATCCCCTTGTGGGTATTTCTGCCCCCACTGGAGACACAGCAATTCCTCGGGCACATGTCTTTTCCCTTTCCATTCAGGATCTGAGCCACCTAGAGAATCTTGGCATCTCAAGGGTCTAAGAAACTTCAGGGGTCATTGAATCCATTCCCAATTGAGGAATGAGAATAACAGCACAGGGAGGCCCCTACATATGAGCCTTCACATTGTGAACTTTCAAAGATGCAAACACGCGTTCCATCAGCGTCAGGCATGGATGGAAGTGCAGCTTGTCCTCCGTCTCCTATTGCTGATGATCCTTCAGCTCTCCCATCTCCCATCTCCTCTCCCTCTTCTTGGCTGTTGATGGCAGCCCCTGTATGCCAGTGGTTGTACTTACCACTGTACTTTTCAATGTACTGTACTGTAAGATGGAAAGTGTTTTATTTTTTGAGTTTGTTTTTTGTGCATTATTTGTGTGAAAAGTATTATAAACCTATTATAGTACAGCTATATAGTTGATTGTATTAGCTGGGTACCTAGGCTAACTATGTTGGACTTACCAACAAATGGGACTTACGAACATGCTCTCAGAACGGAACTCATTCGTAAGTAAGGGACTTACTGTAATAAGACTTATTAACATATGATGAACATTTGCTGTGTAATGGGCATCCTGCTAAGGGCTTTATGTATTTATTTCTCTCAACCATCCTAGGAGGTAGGTACTACAGATAACTCCAATTTGAGGAAGAGGAAATGAGGCACAGAGCATTTAAGCTATTTGCTTAAATTTATATAGAAAGTAAATGTGTTTATTAAGGTTGCATTTGCTCTGATCCCCTGGAGAAGGAAATGGCAGCCCACTCCAGTATTCTTGCCTGGAAAATCCCATGGACGGTGGAGCCTGGTAGGGTACTATCCATGGGGTCACAAAGAGTCAGACATGACTGAGCGAAGAAGAAGAAGATTGCTCTGTGACAAATAAACCCCCAAATGTTAGTGTTTAACATGCTAGACGGAGAAGACAATGGCACCCCACTCCAGTACTCTTGCCTGGAAAATCCCATGGATGGAGGAGCCTGGAAGGCTGCAGTCCATGGGGTCGCTGAGGGTTGGACACGACTGAGCAACTTCACTTTCACTTTTCACTTTCATGCATTGGAGAAGGAAATGGCAACCCACTCCAGTGTTCTTGCCTGGAGAATCCCAGGGACGGGGGAGCCTGGTGGGCTGCCGTCTCTGGGGTCGCACAGAGTCAGACACGACTGAAGTGATTTGGCAGCAACGTGCTAGAAATTCACCTCCAGACCACCTCCCCCCGCAACGTTGCAGGTGTTTCTGATCACTGGGTGGGGCCTTCTACAATACACAGTGCTTTTGCGGACCCAGGCTCCTTCTGTCTTGTAGCTTTGCTGTCTCCTAGAGGCTTGTAGGTCATCCACCAACCCAGTGAAAGGAGAGAGAAAGAACGAAGATGGTGTAGCTACTTCTTGAACCTTGGCTCAGAACTGACATGCATCCATCCCTCTCACTTACCGCTGATGAAAGTCAGTGATGGAGGCAAATTTAGATGCATAAAGGGAAGGCAGATACTTCTCAGAAGCAACTCTGAAATGTGCGTTAAAAGAGATGAAATTGAATGGCCACTAGCCATTTAGTCACAGTAAATCCTCCCTGAAGGTAGAAAGCAGAGGGAGAGGGAAGAATTAGACATTGCAACTTCATCAGTTTCCTTGAACCAAGACTGCATAAGCTTTCCCAGAACCTCTCCAGCAGACTTCCACTTAGGTCTCATGGGCCACGACTGGGCCACATGTCCATCCCTAGATGCACGGGATGCTAGGGAAACAGAATAGGTTGTCTCAATTGGTTTACATCCATCATGTTTCATCACCTGAGACTGGCTACGTGGCCTTCTGGAACTAAAATGGGTTTCAATTAGCAAGAAAGAAAGTAAAAGTGTTGCTCAGTCCTGGCTGACTCTGTGTCCCCATGAACTGCAGCCCACAAGGTTCCTCTGTCCATAGCATTCTCCAGGCAAGAATATTGGAGGGGTTGCCATGCCCTCCTCCAGGGGATCTTCCCAACCTGGGGATTAAACCCAGGTGTCCTGTATTGCAGGCAGATTCTTTACCATCTGAAACACCAGGGAAGCCCAAGAAAAGAAGGATGAGTCTTGAGCAATCAGCTCCCTGAGTCTATCACACATTCATTTATTCAACATCTATTCCACAAATCCCCAAGCACCTACTCTGTGCCAGGCACTATTTTTTATAGTCCAAAGCCATCCTGCCTCCTACCCAGCACTTCACTGAAACTTTCCTCATCAGGGTTACCAGGTACCTCAAGGTAGATAAATATGAGAAATATCCTCCAGGGATCAACTCCATGGCCCATTAGATGCTTTTGCCAAAGCAAGGCTACCTCTCTTCTTTGGGGTTCCCAAGAACAAATCCCAGAGCCCCAGGTTTAGGCATGGAAAAAGTATGCCCACCTGTGGAGGTGGTCTCCCTAGCAACTACATCAGCAAAAGGGATGATGAAGAGCCAGGAGCCCTACCCACCAGGGGCCCCCTGCCTGGCTCCCTGGATGGTAGTGGGAGGGGTCTTCCCCATCATTTCTGATGCCTGAACCGAGTTCATGTTCAGAATGTATATACAGTTATTTGGGCCAAATTTCCATGTTAACTGTTCAGATCAGAAATGCTCAATGTCAGTTAAATTTGGTTGGATTATAAGACAACACAGTCAAGATCAGGAACATGTGGCCTGATGTGATTTAACCCAGAGAAGAAATGCCTGTTCCTTTCTGCTCAGCTATAACATTATACATATAAAGATACATACGCGCTTGCTCTCTGCCAGAAATGTCAACTGCTTTTGATCTCTCCCTTTAGATATTAAAGTTTCCCCCTGCTCGCCCCTCTGCTTGGCAAGCCCCTTAAGGGCTTTCAAACCAATAAACAAGCCCGGAGCTGCTGAGAGGGTGGAAGCTGTTTGCCTTTTTGAGCTGGTGCCCTGTGGCCCGAAGGTCGTGTTTAATCAGCCTCAAGGTTTTGCTTAACATTGACTTGGAGTTTAAAATAGCATTTCAATAACCTCAGCCCCCTCCTGCTCTCCCCCATCAGCCATGGGAGGAGGAAGACAGGGGCCCACGGGTTTAGGAGTTTGTGTGTTTGTTGTTAAGGTTCTGAAGCAAATGAGCTGTGTTTGGCTGGTGGCCACGGTGGAGAGATGCCCTCCTTGTTTCGGGGAGGGGCTTGGCCCTAATGCTAGGACCTGGTCCCGAGTGCACGAAATAATAGACTTATTGTAGCAGAATGCCAGCTGGAGATTGGGGTTGCATTTCTTTCTTTTCTTCTTCTCAGACTCTAAAGATAGCTAATGCTCTTTAGAAGAGGGCATGGAGCCACTCTGGTGTATTTCTCAGTTCAGTTCAGTTCAGTTCAGTCACTCAGTCATGTCCGACTCTTTGCAACCCCATGTATAGCAGCACGCCAGGCCTCCCTGTCCATCACCAACTCCCAGAGTTCACTCAGACTCACGTCCATCAAGTCGGTGATGCCATCCAGCCATCTCATCCTCTGTCATCCCCTTCTCTTCCTGCCCCCAATCCCTCCCAGCATCAGAGTCTTTTCCAATGAGCCAGCTCTTCACATGAGGTGGCCAAAGTACTGGAGTTTCAGCTTTAGCATCATTCCTTCCAAAGAAATCCCAGGGCTGATCTCCTTCAGAATGGACTGGTTGGATTTCCTTGCAGTCCAAGGGACTCTCAAGAGTCTTCTCCAACACCACAGTTCAAAAGCATCAATTCTTTGGTGCTCAGCTTTCTTCACAGTCCAACTTTCACATCCATACATGACCACTGGAAAAACCATAGCCTTGACTAGACGAACCTTTGTTGGCAAAGTAATGTCTCTGCTTTTGAATATGCTATCTAGGTTGGTCATAACTTTTCTTCCAAGGAGTAAGCATCTTTTAATTTCATAGCTGCAGTCACCATCTTCAGTGATTTTGGAGCCCCCCAAAATAAAGTCTGACAGTGTTTCCACTGTTTCCCCATCTATTTCCCATAAAGTGATGGGACCAACTGCCATGATCTTCATTT
Organism: Bos indicus x Bos taurus; assembly: GCF_003369695.1. NCBI lineage: Eukaryota > Metazoa > Chordata > Mammalia > Artiodactyla > Bovidae > Bos > Bos indicus x Bos taurus. The sequence continues at coordinate 42,421,015 of NC_040093.1, forward strand.
TCTGAATGTTGAGTTTTAAGCCCATATTTCTCAGTTACGCCCATAATATTGGATGGAGGGTGAGAATAGTACATTACGGTATTACCTATGAGCTAATTGCAAACTCTCCCAAGACTGAAGCTAATATAAAGCCCTTACTGCTGTTCCTTCCCTGAGAAGGGTCTTTCATGCCACACAATGTCTGGGATGGACATTAACTGCTTCTGCTTGCTCTGGTTCTCCTCCCTCTGATTTTCCCCTACTTCTTGACCTTCCCTCTGAAGGATCTTGGTCCTCCCCTGGTGGCTTGATTCTTCACCCTTGGAACCTGGTGTCACCTAAGACAAATTTTGTTCATCTTACAGAGTCTGCCTGTTAAAAGTATTCTTCCATTGCATTATTATACTTAGAAACACCTTCCTCATCTGGCCAACCAGTGAGTTCATGGACTCATCACCAGTCCAGTATTAAAAAGTTCAGTCATCCAGTATTAATCAGGATGAGTTCATCTGTGTTGCAGCAACAAAACAGCATCCATATCTCCATGCATCAAAACGCAACAGAAGTTCATCACCCATGAAAATTCCTATGCAAATGAAGCTGCTCTCCAGGGCTTCCGGTTCCCCTGCAGTGACTAAGTGACCTAGACAGCTTCCACCCTCTTAACACAAAGCCTCCATGATCACAGAAGAGACAACTGGTAGGTTGACAATCAGCTTTTAAATGCCTTGGCCAACCCAATAATACTTGCTGCTTCTGCTCACAGAACAGCTATAATCACAGGGTCCCATATACTGCAGGAGATCTGGGGCAATATATGGATACTGGATGAGCAGGAAATCCCTTGCCATACAGCCCTGTGTCCACATCTCTGACCCCTCATAATAATCCCTAAGAGGGTGCTAGGATCCTTCCCAGGCTGTGGGAGAATTTACTTCTGAATCTACTGAGAGCCATAAGATGCTACTATCAGGACCCCATTTTCCAGGGCAGGCTGCTTTGTATTTGTTTTTAAAAGATGGTCAGTCAGGGGCAACCATAAGAGGAGACACAGGAGAGGCTTGGGAAAACAAAGTTTAATGTTTATACTCACGGGTCCTAGAGACAGGAGACCCGGCATGCTATGCAGAGCCAGCTGGGAAAGACACCAGGGTGACAGGAGGCAGAAGAATGCACAGGGCAGGGAGCGCTGAGGCCACGTGCTTATTGGGGTTCCCCAGGGACAAGGTGGGATACAGCGAACCACCTCAGATTGGCTGGGGTGAATCATTTCAGCAGGTGTGGGCCGTAGGGGTGGCCTGTCGCTGACTGGCGCCTGGCCCTGGGATGACGAAGGCAGAGGAATGTTGCCTCCTGGAGTGCAAGGGCCACATAGAAAAGGGATGGTGGGCTGGTTAGTTTTCATATCACAGTTCCGTTCCCGACTGGGCCTTTGCTGTCTAGGAATTGGCTACCAGGGAAAAACAGTTGCAACCTAGACAGAAAGTTTTTTTTGTTTGTTTTATTTGCTTATTTATTTTTGGTTATGCTGGGTCTTCATTGCTGCAAGGGCTTTCTCTAGTTGCGGAGAGCGAGGCTGCTCTTCACTGCTGTGTGTGGGCTTCTCATTGAGGTGGCTTCTCTGGTCGTGGAACACGGACTCCAGGGCACTTGGGCTTCAGTAGTTGTGGAGTAGGGGCTCAGTTGTGGAGTAGGGGCTCAGTAGTTGCAGCTCCCAGGAGCTAAAGCACAGGCTCAGTTAGCTGAGGTGCATGGGCTTAGTTGCTCCAAGGCATGTGGGATCTTCCCGGATCAGGGATCAAACCTGTGTCTCCTTCATTGGCAGGCAAATTCTTCACCACTGAGCCACCAGGAAAGGTTTTGTGAGATGTAAACACATCTTAATATACAGAAAATGAAAAAACAAATTTTCCTAGGGCTTTTTTAATAGGGCCTGCCCAGTACCCCGGCCCTAGTGAAAGCAGGAAGTCAAAGTTCAGGCACTTAAGATCCAGGATAAGGGGCAGCCCCATTTTTCACAGGTGGACACTGAGGCCCAGATACACTAGGAGTGGGTCTCTTCCTTTTCCTTCTTTCAGAATTTCTGAAGACCCCAAGACTTCTTGTTCAGAAAAGAGATCCCAAACTCACTCCTCGGTGAGTACCTGGTGACTTGACGTGCTGCCCTGACCTGGAACAGAGCGATTTTTAACCCAAAAGACAGCGCAGAGGGATGGAGTGCAGAGCCCACAGAAGGCTGGAAGGCCAAGAGAGAAGGAGGGGATTTTGGGAAGAGAGCAGGGGTCCTTACTACTGCTTCAAAATCACAGCATCCCTCTCTTGAAAGTGAAAAGTGAAAGTGAAAGTTGCTCAGTCGTGTCCGACTCTTTATAGTCCATGGAATTCTCCAGGCCAGAATACTGGAGTGGGTAGCCTTTCTCTTCTCCAGGGGATCTTCCCAATCCACGGATCGAACCCAGGTCTCTCGCATTGCAGGAGGATTCTTTACCAGCTGAGCCACCAGGGAAGCCCCCTTAAAACCCCCTTCTGACCTGAAACTCTAAATATTCTCTTTGTTTTCAAACCTACTTTGTTTTCTCACTCAAGGTCAATTCTGAAGTATTTTCTTGAAATATTTCAGTTGAGATGAGGGACAAGCCTCTGGGGGCTACTGCCCTGAATGACCTTACTGTTTGAGGCTGCACTATGGGCTCCCCAAAGGGCCTGCATCAAGCAGTTTGCTAGAAAGCCTGGGAAAGGAAGCCCCTACCCCTGGCCCTCACCGCTGAGTGAGCCCTGTCTCAGTCCAGGCAGGTGTGAGCTTCAGTGCTCGAGTGGAAGGGAGCTAGTAATATTCCCTCTGAGCATCTGGAAACAGATGCCTCCAAAACCTGTGGATTACTTTCCTGGCACGCACGACCTACTAATTAAGTTTTACTATTTACCTCTGGAAAGAGAAGGGGCTTCCTGGACTCTGGAGAGGGCCTGACCCCTCCCTTCTCTCCTTCCAATTCTCCACCCCAATCAGGCCTGAAAACTCTTCTGGCTCCTAGAGGGTGGGTGAATTTCTGGGTCTGGAAAAGGGAAAAAATTATATAAGTCCATGCCCATGCCTGCCCTACCCCTCCCCGCAGGCTTCTCCTGAAGGTGAAGAGCAATAACAGAGGGTACGGGGTATGAGAATGAAGTAGTTCAGTCAAAGCGAATTAGCTCCTTCTTGCTACTTGACACTGATCTCTCCGAAGGTCACTTTCCTCATTTATAAAGTGGAAGAAACAATTGCATCTCCCTGTGAGAACTGCTGGGAAGGTTAGAGTGTTTGTGTGGGAGAGTCTGTTAGATGCCCCCTCGATGTCCATTTGCCTTCTCTCATTACCAATAGGCCTGTGAGTCTTTGGGCAGCAAAGCGCCCAGATAAAAGACAATACTTCCTGGTCTCCCTTGAAGCTAGGGATGACCTCTGCGATATGAGTGGAAGTTATTTGTGGTAGCAGAGTTTCCAGGAACATTACAGGGGTCTGCCTTAACTGAGAGACAAGCATACTGCTCTTTCCTCCCCATTTCATTCTCCTCGTGCTGAATGTGGACTAGATGGCTGGAGCTCCAGCAGCCTTCCTGGAGTATAAAGTGATCTTGAGAATAGATCCATGTGCCAAAGATGGTGGAATAAAGAGATGGAGAGGTCACACTGGCCCTGGGCTCTCGGTTTCTGGATTTCTTCTAGGGGATGGAGAATTAGCCTATTTTCGTTTAAGTCAGGGATTCTCAAGCTCTAGCCTGCATCAGAATTATTTGGAGAACTGGTTAAAACAAAGATACCTGGGCTCCAGCCCCAAGAGTTTCTGATTCAGTGGGGGTGAGGCCTCCAGAATTTTTTTTCTAACATACTCGCAGGTGATGCTGATGGTGCTGGTATGCGTAGCACACTCTGAGAATCACTGGTTCAAAAATCATCATGAATAATGTTTTCTATTTTCTGAAGCATAACCCAACCCTAACTTACATAGCAGGGTAAGGGCTTCACTCTAAATAAATGTAATTAATATTTTTGTACAGAATGAGGAAGGTACCTGTTCCCTTCCTAGGACCTAGTTGTGGGAAGAAATTAGAAGCTCAGTGGGCTGGAAGGGAGGGCTAAGCTAGTTTGATGGCCAGCCTTACCCACCCACAACTGAAGGCCAGCCTTGATCTTAAGAACCCCAAGAAGACTGGGTAGACACAAAGTCTATGTGTGGTAAGGTTGAAGCCCCACCTTGCACAGGCCTGTCACATAGCATCTCCTGTTCCTCCAAGTTCCCAGAAACTTAACAATATGCTTCATGATAAGAAGACTTTTTTTTTTCAAAGCAGGGACCATGTGTAGATCCAAGCACTCCGTGTGCACTATCTCATTTAATCCTCACGACCCTCTTCACGGATGAGGAAACTGAAGCTAACAAAGGATAAGTAACTCGTCTGTAGTCACAGAACTACTGAGTGATGAAGCCTAGCTTAGGACTGGAAATACCACACTGTAAAGAGCTACTTAAAGCTGAGTCAGCCCTGCCCTGGCATTGGGCTTTGCATGCATGCTAAGTCACTTCAATCGTGTCTGACTCTTTGTGACCCCATAGACTGCAGTCTGCAGGGCTTCTCTGTCCATGGGATGCTCTAAACAAGAATACTGGAGTGGGTTGCCATGCCCTCTTCCAGGGGATCTTCCCAACCCAGGGATCGAACTTGTGTCTCTTACGTCTCATGCTTGGCAGACAGGTTCTTTACCACTAGCATCACCTGGGAAGCCTGGCATTGGGCTGTGCTTGACTGTATTTCCAGAAATAAGAAAGCAAGAGGGCTTTGAGGCAGCTGGGCCAAGGGTGGGGTGAGTGTCAGGGGCCACCCTCCCGCCTCTGTGTCTGTGGACCCTCACTGAGGACTGAACACCGAGCCCTGGAGAGGATGAGGGGAGGCAGCTTCTCTTCCGGGCAGGTGGGCTGTGTTGATGGATTAGAAAGCATGTCTCTCCCGAGGCGAGGGGGTCAGTGGCCCTGTGCTGCCAGCTGTTCCAATAAAATATGAAGTTCAGAAACTCCAGGCAATCTTCCCTCTCCACTGAGTGATGGCCTTGTAATTGGCTCTCAAGCTGGCTTGATTTATCAACTCCAACCTGGGCAGCCAGAAAAGGATAAATTAGCTCCTGGGGGCTGCCGAGGAGAGCAGGGTCCCTGGGAGCAGCGATGCCATGGGCGTGGGGGCCATTTGTCACCACCAGGCCCTGCTTAATTGTGGGAAGATGAAGCGAGGAGGTGTTGGATTGCACTGTATAAATCACAGTCTCTTGTAGTTCAACCTGGGCCCAGGCACGGGGAGGAGACTCCTGTTTGGAGGAAGTTCCGGAACAGAGACCTGCATCTCTGCCCACCACCGCTTCCCGAGAGAGGCGGCTTGGGTATAGGTTTCAAAGAGGGCCCTTTGGGGAGGACTGGAGAGCTAAGTGGTGTTACAGCCTCAGGGGAATCCCGTGTACTTTGCAGCCAGTGTCCTGGGTTCAAATCATGATTCAGCCACTTACCAGCTGAGGGACAGTGGCTGAGTCACATAACGTCTCCCTGTTGGACATCATAGTTAAGAGCACTGAGTCTGGGACTTCTCTGATGGCCCAGTGGTTAAGAATCCACCTGCCAAGGCAAGGAACAAGGGTTCGATCCCTGATCCAGGAAGATTCCACATGCTGTGGGACATCTAAGCCCATGCGCCACAGCTACTGAAGCCCGTAAACTCTAGAGCCTGTGCTCTGCTACAAGAGAAGCTACCACAATAAGAAGCCCGCACACCATAGCTAGAGAGTAGGCCCCACTTGCCGTAACTAGAGAAAGCCCATGTGCAGCAACAAAGACCCATAGCAGCCAAAATTTTTTAAAATTAAATAAGTCAATAAATAAAGTTAAAAAAGAAAAGAGCACTGAGTCTGGATTTGAATCTGGACTCCGCCCCTTACTGGCTCTGTAGCCTTGGGCAAGTTACTTAATCTCTCTGTGCCTCAGTTTCCTCATCTGAAAAATGGGGATAATAATACTATTGAACTTACAGGACTGTATGAGCTTCCTAGGGCTGCCATGACAAATTGCTACAAACTGGGGGGCTTAAAACAACGGAAATGTATTGGTTTACAGTTTGGGGACTGGAAATCCAAATGCAAGGAGCTGGCAGGGGCATGCTCCCTCCAAAGGCTCTGGGGAAGAATCTTTTCTGGCCTCCCTTGCCTTCCGGTGGCTCCAGAGTTCCCTTGGTGTGTGGCTGTGGCACTCTGGTCTCTGCCTTTGTTCTCCCGTGGCCTCCCCTTCCCTGTCTCCCTCTTCTGTCTCTTATGAGGACATTTGTTATTGGATTTAGGACCCACCCACATAATTCAGGGTGATCTCCGCTCAAGACCCTTAACTCGATTGCATTTGCCAGGATCCTTGTTTCAAACAGGTCACGTTCACAGAACTTAGACATATCTTTTTGGGTGTCACCATTCAAGCAACTACAAGGGCTATTGTGAAAATTAATGAATTAAAGTATTTGCAGGAATATACTCAGCCATAAAAAAGAATGAAATTCTGCCATTTTCAGAGACATGGATGGACCAAGAAACTGTCATACAGGGTGAAGTAAGTCAGAAAGAGAAAAACAAATATATTAACCCACATATGTGGAATTTAGAAAAATGGTACAGACAGACCTATTTGCAAAGCAGAAGTAGAGACACAGACGTAGAGAACAAACATATGGACACCAAACTGGGAGATTGGAGTTGACATATATACACTACTGTATATAAAAAGATAACTAATGAGAACCTACAGTATAGCATGGGGGGGGGGGGAATGGAAGGTACAGTCTGCTTGTAGGACATTTTTTTTAAATTTTATTTAATTTTTAAACTTTACATAATTGTATTAGTTTTGCCAAATATCAAAATGAATCCACCACAGGTATACATGTGTTCCCCATCCTGAACCCTCCTCCCTCCTCCCTCCCCATACCATCCCTCTGGGTCATCCCTGTGCACTAGCCCCAAGCATCCAGTATCGTCCATCGAACCTGGACTGGCATCTCGTTTCATACATGATATTTTACATGTTTCAATGCCATTCTCCCAAATCTTCCCACCCTCTCCCTCTCCCACAGAGTCCATAAGACTGTTCTATACATCACTGTCTCTTTTGCTGTCTCGTACACAGGGTTGTTGTTACTATCTTTCTAAATTCCATATATATGTGTTAGTATACTGTATTGGTGTTTTTCCTTCTGGCTTACTTCACTCTGTATAATAGGCTCCAGTTTCATCCACCTCATTAGAACTGATTCAAATGTATTCTTTTTAATGGCTGAGTAATACTCCATTGTGTATATGTACCACAGCTTTCTTATCCATTCATCTGCTGATGGGCATCTAGGTTGCTTCCATGTCCTGGCTATTATAAACAGTGCTGCGATGAACATTGGGGTACATGTGTCTCTTTCCCTTCTGGTTTCCTCAGTGTGTATGCCCAGCAGTGGGATTGCTGGATCATAAGGCAGTTCTATTTCCAGTTTTTTAAGGAATCTCCACACTATTCTCCATAGTGGCTGTACTAGTTTGCATTCCCACCAACAGTGTAGGAGGGTTCCCTTTTCTCCACACCCTCTCCAGCATTTATTATTTGTAGACTTCTGGATCGCAGCCATTCTGACTGGTGTGAAATGGTACCTCATAGTGGTTTTGATTTGCATTTCTCTAATAATGAGTGATGTTGAGCATCTTTTCATGTGTTTGTTAGCCATCTGTATGTCTTCTTTGGAGAAATGTCTATTTAGTTCTTTGGCCCATTTTTTGATTGGGTCATTTATTTTTCTGGGGTTGAGCTGTAGGAGTTGCTTGTATATTTTTGAGATTAGTTGTTTGTCAGTTGCTTCATTTGCTATTGTTTTCTCCCATTCTGAAGGCTGCCTTTTCACCTTGCTAATAGTTTCCTTTGATGTGCAGAAGCTTTTAAGGTTAATTAGGTCCCATTTGTTTATTTTTGCTTTTATTTCCAATATTCTGGGAGGTGGGTCATAGAGGATCCTGCTGTGATGTATGTCAGAGAGTGTTTTGCCTATGTTCTCCTCTAGGAGTTTTATAGTTTCTGGTCTTACGTTGAGATCTTTAATCCATTTTGAGTTTATTTTTGTATATGGTGTTAGAAAGTGTTCTAGTTTCATTCTTTTACAAGTGGTTGACCAGATTTCCCAGCACCACTTGTTAAAGAGATTGTCTTTACTCCATTGTATATTCTTACCTCCTTTGTCAAAGATAAGGTGTCTATATGTACGTGGATTTATCTCTGGGCTTTCTATTTTATTCCATTGATCTATATTTCTGTCTTTGTGCCAGTACCATACTGTCTTGATAACTGTGGCTTTGTAGTAGAGCCTGAAGTCAGGTAGGTTGATTCCTCCAGTTCCATTCTTCTTTCTCAGGATCACTTTGGCTATTCGAGGTTTTTTGTATTTCCATACAAATTGTGAAATTATTTGTTCTAGCTCTGTGAAGAATACCGTTGGTAGCTTGATAGGGATTGCATTGAATCTATAAATTGCTTTGGGTAGTATACTCATTTTCACTATATTGATTCTTCCAATCCATGAACATGGTATATTTCTCCATCTATTAGTGTGTAGGACATATTTTAAGTTAACCTTAAAAATGCATTCCAGTCTACAGTGCTGTGTATGTGCTCAGTTGCTCAGTTGTGTGACTCTTTGAGACTGCATGGACTGTAGCCCACCAGACTCCTCTGTCCATGGGATTCTCCAGGCAAGAATACTGGAATGCGTTGACATTTTCTTCTTCAGAGGATCTTCCTGACCCAGGGATTGAATCTGCATCTCATGTGTCTCCTGCATTGGCAGGCAGATTCTTTACCACTGTGCCACCTGGGAAACTCTCCCAATACATAGTCAGTCAGTCAGTCGCTGAGTCATGTCCAACTCTTTGCAACCCCATGAATCGCAGCACACCAGGCCTCCCTGTCCATCACCAACTCCCAGAGTTTACCCAAACTCATGTCCATCAAGTCGATGATGTCATCCAGCCATCTCATCCTCTGTCGTCCCCTTCTCCTCCTGCCCCCAATCCCTTCCAGCATCAGAGTCTTTTCCAATGAGTCAGCTCTTCACATGAGGTGGCCAAAGTACTGGAGTTTCAGCTTTAGCATCATTCCTTCCAAAGAACACCCAGGGCTGATCTCCTTCAGAATGGACTGGTTGGATCTCCTTGCAGTCCAAGGGACTCTCAACAGTCTTCTCCAACACCACAGTTCAAAAGCATCAATTCTTTGGCGCACAGCCTTCTTCACAGTCCAACTCTCACATCCATACATGACCACAGGAAAAACCATAGCCTTGACTAGACGGACCTTTGTTGGCAAAGTAATGTCTCTGCTTTTGAATATGCTATCTAGGTTGGTCATAACTTTCCTTCCAAGGGTAAGCGTCTTCTAATTTCATGGCTGCAATACAGTAGGTGCAGACAAACACCGTTTGATCGCCCTTAGATAGGGCACCTAGAATAGCCACAGTCATAGAGTCACAAAGCACACTGGTGTGTGCCGGGGCCAGAGGGTGTGGGGGTGAGTGGGGGAGTCAGTGTAAACACTGGCGGCAGAGTTTCAGTTTAGGAAGGTGAAAAATTCAGGAGAGGGGTGATGGGGAGAGTCACACAGCAATGTGAACGTACTTAATGCCACTGACTTGTCCAGTTAAATATGGTTACAATAAGATGTTTTATATTATGTGATTTTTACAATAAAAAATTTAAAAATATTTGTAAAGTTCTAAGAAGAGGACCTGGCACACAGTCAGAACTATACAAGTATCTGATGCATGAATGTGCATATATATAAAATTGTATATATAACATGGCATGCTGCAGTTCATGCAGTCACAAAGAGTGGGACATAGCAACTGAACAACAACAAAATATATGCTATATATTTAAATATATAATATATTAACATATTTAATATACACACTATATACATTAATATTAATGCATATATTAATATATGTACACTAGCACATATTAATATAATCAGTCTACATTTATATGTACAGAAAATAATGGTACACATTTTATGCAAGTCAGGCTATTGGAAGGATTAGAGCTAATGATGAGCATATAGTAGCTGTCACTGAAACACCCTCCCCCCTTTTTTTTCCTTTTCTCCTTTCTCCATCTCACTTATTTTGCTCCTTTATTGCATCCTGAGTTATTTACCAAACAACAAAAAAAATACATATGCTTACATAAAAAAAAGGTGTGCAAATGTTCATAGAAGCTGCAGTCAGAATGGCCCCAAAGTGGACACAACCTAAGTGCCACACAAGTGGGACACAGATACACTGTGCGTTATCCAGGTGTTGAAATACCACCCAGCAATCAAAAGGAAAGAACAGCTGGGGCAGCAACACGGCCAGTCCCAGATGGAGCAAACGAAATGGCTTGCGATATGTAGGCTCTCATTTCCACAGCACTGTGAAAATAGCTAAAGTCCATGGAAAGAGAACAGATCACTGATTTCTCAGGGTGGGGAGAAGTCTACAAAGTTGGGGGCTGGAGGCAGGAAGAGGGCTGACTCTGGCAGAGGCTGACTCTTTTCTGTTCTTTGTGGTCATAGTGACACAACCGTGTTTATTAAACCAGCAGAGTTGTGTACTCTAAGGGTGCGTTTTTACTGAATGTAAATTATACCTTCATTTAAAACTGAAAACAAAAATTATCTGAAGAAAAGTTTCTATCGCTGCAGAACAAAAGCTGGAAAATCCCCCAATGGCCGCAATGTAAAGGTCTTTCCTAGCGTGCCGGTGTGGGTTCCTGGGGAGACTCAGATGGCGCCCTCCCCTGCTCTGAGCTCAGGCCGGGGGCTTGGTCTGTGGGTGTGTCACCCTGTGTCTGACCATCTGCTGGGTGCCCCGCCTGAGAGACACTGGCCCTCCCCGCCCCTCCCTGTGTGGCCTCTGCTGAACAAACACTGACCCCTGCTGTCTCCATCAGTTCCTCCTTCCTTCCAGCCTGGTCTTGGGGCCAGAAAATTGTGGTCCATTCCCGGGTCCGAGGGGAACTTGGGTGCAGAGGCTGGGGCAAGAGTAGGCAGCCAGCGTTTCCAGCGGGTGGAGGAGGTGCTAGAAAGTCGCTTCCATGCCTGGTGCTGGCACAGGGCAGAGCCAGGGCAAGAAGCCTGGAGCTCTCAGGCCCACCTTGCTGCCAGCTTGCCCAAGGTTCCCAGCCCAGGCCCAGGCGTGGGGAGGAAGGAGGAATCAAGGGATTCTGTAGATGGGGGCACGCCTGGGGGCAGACCGCACCTCTCTGGGCCTCAGTCTCTCCAGCTGTTAGGTGGGACTATCAATCCCTGCTCTCTGACTTCACCCATTTATTCATTTATTGATATGGATATTGAGTACAAGCACAGCAGTGCATCCTGGGATGAGCATCAGTGCAGGACCCTGGCCGCACAGAGCTCATGGACCCACAGGGACTGGGAAGTCCACGTAAATGTGGTGCCGACAAGCTGTGGACACGGCCAGGCCAGGCTATGAGAAGGACCTGCGGCTGGGTTACTGGTTACTCCTTCTTTCTGGGGACAACCTGGAGAACAAGGTGAAGCAAGGCCGGCTGGGAGCCAGGGAGTGGGCTGCAGGACCAGGCAGATTCTGCACTTTCTCGGCAACTTCTCCCTAACCCCCCTGTTTCAGAGCCCCCAAAGATGTCCTCGGATGCTTCTTCTGATGAGATGACCCCAGCCCTCTGGGGCGAAGACAGCCCAGTTACTTCTGGGGTGATGACGTCCAGAGAAAGAGGAGGCTCATGGGGCCAGTGACAAGGGGACTAAGATTATATGATCATGAGTGTACGTACACTTGCCTACCTGGATGTTTGTGTGTAGCTAATGTGCATGTGAGTGTGTGTATGTGTGTAAGGATAAGTGAACTACATGTACGTATGAGAGTGTGTATGTGTGTGTGTAAGGATAAGTGGGCACGGTTGTGTGGATCTCTCAGGCATGAGTGGGTGTAAGTGCATGTGTGTATCTGTGTGCATGTGGGTGTGTGCATAGCATTGTGGCCCGCGCTGGCCTTTGTGTTCCTGTGTGCACGCGCAGTCTCAATCTTGCGTGCATGGCTGCATAAGTTCACGTTTGTATTCCTGGACCTGCGGGGAGATGGCATGTGTCTGTGTGGGTCTGTGAGGGCGTTTGTGCTGTGTGTTGGGGGAGCCTCCAAGAGTGTGTTTGTGTGTGCATGGTGGGGACAGGGCTGCCAGGATCCAGACCTCCTCTCCCTTCCCCAGGACCCTGTCTGAGGAGGGGGCTGCTACCCCAGCTGCCAAAGGCTGAGAGCCCAGGGAAGCACATCCCAGCCTTCTTCCAGGGACTGGAGGTGAGGGGAGGGTGACACCGGAGCCTCCCCAGGTAAGAGCAACACCCCGGCGGGGCAGGGCCAGGCAGGGCACGGTCGGCCAAACACTGACAAGCTCCCTTCATGTGGTGGCTTGGGCCTATTTCTGTCTTGTTTGGCTCATCCTGGCCGGGTGTTCCCGCCCAATAATGCCCCGTTTCTCCACCCGGCTATTTCGGCCGAGGAATGTGCTGTTTGTGTCTCAAGCAGAAAACCAAAAACCCCCATTATGGTTAGCTGTCCTGCGGCTCCGAGCAGCCACTCACTTATTTAGGTTTCTCCTGGTCTATATTTGTCGACGGATGACATGTTGAACTTGGAAGGCATGGCGTGGGGGTGGGGGACCAGGGCCTCTTTAGGGAGGGAGGCGGGGTTATCCTCTCGGCCCTCCCCAGGGTGGGGGGCAGTGTTTGACTTCTCCGCTAGGGGGCGCTGGCCTTTTTGCTCTCCTCTCCACCCTGAGTCGCCCAGTGGCCCCTGTGCGTGGGCCCTCAAGACCTTTGGATTCAGCATGTGGTCCAGGCCAGCCCTCTGTTCTCCCTGCTGGCCTCAGCTGCAAGACTGCCCCCCATCCCAAGCGCACCCCACTTGACCCCCACAGCATTTCCCCCAGGCTGGCGGGTGGGTAAGGTATGGAATCTAGAATGAAACTGTCTGATATAAACCTTGGCTCAGCCATCTCCTGGCTGGGTGGCTCAATGAGTTACTTATCTTCTTCCTGTTGTTATCCCTTCATCTCTGAAGCAGGAGGAATCCTCTATTTCGCTGGTTTAAGACACACATTTTCACACTCTGATGATGGCCACACAATCAGTGAAGCATGGCGTCGTTTAACTGGCCACATTTTTTCCTGTTTTCATGATAAATACATAGAATAATGACGTGGTTTATAATCAAAGGCATTCAGCGTGCTATGAAATATGCTAGTATGAATACTAGTGCTATTACAGATGGCACATTTAAATTAAGATAACATAAGGAGGTTTTAATAAAGGAGTACAACACGTGGATAGGATATAGGGCAACCACAGGCCATAGTGAGATACCTGGGGCTAGCAAGAGAAGGGCTGTTATGATCTCAGACTTCAAGACAGATGTTGGGGAAGTGCATCTTAGAGCTATGAAGGAGACAATTGGTACAGATAACCATTGAGAGCAGTTACCTTCGCGTGGGGTGGGTGGTGGGGGTTGAGTGGCGCACAGCCAGGTAGAGGCAGGCTACTGGCTACTGGCTCTACTGTCTGTGTGATTTAGGGTAACTTATTTATTCACGTTTTAGTTTATGTGCTCAGTCACTCAGTTGTGTCCAACTCTTTACGACCCCATGGACTGTAGCCCACTAGGCTCCTCTGTCCATGGGATTTTCCAGGCAAGAATACTGGAGTAGGTTGCCATTCCCTTCTCCAGGGGATCTTCCCAGCCCAGAGACTGAACCCGGGTCTCCTGCATTGAGCTACCAGGATTGTTGCCCAGGCTTAAACAGGAAAAGACAAACTGAGTGTTTAGAACTTCTTAGTAAACTGAAGTTGCTCAGCTGTGTCTGACTCTTTGTGACCCCATGGACTGTAGCCTACCAGGCTCCTCCGTCCATGGGGTTTTCCAGGCAAGAATACTGGAGTGGGTTGCTATTTCCTTCTCCAGGAGATTCTCCCAGCCCAGGGATTGAACCCGGGTCTCCTGCATTGTAGGCAGATGCTTTACCATCTGAGACACCAGGGAAGTTATCAGTAAAGAGTGCCTAGCGTTGTCTTCATCATTCTGATAATGGTGCCTCTAATATTTAATATTTCTTTCTGTCTTGGTGTTCCAAGCTGTCCTGGTTCCCATCCTAACTCCCTAACTAACTGGCTCTTCACCTCCCTGTCTGTTTTGTGAACTACTTGGTATCCCTGCAATGAGGTGTTTTTTTTTAATTGGGGGATAGTTGCTTCCCAGCGTTGTTAGTTTCTGCTGTATGACAAGGTGAATAAGCTATGCTCTGCGGTGTGCTGTGCTTAGTTGCTCAGTCATGTCCAGCTGTTTGCAACCCTATGAACTATAGCCTGCCAGGCCTCTCTGTCCATGGGATTCTCCAGGCAAGAATACTGGCGTGGGTTGCCATGCCTCCCTCCAGGGGATCTTCCAGACCCAGGGATTGAACCTAGGTTTCCTGCATTGCCAGCGGATTCTTTACCATCTGAACCACCAGGTTAGCCCAAGAATACTGGAGTGAGTAGCCTGTCACTTCTCCAGGGGAACTTCCCAACCCAGGAATTAGACCGGGGTCTTCTGCATTGCAGGTGGATTCTTTACCAGCTGAACTATCAGGAGAGCCCAAATCAGCTATATGTATACATATATCTTCTCCCTCTTGAATCTCCCTCCCACCCCCACATCCCACCCCTCTAGATCACCACAGAGCACCGAGGTGAGTGCCCTGTGCTATACAGTAGCTGCCCATTAGCTATTTTACACATGGTCGTGTATATATGTATATTTGTTCATTGGGTTTTTTTGTTTTGTTTTGTTTTTCTGCTTAAGTTCGCTCAAGTTGATTTCTGTTGCTTGCCACCAGAAAACCTTAATGCTACAGGGACACAGCAGTGATGTAGGATTGAGTCAGGGTCCTCCCCAGCAGACACTAGTGATGCATAGTCTCTGCTTACTGCTGAGTGCCAGCCCCCACCCTACCCCTGCCCACCCCTCCCCAGCCCCTACAGGACTAGAGTGCAGAAGACAAGCTTCCATGGAGACGCTCTGATTGACATGGGAGTAGAGGGTCAAGAGCCTTGCTCCTTTCACTTGTCCCTCCTTCCTTTTCCCTTCTTCAACCCCCAGCACCTCAGTCCTAGAATCTTCTAGAACACTGGCTCCCCAACAATTGTGTCCACAGCCCATTTTGGCCAAGCTGAAGCCCGCAGACCCTCTGTCTTATCCTATCTGACAGCCAGAAGGAAAAAGGAGGCAGTGATGACATGAAAGGGCCCCCGTGGGAGCACTGCAGAAGCTTATGGATATGTTCTGCGAGAGAAATAAGGGCACAGGGGTGATTCAGAGCCAAACAGCAACACCTACATGTTTCAGAGTCTGGTAGTTATTGGAAAATCATGGGCCCCACACTCCACTGGTGCAAATATGCCTCCCTGCATGCTGTGGGGTTAACCAACCACCCGCCACAAGCTGCAGTGATGACGAGGGAACCAAACCAACAGTGATTCATAATTAAATGTAAGAATAGCAGCCACTGAAAACCAGGACCAGCCCAAGGCAGCCCTGACAGGGCCCGAGCATCTCGCATGTGAGATCCCGGCCTGTGGGAACATGTGGTAGCATTTTGTGATGCTGCCAAGCCTTGCACGGCAGCCCATCTTCTTTGCCAAATGCTGAATCAAGTCTTCAGGAAGCTCTCCTAACCTGCTAATTTTCGGTTATAAATACCAAGTTTTGGTAACCCTTGTTGACTCACTGGATCTGTTAGTGAGTGGCTATTTGTTCGGATTGTGTATCCTTTGCTGGAGGAAGGCTCTTCCCTTGGAAAGTCATTCACTCTAGATCCTTAAGTTGTACGGAAAATAGCCTGAAATAGTCACATAAAAGTTGAAAGACCTGGGTTCAAGACCTGGTCATATACCATCTGAGCCTCCAAGTCTCATGAGAAATCACTACAGGAAGTCATATCAACTGCTGCTCTGGCTGCCCTGGGCAAAGACCTCAGAGCTGGCGTATAAGGAACTTTGCACCGCACTGGAGTGGGGATTTCATCAGACAGGCAGCAGGGCTGGGAGATCCAATAGCTTGGAGGAAATTGTGAAGAACCTGGTTCCTTTGTCTCTCCACTCTGTCTTCCTTGGCATGGCTCCGCTTCTCCATGAGTTATTCTGAGAAGCAAATGTACAAGGATGTGATTAGGGAACCACCAGCTGACCCTGAGCGAGGAGAGAGGGCAGTGAGGTTGGGTGGGACTGTCCTGGACCTCCAGGCAGGCCTGCAGAAGGGTCAGTAAAGCTGTTGGGGAGTTTAAGAGCCACAGTCCCCAGGTCACCATTGGAGGAGTCTCCGTGGATCCAGCTTGGCTTAGTAGCCCTGCCACATTCATTCATTGGCTGGGAGCAGCCCGTGGGGGGAGTGGCCTGGGTATACAGATGGAGATGGATCTTGGAGCTCAGCAGTTGCTGCCCTTGGACCATTATGGTCCCTGTGGTTAGAGGTCGGCTAGGGAAAGCCTCCACTGAGCTTTGTAGTGATGCTGCTTCCCCCCAAATCCAGTGTCTTCTTAATGGCCTTGGTGGATGCCGTGCCTGCTGGGACCTTTTGTGGAAGTGAGTCCTCTAATGGCTCTTCCCACCTCTCATGAGATCCACTTCAGCACACCCACCTCCTTCAGCTTGCGTCTCTCCCTCCACCTCCTGCCTGGGGCAACTCAGACATTTCCACTGGGACTCTTGTGAAGATCGAATTGAATAATAATTTTAATTTTTAAAAGTTAATTTTGGCTGTGTCACATGGCATGTGGAATCTTAGCTCCCTGACCAGGGATCGAACCTGAACCCCTTGCATTGGAAGGCGAAGTCTTAACCACTTTAAGACTTTAAATTAATCTAGAAAATAACAATAGATCCTAAGATGAAATACTCTAGAAAATAACCCAGTTAACACAAAAATAATTTTGAGAGATTTCTCTACTGAGACGCTGTTTCCTCTAGGCTTCTAGTAACCACCCTGGTAGTGAGTTTGGCCCATTTTCTGGGGTCCTTGGTGGCACAGTGGTAAAGAATCCACCTGCCAATGCGGGAGATGCAGGTTTGATCCCTGAGTCGGGAAGATCTCCTGGAGAAGGAAATGGCAACACACTCTAGTATTCTTGCCTGAAAAATCCCATGGACAGAGGAGCCTGGTGGTCTAGAGTCCATGGGGTCGTGAAGAGTCGGACACAACTGAGCGACTCAGCCTGCACATTGGGGTCCTTGCTGGGGTGTGAAACCTTCAGGCCCCAAGAAAGTGCCCTCGATCAGTGAATTCTTGTTTATCTAGCTTTATATTCCAGCCATGTTGAACAAGATGACTTAAGCCCAAGCCTAGGAGCCCCATGGTGCTGCCTGTGCCATGACACAGTGCTAATTCTCACATTCTTTAACCACATAGCCTCTTCCTGTCATCTCAGGCTTGGCACTAATGTGGGCTTTCACCCTAGTGATCAGCTTCCCAGGGGAAGCATTTGTTGCCTGGTTGGGGAGATGCTTTGTGGCGTTTCCTAGCACAGAAGAGGTGCCAGCTCTTTTTAGGGAAGGGCAGGTCACCTCTGCAAACCTTGAGGGCCCAAGGGAGTTGTAGAATCCACTTTCTCCAGGACATCCACCCGGGAGCCCCTGTTCCATACTTCAGGGTCCCAGGTTGTCCCAACCAGGGTGCTGACCTTTGCGTCACTGAACTGCTTTGATGCTGCATTGGACATCCGTGGAGTCATGCAGTTCTTAAAACTGAGCCCTCTACCTCTGCTCAGCTGTGTCCACCCTTCCCCGGCAGGTGATAAAGGACTCTTTCTGAGCTACCACCAAAGCCCTCTGGTCCTCACACTTGCTATTAACTGCCTGGGAATTACTGTCAGTCTTGCATTATCCACCCATAAGCTGCAGGGATCAGCACAACTTAGCATCAGCCAGCCAGCTCCGCTGTCTTTGTGGGTATTGCTCAGCTCATATATTTCAAATGCCTGCACCATCGCACGGGCCTCAGCATCTACCTCCACTAGTATGCTTTCCCAGGTCGTCCCAGTAATATCTTTGACAATTGAGCTGCCACTTTGTGCAGGGGTTATCCTGCTCTACCACTGACCAGAAGAGCATCCTCTTCTCCCGCCAGGTGCTGGGAGAGTCAGTCCTGCATCCTCATCTTACCACCTGTTGTCTCAGGCCACTCCTGGTACCCCAGGAGTTAGAGTCTGAAAAGAAGATGCCAAAGGAAGAGAGAGGAGAGGAAAGTTGGAGAAAAGTCATAGATAGCAATGCAGTCTCAGTGTGGTTTGTCAGGGGCTGAGAGCAGCCGGTGGGAAGCAGGACATTGGCACAAAGGTGGTGATGGATTTCCGAGCAGACAGGACATATGCCCACCTCTAAAGCAACAAGAATTTCATGGAATGCCATGTGTTGAATGGCTCAAATCAGCCAGAGTTTCCTCCTGGAGCCAGAAATGGGATGGAGGGATCCTGAATAAGACCCATGCTGTCAGGAGGAAGGAAAAGGCAGGAGTGCTGGGAAGGCCACCAACCATGTCCACTACAGAAGCCACCGTAGAAAGAACAAGACCTCATCTTCTTGCAGATGAAGGAGGCAGGGGTCTAGAGTGGAGGTGAGAGAGGTGCTCCCAGGCTCTCACTGTGAACTGGGCCTAGACAGGACTGGGAGCTGTTTCGGGTCCCTCCCACCAGGTTTCACACCACCTCTTCCTGGCAGCTTCGCAGTGCCCAAGCTGCATCAGGTCAAGAGATCTGGACCTTGCTTCTTACTGAGCTGGCCGGGTACAAACCCGCCCTTCTCAGGATTCTCAGCTGTTTGGGATTCTTGAGCATCACCTGGGGTCTGGCCACTTCTCCCTGGAACACTGGATCAGCTCTGGGGGTGGGAGGCGGGTACTCACAGCCAGCTCTTCTGAGATATTTTTAGAGCAATTAAATGCAGCAATAACTCCTCACTTTCTCTTAAGGCTCATTTCCTATTTCTCTATTAAAGGGAATAAAAGCCCATCCTGGAAGGATGCCCGACACCCTCTTTGGGGAAGGATGTGGGACCGGATGCCAGGCAGTGCTGGTCAAGGTCAGATGGAGTTTGCCTGTGAATCCCCCAGGAGGCTTGTTTGATGAGTAGCCACCTCCATCTCAGCAGGCTCTTCTGAAGTGATGTCCGAGTTTCTTCCACTAGGACCTGGGCACCAGGATGGTTCAACAATGGGGACCAGCCTTCCTGGTGTGGCTCAGGGGGCTGTGTTAGCTCCATCTTAAATGTACCACCTAAATTATCCTCAGGCTTCCCAGGTGGTACAGTGGTAAAGAATGTACCTGTCAACGCAGGAGACACAAGAGATGCAGATTTGATCCCTGGGTCAGGAAGATCCCCTGGAGTAGGAACTGGCAACCCACTCCAGAATTCTTGCCTGGAAAATCCCATTGTCAGGGAAATCTGGTGGGTTACAGCCTATGGGGTTGAAGAGAGGTGGATACAGCTGAGCATGCACACATACACATCATCTTTGCTTTTCTGCAGCCTGTCAGAAAGTCTGTATTTTGACATTTTCTCTTGTTGGATAAGCAGAGGGTTAATGCCATCCTTAGACATTTGCTCTTGGGGGTTGTTGCTCTGCAAGCCACCTACGTTAAAAGAGAAGTACTCCTTAGAAAGAAGATCTAACGTCAGTGTGACTTAGTTGGGAAAGAGCGTTGGACCTGGGCTTGGAGGCTTGCACTTGAAACCTGCTTCTGCCATTTAAGAGGTGAGCAATCTTGAACAAATTGTTTCTCCTCTATGAGTCTAAGTTCCCTCACATATCTATCCGAATACTTATCTTCACAGGCCCTCTCCTGGGGATCTTGTGAAGATGAAATTGAATAATAATTTTAACTTATAAAAAATAAATTTTGACTGCATCACACGGCGTGTGGAATCTTAGCTCCCCGACCAGGGATCAAACCTGAACCCCCTTCGTTGGAAGGCAAAGTCTTAACCACTTTAAGACTTTAAATTAATCTAGAAAATAACAATGAGATTCTAAGATGAAATACTCTAGAAAATAACCTGGTTAACACAAAAATAATTTTGAAAGATTTCTCAAAAATAATAAAATCTAAATAAAGCAATCTAGAAAATCATCTAGAAACTAAAGAAATGAGATAATTTGTTGTGAATGTCTGCAAAAGATAATTTAAAAAGTGTTACTAGGAAAATGAAAAGGAGGGCATCTAGACTTGTCTGAATCTTGTTTGATGAGTTGAATCCATTGATCAAGCCCTCAGATGCTGTGTTAATATCATGTTGCTTGGAAGTAAAGTGAAAGTCAATCAGTCGTGTCCAACTCTTTGCGACCCCATGGACTATACAGTCCATGGAATTCTCCAGGTCAGAATACTGGTGTGGGTAGCCATTCCCTTCTCCAGGGGATCTTCCCAACCCAGGGATCGAACCCAGGTCTCCCGCATTGCAGGCGGAATCTTTACCAGATGAACCACCAGGGAAACCCATGGAAGTAAAGGGTTCCCCTGGATTTCCATACTTATCTCATGGTGGATCAGTTATGAAGGTGTGTGATTCATCACTGATCCTTGAACACACTTCAGAGGCTCTGCTGCATGCCAGCTCTTGGCGGGCAAAGCCTGTATTTCCCTAACAAGGAACACCCAGCTCAGCAGCCCTCAATGTGGGAGATATAAGATCCAGCTGATGAGTCATAGAGACCCCCAGCCGTGGCCAGGAACGTGCCAAGGAAAATCTCCCCAACACCGTTAATGGAATGCTTACCCCCAAGTCAGAGCCTTGCCCCTGGAGGGGCGTGTTTTAAATTTTCCTCTCGTCAGATTCCATGTGTCCCCCTCTGCACCCCATACCGACTCTTCTGAGTCACAAGCATTTATAGCTTTCGACTACTCAAGTCTATATTAATTAAAGAGCAGACTCAAGATAGGAGAGCCAAGTGTCTTATTTCATAACGTAGATAATGTTAGAGATTTTAATTTACAAGGAGAGCAGAGACCGGGGTCTGTCTGCTGCAGAAAGAGCCGCAGAAAGCTTCTTAGTTTCTGAATCTGATATCTCGAGACTCTCTGAGTTGCCATAAATTCTGATAAAAATGTCTTCCCAGCGGCAAAAGATAATTTTTATAAGCTTTTGGAAGGGGACTAATAAAGCAGTAATCTACCGTCTTCCATTATTTAAAGACCTGGCTTGAGGGATGTGATTTGTAAGGGTTTTTATATATAAATATATAGATGTATATTAATTATATGTCTCAATCCATCACCCTCTCTGTAAAGGAACTGTGGCAGTGAGCTTTGGTTTTGCCGGGTCTGGCCTCTTGCCTCAGCTGGAGCTGGAAAGATCTGTCTCTGACACCTAGCCCTGCCGATCTCCACGCCTCCAGAAGAAGTGATCAAAGGTGGTGGTGCAAACTGTCTGCATCCCTCCCCTGGACCCATGTGATAACCTCAAGGTTACAATTCATGTCTGACAAACATGATTCCACTGTGACAAGGCCCGGTGGCGATGAGGGCAGCTTAGTCATCATCTGACAACAGACTCATGTTGGGGACCTTCCCATCTGCCCCTTGCCCGAGTATGCTAGCTCCAGGGTTATCATGCAGACACCAGCCTGAGCAGCCAATAACAACCAGCTTAAGCTCAGAGCCAGGGAATGCAGTCCTTGCATCTGACTCCAGGGGACCGGGACCCCTACTGGGTGAGGCAAAGCAGAATTTCAAGGCTGTGGGATTTGTGTGGCTTATTCTGTGAGAACCCTCCATGCCCCTGTAAAGGGCTTGAGATGCTGCAGGGTCAATCAATATATGGTCCAAGTCCCTGCCCATTAGTCTCTCTGACTCAGTCAAGCCAAGACGCCTTGGGATGGTGACAAAGAGCTGAGTGAAGATGTTCCTTAAAGGGACAGAAGTTATTCTGTATCTGCTGTTTCCCCCGTGTCCTCTTATGCTCTGAGAGCACAGGGGACCCAACACCAGGAAGATGCCGGTGAAAGTGGTGGTATTTCACCCTCAACCTGTTCTCCCTTCAACCTCATGGTCTATGACCCCTCAGTGTGATAGGTAAGGAAACAAGTGCAGACTAGTGAGATCCAGGGGCAGAAGCAAGATTCAAATCCAGGCCTCACTGACCCCAGAGGTTATGTGGTATTTGTATTTCAATACAAACATTGACATATAGATAAGGAGAATAAATTTTTAAAAAGAAAAGAGAGAGGACTTCCCTGGTGGTCCCGTGGTTAAGACTCTGCTCTGCCAATGCAGGGGGCATGGGTTCGATCCCTGACTGGGGAACTAAGTTCCCACATGCCTCTGAAAGGGGTGACTAAAAGTTGTTTTTTTTTTTTTTTAAAGGAGGGAAGGAGAGAGAGAGGAGGAAGGAGGAAGGGCTCAGCAAATTTGAACTAGCCACCTGGATTCGTTGCCGATTGCTGTACTAAAAAGGAGGAGCGCGTCTATTTGGGGGAAATGGCCCACACACGTGAAGGGCAGGCATAGAAAACCCTCTGAAGCCTGCAAAAACTCTGCAAGAGACCCTGAATGACAGCTCGCTGGAGAGCCCAGGGCTGAAGCCAGGAAGATGACAATAGAGACAAGGTCTGGCCATCATTTCCAAAGCAAGAGGTCTCCTCAGCTCTATGGCAGAGAAGTACCCTCCAGGGATGCCTGTTGGCCTCCTCCCAGCCGAGGCTGGACCAAGAAATAGTTGCTCTCTGGCTGTACCAGGAGCCTGGACCAAGTTGCAGGGCTTGTCACTTTATCTTCAGCCCCTGCTCTGGGAGCCATGGTGTAGCTTCAAGGCTTGGATAGCAAGACCTTGGCATTATGGGCATTATGATCCCCTGAGTAAGATGAGAGAGGTGAAGCAAGGGTTTTCCCATCGTGAAACCAGCAGCAACTGACTTCCTGGGATGTCCAGACCTCCTACTGCAAAGCTCACACACTGGGGCCATGTGTGGCTGAGGTCAAGGCAGCAGCTTCTCCCAATCTGTGAAAGCCCAGATTTCCTAGAAGTCAGCAGCAGCCTTCCCAACTCTTGCTTTCTCCCCACCCCCTAGCACCTTTCAAGAACTACACCATTTCTCAATGTCTTGAATTAAAATCCTCCCTCCAGGTAATACCCAGGGTGATGCCCTGGCTGAACCCTGAGTGAGACAGGAGACCAAACTGGAACGGCCTGCCACCCAGAGGAACAGACACCTAATCCAGTTTTGCAAAACTAAGGGACATCTGAGTATACAGACTGATAGTCATAGTCACTACATGCTTTTGAGATAGTTGGGGCCCTCAGGGGTGAGCAGTGCTCCTACCCCATTGCAGATCTCGACATTTACAAGGGACTTTCACGGCCACCACTGACCCCATCAGCAAGCCTACAAGGTGGCCACGATCCCCGTCAGTGGATTGTTGTTGTTAATTTGCTAAGTTGTGCCTTACTCTTTGCGACTCTGTGGGGTGTAGCCCGCCGGTCTCCTCTGTCCATGGGATTTTCCAGGCAAGAATACTGGGGTGGGTTGCCATTTCCTCTTCCAGGGGATCTTCCTGACCCAGGAATTGAACCCATGCTTCCTACTTGGCAGGCGAATTCTTTACCCCCGAGCCACCAGGGAAGCCTATTCCTGAATTAGAAACATGGATCTCTGGGATAGGAGCAAATGGAACCAAGGTTTGGACCCTCCATTAGTCTGATCGGGCTGCAAACAAATACCACAGACTGGGTACCTTAAACAACAGAGATTTATTTTCTCCTGGCTCTGGAGGCTGAAAGTCCCAGGTCAGGACTCAGCCTGGTTGGTTTCTGGTGAGAGTTCTCTTTGTGGTGTGGGCTTCCCTGGTGGCTCAGACAGTAAAGAATCTGCCTGCAGTGTAGCAAACGTGGGTTCGATCCAGGTCGGGAAGATCCCCTGGAGAAGGGAATGGCTACCCACTCCAGTATTCTTGCCTGGAGAACTCCATGGACAGAGGAGCCTGGCGGGCTACTGTCCATGGGGTCACAAAGAGCTGGATGTGACTGAGTGACTCACACTTCCACTTTCTCTTCCTGGTGTACAGATGGCATCTTCTCTCCTTGTCTTCACGTGGCCCTGCCTCTGTGTGTGCACAGGGAGAGGGAGTGAGCTCTCTGATGTCTCTTATTTTTTAAAAAAAATTATTGGAGTATAGTTGTTTTACAACGTTCTTTTAGTTTCTTCTGTACAGCAAAGCGAATCCGCTACACGTGTACGTATATACCCTCTTTTTTCGATTTCCTTCCCATTTAGATCACTACAGGGTGCGGAGTAGGGTTCCCTGAGCTACACAGTAGGTTCTCATTAGCTATCTATTTTATACATAGTATCCATAGGCACCCCATTGATGTCCATGCATTTGTTCTCCACGTCTGTGTCTCTATTTCTGTTTTGTAAATATCATCTGTACCGTATTCCTAGATTCCACACATACGCATTAATATATGATGTTTGGTTATCTCTTTCTGACTTACTTCACTCTATATGACAGACTCGAGGTCCAGCCACATCTCTACAAATGACCCAGTTTCATTCCTTTTTATGGCTGAGTAATATTCCATTGTATACATGTACCACATCTTCTGTATCCATTCCTCTACTGATGGACATTTAGGTTGCTTCCATGTCCTGTCTATTGTAAATAGTGCTTCAGTGAGCACTGGGGTGTTTGTGTCATTTTGAATTATGGTTTTCTCTGAGTGTATACCCAGTAGTGGGATTACTGGGTAATATAGTAGTTCTGTTCTGGTGTCTCTTCTTATAAGGTCTGATCCTATAGATCAGGCCTCATCTTTAGGATTGTCTTTAACCTTAATTACTTCCTGAGAGGCTCTACTTCTGAAGACAACCATATTGTGGGGGAGAAGGCTTCAGTATAGGATTTTGTGGGACATAAACATTCAGTTCATAACACACCTCTAGCTTGCTGTTCATCACATCACACCAGGAAACTGAATGCATTAGGGAGAGGCGTCTGAGGAGGGTGAAAAAGAAGGAAAGAAAGGATTGGGGTGAAGGTCTTTGCCTAATTTCAGCCTAAATCAAAGTGCCACACTACTTTCCCAGCCTTGAAGCAGACACTCCCCCTCCTCCCACCCCCAACCAATGTATTGAATCTGGAAAGTCTGTCTACAGGCAAACTGCAGAGGCTTTTGCTTGGCCTGCTTAATATCTTTTAGAAATCTGAATTTGTCCCTCATATTTAAAGCTTGGAAGGCTTCCTATAAAAACCTGGGTTTCTGGCTGCTCTTGAAAAATCAGATTATTTCTCACTGGGACTGCGTGTCAACCTAGCAACCATCAGCCTGAGTTCCAGAGTGACCTCTTCTGATGGAGCATCTGACCTATTCCCTCGCTCGCCCCCCAGTCCCCACCACTGGTCTGGGCCAGGCCCCCACCCTGGCCCTTCTGGGAACACACTGGCCCTGTGGGCCTGGGGAAGGTGGGGTGCCATGGAACAACTCGCCCTCCCTGAGCTTCTCTGTAGAGGTGACAGCGCAGCATGGGTCCTCTTTGATTCCAGGGCTGCTCATTCAATGTCCAGCTGCTCCTTTCCCCCACGACAATATCGCATAATTCACATGAAAGCGGGTTAATATACAGTCAGGAAATTCAGACACACGATATGACTTCTAAGGGCCTTTTTATTTGTATGGGAAAAAGGAGCATCCCAAAATATTCACTGCTCCTCCCCACTGGGGTTTGAAGATCATCCTTCAAGACCTTGTCCCCCCGACCATTGGATGCTAACCAGAGAATCCTGAGGGCTGAGGGTGGGTGGCTTCCTGGGCACCCCACGCTGGCTGCCAGCAACCCAAGCCTTCCATGTAAAGAGTCCGATCTTCGCGTTTATTTATTATTAAAAACTCAGTCTCTAGCTCTGAATCCTTTACTGTTTTTTGGCTCTTGCCTGAAGCCTCTCCCACCACCCAGTTCCTGTGATTATCTGTGTTGAAAAGTTTCCTTTCCTGACCCAAGAGGAAGCAGGCCTGTTACCCACTGTGCTGTTTAGCCCTGAAGAAAGTAGGCTGAGAAAATGGTAATGGTTCCCCATCCTCCCACGCGGCTCCCTGCTCCTTAGCTGCGTGACCTTGGGCAAAGCAGTTTACCTCTCTGTGCTTCTGATCGCTCATCTGTTAAGTGTGTTTTGCCACACCTCAGGGAAAATCTACTGCGATCACGGATGAGGAAAAAATTTTGAAAGACAGAAAACAATAAATAAAGCTTAACCACAGTGACTTTGTCAGGAGCCCTAAAAGGAGACACTTCCCTGGTGTCTCAGCTGGTAAAGAACACTTCTGCCAATGCAGAAGACCCATGAGACATGGATTTGATCCCTGTGTCAGGAAGATCCCCCGGAGAAAGAAAAGGCAACCCGCTTCAATATTCTTGCTTGAAAAATTCCATGGACAGAGAAGCCTGGTGGGCTACAGTCCATGGGATCACAAAGAATCAGACATGACTGAGGACGACTGCGTGTCTCCTAAAAGGAAACAGACAATGATTCCAAACAGGTAACAAAAGACAAGGTTAATGAAAGGACAAAGGAGTGGGATGGTTTGAGGACACTGACAAGGGACAGGGCAGCCCCCTGGGGATGTATCTGTGAAGGTCTAAGCAAAGAAGCAACTCTCACAGAACCCAGGAGTGGGCTGAATTAAGAGGGCTGTCTGGGAGGAGCAGTGGCCTTCAGCATGGCATGCAGACAACCCACGGTGACCTGACGAGGGTGGGGAAGCTGGAGGAGTAAATATCCCAGTGTGCTTCACCCCTTCCCCTCTGGTGTGTGTTGGGACTTCCAATGGCTAAACCCACCTAGAAGCAAGAGAGTGAGGGAGCTCCTTGGTCCTGTCTTAGACATCAGTTTCGCAAATCCCAGAGCAGGGTGGAGAAGAGTGGAGATTGGATCTGGAGGGGCAAACAGAAGATGTCTGGGACCACCTGGGAGTAAATAGTCGCTGTGTTTTTAAAGTGCTGCAGACATCATGTCAATGCTTTGTATCACCATCTCACTCTTCTCACCAGCCCAGGGAGGTGGGGACTCATTTATCCCCATTTTACATATGAGCGGACTGAGGCTTAGACAGGCAAAGTGACACCCTCAGTTACTAAGTGGTAGAGGCAGGAATCGAACCTAAGAGCCTGGATTCCTTGAGAATGTTGCTGTGTCATCTCTTGGATAGAGAGTGAGAGAGACACTCATTGTATCATCATCCTAGATCACAGCACATATTGAAGCTTTCTGCCTTGTTCAGTATTCAGGGATCACTTCCTGTCTTCAGGCTTCCCTGGTGGCTCAGATGGCAAAGAATCTGCCTGCAATGCAGGAGACCCGGGT
Organism: Bos indicus x Bos taurus; assembly: GCF_003369695.1. Lineage (NCBI taxonomy): Eukaryota > Metazoa > Chordata > Mammalia > Artiodactyla > Bovidae > Bos > Bos indicus x Bos taurus. The sequence continues at coordinate 42,448,475 of NC_040093.1, forward strand.
TTGATCCCTGGGTCAGGAAGAAACACTGGAGAAGGGAATGGCAACCCACTCCAGTATTCTTGCCTAGAAAACTCCATGGACACAGGAGCCTGGTGAGCGACAGTCCGTGGAGTCGCAAAGAGTTAGACCTGACTGAACAACTAACACTTCCACTTCCAGACCCTGTACTCAGCACCATGGAGATATGCTGTCCTGGCCTCAAGGGCATATAACATAACCAGGAGCCTGCTGAAGGCAGGAAGCAGAGCCACCAATGCAGGTGTGTGTGGTGGATGGGATGGTCTATCCAGATGGAGAAGAACGTAAGGCTCAGAGGATAATGAGATCAGGGGATCGAGGAGACAGTCATTCCTCTTGATGACCCCAGGGCTTCCGCAGGGTGGAGCCTCTTGTCAATAGATGGGGAAGTAAGTGGGAAGGTGGTGGAGACAAGGAAGGAGTTCATTTTTGGTTGCCTGCAGAACATCCAGACACGTCCAGCCAGCTGTTGGACAGTGCGGGGCTTCAAGCAGGTTATTTAGCTCCTATTTCCTAAGAAACCAAAAAAGGGTTGCTTTCCCTTTTTTCAGTCATCCATGAATTCACAGAGAGGTCAGTAGGGAAGCTGAAGCCAAAATAAAGAAAGAGCTCTGGTCTCCAGTCACTCAGGAGAAGCCATCTAGGTCCCAGGCACTCCTTTCTGAGACTACTGTGTGAGTGAGCAAGAAAACTTCTATTGTGTGGAGCCACTCACGTTTTAGGGTTTATTGCTTAACAGCAGATACAATTAACTCACCAATGTGTGGAGCTCCTCTGTGGATCACATCCTCTCTAGAAAGACTCAGCAGGCTAGGAAGCTCAGAACTGCCTCCAGAGGGACCCCTGGCTTCTAAGAGTGGCTTCTTCAGGCAAGACAGAAGCACATCTTCCTCCAAGGAGCTGGCTTCAGCCAGGGTGAGGAGAGCCCAGGCTGAGAAGGAATTTATCCCCCAGAGCTGGGGGCCTCTGAGCGAGGGGCTTCTCTTTGGGGATCCGTGGAGCTGGCTTTGCAGCTTTGTTCTGCGGAGACCCGAAAGTGGCTCGGGCCCTGGGGCTCCACGGATAATTGTTTCAACTTTAACAACAGGCTTTGGGATACAGTGAATGTCTGCAGAGGGCTTCCCAGATGGCACTAGTGGTAAAGAACCCACCTGCCAATGCAGGAGACATAAGAGGGTTCAATCCCTGGGTGGGAAGATCCCCTGGAGGAGGGCATGGCAATCCAGCCCAATATTCTTTTTTTTTTCCTAATTAATTAATTTATTTTAATTGGAGGATAATTAATTTACAATACTGTGATGGGTTTTGCCATACATAACATGAATTGGCCACAGGGATACATATGTCCCCCACCCCAGCATTCTTGCCAGGAGAATCCCATGGACAGAGGGGCCCGGTGGGCTACGGTCCATAGGGTCACAAAGAATCGGAACTGAAGCAACTTAGCACACATGCACGCATGAGGGTCTGCAGAACTCTGTGGCAGGGAATTTATATCCAATCCCCTCACTTTCTTATTGTACATTGATTTAGGCGGTTCTTATTTAGCTCAAAGTCTGCAATACAGAGCATTTTTTTTTTTAAAATAATCTTGGTTTTTTTTGGGGGGTGTATTTTTTCCCCAGAATGAAGCCACTTTCCATTGAGTAATCGAGACCCATCTTGCCGTTCCCCCTCCAATGCTGGCCCCACCGCCACTCTCCCGGGAGCCCCAGAAGAACCAGTGGGGCGGCAGCCAGGGCTTCCCAAACCATGGCCTAATTCAGTGCTATTTGATATTCCTGCAAACTCAGGACCCACACGATGCACTGGGACAGTTTGTTTGGAGAATATATTTCCGCCCCTTTGTACTGCACGCCTGGGACCAAATGACATGCATGTCTTTTCTGCAAATCTAGGGTTTGCGAGCAAGCTGGAGGGAAGACAGCTTGAAACCATGTAGCCATGTTAGTTTCTCTATCCATGAGATGGGCACGCGGCTACGTGGCCCCACCACCCCACAGGGTAGTTAAGAGATTGTCTGGGAAAATCTCCTTGTCAGGAACGCCAGCTTCAAGGAAGAGAAAAGCCTACAATTGTGATCTGAATGAATAGGGGTTTCTTTTTCTCCCATTACCAGCTCTCTGGAGGTGTCAGTTTGAGGCATTGATTGGCTCCATGATGTCATCAGGGCCTAAGGTCCATCTCATCTTTCAGTTTCCTCTTCATTCCCATGTTGACTTTGGATCTTGTGCAATTGCTTCGTAGGCTCCCAATGGCTGCTGACTCTCTAGAACTCACGTCTGCATCCAAGGCAGAACGGAGTCAAGGCCAAGGCTTTCTTATTTAAAATATGTATTTGTTTATTTATCTGGCTGCCTGGGGTCTCAGTTGCATTCAGGTGGAATCCTGAAGGACAAGGAGGAGTGAGCGGGGGTGGTAATCATTGGTGCACCCACTCTGGACACTGTAAGCAGGACTCTGATGGCCCACAACTGCCCTTTCTCCAGAGACTCATCAGCTGGAGGAGCCACTTCACTCAGAAATGCATAAGAGATTCCTTGTTCCCCTGCCTCTGTGTTGGGGAAGACACCAGTCAATGACTGCTGTGCAGGCACAAAAATCCAGACTCCTTGCTTTAAGAAAGAACAGTTCATGTCATCACTCTCTAGAGCTCCCTGTGGATCAGGCGGAGGACTGACTTTTGCAGAATCCACAACTTTGCTCACTTTCTTCCCCTGCCTCTTCTTTCATCACTCTCTTTTAAGGTTCTCTTGGGAATGAGTCCTCAAAAATCACTTGTATAAGTATCCCCACATCAGTCTGTTCCTAGGGAGCTTATCCTGAGACATCAGGTGGCCAACAGCTCCAGCTCAAGGAACAGCTTACAGAAATTTTTTCAGTGACAAGAGAAAATAGGGGGAGGTCAGGAGAGCTGTAAACCTCCATTCAGGGTGAGTGGCTGAGCCATGGCATCAGGGCACAGGGTGATGCCCTAATGCTGCCAATCCCTGCTGCAAGGCACAGAGTTTCTATCCCAGCTGTTTTCTGGGCCTGGGTCTGGTGAGGTACCAGTTGTAACCAGTCTGCTCCCTCTGTGTTATCCTTTTTTTCCAGGAGTACAAGCCAGCCCAGCTTTGAGAGATGGAGAGCAAGAAACCGATATCCAGGGGAAGCCAGAGCTATGCCTTGCTGGACTGTAATGCACTGAGTATTTTGCAGGCCCTGTGGATCAATAGCAATGCATAATTGAGAGATGAAACACTGCCTGGTTACACAGCCGTGAGACTGAGAGATGCGGTGGGCCCTAGCCAGCCCCAGAGTCCTTCTGAGGCTTGCTGCCTGGTTTCAAGGCATCTCCCTCAATCCCTACCCTCTCCATACTCAGGTAGAACAGCCTCCATTTAGTGGAAGTGAAGCTCATGCCAGATACGGGTAGTGTGGGATGGTGGTTAAGAGTGCAGGCTCTGGAGTCAGACTGTATCAGCTAGCCATTGCCACAATCATGCTGTGTAACAACAACAACAAAATGTTTTTGATAAAACCTCATGGCTTATAAAAATAGCAGTTAATTTAGCTGATACCTCTCTGGGTAAGCTGAAATAGCATCACTTTTAGCTGGGTTTGCTTATGTATTTGTGGTTCATTCAGGAATTAGCTGATCTAGGCTGTGGAACTGGAGTAGCTGTACTTTACCTAAAGATCTGTGAAATTCGTTCCACTTGTCTGTTTTCTTTCTTGGTCCAGTGAGCTAGCCAGAGAATGTTCTCACAAGGGAAGAAAATGGAAACACGAAACCTCTTATGGCCTAGACTTAAACTGGCACACTGTTACTTCTGTCTCATGATCTTGGCCTAAGAGAGTCACATGATTCGACCCAAAGGCAAGGATGGGGAAATACACTCCACCTTTTTACTGAGAAGTACTGTAAAGTCATATGACCAAGGACAAAAAAAATAAGCACCAATAATGCAATCTATCCCAGACTGCTTCTTTGAAATTCTAGCTCTGCCACTTGCTAGCTGTGTGAGATTGAGCAAGTCACTTAACTTCTCTGAGCCTCAGTTTTTTTATCTATAAAGTAAAAATACTAACGGTAGCTTCCTTTGGGGTGGTTGGTAAATAATTGTTCTTAGCACCATAAAGTTCTGTAGCCAGGAGGAAACCATCTTTGGGGTAGAGCCAGTTCTGGGGTAGCAGAGAGGAGATGAGAGGGAATCTAATCCTTGAAATCACTGAACTGCTTTACTGAGTGACCAGAAGCTCCCTAACAGTAGGTTTCTGTAAATGTATACATTCTCTTACTGCTTAAGCCAGAGTAGGTCACTTTTCCATTACTTGCAGCCAAAAGCTTCCCTTACGATGTAGATGTCTTAGTACATATGGATTGCTACAACAGGATACCATAGAATGGGAGGCTTGTGGGCTCTCCTGGTGGTTCAAATGATGAAGAATCCACCTGCAGTGCAGGAGACCTGGGTTCAACCCCTGGATTGGGAAGATGCCTTGGAGAAGGGAATAGCTACCCATTCCAATATTCTTGGGCTTTTCTGGTGGCTCAGACAGTAAAGAATCTGCCTGCAATGCAGGAGCAACAGAAATTTATTTCTGACAGTTCTGGAGCCCAAGGAGTCTAAGATAAGGTGCTAGTAGGATCAAGGTCTGGTGAAGACCCTCTTCCTGGTTACAGCCTGCTGGCTTCTCATCATGTCCTCATGCAGTGGATGTGGGGAGGGAGCTCTTACAGGTCTCTTTTACAAGGGCGCTAATACCATTCATGAGAGCTCCACCATCATGACTAATCACCTCCTTAAAGCTCTGCCTCCTAATAGCTTGGGAGTTAGGTTTCAGTAGATGCTTCAAGTGGGTGGGAAGGATAAATTCTGACCATAGCACTAGACCAGACCTTTACTGTTTCACAATCTTTTTTCTTAACCCTTTATTCTTTTAGGAATGAATAGCTCTTGAAATGAAATATTCAGCAATATTTTTAGTTTCACAAGTTTATTTTTCTTCCATTAAACTCAAGTTCAGTTCAGTTCAGTTGCTCAGTTGTGTCTGACTCTTTGCGACCCCATGAATCGCAGCACGCCAGGCCTCCCTGTCCATCACCAACTCCCGGAGTTCACTCAGACTCACGTCCATCAAGTCGGTGATGCCATCCAGCCATCTCATCCTCTGTTGTCCCCTTCCTCTCCTGCCCCCAATCCCTCCCAGCATCAGAGTCTTTTCCAATGAGTCAACTCTTCACATGAGGTGGCCAAAGTACTGGAGGTTCAGCTTTAGCATCATTCCTTCCAAAGAAATCCCAGGGCTGATCTCCTTCAGAATGGACTGGTTGGATCTCCTTGCAGTCCAAGGGACTCTCAAGAGTCTTCTCCAACACCACAGTTCAAAAGCATCAATTCTTTGGCGCTCAGCTTTCTTCACAGTCCAACTCTCACATCCATACATGACCACTGGAAAAACCATAGCCTTGATATATTCAATAGCTTTTTTTAAAGTAGCCTGTATGGTAGGAGCCCATTTGTATAATTTGTTTTTATCCATCTACCCATCTTTTTATCAACCTACCTATTGTTCATCATCATATATGGGAGTGAAACAACAGGAGTAATATGCATTAATGTAAAAATGATTTCTTAGTAGTAAAATTTAGAATGACTTTCCTTTTTCTTTTCATTGTTTACCTTTTAAAATTTCTTGTTTGTTCTAAATGAGAAGGAAACTTTTTATTTTAACTGAAACTAGAAGTTATTATATATTTTCTTTGTAATACCTAAGCTGCTGCCAAAGACAGTAAAAGTGAAAGTTGCTCAGTCGTCTCTGACTCTGCGATCCCATGGACTATACAGTCCATGGAGTTCTCCAAGACAGAATACTGGAGTGGGTTGCCTTTCCCTTCTCCAGGGGATCTTCCCAACCCAGGGATCAAACCCAGGTCTCTTGCATTGCAGGTGGATTCTTTACCAGCTGAGCCATAAGGGAAGCCCTAACAACCATTAACTGAATACCCAGTGTGATCTAGATGAGTCTCTCTCAAAGTAGACTAAAGGTTGCGTAGCTCCAATCCAGCCTTCTTCCTCTTCCCTCCCTTCAGGCCAAGTTTATTTCCTCAAAGGTCTTTCATCACTATTATCTTATGGCCTCAAGACACACCTGTGAAATAGCACAGGTCTGAAGTGTAATTGCTAACCCTATCTGACAGAAGGGTAAACTGTATCCAAAGAGGTTAAACGGCTCGGCTAAAGCCCCTAGCTAGAATCCCCATCTCCAGATTTCCAGCCCGGAGCCTCCCAAGTTAGGACTATTAGGAAGTTTTTGATTCAAGCCCAAAGGTCCATCTTCACAGTTCAGGATTTGGCACATCGGCTCTTTGTCTTCTGCTGAAATCCCATTTGAGTCCAGCCAGGTCTAAGACTGTCTAAATGAGACTTCCATTCTAATGCTCAGAGAGGCTTTTATGAATAATGATCAGCATTGGGGACATTTTTTTTTAAGTTGCTAATATTAATTTTACAGAAATAAAATCTGATTGAATTCCTCCTGGCTTTCCCCATTAACTTAACGTTATGGACTTTTAACGGATGTTTTAATTAGACATTCCTAGTAATGGGAATAGGGCTCAATTTTCAAATGAGGGCCTAAGCTGCCAATATTTCCATTTGGACTTTTAATTAAGGTGAGAAAATATTAACCAATTATACCGGGTTATTGCCGGGGCTCTTTGTAGGATGGTGAGGTCACAACAGAGCAGGTCCTCAAGGACATGAGGGTAAAGGAGGGTGAGAGTAGGGTTGGGACATCAGAGAAGGGCAAGCCAGTACCTTCGGAGAAGGGGATCCTGTGTCAGCTATTTCCCCATGTGAAGACGCAGATGTGGAATCTGGCTCCAAGTACTTCCCTGCATTTCTCTCTGATTTTTCTGAGGTTTGTGGAATACTCAGTTGGCAAGTGTATCGACTTGCTTTTGCTGTGTAACAAAACACCCCCAAATGTCATGGCTTTAAAAGCAACCTTTTATTGTCTCACAATTCTGCATAACAGCAATTTGGACTGAGCTTCACTGGGGATTTCTTCTGGTCTAGGCTGGATTTGGCTCATCCTGACCAGACTTGTTCATGTCTCTGTGGTCAACTAGTGGATCAGCTGGGGCTGGCTGGATGATGATGGTCTTGGTTGGGATAATGGGGGCCTCTCTGCTAGTAGGTGCTCATTGCCCAACAGGCTAGCCCGCATGGCAGGGTTTCAAGAGCTGCCAGAGCATAAGCTCCCATGCTCAAACGCTTTCCCAGTCTTTGCTTGACTCTCATGTGCCACTGTCTCATTTGGCCAAAGCAAGTCATGCAGAGAGGACAATCCAAGGATGAAGACTTTATAAGAAGCATAATTAAATTGGGACAATCCTGCAGTTAACCCACCACAGCAGGTTAGGTGAAAAGCAGCTGAGACACTAAATCAGAAGTCCCAAATACAAGTGCCAGCCGAGCATGGCACACGAATGGGTGAAGTAGGAGGCACAGAGAGACCCTGGTGACCACACTGACTAAAGGGGCTCTCCCTGCTCAGCCCCAGTGGATCATCACCAAGCAGGGACACAAGCCCCCGGTGGCCAGAGAGTCTCTGTTCTCTACTGTCACCAGATGTCTGTATTTTTGTAGACAGTACCTCAATTTTTGAACGTTGGAAAAAATTTTTAATGCTATACAGCTATTAGAGAAATGGGAAGAAAATTTAAACAGGAACTCTACAAAGGAGGAAATCCAAATGGGCAATAAATAGATGAAGTGGTGGTTGGCCTCATCAACCATCAAAGAAATACAAGTTAAACCCAGGATGAGGTATAGTTCACAGCATAATCTCAGATGCTGCTAGTTAGAGGGAAAGCTGGGACAAAAAATTATTGAGAAGAGTTAAAGATATGCAAAGACTGTATGCAGAAATTCCACTCCCTGGCACATATTCAGAAGTGTGAGCCCCTATTCACCAGGTGATACGGTCAAGAATGGGCATGGCAGCATTGTACCAAAGAGAGCAATGCTGGAAACAACCCAAATGTCCAACAATAATAGAACTGATCAATATATTGTTGTGTAACAATACAATGGAGTACTATACAGCAATGAACACAACCAAGATACCAGGATATGAAACGACATGGTTGAATCTCACACATGTGATGCTGAGCAAAAGAAACAAGACACAAAAGAATGCATACTGTAGATTCTCTTCCTAGAAAGCTCAAAAAAGAGTAAAATTAAATACTGTATTTATATAAGATAAAATAATTTTTAAGAAAGATAAAACATCATGAAAAAGCCTAGACAGTGGTTATCTCTGGTGACAAAGGAAGGGTGGTGATTGGCTGGAGGCGTCTCAGGGGCTTCAGTATTCTCTTTCCTGACCCGGGTGGTGGTTTCACAAGCTGGAAAACCCATTTTTGGAGCAGAACAATTTTTCTGCTCCAAGTGGTCTTGAGTGGGGTCACTTGGTGTTATTCAGTGGGAGGCTGGGCTAGTTTGGAGGATCTAAGATGTCTTAAGTCACATATTTTTTGGAAAGACTGGGCTCATTCTGGGCTCCTGTCCCTACCCCTGTGGTCTCTCCAGAAGAGTAGCTGGCATTCTCGCATGGCTGCTTGGGGCTCCAAGAGTGAGCGTACCCAAAGACAGGAGGTGGGAGCTGCTGGTCTTGGCAAGACAAGGGCTGGAAACTAGTATTTCTTCGATGCTGTCTTCATTACAGCAGTCACGGTGCACCCAGGTCCAGGGAGAGGGAACATGACCCCACCTCTCCATGGAGGATGTCAGAGAATCTTTGGCCACTTTTAATCTGCCATAATACAGCTACATTATTATTATTGCTATTATTATTGTGTATTAATTATTGTGGTGTTGGAGCAGACTCTTGAGAGTCCCTTGTATTGCAAGGAGATCAAACCAGTTAATCCTAAAGGAAATCAGTCCTGAATATTCATTGGAAGGACTGATGTTGAAGCTGAAAGTCCAATACTTTGGCCACCTGATGTGAAGAACTGACTCTTTGGAAAAGACCCTGATGCTAGGCAAGATTGAAGGCAGGAGGAGAAGGGGACGACAGAGGATGAGATGGTTGGATGGGATCACCGATTTGATGGACATGAGTTTGAGCAAGCTCCGCAAGTTGGTGATGGACAGGAAAGCCTGGCATGCTGCTATCCATGGGGTCGCAAAGAATCAGACACGACTGAGCGACTGAACAGACTGAATTATTATGATTATCCCAGTGTTAGAAGTTTGAGGAAGCAGCACCAGAACCAAGGTTTTCCTATTGCTCTTGTTGAAGAAGCAGCCTTGAAAACTGGATTCCTTCTTCATCTGCGGTAGGAGTCCTGATTCCTATCTTGTGACTATCAGACGGAGGGAGATGAGCAGGTTTTGGGCAGACTTGTGCCCCAGAGGATGTAGCCCTTTTCTCTTCCCCCTTCTCTGTTCCCACGCTTCCAGAGCTCCCTTCCCCTCCTCCATCCCTGCACCCCAAAGCTGGGGGCCCTGCCCTGTCCCCACTCCCCGACTCCAGGGAAACAGAGCCTGAGTCCCTTGATGAGTCTGCTCAGAGGAGGCTGTGTGTGACTCGACATCACATCCATTCCCTGTCCACCCCAGGTGGGGGCCCTGCCCTGTCCCCACTCCCCATCTCCAGGGAAACAGAGCCTGAGTCTCTTGATGAGTCTGCCCAGAGGAGGCTGTGTGTGACTTGACATCACATCCATTCCCTGTCCACCCCAGGATTTGCCTTTCCACTTCCTATTTTATTTGTCAAAAGCTTTTAATAGAGTGGTAGATTAATACAGAGGTGACAGGCCTGCCTTTTGGAGCTGAGCTATCAGGGTTCAAATTGTAGTTCTGCCATTTACTGACTGTGGCCTTGAGTAGGTTATTTAACATCTCAATGCCTCAGTCTGCTTGTCTGTCCAATGGGGATACTGATGATTATATATCCCTGGTGTGGGGCAAATGAGGATGAAGTGAGCTATCACAAAAAAACACCAAGAACAGTACCTGCTCATAGTAAGGACTAGGTAAATGTTTGCCCTTATTTTTATTATTGCAAAGTGAAAATGTACCTAGTAAGAATCATCTAGAAGAGCATATGGTGAAAAGTCAGTCTGCCCACAATTGTGTATTTTCTGCAGTTCTCCCCAGAGCCAACCTCTACTAGTAGTTTCTCTGATACACTGCTAGAAATGTTCATTCAGTGTGTGTGTGTGTATGATATTTTAAAAATCATATATATATATATGCATATACACCCCCCCACACATGCACATACACAAACTTCTTTACCCTAAGAAGGGTAAGAAATCCATGGAGGAAAACATCCTTCAGGAGGTACTCCCAAATTGTACCAGGTAGGTAGTTTCTGACCCTGCTTATGGCTTTTAAAAGTTTTGTCTCAAATTTACTGTGTAACCTTGGAAAGTCCCTTCTCTCTGGCCTCAGTTTTCCCATCTGTTAAATGGGTGCTGGACAGGTTAGCTCCAAACCCCTCTGGAGCAGGACATTCCAGGGCTTTAAGGGTACAAGAAGTCTCTGCTGTAGCCAAGACCCAGGGAATTTAGGACGTCAGCCTTCTTCTGCAGCCAAAGAGTTGCCTGGCCCCGTTTCACACAGCCTCTGTGAAGGGGCTGGGGACGTGTGTCACTGAGGCGAGGAGAGCCGGGTAATGAGGCCAGAGCGGGAAGAAGGCAAATGTCCTGGGACCGCCTGAACCGAACCCAGGGCATCCGGAGACGCCAGGCGGGCGGCTTCGGTTTGTGTTGGATGCCTCACAGCCCGCCCGTGGTAACCGAACCGGCTTTTGTTTGTTTGTCTAAATAGGAAGACAGAGGCTTGGGGCTGCCTGGGATGGCTCCACAAACAGCCCCGCGGCCAGAGTGGGCGGCCGGGGGCTGAGCTGGGCAGCCAGAGGCCTCTGGGACTGAGGTGGGGAGGGTGCCTGGAGGCCAGGCCAACCAAGCCCACGAGGGGAGAGTGTGACAGGCAGACAGGACCTGGAGAAGCAGGGTGGTCACGCTGCACTCCCCTTGGAGAAGAGGGACAGGAGACTCTGGACTAGCCCAGAGCGAGGTTAGGCTGCCCTCCCTCCACCCTGGCTCTGTTCATCCCAGGGGATGCAGACTTGGGGCCCAACGTCTGTGGGCTGCCTCCTCCCTGCCCATCAAACCCAAGTCAGTGTCAAATGGTCCATTGATCCCTCCCTTCTATTGCGGAGGGAGTGGTGGCCGGTTAATTAGGGCCTCCCCTAGTCAGCAGAGGGAGTGGAGGGGACCAGCTCGCTCTGAGGCCAGGAGAGCTGGACAGCTATCCATGGGCCTCCTTGACCCACGGGTCCCCAAGGCCTTGCTTCCTCTCTATCTCAGGGTGGCCAGGTTCTGGATGGTGGTGGTGGGAATGAGCGATAGTCCCAGATCCAGAATTAGAGGAATGTTTGTGTTTTTGTGTGTGTGAAAGAGAAGGAAATATTGATCTAGATTATACAGATTTGGTATAGGTACAGAGCTAAACGGGCTTACCCAGTGACTCAGCAGTAAAGAATCCACCTGCCATGCAGGAGACACAGTCCCTGGGTCAGGAAGATCCCCTGGAGGAGGGCATGACAACCCACTCCAGTATTCTTGCCTGGAGAATCCCATGGTCAGGAGCTGGCAGGCTACAGTCCATAGGGTTGCAAAGAGTCAGACATGACTGAAGTGACTGAGCATGCATGCGTGCACACATAGGACTTTTGAAGGTGCCATTTTTATAGCTCAAATATGGTCCAGTACCATCAATTTCATGTGGTTCAACTTAACAGTTGTAGTGATAGCATATGTAACGCAGACATACAGATGTACACACATACACAGATATATAAATATGTTGCTGAGTTATGTCTGACTCTTTTGCAGGAGAGGGGCAATTCCCTAAAGGAAATTGGGGTGCTCTTTTCAGTACCAGGGTATAAGGATGCTGGGTAGTAAAAAAAAAAAAAAACTCATGTCTACCACACACTTGGAATATAATCATACAAATACATTTTCTTTGAAATAATATGGTCAAAGAGTCAGGGAGCTTGGAGAGGCCCAGGTACTAACCACCAACCCAAATGTCAGCTTTATAGCGATTTTATAGTTTAACAGTTTTACAAGCTATATCCGGTGATTTCTCCCACAGGTGGTTTTACCTCTTATGTCCTTACTCAACTACTCCTCCCAAGCCCCACCACATGGGCCACCCCCAAATAGCTAATTTCCCAACAGACATGTTTCCTCTAGGAAGAATCAAGGTGACTTCAGACCCTGACAAGGAAGAAGGCTCAGGAAAGAGACCCTGGGGCTCAAAGGTTTTGAAAAGGAAAATGGCGTCAAATCCCATCTGTCACCAAACAGGTGATCAGTGCAACCATGGGTGGCTCAGGATCTAGTTCTGCCTCTTTTCTTACTTCCTCTCTCTGATCTCCAGTGGGCCCACCTGCAAGGAAGAGCTCTGATCTCAGTAACAGACCTTTCTTTGTCCCAATGCCGCATCTCCTGAAGTCAGCACCCTGATTTCCTGCTAGAGAGTCACCCGTCTCCCTCAGAGGCATCGTTTGGGTGGGATGACAAACTCCTGAGCGATACTATGCTGTGTGGAAGCCACAGGCCAAGTTCAGTCCTCTCCTCTCCCTTTTGCTCCTGGTGGTCAGAGTAGGATCTAGGTGTAGGATCTAGGTGTGACCAGCCAGGTGGTCTCACGGGGACTTTATGGAAACAGTGACACAAGGCTGAAGACATGCACGGCTCACATCGCACCAGGTCATTCTTACTGTGACCCCATAGTTGTGCTGGCCTTTCCCAGGCTCCCCTACTATATCTCAAGCTGGTGATTGTTCTGCCCATGAATTTCCTAATGCTAACTGCTTTCTGTTGCTTACAAACCAGAGACCTAAACCAATCAGTGCTCTAAGACCCTTTCAGTTCTGAAGTTGTGTGACAGAATGACCCTGACAGAGGCCGCTCCGGAACACTGAAAACCCACTTTCTCCTGTTCTTCCAGGCAGCACCACCAGGTTGATTTCCCAGCCTCCCTTGCAGTTAGGAGGGATCACGTGACTTAAGTTCTGGCCAGTGGGATGTGATCATCTTGTGATGTGCGTCACTTCCTGGCCACGCCCGCAAAGCCTCAGTGCAATTCTCCACCCGGAGGACTCACGGGTCTTGGAGACTGGTAGGGCCACAAGATGGAAGAACCTCATCCTCACTCCATGTCACTGTTTTGGCTTCACACGGGTGACAAATGGAGTGTTATGGTCTCAAGCCATAGAGACTTTGAGGTGGTGGTGTGAGCCCTAAGCATACATACAGTAATGTTCCAGGTAAACGATGCCTTCAGGTTAGCAATGGAGACACCCGGCAAAGGCAAGAAGTGACCACTAACTGCCGTGTCCCTTGTCGGCCAGAGGGGCAAGCTCCCCTGGATCAGGGGCCAGGCCACATCTCCTGTGACACAGAAAAGGCTTGATTCGGGAGAGGCAGCGTGAGGTGGAACATGGGGCTGCTTCTTTATGGCTCCGTCAAGTATAACCTCCAGTTACATGGAGAGTGAATTTCCATCCAGGGACCTAGGGATTTCGAAGTGACTTTCGGATGATCTGGAGCCTTCCCCTCTGAGTTCACTGGGTTGGGCTTCTTTTCCCAGAGCACTCTGGGAAGATCCTTCCCCGAGTAGAGGAGCTGATGTTGATTTGCATATATGCATGTTTCTGGCCTCTGATGAGATTAGGAGGTGCATATTTAATCAAAGCCTCCAGCGAGGCTGGGCCCTGGGAGGCAGACTCAAGGCGGGAGAGGAAATGTCACAGCAAAGAGGGTGTGGGCCTGGGAGAAAGAGATTCTCAGAGCTGAGCCTTGTTTATGAAATCGGAGAGGGGCTGGAGGGACTCTTTGGCTGGCAAAAGAGTGATGGAGGCAGTCTTGGAACTGAGGTCAGGTGCGCCAGCCCCTCTCCAAACTGCCTGTAAACCTTTGAGGCTCTGTTGACCCTATAAAATGGAGAGTTGGGGTGATGCTACTGGACCCACTAACCAAGGGGCTGCAGATCCAAGTCCAAGGGGTCAAGGGCTTTATCTTAGGGGGAAATGCCCTTTTCCCACCAGGATGTCCAGCTTAGCTAGAGCCCGTTTGGGGTTGCCACGGCCCTTCTGGTAAACAGGGACGCCTTGCTTGTTTTGGAGGAGGAGGTTCAGAAATGATCCTAGATTGAAATCTGTGCTCCTTGAGGTGTCTAATTCCGAAAGTGGAATACCCTGAAGTCTTTAAAAAGGATGGACTACATCTACATGTATTCTTTGAACACTTCAAGTATTTTGCACCCTTTGCATTGGCTAGAACCTTTGCATTGGCTAGTTCCCTCTGCCTGAAATGCTAGTGCCTTGTCGTTTACTCCTCAATTCCATTCACATTTCTGCAGAAATGTTACCTTTTTGTGTGGAGGTAACATCTGGGGAGGAAACCTGACCATCCTGGCTTCCCACACCATCCTGGTTTCAATACTTCTCTGTGACTCCACCCCCTATCCCAGGGTTCCTCAGTCTCCGAACTGTTGATACTTTGCACTGGAGAATTCTTCACTGGGGGAGGCTGTCTTTTGCATTTTAGAACGTTTAGCAGCATTTCTTGGGTCTACCCATTAGACCCAGGAGCATCTACCCTCCAAAGGTTATGACTCCAAACATGCCTCCAAACATCATCAAATGTGTTCTGGGGGCAAAGTCTTCCCAGTTGAGAACTCTTAGTCTAACCTGTTTTATTTTTCTTTGTAGGACTTGGCACTATCTGAAGTATATTTTATATCTGTTTATCATCCATTTCTGCTGCTAGAATGTGAGGTCTCCTTGGGCAAGGACCCGGTCTTGCCTTGTTCACCAGGGTGGCCTTGATCTCAGAGTAGCACCTCACGTGTCAAGGAGCCTAGTGAGTGCTTGCTGAATAAACAAGTGAGTGAGGGGAACAAAAAAAAAGCAGCTTCAGAGAGGGTGTGGTAGGATGCCTTTAATGTCTATGTGCATGCGTGTAACAAGATGCAGAGAGCTGTGTTCTCATGGCAGCTGCTGCAGAAAGCCTTCCAGGGAGAGGCCAGTTTCTACCTGAATGACATCGTTCTTTGCAGATCCGCTTTGAGCAAAACGTCCCTGTGACTTCTCAAGGTCAGTTCTCAGCTGGGCTTGAAATCGCTCTGCAGGAGACTGATACAGGACCCTCTGCTGGTTCTGACCACATTCAGAACAAAAACGACTGTGTGTGGACTGAAATGCAGAGATCCTGCAGGACCTCCATCCCATACCTCTCTGTCCCTCTCCTTTATTCTTCCCTTTGTGAACTCTGCCCCTGCCACACTGGCTACCTTGGTATTCTTGGAACACAGCAATCATATGCTGCCTCAGGGCCTTTGCACTTGCCACTGCCTCTCCCTGGAACCACACTTAAACTTCTTATGTGGATTATTTTAGTGGCTTGCATCCTTCCCAACTCCTTGAAGTGTCTACTCCAAAGTTGCCTCTTCCAGGAGGCCTTTCCTGATTGCCTCATTTATTGAATGCTGTGTTCACTGTCTTCCCCAAGAGAGTGTCAGCTCCTCCAGGCAGGTGCACTTGATGGTTTCATTCTCTGTTGCATCCCCAGCGCTTATATTATTCCTTGGTATGTTCTTGGTCACACGTGCACATGCACAGGTGTGACT
Organism: Bos indicus x Bos taurus; assembly: GCF_003369695.1. Classification (NCBI taxonomy): domain Eukaryota; kingdom Metazoa; phylum Chordata; class Mammalia; order Artiodactyla; family Bovidae; genus Bos; species Bos indicus x Bos taurus. The sequence continues at coordinate 42,464,209 of NC_040093.1, forward strand.
TATTTAACACTGTGACATCAGGGCGGAAAAAAAATGGCTGGCACACAGGTGGCTGTTAAGACTGGGTTCCACAAGTCAGACCCTGAGCTGGAGTCAGGTGAAAGTGATGCCTCAGGAAGCATTTCTGGAAACAATCCATAGGGAGTAGAGAAGTAGGACAGGAAAAGGAAGGAAGCCGAGAGAAGGTGTGTGTCAACAAAGTCATAGAGAGGGGACCTGGAGCTGGAGATAGCGTGTCATTCATTTGAGTTGTCCTGCTTAAGGGTGGAGGAGAGCAAAGCCTTTACAACCCACATCCACCAAGGTGCTCTAGAAGGATGTCAATGTCCAGGCACTTCTGGCTTTCTGTGCATGCAGGTAAAGTGTGTTTCAGCAACTTGAGGGCTATCCAACAGAAAGAGTCAGGTGCTGACTCTTTATCTAACAGAAAGAGTCAGGTGCTGACTCTTTAGCATGCCCAGAGCTGGACTCCAGTGTGCAGCAAGGAGGGAGAAGGATCCCAGGGATTGTGGGTGAAACTCTTGCAGCCTCTGCTACACTAGCCTGCCCCATACTTGTTGAGTAAATGCTCCAGCCTAGCTTAATTGCAACTGGAACACTCCTGTATCTAAAGAAATGACCCTGGGACTTCCCTGGTGATCTGGCTAAGAATTTTCATCCCAATGCACTGGACACGGGTTCAATCCCTAGTCCAGGAACTAAGATTCCACATGCAAATAAGCCTGTGTGCCACAACTAGAGAGCCTGTGTGTTGCAACTACTGAAACTGCATGTCACAACAGTAGATCCCACATGATGCCAAGAAGATCCTCATGCAGCCAAATGAATAAAGAAATATTTTAAAACTTAAAAAAAAGAAACATTGAAAAACGTATATATAAAAAAAAGACCTCATTTCATGCCACCACACCTTTGTTCCTTGCAGCCCACAATCATTTTATAGGGGACTTAGACCTGCCTGCAGAGTGTGACCGGGGTTCAGTGAGTGGTCATGTACCATGAACCCTGCTCCCTGAGGTTCAGGCAGAATTGCTCCAGCTCTCGGGCTGGTTTGTCTGCTTTGCATCCTGAGGTTGAGTCCGCAGAGACCCTGTTACCGGAACAGACCTCATTTTCATCTGCTTCCTCTGCTGCAACTCCAGTAAATTTCTGCCCTCTCACCGCCTTCCCCCACCTCCACCACTCACCTTTACAGAGGCCATGCCTGGAATGTCCTCTTTGCTACTTTCTACCTTGAAATACATTTTCCTTCCTTCCTTCTTTTCTTCCCTCCTTCCTTCCTTCTTTTCGTTTCTTCCTGTCACACATCACTTCTGAAGTGAGTGAGCCCACTCTGACCCCGCTTCCATCCCATGGGACTACTGCTCTTGGTGGTTTTCCTGTTTGGGTGGCAACAGGGGCTCTGTCTCTCTGTACCCCTACTGCCTGCTAGATGCCTGGCTTCTAGGACATGCGTGGCACATGCTTAAAGAGTGAACCCACCATCCAACGACCGAAAAAGACAAATGGAAGGAGAGATGCCACTTAAACCTGAGCCTTTCTCCAAGGCATCTTCTCCCACCTCCCATCCCCTTGACCTGGGATCAAGCATTTAGAGGCTCCTCTGGCCTTTGAGGTTGCCACTGGGGACCCTTTTTTCAGAGCCTGTCCTCCCTGGCACCCGTTTTCTGTTCTATTCCCCTCACCCCAGTTCCACCCCCCTGCCCCCCGCCCCTGCTTCCCCTTCCTCCCAGGGATCTACCCTGGCTTTCCTCCCATCCCTAGGGCCTCAGTGACCTCTCCCTACTTGATTTCCTGTGTCAGAAACTTCTGGAACCAGATCAGACTCCAGTGCCCCAAGAGTTAACTACCTCAAACGTGGCACGTACTGTTCACTGTCAAATGGATTTCTCAGGCCAGCCAGAGTGCTGGGGAGCCCGGGGCCGAGCTGGGTCGAGTAGAGGTTTATTTTTCTGCTGACTACCCTCTCCCAGTCGAGTATCTTTCCCAGGACAAATCTTCGGCCCCGTTTTCCCTGGCTCTCTCTCTCCCAGTATAAAAACAACTTTATCTCTAAAGAGCAAATAACACCCAGCGCTCATAACAGATGCCAAGAACTGTTGCTGTTTTGATTTTTGAAAATAAAAATTCAACTGTGTTCAATAAAATTCAGAAGCCGCTTCCCTCTGTGGAAATTAAAGGAATCCAAGACGCCGGAGAAGCCACCGACCTTCCTAATTAAAGCTGCTGCAACGGCGGGAATCCGCTTCCTACAACCGGCTCGCTCTTGCTGAGCAGAGAACAAAGCCGACCCCCATCAATATTTCATTCTCTCTTTTCTTCCGCGATAACAATGCTGTGTGTTCTGAGTGCGCCCCCCAAAAAAGACATGCAGAGCTATGTTAATTAGGGTTTAAATAATTGACGCCCCAGATCTCACTGTGTTTCCGGAAGTGTGCACGATGGGTTGTTGGCTTAGCTTATAATTGCATCTGTTCGCAGTCACAGCCTGTCTTTCTGTCTGTCTGTCCAGTTTGGCAGATACACTTAGGGAATGACTAGTAGTCCCAGTTTCGAGAAATTGCTTCCATCCTGAAGTTCTGCATGGTTTTTTGCTTTGAGTTGTACATAAGAGACTTGGGGTCTCGGAGGAGGAGGAGGGGAGCTCTGCACTCTCTCTTCTCTGAGCCAGTAGCCAGGCCACCCCCGACCCTCCCCAGGCCTCTGACCCCATTCTGGGCACCCACTCTGGATGCCTGACATGCAGGAAAGCCATAGCAAATAGTCTGTCAATGAAGGAAGGAAAGAAGGAAAAAAGGAAGGGAGGGAGGGTGAAAAGAAAGGGAGGATAAAGAGAAAGAGGAAGAAAGTATAAATGGATGCATGGGCACAAGGATAGGTGGGTGGGTGGGTGCATGGATGGATGAGTGGAAGGATGCATGGATGGGTGGGTGTATGGATGGATGAATGGATGGATGCATGGATGGGTGGGTGCATGGATGGATGAGTGGAAGGATGCATGGATGGGTGGGTGCATGGATGGATGAGCTTTTCCTGTGGGCCCATAATGATTGTCTCTCCTAGTTGGGAAATTTAAAACAGGGTAGGCAGTCTATCTGTTAGTCTTTATGGGCAGACAGCAACTTAATATCTTGTTGTATAAACTTGATGAAAGGAGCTGTGGTGTGGTGGTTAAGAGCATGAACTCTGGGCCAGACTATCAAGGTTTGAATGTTCCTGCTTCTCTGTGTATCAGTTTCCTCATCTGTAAAATGGGGATAATAATAGTACATACCTCATGGGGTTAGATGTGTTTATGTCAAGCATTCATGAACCCCTATCACTATTCTAGATCATTCATTACAAAGGGTCGAATTCTAGGCAGTGCAGCAAAGCAAACAGGATAGAGGAGAGACTTCTGGGGGGACTTCCCGGGGCTTCCATACATAAAGGCATAAAGACAACCAAGGGATAGAGCTTCAGTGGGTAGAGAGAAGACTAAGACCGCTAGCTGCTGTGCTGAAGACATATCTTTTGCTGTTGTTGTTGCTGTTTAGTTGCTCAGTCATGTCTGACTCTTTGCCACCCCATGAACTGTAGCCCACCAGGCTCCTCTGTCCATGGAATTCTCCAGACAAGAATACTGGAGTGGGTTGTTATTTCCTTCTCTAGGGGATTCTCTGGAGAAGGCAATGGCAACCCACTCCAGTACTCTTGCCTGGAAAGTCCCATGGATGGAGGGGCCTGGTAGGCTGCAGTCCATGGGGTCGCTCAGAGTCGGATACGACTGAGCGACTTCACTTTCACTTTTCACTTTCATGCATTGGAGAAGGAAATGGCAACCCACTCCAGTGTTCTTGCCTGGAGAATCCCAGGGACGGGGAGCCTGGTGGGCTGCAGTCTATGGGGTCGCACAGAGTCGGACACGACTGCAGCGACTTAGCAGCAACAGCAGCAGCAGCAGCAGCAGCAGGGGATTCTCCTGACCCAGGAATCAAACCTGCGTCTTCTTCATTGCAGGCAGATTATTTGCCTCAGAACCACCTGATATTTAGCAAGGCTCTTTTGACTGCCCGGGAGGACTGGCAATGCCCCATTTTGTGGATGGCTATTCTTTGTGGGGCTCAGCATCCATTCCCTCTTCTTTGAGTAACTCTGTTCTCTTTTGAAGACATCCCCAACCCTACCCACTTCCATGTGGTCCTTGTTGGGTTAACATAAATCTCAAGCCAAGTCCCATGACCTCAGATGGGAACTAAAGGAGGGAAGTTTCTTTTTGTGCACTGAGGTTCCAGAACCTCCACTGGCTGTCACCTTGTTAACCCTGGGCAGAGAGCGTGCCAGAGGGCGGGGCTGGAACAGTGTAGAACAGAGCTGAGACAGAAAAGGAGTCCCTGTTCTTAATCGTGTTCCACTCTCCCGAAGCTCAGACTTTTCTCGAACTATTGAAGCTGCCTAAAGACACGCCCACTTGACTTCCTTTTGCCTGCCCAGCCCTGGCTCTGGCCAAGCCTCCCCTCGTCCATCTCACACATCTGCTGGGACCAGGAATCCTCCAGGAATGTGGCCTTTCTTGGCCCCTTGAAATGTCCATTAAACATTCATCTTTGGGCCCAGAGCAGCAGACAGAGGGTAAGGAAACACGGTGCCTGGGTCTGAGATGTGCAATAGCCACTCTTCTCTCTCCTGAACTGGCAGCAGTCTCCTAACTGGTCTCATGGCCTCAGTGTTGCCCCCTTCAACCTCCCCCCTACCCAGGGGCCAGAGGGGTCTGCTAAAGGTTCAGTCTGAGCATGTAATTTCCTCCAGGATGAAGTCCCAATGTCTGGGTATGATCTCTGAAACCCCTCCCATTAGGCTGTGCTATGCCCTCTTTTCACCTCCTTCTATTCTTCTTTTCTTAATTTCTATTGGAGTATAGTTGCTTTACAATGTTGTGTCTACAGTAGAGCTAAGTGAATCCACTATGCATGTACATATATTCCCTATTTTTGAATTTCCTTCCCATTAAGGTCACAGGGAGTGCTGAATAGAGTTCCCTGTGTTATACAGTAGGTTCTCATTAGTTCTCTATTTTATACATAATATCAGCAGTGTATATGTGTCAACTCCAATTCATCCCACCTCCTTTTCCCCCTTGGTATATCCATACCTTTGTTCTCTACATCTGTGTCTCTACTTTTGCTTTGTAAATAAGATCAGCTATACCTTTTTTCTTCTTCCCGATTCCACATCTATGCATTAATATATAATATTTATTTTTCTCTTTCTGACTTTCTTCACTTGGTATGACAGTCTCTAGGTCCATCCATGTCTCTACAGAAGACTCAATTTCATTCCTCTTTATGGAATGGATAAAGATTATGTGGAACATCTATACAATGGAATATTACCTGCTCTTATTCTACTGGCCACCAGCTGAAATGCTGAACTCCGGCCTTTGGACCTACTGCTCCGTGCATCTGAAACCCACTTTCTCCTCCCCTTCCCTTCTTTCTTCCCATCTCCTCCTCCTCTTCATCCTCCCCTTCCTTCTCCCCTCCCCCACTCCCCCACCCCAGAGCCTTCCTGACTCCTCCATGACTCCTTGGCCAGGTCTCCACTGGAATATCCCCAGCCTCCCGGTTCATCCCTGTGCTGGCCCCAGCCCTTCTAGGCTGGAGTTGTCACCCCCCTGCCCCCAGACTCTGAGAACCGCAAGAACCATGTATTAATTTTCTATCACTGCTTTAAAAGTTACCATAAGTGCAAGTCAGCAGCTTGCACTTGTTACCCTCATAGTTGCCCTGGACTAGAACACTGGGCATAGCCTAGTGGGTCCTCTGCCCAGGGTCTCACAAGTCTGTGTTCAAGATGGCAGGCAGGCTCCATGATGCTGTGATTATTGGCAGGACTCAGATGCTTGAAGCTGCGAGCCTGAAGTCCTTTCTCATTGGCTGTCAGCTAGGATTTGGGGGTGCTCGGGAGATGCTCTCAGCTTCAAGAGGTCACCTACAGGTCCTTGTCACATGGCCTTTTTGTATCCCCTCCCACTCCTGGCCGCTTACTTCTTCAAAGCTGGAGGAGAAATCATTCCTCCTCAAGAAGGGCCCAGCTGGGACGTACCTGGTGGTCCAGCAGCTAAGCCTCTGAGGTTCCAATGCAGGGATCCCCAGTTCAAGCCAACATATAGATGGCGCTGGTGGTCAAGAACCCACCTGCCAATGCAGGAGACACAGGTTCCATCCCTGGGTCAGGAAGATCCCCTGGAGGAGGGCATGGCAACTCACTCCAATATTCTTGCCTGAAAAATCCCATGGCCAAGAGGAGCCTGGCATGCTACAGTCCATAGGGTCACAAACAGTTGGACATGGCTGAAGCAATTGAGCACACACGCGCACACAGACACACACACTCATATTTATATACATTTATATATACGGCTCCCCCGTCCCTGGGATTCTCCAGGCAAGAACACTGGAGTGGGTTGCCATTGCCTTCTCCCATATAAAATATATATACTAATAATTAAAAGAAGAGCCCAGTCACTCTTTTAAAGACTTTTCACCTGATTCAGTCAGGTCCACCCAGGATAATCTCCCTTTTGATTAACTCAAAATCAACTAAAATCCACTGATTTCAGACTTTAATTATATCTGAAAAAAAAAAGTCCTTCACCTCTGCTGTAGTTGTATAACGCGGTCACAGAGTGAAATCCCGTTCTGTTCTCAAGGCTGTACATACTCCGGGGTGGTCATTACGCAGACCACGTACGCAGGGGCAGGAATCCGGGCTGCCATCTTAGAACTCTGTCCCCCACGTGGGGGAACTTGGCTGCCTTACCAACACCATGTGTTTAGGCCCTTGCATGTGGCAGGTGCCCATAACCTTCTTTGAACATATGAACGAGTGAATGAATGAATGAATCAAATGGCTGTGAGGCTCAGACCTTCCTTTTTGGGAAGGAAAAGGGGTTGGAGTACAGATGAGCCTGGAAGATGACCCTGACTCACCACCTAATCAGCTCCTTTGAAGAGACCTTCAGTTGCCCCTTGTCCTGGCACAGACCAGGCTGGACACATGAACATAATCCCGGGCATCCCTCAGTGATGGGCTGGTGGAGGTTACTTGAGTGTAGGCTCCCATGGAACAGAAACTTGGCTTCCCCTGTGACCCCAGGCCACCCCAGAGTGAGAAGAGACCTCCGTTTCCTCAGGAACCGGCTTCCTTGTTTCTTTGTGCCCCCACGTTGGCACACATGGCGTCCGGCTAGAGTCAGTGAAGGATCCCAGGGGACACCTTGACTTTGGGCAGGAATCAGGGATAGACATTGTGTGCAGTGAGCTGCGAAGAGTCGCTCGCTGAGAGGCCCGTGACATCCTTTATTTATTTGCATTGAAATATTTATCGAGATGTGAGGCATCTATAATAGATTTGTCAGCCACTCGGGCAGGCCTGCTGGGGGAGAAATCTGGGTGGCCTCTCTCTTAGGCATCACTATATTCATTCAGTGAATAACTCACCTGGAAAACATTTCCTGGGGACCCACTGCAGATCGGGCACTTGTGTGATGGAATCAGATTTAGTCACTGCCCTTGTGGAGGCCTGGGAAATGAAGATGGGGTCGGGGAGAAACTCATGTCTACTGAGTGCCTGCTGTGTGCCAGGCGTTTTGTATATATCATCTCACTTGATTTTTACAGCGGCCCCTTGATATAGCTGCATAATTACGTCTCCTGTAGAGATGAAGAAAGTGAGGTTCAGAGAGGTTAAATAACTTGCTGAAGGTCACACAGTCTTGCTTAATCTAAGTTCAAGGTCTTTCCACCATGTCATGTATCCTGAGACCTGAACTGAAAGCTCTTTATAAATTTCAATGACTGAAGGAAGCTGAGGGTGGGGTGTAAGGATACCAGACGTGGGGTGGAGCATGGGTTGCAGGGGATGTGGGGACCAAACCCCAGCTGAGAAGCTAATGATTAGAAAATCATTATGCTCCTCATTGGCTGAGCCCTCACTCTTTTGCCAGCCCCTATTCAAAGCAGTTTAGTTCATTCTGCTCTCCCAACAACCCTTTGAGTGAGTGAAAGTCACTCAGTGGTGTCCGACTCTTTGCGACCCCATGGACTATACAGGCCATGGAATTCTCCAAGCCAGAAATCTGGAGTGGGTAGCCTTTCCTTTCTCCAGGGGATCTTCCCAACCCATGCAGGCGGATTCTTTACCAGCTGAGCCACAAGGGAAGTCCCAACAATACTTTAGGGTAGATAGTATAGCCTTCATTTTATGGATGAGAATGTGAGGCTCAAGTTGAAGAAGCAGCTTGCCCCAACTCACCAGGTACCATGTGGCTGAGACGGGATTTGAATCCAGGGTTCTGTTTCCGGGAGCATCTGGGAAATTGTTCACAGCAACAACAAGGCATCTTGGGTCCTGACTGGGACCAGGCTGCTGCTCAGAGGCTGTTATGTGCATTGGCTCATCCTGCCAGCCTTGCATTGTCAATAGCCTCAATTTATAGAGGGGCAATTAAACCATGGCTGGGTAGGTCCATCACACGGCCAGGGAGGGACAGAGCTGAGAGTAGAGTCCAGGCAGATTGGAGTGCAGAGCCCATCTGTTTCATCCTTCTAACTTATTGCCTTACTGCAAAGTACCAGGGGCTTGGCAGTGGCCTGTAGACCAGGGTGAGCACCCCTAGGGAGGGGAGAGAACTTCCCTATAGGCTGGGACCAGGATACACAGGCCCAGCTCCTGTGCTTCCCGGGGTCCCTGCACCTCTGATCTACTGGCTTCCTGGGATTCTGCTGTTTTTGCCCTGCCTATTCCCTGGTATCCCATCATTTCTGCCTTGCCTTTGACTTTCCTTTGTAGACCTCTAGTGTGGGACTCAGCAGGGCCCCAGAAAGATCTTTTCTGGTCCTTCCAGCCTCCTCCTCAACCAATACCAAATCTCTATCCTTTAGTGCTGCTTCCCTAGACAGAGTCTGGTGGACAGTGGTCTGGATAAATATGTCACTCAGGGGCAGGTAAGCACAGACACAGCCACAAAAGGCTGAGAGGAGAAATAACACAGGCTTAGGGACTTCCCTGGTGGTCCAGTGGTTAAGTGGCTCCTTTTAAAATTGGGTTTCCCATGTTTTTGTTATTAAGTTTTGAGAGTTCTCTACATATTCTGAATGCAACTCCTTTATCAGAGTTATGATTTGCAAATACTTTCTCACAGTCTGTGGCTTGCCTTTTCATTCTCTAAACAGAACCTTTCAAAAAGCAGAAGTCCTTAATTTTTTAAAAGTTTTTTTGATGATGGATCGTTTTTAAGGTCTTTATGAATTTGTTTTTATTGTATATTTGTTAGTATTTGTAAAATATTTTTTTGTTGTTTTATCTTTTGTTTTCTTGGCCATGAAGCATGTGGGATTTTAGCTCTCTGACTAGGGATTGAACTCATGCCCCTTGCATTAGAAATCAAAGTCTTAACCACTGGACTGCCAGTGAAGTTCCCAGAAGTCCTTAATTTTGATGATGCTCAACTGATCAATTTTGATTTTGTATGGAACATGTTTTTGACACCTTTTCTAAGAAATCTATGACCTCAGCAAAGGTCACAATGTTTTTTTTCCTTTTCTTCTATAATTTTAAGTTTTACATTTTAGGTCTATGATCCATTTTGAGGTCTGTGACTAATTTTTATATCTAGGGAGAAGTGTGGATTGAAACTCACTTGTTTGCCTATGAATATCCAATTATCCATCATTTATTAAAAACCTTCCCTTGTCTCATTGATTTCTCTTTGCATCTTTGTTGAAAATTGGTTGTCCACATATGTGTGGGTCTATTTGTACACTCTCTGCTCTGTTCCATTGATCTTTTTGTCTATCTTAACATCAATACCACACTGTATTGATTACTATATTGATTACTTGATGTCAGAGAGTGTTAGTCTTCCAACTTTGATCTTCATTTTCAAAAGTATTCTGGCTATTCCAGGTCCTTTGTATTTCTATATGAATTTCAAAATCAGCTTGTCCATTTCCACAATGAAACTTTCCTTCTGATTGAAATTTCATGAAATCATCAGATCAATTTGGGAAGAATTCTTATCTTAACAATATTGGCTTGTCCAATGCATGAACATGATACATCTCTCTATTTAATTGGATCTTTTAATGCCTTTAATTACCATTTTGTAGTTTTGGGGGCACAGATCTTGCATATATTTGTCAGATTTATTCTTAAGAATTTCATATTTTCTAGTACATGGTATGTTTTATTCAAATTTTCAATTATTCAATGATAGAATATAGAAATACAACTCCTGTTGGTATAGTGGTTTTGAAAGTTGCAACCTTATTCCCTTTGTTTGTTAATTCTGGAAGTGCTTTTGTAGATGCTATCGGATTTTCTACATAGAAATCATGTCATCCATAAACAAAGACAGTTTTATTTTTTCCTTTCTGATACGGGTGTTTTTAAGTCACTTTTCTTGCCTTATCACACTGGCTAGACATTCTAGAACAGCATTAAATAGAAATGGGCAGAGTAGACATGCTTGTCTTATTCTTGATCTTAGAGGCAATCAATGTTTCACCATCAAGTTCAATGTTAGCTGTGGGTTGTTGTACATTTCCTTGTCAAGTAAAGGTAGTTTCCTTCTATTCATAGTTTGCTGCAATTAAAAAAAATCAAGAATCAATATTGGAGTTTCTTGAATGCTTTAAATGTATCCATTGAAATATATATATATATATATATATATATATATATATATATGTTTGTTAATATAGTGGATTGCACAGAGTGATTCTCAAATGTTAAACCAAACTTGCACTCCTGGGATAAACTCTACTTGGTCATAATGTAATATCTTTTATAAATTGCTAAAATGTTGTTTAGAAGTTTTGCCTCTACATTCAAGAGAGATATTGGTTTGTAGTTTTCAAGTAATATCCCTATCTGGTTTTGGTGTAAGGGTAAGGTTTTGGTGTGAGAGTTGGGAAATGGTTCATCCTCTTCAATTTTCTGGAACAGTGTTTATAGAATTAGTATCATTTCTTTATTAAGTATTTAGTGAAATTCATCACTGAAGCCTTTTTGGTTTAGAGTTTTTCTCTGTGAGGAGGATTTTATTTTTACTAAAATTTAATTTCCTCAATGCATTTGGCTATTCAGAATATCCATTTGTTTTTGAATGAGCTTTGTAGTTTTTTTCCAAAGAATTTGTCTATTTTATAAAGCTATTCAATTTATTGGCATAAACTTGTCATAATAGCCCCTTAGTATCTTTAAAATATCTGTAGAGTTTATAGCTCTACAGATATTTAAGAGGCAAGGATACACAGAAGAGCTATTTAAAAAAGGTCTTAAGGACCCAGATAATCATGATGGTGTGCTCACTTACCCAGAGCCAGACATCCTCAAGTGGTGTCTTAGGAAAAGTCAAGTTCATCTTAGGAAGTATTACAACAAACAAAGCTAGTGGGTGTGATGGTATTCCAGCTGAGCGATTTCAAATCCTAAAAGATGCTGCTGCTAAAGTGCAGCATTCAATATGTCAGCAAATTTGGAAAACTCAGCAGAAGCCACAGGACTGGAAAAGGTCAGTTTTCATTCCAATTCAAAGAAGGGAAATGCCAGAGAATTTTCAAATCACCATACAATTGTGCTTATTTCACATGCTAGTAAGGTTATGCTCAAAATCCTTCAAGCTAAACTTTAGCAGTACATGAACTGAGAACTTCCAGATGTATAAGCTGGGTTTAGAAAAGGCAGGGGAACCAGAGATCACATTGCCAACATTCTTTGGATCACAGAGAAAGCAAGGGAATTCCAGAAAAACATCTACTTCTGCTTCATTGACTATGCTAAAGCCTTTGACTGTGTGGATCACAACAAACTGTGGAAAATTCTTAAAGAGATGGGAATACCGGACCAGCTTACCTGCTTCCTGAGAAATCTGTATGCAGATCAAGAAGCAACAGTTAGAACCGGACCTGAAACAATGCTGTTGTTCAGTCACTCAGTCTTGTCCGACTCTTTGCAACCCCATGGACTGCAGCACACCAGGCTTCCCTGTCCTTCATAATGAATGGACTGGTTCAAAATTGGGAAAGGAGTACGACCATGCTGTATATCATCACCTTGCTTATTTAACTTATATGCCGAGTAAATCTTGCAAAATCCTTGGCCGGATGAATTACAAGCTGGAATCAAGACTGCTGGGAGAAATGATCAACAACCTCAGATATGAAAATGATACCACTTTAACAGCAGAAATGAAGAGGAACTAAAGAGCCTCTTGATGAAGGTGAAAGAGGAGAATGAAAAAGCTGGCTTAAAACTCGACATTCAAACCAGGAAGATCATGGCATTCATTCCCATCACTTCATGGTAAATAGAAGGGAAGAAAGTGGAAACAGTGACAGATTTTATTTTCCTGGGCTCCAGAATCACTGCAGATAATGACTTCAGCCATGAAATTAAAAGACACTTGTTTCTTAGAAGGAAAGCTATGCCATACCTAGATAGCATATTAAAAACCAGAGACATCACTTTGCCTACAAAGGTCTGTATAGTCAAAGCTATGGTTTTTCCAGTAGTCATGTATGGATGTGAGAGTTGGACCCTAAAGTAGGTTAAGTGCCGAAAAAATGATGTTTTTGAATTGCAGTGCTGGAGAAGACTCTTGAGAGCCCCTTGGACTTTGGAGATCGAACCAGTCAGTCTGAAAGGAAATCAACCCTGAATATTCATTGGAAGGACTAAGCTAAAGCTGAACCTCCAATACTTTGGCCACCTGATGTGAAGAGCTGACTCATTGGAAAAGACCCTGATGCTGGGAAAGATTGAAGGCAGGAGGAGAAGGGGATGACAGAGGATGAGATGGTTATGACATAGGAGACAATGGGGCCTCTGGGCTGAACACCTGGTGTTTGTCAAGAGAAGTAAAACTGAGCCTTTGTTTTCAGCCAGACACTCCAAGGACAAAGCTAGTGGCAAAAGCTGAGCTGTGCTAAAGCAAAGAGACAAAGTGGCCTCTCCTGAAGTCAAAGAAGACTTCCCTGTCTGCACATGTGCAGGAAGGCTTCTTGAGAGTCAAAAACGGAGGGGACCCCAGCCCATAATAAGTGTGGATACACACCCATAGGCCTCTGAGGTGGGATTCATTTAGTTGCACATGCATCTTGGGGAGGGTCCATGGACCAGTCCAGCGTGAAGAAAGAAACAAGATAATTGGCCAAAGGTGAAACAAGATAATTGGCCAAGGTAAACAAAGACCCAGAAGGAAAGCCCTACGTAAGTGACTTACATCACCTCCTTATGGTGCTCCTCCTGACTCAGAGTGCCTGCACTCCTTGCCAGGTGTGTATCTCTGCCTAGTCTCTGATGTACTGTTCTCCTCCTCATTAGTGAGGAGGCCCACACTCTTTCTCTCCGGGTGTGTGTTTCTGCCTTGCTTCTGATTTAGATAAATTGTTTTCCTCTGTGCTCTCCCATATATTGTGCTGTGTCTCTAATAATAAACTTTGTACCCCTTTTCACAGTTTTTGCCATCTTGAAACATTCTTGCTTTCAAACAGGGGCCAGAGCCAGGGTCCCTTTGCTTCTAGCCTCTAGCCCCTGGTGATCTGGTGGCTAGGACCCCTAGTTTTTATCCAGGTTACCCAGGTTTAACTCCTGGGCAAGGAACTAAGATGTCTCTTCAGGATCACTCGCTGCTCTCCTTCCAAGATCAGTTAAATAGCATCACCAACTCAATGGACATGAATTTGAGCAAACTCCAGGAGGTAGTAAAGGACAGGCGTGCTGCGGTCCATGGGGTCGCAAAGAGTCGGACATGAACAACAAGAGCATCCAACGATTTCACCTCTCTCAGTGCTAGTCCTGATAACCAGTGTCTTCTCTTTATGCAGACCAAGCTGGATAATGATTTATTAAATTTATTGATCTCAAAATACCAGCTTTTAGTGTCAACAATTTACTTCAATGTTTTCCATTTCATTGATTTCCACTTTAATCTTTATTGTTCTTTTTTCCTGTTTACTTTAGGTTTAATTTGTTCCTTTCATTTTTTGTTTGTTTTTTCTTGTTTCTTAAGATGCAAGTGAATGTCATTGATATAGACCCTTATTCTTTTGTAGTAAGCGTGTTTAGTGCTAAAAATTTCCCTTCATACTTTCTGGATGTATCTCATGCACTTTCATATTTTGTCTTTTTATTTATATTTATTTCAAAAAAATCTAATTTTCCTTTGATTTCTTCTTCGACCCATGATTTATTTAGAAGTGTGTCATTTAGTTTCCAAACATTTGGAGGTTTTCCAGATATTTTTCTGTAATAGAGTTCAAACGTAATTCCATATGGTCAGAGAATATATTTTGAATCTTTCTAAACTTATTGAGATTTGTTTTATGGCCCAGAATATGGTCTATCTTGGTAAATGTTCTTGTGGAGAATGTGTATTCTGCTATTGTTGGATAAAGGGTTCTGCAAATGCCAACCATGTCAAGTTGATTGATACTGCTCTCCAAATCTTCTACGGTCTTACTGATTTTCTGTCTACTTCTTCTATCAATTATTGAAAGAAGGACATCCAACTGTTATTGTGGATTTATCTATGTCTCCTTGCAGTTCTATCAGATTTGGCTTCACACATTTGGAAGCTCTGTTATTAAGTGCATAAATGTTTAGGATTACTACATCCTTTTGATGAATGGACCCCATTATCATTATGAAATGAACTTCTTTGTCTCTGGCAGGATCAGAGCAGTGTTTTTTGAAATCATATTTATTTTATATCCTTTGGTTGTGCTGTTGCTGCACGTGGGCTTTCTCTAGTTGCAGCGAGGGGAGGCTCCTTTAGTCGCGGGGTATGGGCTTCTCATTGCAGGGTCTTCTCTCGCTGTAGAGGCTTCATTATTGTGGCACGAGAGCTCAGCAGTTGGGGCGTGTAGGCTCTAGAGTGCAGACTCAGTAGCTGTGACACATGGGCTTCGTGGCTCCACCATGTGAGGGATCTTCCCTGATGAGGGATCGAACCAGTGTCCCTTGAATTTGCAAGATGGATTCTTAACCACTAGACACCCAGAGAAGCCCCAGAGCAGTGTTTAGTCTAGGGGTAATTGTCCCCTGTTATTAAGGCAGGACCCTTCTGAGTACTTCACTCCATGTTCCATGAGTTATGAGGGGTTTCTACTCTGGCTAATGGGAATAGGTCCTCTGTGGAATGCCAAATACTATTCTTTTTCATCCTTCTGGGTGGTTTTTTCCCACCTTGGGAAGCTTCCTCACATGCATGTGCTGATCATCACCCTGTGAATACTTTTGAGGACTGTCTGCAGATATCTGTGCAGCGGCCTCCTTTCTTGTACTCTTCCCTGCACATTTCTGCTGCCTGGTTTCCTTTCCCTATGCCATGGCCTAGAAACTCTCCCCAGGCAGTAAGCTGGGCTATAGCTTACCTCATTTGTTGTCCATCTCCTAGGGATCCGTGTCCTTCATTATCTCATGAGCAATGTCTTAAAAATCATTAGTTCACATAATTTATCCAGTTTTATCATTGAAGTAAAGCATCTAGTTCAGCCATTTTGGCTGAAAGTGGAAGTTTTCAGCTATCTTCTAAAAATAATTTGTATTTATGTATTTATTTTGGGCTGTGCTGGATCTTTGTTGCTGGTGGGCTTTCTCTAGCTGTGGAGAGCGGGGGTTACTCTCTAGCTGCGGTGTGCAGGCTCCTCACTGTGGTGGCTTCTCTTGTTGCTGAGCACAGGCTCTAGGGTGTGCGGGCTTCGGTAGTTGCATCTCCCAGGCTCTAGAGCACAGGTTCAGTGGCTGTGATGCATGGGCTTAGTTGCTCCGTGGCATGTAGGCTCTTCCTGGATCAGGGATCGAACTCATATCTCCTGCATTGGTAGATGGACTCTTTACCACTGATCCACCAGGGAAGCCCTAGCTACTTTTTAATCTCTTCATTTTTAGGTGTCTGTGTTGACCTGTGACTATGAAAGTAAAAGCCTAGATTTCTTACTGAATATTCTCCGCCTTTCCATCCCCTTTTTCCTTACCCTAGCCTCCCAATATAAATTTGGTTAAAATAGCATTAAATATTTACATTATAATAACTTTGAAAATATTACTCACATCTGAGTCATCTGGTATGCTGGGACCAAGGTCTTTTTTTTTTTTAGTTGTCAGTAGAGTTAATATTTGTCTTTTTAAAAGGCTTCCTTTCCTATCTAATGGCTTATGCTTTTAATTTAAGAGTTTCATACTCAAATAACATGAAAGCCAACAGTGTCTGGAGGAGGGAGATTACTGAAGGACCTGGGCTACACGGACTGAGGTCGTTCTTGTGTTTCTAGCATGGCAGGGAGGGTAGGGCAGGGACTTTGGCTTTGACACACAGCTCTGCACCCACCCTAAATGTCCCTGGTATATTCTGGGAAGGAAGGAAACACAGGAATTAGAATGAATAGAGAGGTTAAGAAGCATGGACACAGAACTGAACTCAGGATTCCGGTCTTATCTGTGCTGCAAGTGTTCTGTGTGACCTCAAGCAAGCCTCTTCTCTATTGAGAGGCCAGCTACTTACCTGTGACATGAGCATGGGGTTCAGTTCAGTTCAGTTCATTTCAGACTCTAGATGATTGCAAAAGTCTCTTTTAGATTTCCAAGATTTCCTTGGCCATGAAGACACTGGGGTTCCAAGAAGTTCTCCAGGCACCCGCATCCATTCAGCCAAGACTTGGGCGATTCTTTGCATGTAATCAAGCAGACATGTTTGTTTGGGGTCACCAACATGTGCCTGGACCACATGACCTGCCCCAGGGCCTTTGCACTGGCTGTTCCCCTGCTGTGGTTGCTCTTTCCTAGACGCATTTCTTTGCACAAATGGCATCTTCTCACCAAAACCATCCCCCATCACTCCATGCTTCCCTGGCTTTATTTTTCTGATAATCAGATTCATATTACATATTTGTTTGTTAACAGACAAGGTCTAGGGGAGAAACAAGGACATTTGACTGGGCTTTTACAAAGAATTGAAAGAAGGGACCATTTATACTGGTGTGAGTGGGGTGGGGATGCTGAGACATCCAGGACTAGCAGCGGAGGGAAACGGTCAGTATTCCTAGGCCTGAAGACAGCAGGGAACGGGAGGCTGGTGTCAGAGCCTGGCTGGCATCCTGGCAGAGGCCTTTCTGGAGGGAGCGAGAAGCATAGTGCCAAGGGCAGGAGGGAGTGGGAAGAAATACTCCAATTTTTCTCTCTCCTTTTGCCCTCCAATCTCTAGCTAGCACCTCCCACTGGCCAAACCCACCAGAAGTCAGAGGAAAGGTGAGCCTGAGAGATGCAGTCCATGGGATGCAGCCTCCTTGGTCAACAGAGCAAAGCAGAGAAGGGCAGATGGTCGATCAAGTGGTGGGAGCAGGTGGCGGCTGCTGTGGTCTCTGTGTTTGTGTCTTCTTTAAATTCATATATTGGAAACCTAAGGTTTAAGCTGCTAGCAGGTGGGGCCTTTGGGAGGTCATTAGGTCATGGTGACGGAGCCCTTAGAAGTGGGATTAGTGCCCTTATAAAAGAGATCCCAGACAGCTAGCTTACCCTTTCACTGTGAGAGGACAGAGCGAGAAGTCAGCAAACCTGGAAAAAGGGCCTCACCAGAACCTGACCATGCTGGCACCTTGATCATGAACTTCCAGCCTGCAGAGCTATGAGATATAAATCGCAGCTGTTGATAAGTCACCCAACCTGTGGTATATTATTTTATTGTAACAGCCTGAATGGACTTAGACAGTGGCTAGTAACTAACACATTTATTTGTTTTGAAAAATTCTATTTTAAAAGTTAAATTTTTTCTATTCAACATATAAGATCCAGAAGACCAAAGATTTTGTCTGTTTTGGTTGTTACCATTTTCCCACATACTCAGAACTTTGCCTGGGCACTAGTAGGTGCCCCACATATGATCGTTAATGAATAGATGAAACAAAGCAAAACAAAGGCTCTAACGGTGGACTGCTTTGTGGCCAGGAAAGCAACATGTGTGTGGAGGAATGTCATATTGGTGTTTGATTGACTTTTTGCAAGTGGTTTTAGAACAACACAAATGAACGTGGAAATTCAGCCTGCCCTTGGCCATCACTGCCACTACTCATTCCCCAGTTCAAGAGAGAATTCTGGAGACCCATCTTTGCTTCATGTGGCAGAGAACAGATTGGGGGGAAGGAAGGGAATTTTCAGGCACCTTTTCCTCGTCACGGTAAAGGAGCCATGGAGAGCTAGAGTGAATGTGGTTGACCTAGGACCCCCAGTGGGTCAAATATCCAGGATCCCCTGCCAACTCTGGATGCTGTCTCCAGGGTACCACATTGCTAAGCTGCAAGATGTGAAATGCTCATTTAAGGGAACTTTAGACGTGCTCTGGTCGGATACATCCATGTGGGTCATCCCAGCATCTCCTCCCTATAGAACCATAAGCATTTTTAGGTCCACGGTCCCTTAATTCAGAAGGATGGCTATCACAGTAGAATTTCAGGCCAAGGGGCAGACCAAGGGAAGGGATTATGTCTGGGGTGGTTCTGCCAGGACAGAGGGGCTTCTGTGGGCCATGGAAGTAGATACTGAGGTCATTCCCAGGCCACACCAAAGTTTGACCCTGAAATGACCTAGCTCTGGAGCAGAGTGACTTAGGAGAAACAAGGCAAGCAGGTTGTGGCCTCTGTGGGCCTGGGATTCAAATCCCAGGGCCTTCTTGCTCTGAGACTTCTTGGTGATAAATCAGATCTCACACTTTCTTTATGCGATTGTTTTGAAGATTCAATAAATCAGAAAAGTCCCACCAAGTGCCTGGCACAGAGTCTAGGCACCCTCAAGCCCCTGCCTCTCTGGCTTTTTCTGCTTACGAGTCCTCCCGAGACCCTGTCTTCACTGTCGCAGTGATAGTAGCCAGACAAGCCAGCCCATCCTTCTACCCCGATCAGCCTCTCTGCGTTTGAAAACTTCCAAGGCAGGAAAACTTTTTTTTTTCCCCCAGGCCGGCTCCATCTACCGCTGCCACCATGAAAGCCCCTCCGCCTTCCCCCGACGGGCCTGTCGCGCTGTCTTAAGAGAAACCCTCATCTCCTTTGCCTGGCGCGCATCGTCGCCAGGAAGGGAGGGAGCCGAGGGAGACGCACTAATGGGGAACGCCTCGACACAGGAGAAGACACAATGGATAAAAGAAGAAAGCGCATCCAAACACGAGTTCTTGTTCTCGAGAAGAAGGGCCAAGCCTGATTTTATAGCAACAGCTTTGAGAGCAGCAGCGGTGGGATTTCACGGCAGAGGTTCCGCGGGAAAATCAATAAGCGGGGCCGCTGTTTGGAGAGGCAGCAAGAAAGGCCACTAACGAGGCCAGATTGTAACAGTTCTGCGAGCAGCCACAATGCTCACCTTACACGGCGCGGCCGCGCGTTAGTAAATAATAAATCACAGCGGCCGGCGGGCGGCGGCGGCGGCGCCGGACAGAACGCAGCGCGTTTGACTGCAAAGCAGACCCGGGGCCATGAATTATTCACCGCCGCGCGGAGATAAAACACGGCCGCGGGAGGAGGCGCAGCCCTGCAAACAGGTGCCCGGCGCGGAAATCTGCCTTTTGATGACGAGCCTGGGCTGGGGCTGGGCCTGCCGGGCCGCCGTTCGGGGGGCTTCGGCGCTCGGGGCGCGGGAAAAGCTGGGATTAATCAGGGGCCGCAGCCGCCGCCCCGCAAGAGCGATTTGCCAGACTCCGGGGCTGGGAGCAATTACAGGCGGGCCGGCAGGGCTGGCGGCGAGAGCCTGCGAGGGCTGGCCTGTGGGTGTGTACGTGCGTGCGTGCGTGCGTGTTTGTGTGTGTGTGCACTCGTGTGCTTGCCTGAGTGCACGCATGCTCAGGGTGCTTGGGTGTGCAGGTATTCATAAGCGTAAGTACACTATGCATCGTGTATGTGGGTGTGCATGTGCTGGATGTATGTGGCTAAGCCTGCGTGTATGTTCCGTTTGTGCATTGTGTGCATAGGTGCTGTGATCTATGTGCAAGTGTGCACATACGTGAATGTTCGATTATGTGTATCTGCAACGTATGACTATGCAGACATCATGCACGTGTGTGCAAATGTGGTGCATTTGTCCGTGCAGACGTGGTGAGTGTGGGTTTGTGTGAGGGTGTGCATTCTTGTGGGTGTGCATACACAGTGCATGTGTGCTTCACGTGCAGTATGGGTGTGCAGAAGCAAATTATCCCTACCTATACAGCATATTCAGGCACGCATATGAGCATATGCAGGGTATGCCTTTTTATCAGCTCATTCCTGCACGTGAGGTGTTGGGGTGTGCATACATGGTGTCTGTGTGTGCCTACGCAGTGTGTGTGGCAGGCATCTGATTGTACAAATGTAGTGCACGTGTGCATCTGTGAATGTGTGGTTATTCACTCATGAGGACACCTGTGTGTGTGCATGGTGCATGTGTGTATTCAGCCACGCTTTGTGAAGTTTAAAAGGTTTGTGGTGTGTGTACACTGTACGTGTGTGTGCTTGTGGATAGTTATGCATACACGTGTAGGTGGGTGGCAGCGTGTGTGCAGAGAAGCTCACGTGTAGTCTGAGTACTTACAGGATATGGTGGCCATGTCTACATGTGCAGATGGGCACATGGACCTCAAGGTGTAAGTTCATGCACGTGTACATCTCACTGAAGCTGGAGCAGCTCCACATGTGGAGCAGCCATATTCTCTCCCCAATGCTCCCCTACAAGGAAATCCTAAATGTCATTGCATCCCTAGAGCAAAGCCCAGCACAATCACATGTGCAAAGCACTGATGAGTGATGTGCATTCTACTCGAGGTTTCCTGGGGAGATTGACAGAGGCTTTATACCTTGCATTGCACTTCAGAAATTCTTTGAAAGCTATTTTAAACACCTTTGTCTTTTTCCAAAGTGCACCATGGAGCTTTCTCATCTTTTCTCTTCCCCAGATCCCTTCTCCTATCAGCTCCCTTCCACCGTCACCTAGAGACCCTCACCAAAGCTCATCTCCTTTTGAAACTGAGTTAACTTTTCTCTCTGGGTTTCCTCAAACTGTGGTTCCACCCATTTTATCAGCAAAACTATTCCCCAAGACCTTCTGTCTTTAAAAAGCGAGAGGAGACTCTTTGCTGGTAATCCAGAGGTTAAGAATCCGCCTTCCAACACAGAGGAGAAGGTCTGAGACCTCACATGCTGTGGGGCAACTACTGAGCCCACACACTCTGGAGCCCATGCACCACAACTAGAGAGAAGCCTGCGTGCCTCAACGAAGATACATCATAGCTAATAATAAATATATAAGAAAAGTGAGATCAGAAAATGTAAATAAATTAGAAGTTAGTTTATTTCAGTTGTGTGTCCACATAGGTTGTAGATGCATACAGGTATGGGTGCAGAGTCATCTTCAGGCTCCACCTCGCAGGTGATGGAGAAAAGGAGGAAGCAGAGAACAGAGCATCTTGTTGCCTGGTTTGGGGAGTCAAGTTTTGAGGATTGTTTTCATTTCCTCAAACCCTGTTATTTGGGGACTACGTTTGGCAGAGTGAGAAGTTATTCTTCCTTTATGCAGCAAAAATTTACTGAGTACTCACTCTGAGCCCAGCACTGTGTTAGACCCTGGAAGATGCAAAAAACAGTAAGACACAGAATCTCAGACTTGAGGAGCCTGGGAAAATAGTGTAGTGAGACCTGTACACTAGCCACAAGGACACAGTAGGAATTAGTTGGTACCTTAAGACAAAGAAAGTGTCAGAAAGCTCAGAGCAGGGAGAGATGCCTCACCACTGGAAAGCCCAGAGGTCTTCCTGGAGGAAGTGGAACGGAGGCACAGAAGCCTGCGGAGGATTTGGTTGTACCAAAAGAGACATAGGTGGGAGTGGAGATTGAACTCCTGGTGGAGAAGAAGGGAAAACAAAGTCTTCGGGGGTTTAGGAAACCTCCAGTTTAGGAAACAGAAACCACCCCAAGTATTTGTAAACAGAGAATTTAATATAAAGAAGTATTAAAACTGTTAACTAAGTATTAGAGAACCAAAAGGTCAGCGGTAAAGAATCCACCTGCAGTGCAGGACCTGCAGGTTCAATCGATTCCTGGATTGGAAAGATCCCCTGGAGGAGAGCATGGCAACCCACTCCAGTATTCTTGCCTGGGAAATCCCACGGACAGAGGAGCTTGGTGGTCTATGGTCCATGGGGTTGCAAAGAGTTGGACACAACTGAAGCGACTGAGCAGGCAGGCACAGAAAACCAAAAAGGTAAAAAGAAGTTTTCATGAAGTTTGTGACTGCCTGGCCTAGAGCCAGGAAAACAAAGGAAGGAGATTGGGATTATTAACATTTAGAAGCTTGGAAGGGGAACCCTTTGGGCCTGGGGTCCAGATCGCTGAAGGAGAGAGCTCCCGTTGGCTGGAGTTAATGTCTCTGGGCTTGTGGTAGGGGAACCAGACGTCAGAGGCCCAGCCTGCTGGAAATGGGGCACTTGCAGCCAGAGCTGGTATCTCTGAGGGGCATAATGCAGCTGGTCCTACAATAATTAGAAAAGTCCAAATTGGGCTGGAGAGGGAAGTGTTACCGCCAGGGTGAAGCATCACTGGTTGATGTTTGCATGGACCACAAGCGGACAGGAGGTCATCCAGAGGGAGCCAGCCCCTTCTTCCTCCTCCAGCCTTGCAGTCTCCCTCCAGTGATCCTATCAGCAGAACTAATATGGCGCCAGAAGTGTGGCTTGGAAAACCCCAGCCCCTACATCACAAAGCTGAGGATGGAAGGGCCTTTTGGAACTGAGAGACAGTCACTACATGAACGGTCGTGGTCTGCCTTCTTTGTTTACCTGGCATGGATAGGTACACTATATACCAGTTTTGGGGAAACAGTGGATACAGTGGCTGACTTTATTTTTCTGGGCTCCAAAATCACTGCAGAAGGTGTTTGCAGCCATGAAATTAAAAGACGCTTACTCCTTGGAAGGAAAGTTATGACCAACCTAGACAGCATATTAAAAAGCAGAGACATTACTTTGCCAACAAAGGTCCGTCTAATCAAGGCTATGGTTTTTCCAGTGGTCATGTATGGATGTGAGAGTTGGACTATAAAGAAAGCTGAGTGCCAAAGAATTGATGCTTTTGAACTGTGGTGTTGGAGAAGACTTGCGAGTCCCTTGGACTGCAAGAAGATTCAACCAGTCCATCCTAAAGGAAATCAGTCCTGAGTGTTCATTGGAAGGACTGATGTTGAAGCTGAAACTCCAATACTTTGGCCACCTGATGCAAAGAGCTGACTCTTTAGAAAAAACCCTGATGCTGGGAAAGATTGAGGGCAGGAGGACAAGGGGACAACACAGGATGAAATGGTTGGATGGCATCACTGACTCAATGGACATGGGTTTGGGTAAACTCCGGGAGTTGGTGATGGACAGGGAGGCCTGGTGTGCTGCGGTTCATGGGGTCGCAAAGAGTTGGACATGACTGAGCGACTGAACTGAACTGAACTGATACCAATTTTAAATTCCACACAATAACAAAACAACTTGGTGTTTCTGCCTAACTCTGGGTTCTATTTGTGTGAACCCACGTTCAGCTTCTCCCCAAAATGAGGAGACAATGGACATTGTATACATCTCTGCAAGATGGTGACAAGGTAGGGAAAGAGAAGTCATCGTGGGAACACTGAGAAATCCAGACTGAACTTCCTGACTTGAGTTCCACACAAAGGCCTTGGGGAGGGATCAGCAAATGGTTCAGAGAGGGGTCTGTCCACCCAGTGGGACAGAAAGGTGAAGCCAACTGCGTGGACCTTAGAGTTCGTAGTGTTCTGGGTCCTGTACGTTTTGTCAAGCCATTTCCCCACTCTCACCCTGGGCTTTGTCTTCTGCTAAAGGGACTGTCTGCCTGCGGTGAGAGTAGAGGAGGCTGTCAGCTATTAAGAGCAGCCTGTGGGAGACAGGATGGTGAATTCCAAGGCTAGACTTCCTGTTCACTCTTCCCCTTTTGATGACTTGTACTCTAACCCCAATGGCTCCAATTTAAAATGGGCTTAGTAAATGTGTCCATGGGTCCCACTCTGGGCTGTAGACTAGCCCTGATGAGCTGGGACCCTGAGCCCAGAGTAGGGTACCACCTTAGCCAGCCCAGACACACATGCAGGCCTTGCAGGAGAGAGGCAGAGACACTGATCTCCTCCTGGCTGAAGAGTGACTTCTGAATGTGTCCTCAGATCTACTCAGAAGAACAGGGCCATAGGGAATAGAAGTGGTCTCCCCTTGTCACCCCCTCCATCAGCCTCTTCCTGAGCCCAACTTCATTCTAATGAGGCCCCTATAATCCACGGTCAGATCTGTTGCACCCTCCGCATTCCCAGAATGACTACTTTCTTATAGCTACACTGGAGGGCTGCCATGCTTATCCCAAGGAAGATGGGGCTGAGGGAGACTGTCAGGCGTCTGCAGGGCGGCCGTGTGTGGTTGTGCAGGCTGCACACTGCCAAAAAGCTCCCGGTCAAGGAGGCAAGTCGGGGCTGAAATCCATTCTGAAACCCTTTCTGAAGGTAGGGGTGCTAAGCACTATCTGGACTAGTGCTGGAGCTGGGTATTGAGGTACCAGGGGCAAAGGAAATGGCCAGAGTGATTCTGCATGTACCTGGGCTCCCAGGCACTGAAGAGCCCTCACCCACTAGAAGATCTCTTGGCAGGAACAATTCACAGCTGTTACCACGGCCTATATCCTACATCCATCTACCTGCTCATAGCACCAGTGAGGCCTCAGAAACTCAGAAAATAAGAATCTCAGGTCCCTGGAGGAAGAGCTGCGACCAGACCCCAATGGGAAGCTCTGCCCGCTTCCTTAGCTCCCAGGCGACCATGAGCACACAAAGAAGAAATGCTTTCTGATCTTCTCAGAATGTAGGCAGGCCAAGCCATCAAGCCCAGCCACCTCTGTGCAACTTCCAGAAAATGGCTTTAACTTCTCAGAGCCTCAGGTTCCACCTCTGCAAAGGGGGGATAATAATAGCTCCTCCCAGAACCATTAAATAAAATGATTAAAAAAAAAAACAGCTACCACTCTATGTGAACTATTCCAAGTGTAGGAACTATTAGTAGTCCCGTTTTACAGATGAGAAATCTGAAGCTTAGGGATGTTAAACTCACTCAAGGTCACAGCTTCTACAGGCCTGGGATCTGCACTCAGGTAGCCTCTGACTGCGAGATAATACCACCTCCCATGTGTAAGATCGTATGTGGAAACCTCTCAGTACAATGCCTGGCACACGTAACTCTTCAATAACCATACCTATTCTATTTCTTGGATTGCAATAGGTCCTGCCTGATGCGGGTAATCTCTAAAAGCCACAATATCAGCTGTGACTATGAGCCCACAGCCAGGGCCCAGCCTCCCATCCTTCCCAATGCCAGCACCTGCGTCTGCAGAAACTCCAGGCCCTGGTGTCCCCAGCTCTCAGACCCTGGAGCCCAGGTCTGGCCCTCCCTCCTAGGAGGCAGCTGTAGGTGTGCAGTTGACATGTACTTAATGAGTTCCCCCGCTTGCTGAGGCCTGGCAACGGCATTATCAGTCTCTGTGTGTCTCAGGCACTGATGGGCTCCCCATAAGCAGCCATGGAAGGAGATGGTGGAGAAATCTGAGGTGCAAAAGTGCATTTTCTCTTTTCCTGCTTGCAGATAAAGTGGCAAGTCACCAAGCAGGCTTCTTTTGGAAGAAAGTCTCCAGGTTGCGCAGGGGTGCATAGTAACGATTTATTTCCAGCCGGGCATGTGGACCTGCCAGGGAAAGTTCCCAGTCTCTGGGCCTATGGGCTTTGAGTGCCACCCTGGAAGCAGGGAGCCCTGGCTGGGGGAAAGGCCTGGGAGGGGAGTTATACACGTGGCCCTGGCTGGTTCCTGATCCTGTGAGCTGGTCCCAACTCATTCACGGGGGCATGTGTGTTCCCTAATCTGGGCCCTCCCAGGCTGCACTCTGCTTTAGGCACACATGTCTTCTCCTAGCTTAGGATGTGCTGAAAAGCTCCATCACTTGGATGCCTGATGTTTTGTGCATTAACTGCGAGAGGCAGTATTGGTTTGTGACAAGCTGGCTTTGAATCGGGGTTCCACCGCCAACAAGCTGTGTGACCTTCAACAAGTGACTTGCCCTCTCTGTCCCTCAGTTTTCCAATTTATAAAATATTGATGAAAATATCTGTCTCATAAGGTTATCGTCAGGACAAAAGATCTCATTCTGTGTGGAGTAACTGTTACCATGTCTGATGCAGAGTGAATACTCAATATCGATGAGTTGTCATCGTTACTTCGTGGTTTTTCCACACTATACACCATTTACCATAAAGTGTGGAAATGTATTTCCCTCAGCTGTTGAGGGGCTCTGCCCCTCTCACTGCATCTGGACAGGGGTTTCCAGTGACCCCAGGAGAGAAGGCAAGAGGGACAGAATTTTTGGAGTGAGGGCTCCCTCTTCCATGGGATGATGAATCATGGCTGCCCAGAGCTTTGTGCATGGAAGGATCCTGAGCCCCAAAGGAGCAAGCGATGGGATTGATTAGTAATGTCTGCCTCAGGTGTGAGCTGGGCAAGAAGGGGCTTTGAGTCGGCTTCCCCTCAAAGTGGGGCAAGACAAGATGAGTGCAAGAAGGATATTTGGAAGGTGATTCCGGGAAGCCCTGTAAGTGAGGCAGTGAGACAAGGAAGGCAGAAACCCAGCAAAGGGGTAGCGTGGGGAGGGCTACTGCTGGGGCAACAGGGGCTAATTTTTTCAGGCTAATTTTTTCTGAAGCCTGTAGCACACACCTCAGCATCTCCCTGTTCTGGGACAGGGGCATCTGGTGGGATTAGCCTCCAGTTCTTTTGGCTGGCTCCTGGAGAATCGCTCTTCTGGCTGTAGCCCTTTGGCACTTACTGCCAGTCTTGAATGTGGTCTGAGCATGTGCCCACAGCCAGGAAATTGCCCTTGAGTAGAAAGATTCAGCGAGCTGGAAGAGAGGCCAGAAAGGGCTGCAGCCACCTCTGGGTGCATTAAGGGTGTGGCCAGGGCCCCGGGTGAACAGGTCAGGGATGTTCTGCTTGTGTCATTACACACTGTAAGACCAGAGCAGCTGTCACTTGTCACCTGCCCTCCCTCCTCCCTGCCCCCTTCTCCCTGCCACAATCCCCCTGGTATTTCCTTTCCTCTACTCTCCCTCCATTCTTTTGCTTTTTTTCCTTCTTCCTCTCCTTTCCTGCTCCCTTCTGCAAGTATCTCCTGTGTGTGTCGGTCTTGCCGCGTCTGATGCTAGGAACCAAGAATAACAAAATAAAAGAAAACCTCGCCTTTGCCCTTTAGCTGTTCAATCTGGTGAAAACAGAAGAGACTTCCAGTCTCCCTGGAGGGGGAAGAAGACACCCAGAGCGGCTAATAAATGGTTTCAAGTGGTTCCTTTTCAGGCACTTTCATTTTTAAAAGCAGGGCCCAAGGGCTGCTGGGACTGGCAATTAGAGGTTGCGTCTCTGTGTTTGAGAAGAGGGTGGCGGTGCGAGGAATCTGGACACTTGGAAAAAGTAAACTTATTAGGTGGAGGAGGATCTTACAGAGTATGAAATTTACAAAAGCTTCATCCGAAGTAACACTAATGACAGGCCACTTTATTGATGTTTAATTCAAAAACAGAAGCTAATGCAAGTGCCCTTCCCTTGGAGTTGGAAGGAGGCGGGAGACTTTCTTCCTAATAATTTACTTAAACTGAATTTCATATGGGAAATTAATTTGCCTGGAATAAAAGCAAGACACCACTCCAGAAGTAAGAAGTCAACTTGAATGAGTCTGTCTTCACCACAACAGCTCACAGTCTTCCAAGGACAGAAAGTTCCATCTGGTAGGAAGACCTGGAGTTAGCGTGATTGTATTTTGGGGTCTTAGGGGCTGTATCGGAGAAGGCAATGGCACCCCACTCCAGTATTCTTGCCTGGAAAATCCCATGGGCAGAGGAGCCTGGTAGGCTGCAGTTCATGGGGTCGCAAAGAGTCGGACACGACTGAGTGACTTCACTTTCACTTTTCACTTTCATGCATTGGAGAAGGAAATGGCAACCCACTCCAGTGTTCTTGCCTGGAGAATCCCAGGGATGGGGGAGCCTGGTGGGCTGCCATCTACGTGGTCGCACAGAATCAGACACGACTGAAGCGACTTCGCAGCAGCAGCAGCCATCAAGTTGTTGGCTGGAGTCGAGGCTAATTTGAGTCTTGGGTTCCCCTTCCAAGCTCATGTAGGTTGTTGCTGGAATTCAGTGCCCCAGAGCTGGAGAATTCAACGTGACTTTCCTCTTCAAGGCTGGCTGGGAAAAGGTCTTTTGGACCTTTATCTTCACCTGATTCGGTCAGGCCCACCCAGGATCATCTCACTTTGGTTAACTCAAAGTACATCGATTAGAAACTTCATCACAGGACTGAACCCTCAGCGGAGCGGACTGGACAGACTATATACCGGAAGGTGGGAACCTTGTGGTCCCTTTTAGGATTCTGTCCCCCATCCGGGCGGAAGAGCTGGATCCAGCTGAACCTTCACCAGCTCTGAGACTGTGGACAAACCATCCCACACTGCTTGGCCTCTGTGTTCTCACCTGTATAGCAGGTTATCAGTCCTAGCACTGCTGACCTGAAGAGGAATAGCAGAAGTGTCTTAAGCAATCAGCTGGGTAGTCATTCAGTAATCAAAAATGACAGTGGAGAATTCCTAGAAATGGTATATATTTAGCTGTTGCAAGCATTTCATCATAAATATGATAAATGAATGTACAGTCATTGATTTTATTTCATACAAGGCCAAAGAAATTTTTTTTGAGCATGACCCCTCCTCTTTGATTTCTAGGAATCGTTCTTACTTGAGTGAAACCCATAACATTCCACTGATAATTTCTAACATTCTTCAATGAGGAGTGAGACCTCTACAGAGTTAGAGGTCTTTACATGCAAAGCAATGTGAATGCAGAATCCATCTAGACATTTACTACTTCTGTAGCCTTTTCTAGTTATGTCCTTCCTAGTTTGCTTGACAGCACGTTTTCTTAGAAAACTGTCATTGCTGAGAACTTCCAAAGCATTCACCTCCTTGGTTTTGCACTCCACTCTCATTTCATCGGTTTATGTCATGCGTACATGTGTGCTAATTTGCTTCAGTTGTGTCCAAGTCTTTGCAACCCTATGGACTGTAGCCCGCCAGGCTCCTCTGTCCATGGGATTCTCCAGGCATCAGTACTAAAGTGGGTTGCCATGTCCTTTTCCAGGGGATATTCCCAACCCAGGGATTGAACCCGTGTCTCTTATGTCTCCTGCATTGGCAGGCAGGTTCTTTACCACTAGCGCCACCTGGGTATTATTTGCATGAAAAGTATTATACACCTATTATAGTACAACACTGTATAGCTAATTGTGTTAGTTGGGCATCTAGGCTAATTTTGTTGGACTCATGAAAGAATTGGACTTATGAATGTGCTCTCAGAACTGCACTCATTTGTATGTAGGGGATTTACTGTACTGATGCCCAGACTCGCCGGCCTCCCCTGTCAAGAGGTTCTGATTCAGAATTTCTGACTCACCTTAGCTGATTCTTATAAGGGGAAACCAGGATTGAGAATCACTGAGCCAAAAGAGAAAGATTTCAGACCTTTCTACCATTGAAAGCTGTCTGGGACAGAGAAGTCTGCCTGGAGAGATAGCAAGCTCTCTGACTTAAAAGCATGAAAGACAGAACGCAATGACTCCCACTTGTGATGGAGGGTTAAGGGGCACTGGCAGGGGGTGGAGGCTGCCTTTGGGGAGCAGATGGAGTGGGTGCTACCACCTCCAACTTGGTCCTGTCAGTGAGCAAAACAGAGTGGACTGGGGACAGGACGTCAAAGGAACACGAGGGCCAGATCCAGGCCAGACCGCCTTCCCCATCAGTCCTGTCATCATTATAATCATGTCACTCACAGGCACAGTGTGTTCAGGCCTGTCCTGGGCCCTTTAGATCGGAATCATGTGACTCAGTTGTTATGAACAGCCTCTGATGTTGTACGGCCTCTGTTTTACAAATGAGGAGTTTAAGTCCCAATGATGTGAAAAAACTAAAGACAAAAACCTCAACTCAATTGCAGAAGATTTGAGGCCCAGCTGGGAAGATATTTTCTGCCTTTCTCTTCAAGCAGCCTTCTCTGAGGCCACACACACACACGTTCCCATACACAATTCCTTGCATGAAAACACACGGCCCAGAAAAAATGGGCACAGAGAATAGGCTCAGCCCCCACATCTCTGTGTCTCTGTCTTGTTCTCCTCCTGCCCCTTCTTGTCCTCTGCTCAGTCCATCTTGCTTTCTGTGTCGCATAGACTGTCCAGTTTGAACTCCATGTTGAGATGTCCAAAGAAGCCCCATCCACCTGCCCAAGTTTTAGAGTTTCCTGTGAGACGTGCTGGAGGGGACACCAGCTGCAGCCTTGAAGGGATTGTTCACCCAGTTTGGCTTGCGGGGGAGGTCAAGCAGAAACTTCTACATGCGTGAAGGGCCAGAGAAGACCCTGGTATTTATTTAATACAAATTGTTGATGAAGCCGGGAAAAACCCCAGGGCAGAGGATGAGGTCGGGAAGCAGTTGTTGTTGTTCAGTAGCTAAGTTGTATCCAACTCTTCGTGATCCCATGGACTACAGCACACTAGGCTTCCCTGTTCTTCATAATCTCCCAAAGTTTGCTCAGATTCATGTCCATTGGAGTCAGTGATGCAATCTTACCATCTCATGTGGGAAGCCGTGCAGAGATCAATTGCAAGGCTTCAGCCTGTTCAGGCAGGGGTCACCAACATTTACTAGCATCCAACAAGCCTGGGAGGGGGCATGGCCAGATAACATTGTTCCCATTACACAGAAGGGGAGACTGAGGCCAGAGAGATTCAGTGATGGCCATTTAGTGAGCTGGAAGCATCAGAGGCAGGAATCAAACATGAAACTGAGGTCCTAGAACCTGCAGCTAGGAATTCAGTGCAGAACTCAGCCAGGCTCACAATCTGGGGTCTGTCTAGCTGCATCCATTCTGATTGGCCTGTGCCCATGCCTTACTGATTATCCAGTTCCTTCACTTATTGAATCCCACTCTGGCCCTAGGCTGGAAACAATCGGCGGATGGCAGAGATTAGAGAGGGGGAAAATAGAGGTCTCTAGGGTCGGCCACAGAAACCATCTCTGAGAATACTCCCAGGGCTTGGCTTAGCTGATGAGGTTGGGGGACCTCAGCCCAACTTCTACATGGGTTTCTTTGCCAGTAGCTCCCACCAGTGGAAAAGGCATGTTCCCCTCAACTTGAGTTTTCTGTTCCTGAAAATTGAATGCAGTGCTTGGCTCCTTGGGCCACTTTCCAAGCGATCCCCCCATCTGATCTGTACCTTGGCCTCTGATGGATTTACAAGTCCAGGCTTGGCCCCGATTTTCCTGTGCCTTCCCGTGTGCTGCTCCGCACGGATGTCTTAATACGCCAGCTGAGACTTCTTAAATCCACATTGAAACAACTGTTGGGTTTTTATACTGTTGTAAAACTCTTTGTAGGGTATTCATAGAAAATGTTTTATTAATTGCCATATGTTTATTGATTTCTCTTTCATGTCGGTTCTTTTGTTCTTTCTTTGTAGTGGCAAAAGATCTCTCTGCATCATCATTTGCAAGTTATCTAAAATGTCAAAGGTGTTCTTTTGAAGTTTATTACAGATCACATGCCATAAGGCCCGGACGCTGGGTATTTACAGCGAGGGGGGAATTCCTGCACGGACTTTCAAAGCTCACAAAAGAATTGAGATCATATTGGTTTCAAACAAGACACACACACAAAACCTCAATTTATCATTTTTTACAATTTTCCCATTTTGAGGGGGCTGGGGTGGGTAGGCAGACATTTCAACCAAGAGAAATGAACCAATGTGCTGATCTATTTATAGCATGGGTCTCCCTCCCTGTCTCGCAGTCTTATTATGGTACAGGTTATGGAATGGCTCCCCAGCCTTCAACCTGCAATCTAGCAAACCTTCAGTTGGAGGTCCCCCCAGCTACCCTGAGAAAGAGGGATATCCCGCTACTTTTCTGGGCAGGCCAGCTTCTGCTTCCCTGGTTCAACAAATCCTGTTCCTGGTGAGGTGCTCAGGGGGCACCCCTGGGAAGAGGAATCTGCCCCACAGAGCAGAGGTCCTAGGGATATCTGGGTTCTGCCTCCAGGATCCAGGGTGAGGAATGGATAGGGGAGGGACAGTAAAAAGAAAAAAAAGTTAATAGTGCAATTCCCCCAATTTTAAGTGAGCTATTGATGTCTAAGTCAGCAGAGCATTATCTTTTGAAAACCCAAAAGTAATTTTTTAAAAAAGCCTAACTAGGAAAAACTCTCACTTTGATCTAGATGGGATTCAAATGAGATCCACGCACTTATCGTGCAGGCATGAGGAACTATTTTCCATGCTTCCCCCCTTCCCAAAGGAAAGATGGCTCCAGCAGGCTGGAATCCAGCCCTGGCATGGGCTCCATCATGCTCGTACCCTTGGGTGGCTCACCAACTCTCAGGAGCCTCCATTTCCTCATCTGTTGTGAGTAAGTGTTAGTTGCTCAGTCGTGTCTGACTCTTGGCGATCCATGGACTGTAGCCCGCCAGGCTCCTCTGTCTATAGCATTCTCCAGGCAAGAATGCTGAAGTGTGTTGCCATTCCCTTTTCAGGAGGTCTTCCTGACCGAGGGATGGAACCCAGGAGTACATTGCAGGCAAATTCTTTACCATCTGAAACACCAAGGAAGCTCCAATTTGGTAGAATGATCCCTAGCTGACCCTGGTCTCCCAGAATTCGGGAGGGTCCATTGTGACCTAGGAAAAGAACATGTTGTCCCGAGTTCCTGTCTCCTCAGTCTCCTCTGCTAATTGTCAGTGCCCACTTGGCTTCCGGTCCTCACTGCTTGGCTGGGAATTGGGCCTGGAGGCAGGGGTGGGGTGTGGTAGGATTCAGGTTGAGGACTCTCTGTCGCCAGTTGTGGAGCCTGGGCAAAGGGTCTGTGGCTGGAATCTGGTGAAAATGGCTAGAAGGGGATCATGTCTGGGGCTCTGAGCTGCTTCTGCAGAAGAGGGAAAAGGAGAGACTCCCCAAATGGGGAGATGGAGAGGTTTGGGGAGGACAAGGCCAGAGGCTTTCTCCAAGGGGAGAAGTGCTTTGAGAGAGGCCTGTTGAAGCGCCCTTGGCCACTGTCACAAAGCCCATCTCAAGCAACCTAGTGGGGCTCTGAGCACGACCTGCTTCCCAGCAACCGTGGATATGATTCCCAGTTCTGCCAGTATCATGCTTTATGCTAAGGAGGCAAAAACTCACAGGCTCAAGCAAGTGCCAGGTCAGCACCTGAGAGTGAGTACCTTCTTAAAATTGGCCTCCCCCTGGTCTTGGCCCTGACTGGAAACTTGGCTATACCCATGAGTTTTGTGAAGGTCTGATGGGCCAGTTACTGGCTGCAATTGTGTGTGTGTGTTTGTGTGCCTGTGTGTGTTTGTGTGTGTGTGTGTGTATGAGTGTGTGTTTGGGGAGGTTTGCATCCAGACTATAGAGCCAGCTTCTGGTCCTACTACTTTCTAGGCGTGTGACTTGGACAAGTTACTTAATCTTTCTGATCCTCAGTTTCTTTGTACCTGAATGAGAGGTATTATTAGTTTCTTCTTTGTACATTTGACATGAAGTTTAAGGGGCTTCCCTAATGGCTCAGCAGTAAAGAATCCACCTGCAATGCAGGAGAGGCAGGTTTAATCCCTGGTCAGGAAGATCTCTTGGAAGAGGAAATGACAACCCACTCCAGTATTCTTGCCTGGAGAATCCCATGGACAGAGGAGCCTGGTGGGCTGCCATCCTAGGGTTGCCAAGAGCCAGGCTCGACTGAGTGTGCATGTGTGGTGAGGTTTAAACAAGCTAATGAGGTAGCCAAGACAGTGCATGCTGCACTGCAAGGTCGTATTAAGTCAGTGCCAGCTGTCATGAACATGTGCTGTCTCTTGGTGAAGGCTGTTGGGGGGCTAGGGTTCTTCCTTCTCCCTTCCCCTCTGTCTTTCTGCAAGAAGGAACTTCTACCCCTACCCTCTGGGCTTCCTCAAGACCATCTGTCCACCTTCTCTGGGTGTTATGAATGGTACTGTGCCCACCCCCTCTCCTCCCAGCCCAGGAAATGGGGTGAGGACAACTTTTGGGGAGGTTTCTGGGGCTCCCTCCCAAACCTCAGGGCCAGCAGAGGAGCCCATGAGGCAGACTCCCCAGTCTGAATACAGCCCACCCCCTACTCACACAGCCTCCCTTGGCCTGTCTCCAAAGCCAAGAGCCTATCTGGAGGCCTGGAGAAGAAAACCAAGCCCAAGCATCATTTATTCACATATTTGTCCTCATCCAGGCCAGGCTCTGTCTGGCACTGGGGACTCCGAGATGACCCTGGCCCAGTCCAGGCCAGAATGTCTCTTGGTAACTTGCTTTGCGGGGGGTCATGAGCCTAGGGGTGGGTGCAGGGGTGAGTACAAAAGTAGCAGCACCGGGGACAGTTCCCAGAAGTGGTGACCTTTGAGCAAGACCTGGAAAGGGAGGGGACCTTGGCTGGAGAGAACTTCACCAGGCAAAGGGGTGGGTGTTATCGGTGGACAGAGTCACCTACACAAAGGTTTGGAGGCAGGAGAGAAATGGTGGGTGGGAAGACCTGGGGAACAACCCAAAGAGACCCAGCAGAGGCCAGACCCAGCTGGCCAGGGTCACGGGGTGAATGGGCAGGGTTGGGGGCATGACCTTTGAGGTATAGGGTCTGCTCATGCCCTGCCCCAGGGCCAAAGCCTGGCTGGGTCCACTTCTGTCTCTCCTACCCTTCACAATGGAGAAGTCATTTTCAGGGTCCTAGGGCAGGGTCTGCCATCATCTCATCAGCATTTGTGAATGCCCCAGACAGCTCAAGTTCCAAAGAAGCCAAAGTCTGTTGTCCCTGCGGAGTCTTTTGGATAGCCAGGAAGCAAGTGGGGGTGGTTCTTTGATATGGCCCTGCTGGAGAAGCCTCAGATGAGCTCTGGGCTGTGACTCAGGGCTGGACTGAGTCACGGGAACAGTCCGCTGGATGTATTGCCGGGTCCCCCAGCAACCAGCTGGCCTAACAGATGCTCAGCCCCTGGGAGCTCTCCAGAGCCTTCAGAGGGTGGTGCCCAGTTGCCAGGCTCTAGATACATATGAGTTACTGTGTTTGAACTGGGAGATGCCTGGAGAGGTGGCCTGGGCCAAGGTCCTGGGGCTCTGGCTGGCTCCAGCCCTGCTCCTTCTCTGTCATCTTCAGTAAGAAAACTCCTGGCCAATATATACAAAGTGAAGTTCCAATCCCAGCTCCTCACTATCCAGCTGTGTGACCTTGGACAAGCAAATTAATTAATTAGAAGAGATGCTTCACACATCTTTACTTTTTTCCCTCCTCCACCCCCAGAGCTGAAAACAGAGTGTGGTGCTCAGTAAATATCTGTGGAATGTCCAAATCTCTTAAAGTTTTAAATGCCTTTGTTTTCTCCTGTATGTAAATTGAGGAAAATAATAGCACCTATCTCGAATGTTAGTTGTCAGTATCAAATAGAATATCCATCAAAAAAAGCTAAGTCTGGGGACTTCCTAGTAGTCCAGTGGTTAAGACTTCACCTTCCAATGCAGGGGATATGGATTTGATCCCTGGTCAGGGAGCTAAGATTCCAAAACCCAGAACCCAAAACAACAGAAGCAATATTGTAACAAACTCAATAAAGACTTTAAAAATAATCCACAACAAAAAAAATCTTAAAAATAATGCTGAACCAGGTTCATGGAGGCCGGTAGGTACTCAGTAGCTATGAGATCATAGCATTATTACTATTGTAGTCATCATCACCACCACCTTCACCCTTTAGAACCTCCCAAAGCCCTTTGAGTCACGTGACCTCTCAGGAGTTTCTCAATAACACTAGGGGATGGCAGGTGTGCTGAACTGAGGTTCAGAGAGGTCAAGACTCTTCTCCAAGGCCGCACAGCTCCATAGAAGCAGGGCAGCCTAGTTCCCTAAACACCCCAGTGTGTCCTGGCTCCTGTCTGGAGAGACCAACCTTGACTTGTCCTTCCATGCACCCATCCCGAGCCCAGCGCAGTGTCGGGCAGAGGAGTCATCCGGTAGAATTCCCGACTGAATGAGGAACTAGGTGACTATTGCTTGGTTTCACTCACATTTTGTTTGTGTCTGGGACATGACTTAGGAAACTTCATGGTATAATGCAGAGGTTAGCAAACTTTCTCTCTAAAGGTCCAAATCACAAATATTTGGGGCTTCGTGAGCCCCAGAGAGTCTCTGCCTCAAACACGAATTGTGAAACCAGGTAGCACATGGGTTTCCCAGGTGACTCGGTGGTGAAGCATCCTCCTGCCAATGCAGGAGACAGGGGTTCAATCCCTGAACCGGGAAGATCCCACATGTCGTGGAGCAGCTAAGCTCATGTGCCACAACTATTGAGCCTGTGCTCAAAAGCCTGGGAGCCACAATTACTGAAGCCCGAGGTCTCTAGAGTCTGTGCTCCACAATTAGAGAAGCCAGCGCGATGAGAAGCCCAGACACCACAATGAGTAGTCCTTGCTCACTGCAATGAGAGCAAAGGCTGCATAGCAACGGAGACCCAGCACAGCCAAAAATAAATAAATAAAAGCAAAATAAAATAACAGGTAGCAAAAAAGCAGCCTTAGACAATACATAAATAAATGTGTATTGGCTGTTTCCAGGAAGACAGGCAACCGGCTGGATTTGGCCCAAGTCACAGCTTGCCAATTCTTGCTTTAGGAGGACAAGTCGAAAGCAACAGTGAAAAATTTGGTCTGGTTTCAACCTACTGGCTCCCTACTTTTGGGCCTCAGTTTCCCCATTAGTACAATAAGAGGGTTGAACTAGCCTAGGAATCTCACACTGAACTACAAGGACAGGCAAATGGGACAGAAGTATGACATGGTCTGGGGTTGAAGGGGGCCCGCTGGAGGGCACCTCTCTCATCTTGGGCAGCTATACCTTAGCATCCATTGACGGTGGTCAGGTCTCCTGAGAATCTGAACAGGCAGAATTGTACTCGAACTGCCGATATTTGTAAAAACTTTTCCCCTGACCTACAGGAAAAATTTTTTTCTTTTCCTACACACCTACAGGAAAGTGCACGCAGCTTAATTCTCCAGCTTGATGAATTTTCTTAAACGGAACACACCCATCTAACTAACACCCAAATCATGAACAGAAGGTAATCAGCACAGCAAAAGCCTTCCTTGTACCAACCCCGAGAGAGCCGGTTCCTGACTTTGTTCCAATTCTCAACGTGCCACCTAGTTATCTTTTTCTCTTGAAGTGCATCAGCAGGCCACTTCTCAACACCCGGCTCAGACCCTCCTAGCAGCCAGTGACTTGTTAGTGATGACGCTTCCAGACACGCAAAATCACAGACTGCTACCCAGCACCGGCCAGGCAATGCAGACAGCAGGTGGGCAGCACCCGGGGAGTGAGTGGCCAGCGTTTTTGTTCCCCCGAAGGCGTGTGCAGTGAGCAATCAGAGTGACAATGCGGCCCAAGGGGCATCTAAGTGCCTTCCGAGGAGGGCGGCGAGAGGAGACCAGGCCGGGCAGGCGCACTCGGCTGGCTTATTAAAACGACTTTGATCCCCGGCCGCTTTGATATCCCGGGTCTTATAAAGAATTCACTTTCAGGGGTAAATATAGGTAGTTCAGAGAGATTTTATGACATACTGTACAGGCTCCTCTTCCAGAGACTTATTTAATTACTGTGGTGGGGAGGGCTGGGGGCAGCAAAAATGCTGACAGTGAGGGGTCGTGCCTCAGTGTCGGCTACTGCCCACCAGCACCGCTGCCCGGCTCCCCTCTGCCTGCCCCCCACCCCCGCAGCCCCTGCCCCTGGGGAGACATGCTGTGTGGAGCTCACAACTAGGGGTGCCCGGGCAAGGCCAAGACTGGGAAAGGAGGGAGGGCTCCCCCGACCCTGCTGTCCTGCAGTTTAATCCTGGGCGTTGGAAGAGGAGCAGGGAGGGGGATGGCAGGTGTGGGGCCGTGCAGCCTGGTGGTCAGTGCTTGTCACAGTCAGACCTGGCTTCAAGGGCAGGCTCTGCCACCAAGTCACGTGCAGAAGGGACTCTCTCAGGGCCTCAGTTCTCTCATTTGCACAATGGGAACAAAAGCAGTGCCCACTTCCTAGGGTGAAATGAGGAAGTTACAGGGATCATTGCAAGGGAGTAGTAAGGAGAAAACCCAGCTTCCCTGGGACCCAGACCACACCCTTAGATGAACCCCAGACCCCATGTCATTCCTTCCAGGCCCTAGAAGGAGAAGCTTGGGACCCTATCCTGAGGGCTTCCACTTGTTCCCAGCTCAGACCCCTCCCCTGTCTGGGAGGCTTCCCCACCTATGCTGGTTGTGCAACACAGGACTGCAGAACAAGCAGGACCTGGGGTGGAGTAGAGAGAGGCTGGGGAGGGAGTCCTGGGCTGCAAAGGAGAGTAGACTAGAAGAGTGCTTCTTACACCTAATTCATCAAATTGCAGATTCTGATTCCTCGGCTGTAAGGCAGCAAGATGGTGGCTGCTTGGCCGTCTATTCTGAGAACTGAAGGCCTGGGTGATCCCTGAGGCTCTCCCACCAAGCCTTTGCTCCACAGTGCTTTCCTGTCTGGGTCACTCCTGGGGTGCTCAATCCAGAACAATTTCCAATCTGTCATGTTTTCCAGGGTTTGAGTCATCCTGAGAGATGACATACATAAAGCCCTTAAAATAGTGCTGAAATTTTGGTAAGTGTTCAAAAGGGACGACTGATATTGTGATTCTATTGGATCACCTCTGAGGACAGAGAGAGCATCTTTTGTACCTGTGTGTCTTCTGTATGACTTCCCACACGGTGCTATTGGTAAAGAACCCGCCTGCCAATGCAGGAGGCTTGAGAGACTCGAGTTGATCCCTGGGTCAGGAAGATGCCCTGGAGGAGGGCATGGCAACCCACTCCAGTATTCTTGCCTGGAGAATTCCATGGACAGAGGAGCCTGGCGGGTACTGTCCACATGGTCTCACAGAGTTGAACACGACTGAGCAACTGAGCACGCAGCAATTACATCTTCCCTATACCAACTATTTCTGCGTATTTGATCCTCTAGAAAAAAATCATGAGGATAATATGACATCCACAAAATCTCACATTTTATGGATGGAAAAACTGAAGCTCAGAGAGACGAGGGGATACATGCAAAGTCCCAGAGCTGATCAGCGACTAAGCCGGGATTGGGAATCAGTTAAGAATGTCAAACTCAAGTGTTTTTCTGCTTCAGCCCAACCTCAGTGATTTCCCCCATCTGCTACACACACACACACACACACACACACACACACACACACTTTGGGCCCGCCACTGCACTAGGTGCATAGAACTCACGTGTCCTTCATTATCTTGCAACGCTGTTATTTTGTTTTCACGCCCCATGTCCCATTAAACACTCTTGACAGGCAAGAGTCATGTCTTCCTCATGGTTGACTCTCCACAGTTTACCACAGATGCTGGTATACAGTGGGTGCTCCATACATGCCCGCTCAATGAAAGAATGCCTAAGACAACAAACGGGCAAATTCACTAAACCTTCTTTGAGAGGGTCAGTAAGTTGGTTGTTTTTCCTAGTAACCAGCTACATAAGCTCCCCCATTTTTCTTGTCATGTCTGTAGAGTCACTGCCATGTGGCAATGAAAACATCCGAGAAAAATGGTCATTTAAATCTAGAACATACCCCTCCCTTTTGCTATTATGGCTTACTAGCTAATCCCGTTCTCCCATACTGCAATCGAAGAAGCATCAGATGAAAACAAAGTTTCAAAGCAGAGTGGACTCCAGGGTGGAGGCCCAGAGGGGAGGGTGTCCTTCTTCATTCCAGGGGCCCCTCAGTGCCCTGGTTAAGGCCTTGCACATAGTAGGTGCTTAGATGCTCATAGAATGAATGAGTCACTGTTGGGTATTTCAGGCAGGGGAGGGAGAATATCTCCCCAGGTCCCTTCACCCTAGTCTCACACACACACACACTCATACATACCCTTAAATGCACACACTCACATACACAAGCCATTTTGGCGCAGGACAAGGAACCTGCTCAGAGGTGTAAGGGACCCCGGCATCCGTCAGTCTGGGAACAGGAGCCCTTGGCTCTGTTTTTTTCTCCTTCTTGACTTGGCTTCTCTCCTTGCCCTGGAGCTGAGGCAGTAACTAATATTGTTTCCTGGCCTAAATAGATAATTGCCCTTCTGGCTGGATAAAAGATGTCTCGCGGAGCAGAGTGAAATATCATTAATAAAGGAGACTGATTTACTCAGGAATTCCTCCAGAAGTGAGATTAATAAGCCATCCCCTGGTGTTAGATATAATCTTCAGTTCTTTCCTCACCGCATGACTTATTTTTGCAACAACTGCACTATTCTGTCATTAATCATTAGAGAAGGCCAACAGTTTATCTAGGCTAATGGGCCTGATACACAAACACAACAACTTTTTCCTCCCATTTGACAAGAGAGAAATTCAGGGGGAAAATTAATCAACTGTGTGTTTCTTTTTAAGGAAATAAGCTATCACTTTATCCAGGATTCCGATCATATACACACCTGAATATTTATATTCAATATAAATGAATATGCCATATGACTTCAGATGAAGACATACATATGGAGTATGACTGAATAGATAAATATGGAGCATGGCCACGTGTATGCATGCACACCACGTGATTCTGCATGTGCCTAAAATTATATGAGCTACATTTGTGTGTGAATGTATATAGGGCACAAATAAATACACAGTCTCAGAATTTGTGAATATCTGGCACAGCATTGTGTGCTCAGCTTTATACGTAAACAGGTAGGGGACATGAACCTATGTATGTGGAAGTGTGCATAACATATGACTGTGTGTTTAAATGTATGTGCCTGTATATGATGTTATGTATGTAACTCTATGATAGATAATCTTTAGCATGTATATCCCAGCTAATGAATGTATGCTTAAAAGTGTTTCCTATACTAAATCGAGGGGCTTCCCTGGTGGCTCAGCAGTGAAGAATTTGCCTGCAATGCAGGAGATGAAGGTTCAATCCACCTTATGGCTGCCACCCTGTCCATGGGATCCTCCAGGCAAGAATACTCGGAGTGACACCTTACCATCTAAGGTTCCTGCTGCTGCTGCTCTCAAGTCGCTTCAGTCGTGTCTGACTCTGTGCGACCCCATAGATGGCAGCCCACCAGGCTCCCCTGTCCCTGGGATTTTCTAGGCAAGAACACTGGAGTGTGTTGCCATTTCCTTCTCCAATGCATAAAAGTGAAAAGTGAAAGTGAAGTTGCTCAGTCCTGTCTGACTCTTCGCGACCCCATGGACTGCAGCCTAGCAGGCTCCTCCATCCATGGGATTATCCAGGAAAGAGTACTGGAGTGGGGTGCCATTGCCTTCTCCATCTAAGGTTCCCACCTGGTCTATATTGGAGCTGGACTGGAAGAGTTCTTGACAACCAGGCTCTGGAATTTCTTAGACTCGATTTTGTGGGGAGGGGGACACTGATGGGCTTCAGAAGTTCTGAGATCAGAGCTGGGCTTTAGGACAACGGCCCTGGGGACCCTCAGAGGCAGGACTGTGATGGTCCAGGAGAGACCTGGGGTGTTCATGGAGGCACTGAACTCCCAGGCCCTGCTGCCTCCTCCCTGGTCCTTCAGGAGCCCTACAGTGGGGCCCCAAGCCTGTGGGCATAGAGCCCACAGCCGCCCTGCCATCCCCTCCACTTCTGGCCACTGTCAATGGCAGCATTCAGCCAGATGGGTTCCTGTCCCTTGGCCAGAGAAATGCCTGATCCCAGTGGGAAGGTGAGAGGCCGCTAGGTGCTTATTTATAAACCAAGCTCCCTGTCCTTGTGGCGGGCAGTGAGGCAGTGCCCGTGTGGGCAGCCGGCCCTGAGCCTGAGCTCCGACAGAGCCCACGCTTGTCTGGGCGGCAGAGGGCCGCCAGCCTGGCCCCCGTCTTGGGCAGGGACTGGGCAGCAGTCTGCAGGCTTGGGTTGCATCCTTGCCCCCTCCCGGGGCCTCGGAGGAGTCGGGTGGTTACACAGGCATTTTTGATGTTGTCTCATGAAACCTGAGTGCTGAATCCTGAATTATAGCCACGCTCCACTTGGTGACTCGAAGGAATGCAAAATGGGGCGATGCTGGCCACTCCTGCCAATTGTAGTTCGGAGAATGTGGTATTTGTAGATGGAATTAGAGGCAGCTTTCATGTTAACAAACTGAAATGAGCAGGGTTTGGTTTTGCAAAGTAAACTCTTCTCAGTCTGAGCTGCCTGATGGTGGCCCAGGCTGCAGACATGCCATCTGACTCACGCGGGCCCTGACACCCACGCACACGCTCTCACAGCCAGGCCACGCACACATGGCTACATGTGCATGCACAGGGAGAGAGACAACTCTGTCCCAGTGGTTCAGAGCTCAGAGCCGGCCTGGGTTCAAAGCCCAGCTCCACCACTTCATGAATGAGCTGAGTAACCTTGACCAAGTCTTTGGCACTAGAATGTCTTGACACTTCGCTTACACTTGCTTACAAAGAGAGAATCCACCTTGAACTTGAACTTTGAGCAGCCATGGTAGCGAACTAGAAGGGAAAACTGCCTTCTCTGTTCACTGTACTCATTTTTATCATGATATGCTTTTTTTTTACACCAAATGACCTTGATTTTTCCATTTCTGTTAGCAATCACAGGTTTCTTTTAAAAGTAAATTTAAGCTCACAAGTGAGTCGATTTAATGAAAAATTTTATAACCAGGAATGGTCAAAGTAGACTGTGGACTGCGGGAACATGGGTGAAGGAGGTCTTCTAATGACTGCAGTGTGGAAAAGGCTGTACTTTGCTTCAGTGCTTCTCCAGACATGGGCTACCTGACCCCCTACACCTCTCTGTGGGAGTCAGAGTGCTGGGACAGTCTTAAACAGATTCTGCCAGGAGAGTCAGCGAGCCTGGGACCTGCCCTGGCCTTTGCAGGGTGGAGAGCCCCTTTTCTGCACCCTGCTGATTGGAGCCACTCTCTAAACAGCTAATCCAGCCTCCAACCCTCAGCTGGAGTTCTAGAAATTCAATAAGACATCTGGCTGGAGGGGAGGACTGCTTCAAGGGTCCTAATGGATGGATGCAGGGTGCTGTAGTACCTTCCTCAAGTGAGTTTCCAAATAAGGATGAGAGAGAAAAGGAAACA
Organism: Bos indicus x Bos taurus; assembly: GCF_003369695.1. Lineage (NCBI taxonomy): Eukaryota > Metazoa > Chordata > Mammalia > Artiodactyla > Bovidae > Bos > Bos indicus x Bos taurus. The sequence continues at coordinate 42,507,491 of NC_040093.1, forward strand.
CAGAGGGACCACACACACACCCAGAAGACACATACACACACACACACACACAAACACACACACACACGACACGCACGTGCAAACACAACACATATGTGAAAACGCATACTCATGCATGCAAACACAGAAGACACATGCATGCAAACGCATAAACATGACACACACATGCAAACACATGAAACACACGTGCAAACATACACACACGCAAACATACATACAAGACATACATGCTAACACGCACATGCATGCAAACACATACACACAAGACGCATACATTCAAATACACACATGCATGCAAGCACATGCATATAACACACACACACAAACACACATACATGCAAACACATACACACAAGATACACACATGCAAGCACATGCACACAAGACACATGCATGAAACATGCAAACACACATGCAAACACACACATACAAGACACATATAAGGCACATACATACAAACACACATGCAAACACACACATAAGACATATACATGCAAATACACATTCACACAAGACACATGCAAACACATGCACAAGACACACATTCATGTAAGCACACATGTATGCAAACATGCATGCAGGCACAAATACACACATGAACATGCACATGCAAACACACGCAAACACACGACTGCTTCCTCCCTCTAAGGACCAGATCCTGGGGGAGGCCAGGGCAGTGAAGAGATCGGCTCCTCCAGAGGTTGACTTCTCTCCAGCCCAAGGTGCTCTTCCCTCCTCCCAAAATGGAAGTCGTGAGTAACTCCACACAGCGGCTGACAGAAAAGGTATTTGCTCCGTCCTGGCCTAATTACAGGGGCCATCCTGGGTCTGGCCCGGCCAGTCCAACCCTTCCCTGCTTCCCTGCCATCTACTTTCCCGTGTGCTGGGGCGTCTCTGGCCAACCCGTTTCCCGGACATGGTGTCCATTACGGCTCAATTACCTGGCAGGGCCGTGGCCTTTGAAGTGGCTGCAGAGGCCGCCGGGAGGCTATTTTTCTCTCACCTGTCACCACTTATTTTCCTGGGCTCCTGGCCTGTGGCCCGACATTTTAAACTAATGGGGATTAAATAATCCAGCTGTAATACAAATGCCCACTACTGGCCCCTGAGTCCACCTCAGAGTCATTAAGACCTCAGCCAGAGCTGGCAGGCGCTCCCTCTGGAAGGGGTAAAGAGAGGCCGGGCAGCACATTCTGGATTTTTTTTATTGCCTCCTCATTATAGCTATTATCCACAAACACAACCGCTAATGAGAGGGCTGAGGAATTTGGGAGAGGAAAGGTTTCATTTGGGCTAGAGAAGGAAGCCATCGTCTGCCCTGAAATAGCAATGCCATGTCTGAGAGCGCTCTCTCCCCCGAATACCCCCCAACCCAGGGCGTAAGCCATGGAACCATGGGCAGAAGGGGGCAGGAAAGAGACCTTTGAGCTGTGGTTCTGAGACCTGAAAAGGGATGTCCACCTCTCACCCATGGACTTGGCAATACTTACTGCGCATGGCCGAGTGTCCAAGTCTGTGTTAGTGCTGGGGCGGGGGAGTGGTACTGTCTAATTTGTCACACAAACCAAGACACTTCTGAGAGTGAAAGGGAGATGCTATAACAATTTCTCCAGGACAACCACCAGGAATGTCGTGGGCCAGGACAAGAATGAAAGGCCAGGCACTCACCTGGGTGGCAAAATTTAAGGGGTGCTTCCTTGGTGGCTCAGTCGTAAAGAATCCACCTGTCAATGCAGGAGATACAGGTTCAATCCCTGGGTCAGGAAGATCCCCTGGAGTAGAAAATGGCAACCTACTCCTGTATTCTTGCCTGGGAAATCCCATGGACAGAGGAGCCTTGTGGGCTACAGTCCGTGGGGTAGCAAAAGACTCTGACTTAGCAATTAAACAGTGACAACAAAATACTTAGTCCTCAAGATAAATATTTTAATGTGCTATTTTCTTAAAAAATCAAAATTAAGTCTCCCAAAATTCCACAATGAACAAAATATCAAAGTGTTGCATAAAGATTTCCCTGGTGGTCCAGTGGTTGGGACTTCACCTTCAAATGCAGAGCGTGCAGGTTCTATCCCTGGTCAGGGAAATAAGATGCTACATGCCTTGAGGCCAAAAAAAAAACAAAAATGGAAGCAATATTGTAACAAATTCAGTAAAGACTTAAAAAATGGTCCACATCAAAAAAATCTTTAGAGAAAAAAGTTAAATGAAAGCAGGTCTGACAGGGCTGGGATTAGGGTGAGGAAAATGAGGTCAAATTGTGCAAGTGGAGGGTCAGATCTTGTCTTTAAAATGTTAATGTGTTCATTGTGGATATTTTGGACTTTTAAAAATATTAGATGAAAATATTTCTCTTAATGACTGAATCTTCTTTAATCTTGCAACCTAGGCTTTGCCAAAGCTGGTTTGGAAAATGAAAGCCGTATCTGATCCCAGCTCTTGCCTCCTTTTTCCCGTCATCTGGTCTTTGGCCAATGATCTCCCTAGTTCCTGATCTCTCTTACTTCTGAGCATCCGTCCAGGCTGTTCCCTCTTCTTCCAACTCTCCCATTCCCAGGGCTTCCCCAGTGGCTCAGTCGTATAGAATCTGCTGCAATGCGGGAGATGTAGGTTCAGTCCCTGGGTTGGCAAGACCTCCTGGAGGAGGAAATGGTAACCCACTCCAGCATTCTTGCCTGCAAAATTCCACGGACAGAGAAGTCTGACGGGCTACAGTTCATGGGCTTGCAAAAGAGTCAGGTATGACTGAGCAGGCGTGCTATTGTAATTATCATCATTCTAACAAATAATAATATCAAGTAAGAGGACTTCTCAGATGGAAAGGTACTTGCTAAGAAATAGACAGGTAAAATGGAGCAAAGATTTTCTTCCTAAGAAAAGATTATGGGCTCCAATTAGTGGGTGTACAACAGTTTTGTTTTTTTTTTAAGCCAATGAAACTCTCCTGTTCCCTTCCCTGTAACAGTGACAAAAGCAGACATTCATAGTCATGTCCAGCGAGTCAGTCCTTGAGCTAAACACGTAACATATGTCTGCTGTCATGTTCAACGCGTGGGCTCTGGGTTCAGATTGTAGCTCTGGCTGTCTCTGACTACATGTCCTAGTCAAGTTAGTAAACCTTTTTGGGCCTTGGATTCCTCAGTTATAAAATGGAAATTAATAACACACATTGATGGAGTTATTGTGAGGACAGAATAGGTTAAACCATGGAAAGTATGTCGTATTTGACACTCAGACTTCCCAGGTTTTGGCATCTAGAGTCCCACATTCCAGGAAATGTCTCAGTCCCTAGCAAACCAGGATGGCTGGTCACTCTAACTGGGGATGTTCAATCAAAGATGAAATGAGACATTTTTAGATTTAAAAAGCTAATAAAGTATGTCCCCTTCAGGTCTGTACTACAAAGAATGCTGAAGACCACTCTTCAGATTAAAGGGAAATGGTACCAGATATAAATTTGAATATTCACAAAGAATAATAAGCATAGAAATGAGAAATATGTGAATAAATATAAACATATTTTTTCTCTGCATTTCTTTAGCATATATAGAATTGGTTAAAGCAAAATGCTATGGCATGGCAGGGTGGGCGCTATAATACATGTAGATGTGTTTCATATAACAATAATAGCATAAAGGATGGGTGGATACAGAGGTAGCAGGGGCAGCAAATGGACTTATAAGTTGCAGGTTTTTTCCATTTCACATCAAGTAGTGCAATATTACTCTCGGCGTACTGTGGAAATGGAAGGATATAAGCTGAAATCCTTAGAGCAACCACTGAAAAATATAACTAAAAAAGTACATGGCTAAAAAGTAATACATAAATTAGAACTGAATTTTTAAAATATATTTAACTAATCCAAAGGAAGGCAGAAAGAAGGACAAGGGGATAAAACTTGAGGGGACAAATAAATAATAACAGAATAAAAGAAAAATGACAACAAAAATACAGTAAAGTGGTGGATATAAATCCAACCATAACCAGCTCTCATTAAATGTTTATAGGATACCTGTGTATATACATGGGGATTCCCTTGTAGCTCAGTTGGTAAAGAATCTGCCTGCAATGCAGGAGACCCAGGTTCGATTCCTGGTTCGGGAAGATCCTCTGGAGGAGGAAATGGCAACCCACCCCAGTATTCTTGCCTGGAGAATCCCATGGACAGAGGAGCATGGCAGGGTTTAGTCCACAGGGTTGCAAAGAGTCGGACACGACTTAGTGAGTAAATCACCATAAAGGGTTAATATCTGAAATATATAAACAGCTCATACAACTTAATGTCAAAAAAGCAAACAATTCAATTTTAAAATGGGCAGAAGACTGGAAGAAATATTTTTCCAAAAAGGAAATTCAGATGGCCAACAGGCACATTAAAAGATGTTCAACATTGCTAATCATTAGAGAAATGCAAATTAAAACCACAATGAAATACCACCTCACACTTGTCAGAATCGCTAGCACTAAAAAAAAAAAAAATGTTGGTGAGGAAAAGGGAACCCTCACACACCCTTGGTGGGAAGGTAAATTGGTGCAGCCACTGTGCAAAATAGCATGGAGTTTTCTCAGAAAACTAAGACTAGAAATACCATATGACTCAGTAGTTCCACTCCTGGGTAGATATCAGAAAAAAAAAATGAAAACACTAATTAGAAAAGATGCATGCATCTCAATATTCTTAGCAGTATTATATATAATAGCCAAGATATGGAAGCACCTATGTGTTTATCAATAGATGAATGGATAAAAGAAGATATGGTGTGCATACACAATGAAATACTACTCAGCCATAAAAAGAATGAAATTTGCAACAAGATGGACTTGAAGGGTAGTATGCTAAGTGAAGTAAGTCAGACAGAGAAAGACAAATACTGTATGATGTTACTTATGTGTGGAATCTTAAAGCAAACTATTGCACTCATCTCACATGCTAGTAAAGTAATGCTCAAAGTTCTCCAAGCCAGGCTTCAGCAATACATGAACTGTGAACTTCCTGATGTTCAAGCTGGTTTTAGAAAAGGCAGAGGAACCAGAGATCAAATTGCCAACATCCGCTGGATCATGGAAAAAGCAAGAGAGTTCCAGAAAAACATCTATTTCTGCTTTATTGACTATGCCAAAGCCTCACAATAAACTGTGGAAAATTCTGAAAGAGTTGGCAATACCAGACCACCTGACCTGCCTCTTGAGAAACCTGTATGCAGCTCAGGAAGCAACAGTTAGAACTGGACATGGAACAACAGGCTGGTTCCAAATAGGAAAAGGAGTACATCAAGGCTGTATATTGTCACCCTGCTTATTTAACTTATATGCAGAGTACATCATGAGAAACGCTGGACTGGAAAAAAAACAAGCTGGAATCAAGATTGCCGGGAGAAATATCAATAACCTCAGATATGCAGATGACACCACCCTTATGGCAGAAAGTGAAGAGGAACTCAAAAGCCTCTTGATGAAAATGAAAGAGGAGAGTGAAAAAGTTGGCTTAAAGCTCAACATTCAGAAAACGAAGATCATGGCATCCGGTCCCATCACTTCATGGGAAATAGATGGGGAAACAGTGGACACAGTGTCAGACTTTATTTTTTGGGGCTCCAAAATCACTGCAGATGGTGACTGCAGCCATGAAGTTAAAAGACGCTTACTCCTTGGAAGGAAAGTTATGACCAACCTAGACAGCATATTAAAAAGCAGAGATATTACTTTGCCAACAAAGGTCCGTCTAGTCAAGGCTATGGTTTTTCCTGTGGTCATGTATGGATGTGAGAGTTGGACTGTGAAGAAGGCTGAGTGCCGAAGAATTGATGCTTTTGAACTGTGGTGTTGTAGAAGACTCTTGGGAGTCCCTTGGACTGCAAGGAGATCCAACCAGTCCATTCTGAAGGAGATCAGCCCTGGGATTTCTTTGGAAGGAATGATGCTAAAGCTGAAACTCCAGTACTTTGGCCACCTCATGCGAAGAGTTGACTCATTGGAAAAGACTCTGATGCTGGAAGGGATTGAGGGCAGGAGGAGAAGGGGACGACAGAGGATGAGATGGCTGGATGGCATCACTGACTCCATGGACGTGAGTCTGAGTGAACTCCGGGAGTTGGTGATGGACAGGGAGGCCTGATGGCTGGGATTCATGGGGTCACAAAGAGTCGGACACGACTGTGCAACTGAATTGAACTGAAAGCAAAGTGAAGTGAAGTCGCTCAGTCGTGTCCGACTCTTTGCGACCCCGTGGACTGTAGCCCACCAGGCTCCTCTGTCCATGGGATTCTCCAGGCAAGAATACTGGAGTGGGTTGCCATTTCCTTCTCCAGGGGATCTTCCCGACCCAGGGATGGAACCTAGGTCTCCTGCATTGCAGGCAGATGCTTTAACCTCTGAGCCACCAGGGAAGCCCAACTGAAAGCAAACTAGTGAATAAAACAAAAAAGAAACAGAATCACAGATATAGAGAAACATTTGAAATGTTAAGGATTGTGTAGAATATACTTAAAACTCCTCCTCTCCCCACTCTGTGTGTGGGTACATCTGTGTGCACATATGAGGGTACACATATGAGTGTGTTGTATGTGTGCGCATGTGTGTCTGGCATGTGTGAATCAGCACTCTTTCACAAGCATTATCCCCTGCATGTTCACTAGTATCTGACGGAGCGAGGGGAGAGGACAGCCCCGTTTCCCAGCCTCTACTCTTTCCCTGGGGCCAGGAGGGTGGCATGTCCCCGCCATACCCACCAGCCACGTTCAAATCACATCCCACCTGGTGACTCTGGTGGCCCCGTGTCTGAGTGCAGAAAGGTCAGAGACAGGGTTTTAGAGACACTCATGATTACCTCCTGGATGACCTCGGAGACAGGCTGTTTGGGGACTGACACCTTTCTAAACATAGCACGGGAGAAGGGCCGACATCCCGTTCGTCACCAAAGCCACTTACTTACCCGCCCCAGACAGACCCACATGCCAACAGGAGCCACTTATAGCCACCTTCAAAGGGGCCCAGAGTGGGTGCAGCGCCCAGGGGGAGAGAGGGTGTGACGCTGTGGCCTGAGGTCTCTTGGCCAGAGAGGAATCTCTGGAGCCTGACACTTAAAGAGGCCAGGGGGCCTGCCTTCAAATTCTAACTCTGCCCCTTCAGTGTGACATCTAATCACTGCTCTGAGCCTCCTTTGTCCCATTGGCAAAACGGGGATATCGTTGCCCTGACCGTTCCTAGGAAGCAGACCTTGCTGCCAGGGCTAAGGCCTGGAATTGACACCCCACCCCACCCTTGACCTCTCCGGCTCAGAAACTGGTGAGAGCGTTTTTTCTGGGGCAGGGGTAGCTATGGGCATTCTCAGAATCACGGGTGTGCATAAATGTTCTGACTCAACACCACATGTGCTGTTTGTCTTTGGGTGAACTGCTTTCCCTCTCTGGGCTGCCCCTGTCCTTCCAGACCTATTTTGAGTCCTGCTTCAGCCACTGGTCACTAATGCCTGCATAAAAGAGGCTACATCCCAAGTCGGGCTGGTCTTCCTTGTGGTCTAATTGCCCCAGAGCCGGCCCAGCCCTGGGTCCCCAGGAGGGCTTGGGAGCCTCCAGTAATGCAGACAAGGCCCGGCTCCCTTGCTCTTGGCACACATTCTCATTTTTACCAGGGGCCCAGTTGCTTCCATGCTGCCCTCAGGCTTCTGTCAATGCAAATTAATTCACTCCAAGGTGGTAGAGACTAAATGTGTCTCCAGACTCATTGCTTTTTCAAAGAGGAGCTGAAAGGGGCAATGCTTAACCTGGCAGCATGACTGGGCAGGGGTGGCACCTCAGAGGCCCACAGGGAAGGTGTCTAGAAGCAGAAGCTCCTAAATCATGCTGTGTGAGTACTCAGTCATGTCCGACTCTTTGCGATCTCTTGGACTGTAGCCCGTGGAATTTTTCAGGCAAGGATACTGGAACGGGTTGCCATTTCCTCCTCCAGGGGATCTTCCCGACCCAGGGATCGAACCCACATATCCTGTGTCTCCTGCATTGCAGACGGATTCTTTACCACTGAGTCATCGGGGAAGCCCCTCCTAAAGTCATAGGTCAGAGCTAACAGCTATGTCCCCCACTGGGCCCAGGTGGTTAGGATTCCTCAGGGCTTTCTGTTTTGGTTGTCCCAGTACCACTGGGTGGCAGGAGAGATGGGATCCAGGGCATCAGATGCAGGTGGACCTCCATCCTCAGGCAAGTCCTGCGGGGGCAAAGGGGCTGTTCTGGGGGAGTATGGGACATGCATGGGACCTTTTGGTTCTTAATGGCCCCTCTGACCCTGGGCTCAGCCTCCCAAGACATTGTGCCCTGGGGCAATGGGCACTCCAGGAAGTGGCCCTCCCCAGTTTTGGAGTCACAGAGCCCACATTTGCATATTGTCTATGCCCTCATTTGGAGAGTACAACTTTGGGCAAGCATTCCCCTTTCTAAGCCTCAGTTTCTTCATCTGCAAAATAGGAATACTATTTCCTTCCTCATGGGCTTGTGTGAAGGCTTTCATGAGCTGAGCCACAGAGCCAGATCCAGCTCTCTACAAATGGAGGCATCCACGGTAATGGTGACAGCAGGGAAAAGGAAGAAGAGGAAGAGGACCACATTAGAGGTGGTGATGGTTCAGAAAGCTGGCCTTAGCTCTGTCAGCCGGAGCCCGGGTCGGGGGGCGGGGCAGGCTGGCAGCTCCTCTCCCTGCCAACAATGCTCTTTGCCATCAGCGACATCTGGCTCTCTGCCCTGGATGTGTATTAGGAGTGATTACGTGTCCCTTTAAATTCTGGGAGCTGTCGCTAACGGGTGCTGAGGTTTATCTGCACCGTTTATTTCAGCTCCCTTGCAGCCCCTGCCCATCTCTCCGGAGAGGGGCAGGGGAGGAGAGACACCTGCTCAGTGTGTTTAATTTCCATGAAGAGCGTGCTTCCTGAGAAGGAGGCCCTTTGAAGTGCTCTGGGTTGGCTGGAAATGAATCCCAGGAGGCAGCCCCCACCCCAGACACGGGGCTCCCCCTTTCTGGAGAAGGGGAGGAAGAGGGACCCTTTCTAAAGGGAGAATCAAATTGGTTGGAAATTAGGGTGGAAGAGAAAAATGATGATGAATCTGACTTGGGGGTGAAGACAGAGTGGGCTTTGGGGTCCAGCCAGCCTGGGCTTCGGTCACCTGCTGGTCACATTCTGGTTGAGTCTTGGGGTACATTTCCTAAGTGCATGTGTGTGTGTACACTCAGCTGCAATGAACTCTGTGACCCATGGACTGTAGCCCGCTAGGCTCCTCTGTCCAAGGAATTTTCCAGAATTTGCAAGAATACTGGAACGGGTTGCCATTTCCTTCTCCAGGGAATCTTCCTGACCCAGGGATCAAACCCATGTCTCTTGCATCTCCTGCACTGGCAGGTAGATTCTTTACCAGCTGAACCACCAGAAAGGGAAAGCTGAGCCCCATCCCCAACACACACACACACACACACACTTGCAGAGTTGGGAGGATTAAACATGCTAGAGAATGTTGGATCCAAATCACAAAGGTTGACAGTCTCATAACCACCCAGAACATATGTGGAGCCAAGTTCAAGAAGCCCCACTTCTTAATGTTCCTCCCCCAGCTGTATGGCCCATTGTGGGGGCCCCTCCCAGAGTTGTGTGGATTCTCCAGTCCAGTCATCTAGCCCTGTCTGCACACCGCCACTCCTCAGGGCCAGGGGCACACATGCCAAGATTGTATCCCACTTTTGAGGGGGGATAGACTCAGAGAAGAGAACCACAGGGGTCCTGAAGGACCATTTAGGCAAGAAATCATAGGTCCAAGGCACCCAGAGCATCAACCAGAAATAGGAGTGCACTCTCTCTTTGACTCTTGACCCTCACCTCCGAAGAAGCGTCACCTTGTGGGGGCGGGGGCATGGCTGCCGGATGGACAAAGTTGGACTCCTCCTGCTGGGTCTCCATGGAGTGCTGAGGTCAGGATCTGGGGAGTATGGGGATAAATGGCTGCCATTAGCTACTCTCAGTGGGAGCAGAAGGGGGCACAGCTATTTTAGAAGGCAGTTTGGCCGTGGTTACTAAAATTCCAATTGGCCTTCCAGATGGCACTAGTGGTAAAGAATCTGCCTGCCAATGCAGGAGACAGAAGAGACACAATTTTGATCCCTAGGTCAGGATGATCCCCTGGAGGAGGCCATGGCAACCCACTCCAGTATTCTTGCCTGGAGAATCCCCATAGACAGAGGAGCCTGGCAGGCTACAGTCCATGGGGTTGCAAAGAGTCAGACACGACTGAGACGACTTAGCCTCCATGCACATGGTGACGCCACGAAGAAACATACCACTGTGTCCAAAGAGGTGGGTGCAGAGGTCACAACATGACTTGTAAAAGTTGAAAAACTAGAAGCAAACTTAATGTCCATCAGGTGGGGAATGTCTGATTAAACCAGTGTGGCCACGCTGTGAAACACTGTGCAGTCATTAAAGAATAATGTAAGTCTATACGTTCTCACAAGGGGCAGTTGTGAAGGCGTGTTTTGGGGCAGAAAGAAGCATAGGATTTTGAGCCAATTTATAGCAAATCAAAGCAAAACGTGTATATGTCAAATAGAGAGCTAGTGGAAAGCTGCTGTATAGCACATGGGGCTCAACTCGGCGCCCTGTGATGACCTAGAGGGGTGGGATGGTGGGTGGGGGAAAGGTTTAAGACAGAGTGTTAGTCACTCAGTCGTGTCTGACTCTTTGCAGCCCCATGGGTGATTGTGCAACAGACTCCTCTGTCCATGGAATTCTCCAGGCAAGAATACTGGAGTGGGTAACCATTCTTTTCTCCATGGGATCTTCCCAACCCAGGATTGAACCCAGGTCCCCTGCATTGCAGGCAGATTCTTTACCATCTGAGTCACAAGGGGAGCCGAGAGAACCCCCTCAAAAGTGAAGGGACGTACATATACATATGGCTGATTCACTGTTGTGTAGCAGAAACAAAACAGCATTGTAAAGCAATTATTCTCCAATAAAAACAAACAAACAAATAAAAATCGTCATCATATATTTCCACAAGAATAGGCACATGTCTGTAAACACACAGAAACATGTCTGGAAAAATTCACAGTATGATACCAGAGATTATCTCTGTGGAGTGGATTAGGGGGCCAGGACTAGGAGACAGGGGTCAAAGAACTTGAATCTGTGACGTGTGAAGGTCTGCACGTGGTCCTGTGTTCCTTACGTCACTAACATTTAATCTACATTTTTGCTGAGTGGACACTTTTTGAAATACATCTATGTTTCCTTTCCTTTAATCTTTAGAGCATGTGACAGTCTCCAAAGTGTTTCTCACTCAGAGTTTTTAAATCGGCAGAGCCAAGAGAACCCCCATTTCATAGAAGGGAAAAAGAAGTTTCCTTATAGGGACTAATCAAAAACCTTCAAATTCCCTCCTAGTGAGAACTCTACCTAGGAACATTAAGAAGGTGGCATGTATGAAAAACATCTAATTTCTTTAAAGAGATAGAAAAAAAAAAGAAACCCTTATTCTCCTTATCAGTATTCTTTAGCTGATGAAATGTGCTCATCTGAGTGTCCTGCTTCTGCCTGGAAGCCCTGCCTCACTCTTAGGAAGCCATCCTGACTGCCCCAGTCTCAATCACTTCTCCTTCCTCTGCCTCTGTGTCTATGAGAACCAGCTCTGTGTATCCACAGGAGTATTTAGTGTGCATCCTCTATATACTAGTGGCATTAAGCATTTTTTAAATGCACATGAAATATTTAGGAAATAACTAAATGCTAAATCATACAGTATTGACAGTAAATTATTCAAAGCTTAATTATTTGGAAACCTTGCTAGTCCAAAATAGAACCCTAGGATGTTGTTGCTTTAGCCATACGTGTTTACTCACAGAAGATTTCCATGAAGTCCTACTTAGGGCTTAATTCCTCTTACTTGACAAATTATTCTAACAATCACAGTGATGTGGTTTTTCAAATCTAAAGAAGAAACACAGATTAGAGTGGGGAGAGACATGGTGTTTCAGCAGTGGTACATCAGGAAATGTCAGCCCACATCCTGACAGGAAAATGAGAGAGACTTGAAATAACAGAGCCCTGTGGGACATTAAGGGCAAAGACCCACAGTACCTCCACACCTGGGTGTCTTGAGCACACTCTCAAGGTATTGAAGCACAGAACAATGACATAGTTTAATTCATCCTTAAAAAGATTAAATGTTATTCAGAGTTCTCTAACAGATAGGCTTATATATGACCAATTTGAGAAAATTTTTCCTGGAAAAAAATTAAGAAAAAGTTGTATCTAGACAGCACAGCCTTCGATTATCTTTAATTGTCTAAAACTTCAAATATGTGAAGAAGCTTTATTGCTCCATGATTCTGGGTAACTAAAGTGGAACAGATTACAGCTGATGGTTCCATGAAGTCTCAGTTTCCATTCCATGGAAGACTCATGTTCAGTGACTGCACCCATAACTCATGGCTCAGCAGATGAAGATTCCCATCAGATCACAGGCTAACAACTCAGAACTGACCTTCACCCAGGCCTCTGCCTGGCACGCAGCTCTATCTCTGAGACTCCAGTGGGATCAGAGTGAGCTAGAAAAAAGTATCTGAAATATATAACAAAAAACCCGAGTGATGGGCGTCTCTAGTCTAAATTAAACAATGCCTGAGAGGAGGTGGGAGGCGGATTTATAGACATGAAAGAGACAGAATGGCAGAAACCCAGACTCTACGTCTTTGTGTGTCAGAAAGCCACAAGCCCATTGAGAATGTCAAGGTTCAACATGCCAAAGATAGTTCATTTGGACGGTGATCACCTGCTAATGTCTGTTGGGGTAAAGAGATTCAGAGGCCAGGTCCAGACTCAATGAGAAAGACTGTAAGTGATAGGCTATCCATTATTGATGTCTGCCACAAGTGCAGTGAGAGGGGGCAGAGAGCCTGCTAAGATTTGCTATCCCTGCTCTAGTCTAATGCCATTATTAAACAATTGGGGTGGTGGGTGGTCCGGAGAAAAGAGGGATTTGCCTAAGTCATCCAGCCAGAAGGAAGGAGACAGTTTAGAACTGTGCTGTCCAATACGGTGGCCACTAGCCACATGTGGCTACTTATCACTTGAAATGCAATTGGTCTGAATTAAGATGTATAAATATAAAACACTCATTGGATTTTGAAGACTTAATAGGAAATACCTCATTAACATTTTTATATTGATTCCATGCTGAAATGATAATATTTTGGACATACTGAGCTGAATAAACTGTATTAATAAATTAATGTCACCTGTTTCATTTTACTTTCTTAAAATGTGGCTACTAGAGAATTTTAAATGACATTTGTGGCTCACATTACATTTCTGTGAAACAGCACTGTGTTAGAACAAAGCATAGGCTCTCTGCCAGGCAGAGGGGAGCCAACTAGGACTAATTATCCTAATCTAGGAGGTCGTCCTGGGAGAGGGCAAGATCCAAAAACATTTTGGTTAATCCAAGGAACTCGGTCCAACTTTATTGTCTTAAGGTGATTAAAATATGGGGCCAAATGGCTAGACCACCTCAGAAGTTAAAGTCACTCCTGCATCCCTCCCCTGCGTCCTCCCACCGTCTACGGTACATTCTGTGCCCCAGGCATCTGTGCTTGCCTGCCTCCACATCTCATCTCACTCAAAGAAGGATGCCATCCCACTTGATAGATCCTTCAGCTGCACCAACTGGGGCTTCCAGATTCCAGGTAACTTGCCCAAGTTTACAAAACCCAGGCAGTGACAGAGAAGACAGTGCTCCTTCCTCCATGTCCTTTCTCCATGAAGGAGAAACAACTCTTCAGCTGGTGCCTTTTTTTAGGGCCAGGCTAAGCCAAAGAACTGCATTCATCCTGAAAAGCTCTGAATGGAATTTAGCCTTGCAATAAACCATAATCAAAACCTGACTTTTCAAAGCAGGGAGGGAAAGACCTCCCCCACCCCGCCCCCGTTAGTCCTTTATTCAAATTTCCCTCAAGAAGAAGATGGGGCATGGCTACACACGCATTTGGTGAGTATAAGCCTTGGGTGGCCGTGTGCAGATCAATGTGACTTTCTCTAGAACTCAGTGTCCCTGTCTCTGCATTAGGAAAGTTGTGGTGATTTCATTCGACCCCTCCAACCTCCTCAATTCCAGAAAATCTGCTCTGCTTCCAGGCTGGTGACTTGGGGATGCTTGATGGGCTTAGATCTAAGAATAGTTGAGTGAGATATCAGAGATTTAAGGACAAGGTTGGTGACAAGGCTTAGCTTTCCCAGCTCTGGGGCACCAGGGTCCTCAAAAACCCTGAGGCACCATTGGGCAGGATGTTCACTGCACCAGAGCATCCCTAAACAAAGCTAGTAGGAGAAGAACTCCACTCCATCCTCCCAGCCAAGTTCCTGGTGCGGGAGCCTCATCTGGCCTGAGGAAGGTGCATCTGTCTTTATGAGCACAAAGGCACCTTGTGGGGAAGTGGGGGCTCCTGGCACTGTCCTCCCACTGAGTACTCACTCCCAAAATGATACCACCCACCCTTTTTTCTTCTCCCCTAACTAAATCAACCCTGAGGTAGTGTCCATTCCAGAATTTGGTGTATCTTGTGGTCAGAGGCTTGAGAGGCATGTGCATCAATAGTGATCTCGGAGCCAAAGGTAGCCAAAGATAGCCAAAAGTACAGGGGCTGGATGCCCAGGGGCATTCAGGTGTGTGCAGAAGCCAGGAGACCAGCCCAACGACCCAGGGACCATCTCTGGACCTGGGCTTGAACAGCATCACAGTCCAGGAGCCACTCCACCACTAGCTCCTCATGTAGCTCTGGACAAGTCACTTTCTTTTCCTGAGCCTCAGTGTTCTCTTCGGTCAAATGGGGGTGTTTCTCCCAGGGCTCCGCTGAAGGTCCGTGGAAAGGTGGATGTGGAAAGCACTTGACAGGCCATAGAGTCCAGCCATGGGCAACTGACATGCGCAGTTCAGGGTGTGCAGGAGTTCTGTTGTCCCTGGGGCCTCCCTGGATGACTCTACCCATCCTATCCCTGACTCTGAACACACAGACTGCCTGCTTTTTGTCCTCACGACCTTCCTGGTGCATGTAAGTCCTGCAGAGCTGCACCCTGCTCTCCTCGAGGATGATGGATGATGAGATACAGGGATGGGGTAACATTAAACACACTCCTCAAATAGTAATAGAAATTGTCAGCCCCATCTTCAGAGAACTTGAGGGCCAGCCTCCTCTACCCACTGTGGCCCAGCTGCAGGGGGGGGACTTTGAGATGGCTGAGGCTTGGTGTTTTTCTTTCTTTTTTGGGACATGGCTCAACTTAGGGGACAGAGAATGGGCCCCTGAAAGCTGATGCAAGGTCATGGATACACCCGCAGAGCTGGGCATGACCTTCACAGGTGCCGAGCTCTTGGTCCACTCTAGGGATCCCTCAGTCTGCAATGTAGGGGCTGACGAGAGGTGACATACCTATCCAGCCACACTCTGAGGCTCAGAAGGGCCTTGGCTCCCAAAATCAAGGCCAAGACCAGGCAGGTACTCTCTGGGTGTTAATCAGCTGCCATCTGAGGCGTGCAGATCATTCAAGGTGACGGCTGACCCAGCCACTTTCTGTAATTGGGATCAAGTGCCCTCTTGGTATCTGGAGAGGAGGCTCTGGGGCATAAAAGACTCGCCAAGGTCTGGCCTCTCGACTCCCCAGGAGGATAGGGGGTCTTGGCTACCCCCATTTACCAGTCCCATCCCCCACCGCAGCCCACTATGGTCTCCCCGTCTTGGCTGCCAGCCCTGGAGGCTGAAGGAGATTGAGGACGAGAAGCTAGGAGCCTGCTTCTCCCGGGCACAGGACAAGGCAGGACTTCTTTCCTCGGGACTCCCCTTCTGCCTCTGACATTCTTGGCACAGATACCAGCTTGAGTCAGACAGATCAGGGGTTCTATCCAGCTCTGCCACTTACCATCTGGAAGCAGGTGCCAAGGCTTCCTGAGCCTCAGTTTCATATCTACAAAATGGGCGTCTTCTATCACCCAGCCAGTGTGGTGAATGATGTTTGGCATTGATGCTTCATAAGATTAACCCCATCCCACATACCCTCTCTGCATAAAATGGGGAGAATAATGCCAGCCTGCCCAACTTCCTAATTTAGCAACGGGTGTTCACATTCTAAGTTAGCTCTAAAATGCTATACAAATATTTCTTGTTATTACATCAATAATAAAAATTAACATTGAGAATAGGAGGAGAAGGGGATGACAGAGGACGAGATGGTTGGATGGCATCATCGACTCGATGGACATGAGTTTGAGCAAACTCTGGGAGACAGCGAAGGAGGGAAGCCTGGCGTGCTGAGTTCATGGGCTCGCAAAGAATCGAACACAACTCAGTGACTGAACAACAATAATAGCCAACACCTTGTGAGAGGTTAACTGTATGTGTCCAGCTAAATAGGTATCTGTGCTAAACAGATTCCTTTCTTTGCATTGTTTACTTGAATCCTCACATCAATTCAAACCAGTGTGTACAACGGTCATTCCCATTTTACAGATGGGGAAACTGAGGCATAGACAAGTTGAGGAGTCTGTCCAAGATCACAGAGGATGGAGTGGCCCAGACTTGAAGTCAAGGCTGACTTACTCCAGAGCCTGCATTCTTGACAACTGAGCCCGCTGCCCTCTTTAGCTGTGCAATATCTTTTACAGATGTCCCCACCGCCCCACCACAGAACCCAGCCTCATGCTAGGGGCTCCTACCTGGACAAAGACAGGCCCTGTCCCTAAAGCCCTGGTTCAGCCCAGGTGCCATCCCCTGTCTGTCCCATGATGCCCATCTCAGAGGCTGTGCCCGAAGGTACTGGTAGAGGGCAAGAGGGCCGGTCCTGGGAGGGCCACTGTGATCCTGGCTCCCTCCTTTCTCCTACCCCATCCATTGATCTCAACAAGGGTTGAACTCTGGCAGCCTGTCCTTAGGTTGAGAAGCCAGTTGTGGCCCCTGCCTCCCACCCTCCTACCATCGCATTATTGGTGTTGAGTCAAATGGTGCAAAGTGAGGTTTGGGGGAACCTGTCTTTTTCCCTTGAGTATCACTCCACCTCTGCCTAGCATCTGCTGTGCCTGGAAGTATGCAGAGACTTTTAGCATTTTACAGAAGCTGAAAACTTTGTGAAAAACACAGAAGTGATGTGGGTGAGCGAGCCCAGGGCATTTTTGGAAACTGGTGAAGACCGGAGGGGGATATGAGATGAGCTGAGGCTGGCACCTAACTGCTCAGAATGCTAAAAGCCTCGCATGCTGCACGAAGCCGTCTAGACCTCATTCTGTACAGGAGCCACGGAAAGTTGGGGACCAGGAGATTGAGACATTCAGAGGTAACTTTTAGGGAAACAACTTGGGCTGGGGGAATGAGAATTCACTCTTTCGTTGCACAAGTGTTTATTGAGCACCTGCTATATTCCAGACACTGTTTCAGGCTCTGGGGACTGACTGGTGAACAAGGCTGACAATGTCCTTGCCCTAGAGGGCTTACATTCTAGCACACCCTGCATTGAGGTACCTAGGAGTAGGCAGGGAGGGGGCTCTCGGGGGAGTTCAGTTTTTCAAAATTCCCAGTTCCTCCTCCTTAAATCAAGCAAAGCCACCCTCCATCAGGCTCTGCGGATCCAAGACACAGACCCTGAAGGAAGTTCTTCTGCCTAAGCACCTCCCAGATAATCTGAGCCATGGTCAACCCCCAGCTCCTTGGTGGGAACTCTGATCCCTTTCCTGAGCCCCGAGGCGCCTCTGCTAATCTGCTCAGCCTTTGCTTGTCTGTGCCTGGCTCCTACTTGCCAGCATGTTTTATTGCAATTGTGGTAAAACACGCAGAACATGAACTTTACCATTTTAACCATTTTTAAGTGCACAATTCAGTAGCGTTAAGTCTATGCACATCACTGTGCACCCCATCTCCAGAACATTTTCATTTAAGCAACAACTCTCCATTTCCCTCTACCCCCAGCCCTTGGAAATCTCTATCCTGCTGTCTCTATGAATTTGACTACTCTTGGTATCCCATATAAGTAAAACCATACAGTGTTTTTCTTTTTGTGACTGGCTTATTTCACTTAACATAATATCCTCAAGGTTCATCCTTGTTGTACTGTGTGTCAAAACTGCCTTTCTGTTTAAAGATGAATAACATTCCACGTATGTGTAGATCACAGCTCGTTTAATCCATTCATCAACTGTTGGGTTGTGTCCACGCTTTGGCTATTGTGAATGATGCTGCTATGAACGTGGGTGGACATATATGTCTTTGAGTCCTAGTGATTCTTTTACTTTTTGGCTGTACTGGGTCTGCATTTTTGCCCGTGGTCTTTCCGCAGTTGCGGGGAGTGGGAGCCACTCTCTAATTGTGGTGCCCCGGCTTCTCATTGTGGAGCTCGGGTTCTAGGGCATGCAGTCTGCAGTAGTCATGATGCACGGGCTTAGTTGCTCCGCAGTATGTGGGATCTTCCTGCACTAGGAACCAAACCCATGTGCCCCCTGCTTTGGCAGGCAATTCCTAACCACTGGACCAGGGAAGTCCTCTTTTTTTATGAACTTCTTTTATTCAAACAGAATACAGAAGGCTGTACGATTCATGTGACATGCCCCAGAGTGACTGAGATCCAAGACATCCACCTTAGCAAAAGGACACAAAATATCTCTCAGATTTGGACATACACACACAAAAAATAGCCTTTTATGCATTTACTTAGCTTACTAAATGTGCTCAAAATGTTGTTAGCTGAATTCACAATTTCCTTTTGAACTTCTGAGTGACTCTTACTTGTTTTTTCCATTTTGTTTTTGCACCAAGGAGACCGCAGTCAAATAATACACAGCAACTGATTTCCTTTCTGTTAGGTTCCTGTGATTATTTTCAGTAGATAGCCAGAAGTGGAGTTACTGGATCAATTCATATTGGAATTACTAGATCATTACTGGATCATACAGTAATGCCGTTTTTAATTTTTTAAAGAATCTTTGTGCTAAGTCACTTCAGTCATGTCCAACTTTTTGCAACCCTATGGACTGTAGCCCACCAGGCTCCTCTGACTGTCCATGGGATTCTCCAGGCAAGAATACCGGAGTGGGTCGCCATGCCCTCCTCCAGGGGATCTTCCCCACCCAGGGATCAAACTCACGTCTCTTATGTCTCCTGCATTGGCAGGCGAGTTCTTTAGCACTCGTGCCAGCATCCTAAGTTGTCGATCAGTATGAAACACAGGAGCTTTACGATATTTAAGCACATGTAGCAGGTTAAAAACCTGCCTTTCCCAGAGACTGTTCAGGCAGGTCAGACACATCAGGAGACAACTTTTTAGGCTAAAACCCCAGGAATAGCTGGTATACAAATGGTTAAGATCTAGGCTCACTGACCAGTGACAAAGTCATCATTTGTTGCTTTAGGCAGCATTGATTGGTGATGTCAGTATCTGAGGACTGTGGGGAAGTTTCACATGAATTCAAACACGAGAGGATGAATCTACACACCTCTTCAGTGGCATGGTGTGTGCTGTGCTTAGTCCCTCAGTTGTGTCTGTCTCTTTGTGACCGCATGGACTGTAGCCCACCAGGCTCTTCTGTCCTTGGGGATTCTCCAGGCAAGAATACTGGAGTGGGATGCCATAACCTCCTCCAGGGGATCTTCCAAACCCAGGGATTGAACCCAGGTTTCCCGCATTGTAGGCAAATTCTTTACCAGCTGAGTTACCAGGGAAGCCCAGTGGCCTTAAGAATCTACTAAAAGAGGGCTTCCCTGGTGACTCAGTGATAAAAGAATCTGCCTGCCAATGCAGAAGACACAGGTTTGATCCCTGATCCAGGAAGATCCCATGTGCCGTAAACTACTAAGCCCATACTCCACAACTGTTGAGCCTGTGCTCTAGAGCCCAGGAGCTGCAACTACAGAGCCCATGTATCACAACTAGTGAAGCCCAACAGCCCTCCGTGCTCTGCAACAAGAAAGTCACCCTCCCCCGCGACCCCACTGGCTACAACTAGAGAAAAACCTGCCCAGCACAGCCTAAAATAAATAAATAATATATATATATTTTAAAAGAATCTATTAAAAGAAAAAATGGCTTTAATAATGAGCAAACAAATAACACATGATTCACCTTGTCAAGATCATGGTAGCCAGTGTTTCTCCACCTCGGCACTGCTGACCTTTGGGGCCAGATAATTCTGTGGTGGGGGCTGCCCTCTGCACTGTAGGATAGCTAAGAGCATCCCGAGCCTCTGCCCACTAGATTCCTGCAGCATCTTCTTCTCAAAGTGACAAGCAAAAACGTCTCTAGTCATCTCAAATGTCCCCTGGGGGTGGTGGTGCAGAATTGCCACTAGTTGAGAACCACTGCTGTAGCCGGAGCGCCATTTGTCATGTGTCGCAGTGGCCACTGCTGTTATTTAGACCGAGATAGTCGGGTGACCATAAAACCGTATACATTTGAACTAAAGCCAGCTTGGGCTCCCAGGGTCAAGAATGTTTATAGAAAGAAGGATTGAGAGAGGCCAGACGGCTGGGTCCGTGGCATCCTCTGCTGTACTTTCCCCTTGGGCTGCATTTGGAAATGAACTTGTAAATCGGAGCCTGCATACAAGACTGCAGGGGGCGGATTTGGTCTTCTGAACAAAACCAGCTTTCCAGGGGCCCTGCATGCATGCAAATTGCCGCTGCCGTGGGCTAATTATAAACGATTATGAATTATTCCTCATTGCTCCTGAAAGTGGGTCTTAGGCACAGCCTCTGCTATTCCCCGTGGGATTGGATAGGAGTGAGCCTGGATTTGAGGGGCATTTTAAAGAAGGAGGGGGGGAGGGGGGTGTTTCGGAGGAGGGATGTAGAGAGGTGTGGAAATGCTCCCTCCATGCTAGACTGCCGATCGGGGCATCAAGCTTAAGGTGAGATGGGCAAGGAAACCCTCTGTCTCTCCCTCCCTCCAATCCATCCTCCATGTGCCAAGCCAGCCTTCAGCAATTGTGCTCAATGGGAAGGAGCAGAGCTTTTGGGGGATCCGGGGTATTCCCATTGCCAGCCTCTGTTTTTCAGCATTGAAAAATCTATACAGCTGTTGAAACGAATTCTCAGAGGTTTCCCTTCATCAGGTTCCAGACTTGCCATTAGGTCCAGACCGCTTGCGCTGTGCAGACCACGAGGGCATCCACTTTTTCCCCCGAGCCCAGTGCTACAAGATAGCCACAGCTGGATCCTCCAAGCTGGGCCACCACTCTCTGAGGAGAATACTACCTCAGGTGTTTGTTACACAATAGTACATTCCCAGCTGGAGGACAGTGTGCAAACTCCCTTTTCACATTCACTTCAGCAACCAGCAGGAAATGGGTCTCCAGTTAAATGAAGCCGCTGTTTATGATGTTTCAGAAGAGGCCAGGCACGGATACTCTCTCCCTGGATACAGAGAGGAAGAGGCACTGAAGCTGGGAATGCCCGAGTTGAACCCCCAGGGGCTGTTTGTTAAAGTTCTGCATAGCACACAGCTGAAGAACAGAGACTCTGGCCTGTTAAGGGCATGGGTTCAAAACCCAGCCCAGACACTGTGTGATGTTGGGCAGGTCACTTCATCCTCCACACGTCAGATTCTTCACCTATGAGGGGGCTGATGATAGACCCTACCCCAGAGCATCCTTGGTTAAGTAAGTGAGTTTGCATATGGAAAGCACTAGAAAACTCCCTGGCATTCAAGAAACCCAGCTTGAGCTTTTCTCATTGCAGTCTGCTGTAGTTCAGTCACTCAGTCTTGTCCGACTCTTTGTGACCCCATGGACTGCAACACACCAGGCTTCCCTGTCCTTCACCATCTCCTATAGTTTGCTCAAGCTCATGTCCATTGAATTGGTGGGTGATGCCATTCAGCCATTGCAGTGTGGGCTTCAGCAAGTCACTTGAAGTCCCTCTGAGCCTCAGTTTCCCAACATGTAGGACAGAAACAGTAATGCCTTCTAAAGAGGGAAAATCAAGTAAGAAAACACATCTGACGTGCCGGGCACACAGCAGGTGCTCCATAATTGGCAGGGGGTATTTTTACATGATGGACAAAACCATGTCCCCAGCCTCTAATTCCTCTACCTTTTTATTGTATTGTTTTCTCTCTCTTCTGTGTTGGAGGAGCTGAGGGATGTTTTCAGCTCATAATTACTCTTTTCAATAAAAGGGTCTGTTTCTAGAATGGCTATTTGTCAGATCAGTCTGTTCAGTGAGCTCAGAGATGATCGCCGTCCCACCTTCTCCTTGGTGTCTACCTATCCAGTGATGATCTCCATGGAAAGTAATTATGGCCACTGAGCAGATAATTAGAGAAGGGCTGTATTTTCCTCTTCCAGCTATGCAAATGTCACAGCTGGTTCCTCGTCCCTGAGTGCAGTCAAGCCCACTGCTGGGATAGAGATAATGCCTTCTTATCACCAGTTACTCCCCCCTGGAAGCATGCCTCTGCCCCTAATATGCTGGGTGACCCTGAAAGTGTTAGTCGCTTCAGTCGTGTCCGACTCTTTTCAAGACCCTATGTACTGTAGCCCACCAGGCTCCTCTGTCCACAGGATTTTCCAGGCAAGAATACTAGAGTGGGTAACCATTCCCTTCTCCAGGGGATTTTCCCAACCCAGGAGTTGAACCCAGGTCTCCCACATTGCAGGCAGATTCTTTAGTGTCTGAGCCACTGGGGAAGCCCAGGTGACCCTCAGCCAGTATTTTAGCTGATAATTTTTCTAGGATTCAGCTTCCTTGCTGCTGCTAAGTCGCTTCAGTCGTGTCCGACTCTGTGCGACCTCATAGACGGCAGCCCACCAGGCTCCCCCATCCCTGGGATTCTCCAGGCAAGAACACTGGAGTGGGTTGCCATTTCCTCCTCCAATGCATGAAAGTGAAAAGTGAAAGTGAAGTTGCTCAGTCGTGTCCGACTCCTAGCGACCCCATGAATTGCAGCCTAACCAGGTTCCTCTGTCCATGGGATTTTCCAGGCAAGAGTACTGGAGTGGGTTGCCATTGCCTTCTCTGTCAGCTTCCTTAGAGAAGGACAAGTACCATGCGATCCCTAACACCATGTTAGGACTTTCAGAAGCCAAAACAAAGCACAGGGCATGGCCCCTCTGGTGTCATACCAAAGTGGGTGAACTGGCCTGCAGTTCAAGGGATGTGGGTTCTCCTCCAGGCTGGGTGACCTCAGACAAGCCGCCCCACCTGCCCAGCGCTTGTATTGCACATCTGTAAAATAGGCATTACACATGAATCAGTTGTTTGTGTTCCTAGCTATTTATACTCTGCCTGCTTCCAAAAAGGATTTGAGACAGCTTGTAATCAGATGCTGTGAAAATAGACATGGAAAATCAAAGACCTGGAGGGAGGAGGAGGAAGAGGCAAATAGACCAGCCACATAGACCGACATAGTCTCTGTGGTTAATCTGACCCTTTTTGCTTTGGATCCCAGGAAGCTCAGGACTAAATTTGCTATTCTGGAGTTACACAATCCAGACAATTACCTGTTCAAAGAAAACCCACGGTTACCAGTTGTTGAGGAGAGACAACCTTTTTCCAGAAGTTAATTCTGAAAATGATCAACAATGAGACCAAACCTCAGAACACTCTCTGTAAATTTTAGTCTTTACATTGATTCACTAGAACTCTTTATTGAGCAAGATGCCAGGCATGGAGAACACTGGGGATATGGGGTGAACAAAGCTAACAAAGTCGCTGCCCTCGTCAAGTATGTTTTAGTGAAGAAAAGCACACAGCATATAATAAACACCACCAAGTGAATAAATAAGAAAAGAGGAGACAATAAACACAACTCCAAAAATGATAGGGTGGGGGTGGTGACCTTGGAAGGTCAAGAAAGCGTCCTTGTGAAAGTAGCATTTGAGCTGAGAGCTGAATGGCGAGAAAACAGAAGTCTTGAAAATGTTTGAGGACAGACAATTGTCCAGGCAGCAGCAACAGCATGTGCAAGTGTCCTGGGGGCAAGTGTAAGAACTCAGCACTTGGAGGAAATGAAAGAAGAGGGGCAGAACAAGATGAGGAAGAGAAAGAAAAGAGATGAGAGACAAGGAGTTAGATGATGGAAGCTGGAAGTTCTCATACAGAGCTATGCGTTAGAATCACCCCGGGGAGCTCTTCAAAACACACCACACTGGTCCCATCCCTAAGGATTCTAATATAATTGGTCTGGGCAGGGGGAGGGGGGCCATAATTTGTTTCAATCTCCCCAAGTGATTCTATAGAACACCAAGGTGAGAACCAGTGGTATAGGGCCTTATGGACTATCTTAAGAAGTACTCGCTGTGATAGGAATCCACAGGAGGATTTAAAAGTCTTCTCTGCTGCTAGGTGGAGTGTAAATCTAAATAAGGTAAGAGTGGAAGGAGGGAGCTTAGGGTATGCAGAGCCCTGGGCAGATATTTATTCAGGGCCTCTGTCTACATAAATAATTTGAGTCACCCCAAATCAGTGAGTCAGCACCATTTAGATGACCAGAAATCATAGGATCCTATGAAAGAAATAGTCCATTGGCTGGTGTGAGGGATCTGCTTGCCAACTGGCCTCCTGACAAGGCCAGAGGCCCTGGGATGACCTCCCAGGTGTGTGTCATCTGGGACATCTGGTCTACTGAATGTGTGTACTGGGTTGGGATGAGGAGTTAGAGAGGTGGGGACCTTAACATAAACAAGTCCCTGACTGGGCTAAGGATGCCCAGTGGCACTGCTGGCCCCAAACGGTTCCCAGGCATTAAAAAGGGACTAAGACTTACAAATTTTCAAGAAAATGACTCCAAAGTCCAGGACTCACAGAAGCCCAGCAGCCAGATCAAATGTAAGGATGGCATTGGGAGAGAGCACAGGTAGAGGAGGTGGCAGGTGATGGCAGACCAGGTGAAGGCAGTAGCAGAGCATGGAGAAAGGGGGTTGAGCCAGGAATCCTGTATCCCCTGGGAGGCAGAACCCGCCTTATGAGCAGAATTTATGGCAATGACAGTTTCAGAGCTGTTGACAAATATTGGGTCTTCCTGTTTGAGGGCACATAGTCGAATCACACTTTTTTGCCCATCTGAACTTGTGTGTGGTCATGTGAGTTGCTCTGGCCAATGAAACTTCCAAGTGAGAGGAAGTGATGTATCTCTTTGAACAGAAGTTCTGAGATAGCTCACAGCCCGCCATGCTTTCCCCTCTGCCTCTGCGAGAGGGAGCCTTCATGGCCAGGTCCCCAGAGCAGCTGTGTTGGACAGCCATCTCCACTCCACAGTGGGCATGCTCCATGAGTGAACGTGCAGCCTGGTTGTTGGCAGCCTCTGAGATGAAGGGCCGAGGAGGTGTTTGTTACGGGAGCGTCGCCAAGCTTGTCCTGACGGATGCAGTGGTTCTCCACTGGCCAAGGCTGAGCTTCACCCACAGATTCCTCTTGTCCTTGGCTCACTGTGGTGGAGGGGTGAAGGGGAAGGCGTTCGCTTCCCAGACTTATTCATTTGGCAGGACCCTAGCCCTATTAGGCAGCCGTTTTCTGGGCCTTTGGAAGTCTCAGGAATAAAAACAGGCTGGTAGAGAATGTATACGTGGCCCTTACCCTGCAGGCTGGCCAGCCGGGGCTCCTGCGCCCCCACCCCGGCTGTGGGCTCATTAGATGAAAGTGCTATCACCTGTCAGACAAACTGCTAGAACTGTGATAAATTAATGATCAAATGATACAGTCGGCGCAGCTACTGTACTGCCTCGGCTAGTTACAAGCCGGCCGGGTGCTTAAAAAATGCAGCCAGCATTAAAAAAAAATCAGGCGTTAAAGGAAAATGTCACCCAGCTTTTCAAAAAGGATCTGTTTTAAAATGACCACAGACGGCTCAGTTTCAGAGTCTTTATTTGATTCCTGTTCTTTGTATTTTGTTTTATTGCTCACAAGGAAGGGGATGGTGGTGGAGTGGGGAGAAGGCAGAAGGAATGTTGGAATTTCTGACAATGTTCACCAGCCATCAGCCCTGTGGAGCATCTGACCAGGAATTCAACCCCTCTTGACAGACACAGGGAGGTTCTTCCCAGGGCCTGGCTGGATCGAGTATCTGAGCAGTAATTACTATACAAATATAATAGTTAACACATTTTTTTGTTGTAAGATCTTTGCTTTCTTATTTCATTGACTCATTCTGATGACTCTACTAAATCCCTGTTTCTCAGATTAAAAAAATTGATAGTCAGGAAGTTACCATGATTATCATTCTTTGAGTGCTAACCATGTATACTGTGTACATGTACCATTTCATGCAACTGCCATCATGGACCCAGGTGGATACTAACATGATCTCTATTTTAAGGAAGAAAGAGAGGATCATGAGATGTATGAAGAGAGTAACATGGAAACATACATTTAGTTCAGTTCAGCTCACTCAGTCGTGTCCAAGTCTTTGCGACCCCATGAATCGCAGCACGCCAGGCCTCCCTGTCTATCACCAACTCCTGGAGTTTACCCAAACTCATGTCCATCGAGTTGGTGATGCCATCCAGCCATCTCATCCTCTGTTGTCCCCTTCCTCTCCTGCCCCCAATCCCTCCTAGCATCAGGGTCTTTTCCAATGAGTCAACTCTTCACATGAGGTGGCCAAAGTACTGGAGTTTCAGCTTCAGCATCCATCCTTCCACTAAACACCCAGGGCTGATCTCCTTTAGGATGGACTGGTTGGATCTCCTTGCAGTCCAAGGGACTCTCAAGAGTCTTCTCCAACACCACAGTTCAAAAGCATCAATTCTTCGGTGCTCAGCTTTCTTCACAGTCCAACTCTCACATCCATACATGACCACTGAAAAAACCATAGCCTTGACTAGACGAACCTTTGTTGGCAAAGTAATGTCTCTGCTTTTGAATATGCTATCTAGGTTGGTCATAACTTTCCTTCCAAGGAGTAAGTGTCTTTTAATTTCATGGCTGCAATCACCATCTGCAGTAATTTTGGAGCCCAAAAAAGTAAAGTCTGACACTGTTTTCACTGTTTCCTCATCTATTCCCACATTACCATATGTCAAATAGATAGCCAATGGGAATTTGCTGAGTGACTCGGGGAACTCAAACCAGGGCTCTGTAACAACATAGATGGTTGGGATGGGGAGGGGAGTGAGAGGGAGGTTCAAGAGGGAGGGGACATATGTATACCTATGGCTGATCCATGTTGATGTTTGGCAGAAACCAACACAATACTGTAAAGCAATTGTCCTTCAATTTAAAACAAATTTTTAAAATAAAATTAAAAATAAAAAAAAGGAAGAATCAGAGAGGTTAAACCATTTGCTCATAGTCACACAGCCAATAAGAAGCAAACAGGAAATTCACAGTTATTTCTGGCTCCTAGGACACTGAAATCTCATCCCTGGGGACTTAGGGGAGCAATTTCCAAAAAGAAACAGGAAAAAGAGTTCTTAGGCTTAAAACCCAGACCCAAATCTGGACTGCTATTCGCGGCGTATAGGCATTCCATGAATGTATAGGTTTCCTCTCTGTGTCAGCCCCGCCTGGACCTTCCACCTCTAGTTTTACGAGCTTAATTTATTCTTTTTAATATAAAATCTCATTACCTGAACATGATACCACCACTTCCACTTTATCTTTGATATAAGAACAGAGAGAAACCTAAATCAAACCTTTAAATAAAGTCTATAACCATGCAGCACTTTCACTCGCTTTTCAAATTTCTAAACAAAATTAAGTCGAAATACCTCGAGGAGAGGAGTGGAAAGGGAAGGGGGATTAGGGCGGGGGAAGACCCCTGCACGTGGCTTTGCTAGACAGCCGCCGGGGATGTGATTACTCAGAGCAGGAGAACATCTCTCTCCTGATGCTCGGCTCCCCGGCACAGGTTTTTGGAGAGCAAATCAAATGAAGTCTGCCCGAACCTGTGTGTGCCAGGGATAGGTCTCAAAAAGCTATTTGCCTTACCTTGATGTATATTTCAAGGCATTTCCTATCCAGCATTAATTTTCATAAAGGGAAAATTGATGATCAGTTTAAAGAAACATAGTCAAGGGTTTTTATTTCCCAGAAGCCTAGGGTGGGCAAGTTGAGGCCAGGGGTGGAGGTGGTCTTGGAAGCTGAAGGTGGCAGGGGTTTCTGGGAGAAG
Source organism: Bos indicus x Bos taurus (assembly GCF_003369695.1). NCBI lineage: Eukaryota > Metazoa > Chordata > Mammalia > Artiodactyla > Bovidae > Bos > Bos indicus x Bos taurus. The sequence continues at coordinate 42,535,599 of NC_040093.1, forward strand.
GAGCTTCTTCCTGGCCTCTGGAAGCACAGGTTCAGACCAGGAGCTCGCCTGGATACCAGCACCAAGAAGGCAAGAGAATGTCAGCTCTGTTGCCTGACTGGTAACTGTGGGCAAGGTATGTCAGTGCTCTAGGCCCTCCCCCTCAGTTTTCCCATCTGTGAAATGGGGATGAACACTCCCCACTTCACAGAACTGGCAAATTAAATTAAAATAACCTATGGGAAAGTGTCCAGCCTCGTGTCCACAGACAAGTTAAGTGATACCTGTCATCAAATCTGAGCTGGACTCCTTCTTTTCTTAGCACATCTCTTATCTTGGGATCTGGGAAAAAGTCTCTCCTCTTCCAGGAAGCCTTCCTTGATTGTTGATAACACATCACTTTCTTTAGACCTCAGGCAAATAGGATACATCACTGTGGCATGAATAGAGAAAGCAACCTGAGCCCAAACACTGACTCTACATGTCCTCACTTGTGACCTTGGGGAAGTCACTTAACCTCTGGTATCTCACTTTCTTTTTCTGTAAAATGAAAAATATTCCCCAGAATCCTGCTTCATAATTCTTGCTTGGATCAAATAAATTAATTTCTGTTAAAGAGCTTAGAAAAATGCCTGATACATAACAAATTTCAATAAGAGTTAACTAAGATTATCAATATTACTCCTGTCATCTTTCAAAGAAACTTAGGTGTCTGTGGCTCTGTGTATGTATGTGTGTGTGTGTGTGAATCTTACCTAGGTGATGTTTTCATTGAAGTTTACTCTACAAACAGCAATACAAACATACCAGAAATCCAAGAATTTTTACAAAGTAAATACATTTGTGTAACAGCTTCTAGATCAAGATATAGAATACCACCAGGCTCTCAGAAGAGTCCTTTGTGCTTCTCCTGGGATGTAGCAGCCTCCTGGAAGACGTGGCTGGAATAGATAGAATTCCAATAGGTACCAGTAGGTTGGTCAATCTTAGAATAAATTCTTGAGTACATGGGAGAGATGGACAAGGACAAGATGTGATGAAAACTGTTGCTGATACTCTACTTGGAATACACCTTACCCCTGTCTCCAGCTGGTCAGTGAGACTAATAATCCCTTCCTCTCTCCAAGGTTCCATTTCCCCTTCTACACAAAGAGCCAGTTGGTTGAGATAACTTCTTATAGCTCTAAGGATGTATTTAGTCATTCATTGGCTTAAATATCTGAGCACCTACTAGGTGCCAGGTGCTGTTCTAAGCACTGGAGCTAGAGCAGTAAACAAAATAGATACCCATCTCTGCCCTCAAGAACTCTACATTCTCATGGGATGAAGTGGACCATCGATACTAGACATCAAAAGTAATTCCATGTGATTCTGTGATTCCAGAGGAGTGCCCCAGCTAGAAGATAAAGGACAGCCACCTGTCACAATTGCTTCCCCAGTCCCCTTGGGTCTGTGTCACGGGCAGGTCACATGTGGCTTCAAAACTGATTTTTCTGAACCATGTTGCCTGGAGTATGTCTCTCCCTAAGGGCATGAAGGGGCCGGGAGAGATTTTTCCCATCTACATCATTTTTTCCAATTTGTCCAAATGAGGAAAAAATATTTCAGACATATAAAAGACTCACAATAGAAATGAACAACCCTCAGCTTATAAGATGGAATTGAAGCTCTTTGTATCCCTCCCTGATTGCACAGAAGTGTGAATTCTCCTGATAAGGAGCTCTGCCCTACCCCCTATGCTCTGTGGATTTGAAGGAACCAGTTCCCACACACACCTGCCATTTTTGAAAAAATGAGTGCATTGCCTTAGGGATCCCCTGCTTTCTGCCCAGAGTAAGATCTCATCAAATGCACACTTGGAGAACGTTCTCTCTGCAGAATGAACCTCTCGCTGCCTCTCTCTCCCTCAGGTCAGAAATGAAAACAGGCTGAGCTGGGCAGATGGGGACCCTTGTTGGAACTCGATCTGGGTAGAAGAGGCTTGGTGGGTGATGGAAGCGACCGAGGGGAGACCAGGAGAAGGCTGATTTTAAATACCTTTGGGAGGAGCCCCCAGAGAGAAATGGTTCTTGAGAAATAGGAGCAGGGGTGATATTCCAATTATTTAACTGGAGTGTGTTGCATGGGCCTCAGCAGACCTTCTGGAGCACTTTCTGGGTGGCCTATGCTGGGTCCAGTTTTTCCCTGTACCTGCTCAATTTTGGGAAGTCCAGTCACAGTAAGTAGGGCCTGGAGCTGCAGGCAGGAAAGACACTCAGGGACTTACTAGAGCAACTATTTGCCAACTGGTTGAATATATTTTAATATTTTTACAATCAAAGTAACCTGGGCTAGAGCAGCAGAGACATGGGTCCTGATTGTAAAGAGCTGGAGAAAGAATGTTAAGGCAGGGCTCATGCTCAAGTGCAGAAACTTCTATTCCATCATGAGTTTTGAGGGGCCAGCTTTATCCAGACCACAGGAAAATAGGCAATTTTCTGACATTGGTAGCCATTTCAGGAGTCCTAAGGGCGTGGGTTGGGCTTCCTAGGTGGTGCTAGTGGTAAAGAATCTGCCTGCCAATGCAGAAGATGCAAGAGACGCAAGTTGGGATGATCCCCTGGAGGAGGGCATGGCCACCCACTTCAGTATTTTTGGCCTGGAGAATCCCATGGACAGAGAAGCCTGGCAGGCTATGGTCCATAGGGTCGCAAAGAGTCAGACACGACTGAAGCAACTTAGCACACATGAACGGGCATGGGTTATACCAGCTGTGGATACATGCTAAGTCACTTTAGTCGTGTTCGACTCTTTGCCACCCCATGGACAGTAAACCACCAGGCTCCTCTGTCCACGGGATTCTCCAGGCAAGGATACTGGAGTGGGTGGCTGTGCCCTCCTCCAGGGGATCTTCCCAACCCAAGGATTGAACCCACATCTCTTCTGTCTCCTGCATTGGCAGGCGGGTCCTTTACCACTAGCGCCACCTGGCTAGCTGCCTATAATCCACAAATCCTATGGTTTTCTTGGAAATATAGAATGTTTTCTTTAAAAGTTTTCCTTAGTTGTCCACATTTCCAAATGGGGAAAATCCATGTAAAAATCTGAACTTTCGGTTTCTCTTGCAAATCAGAAGAGGCCACTGTCAGCCCAGCACCAGCCTTACACAGTGCCCGGAGCAGGGTGGAGCTGCTCACCCAGATGGTGTGCACCCTCCAATCGCCCAAGTCCCTCTCCAGCCCACTTCACTTGCTCATGTTTCCTTTTGGACCCTGAGTTTGTCACCCCTGAGAAAATAGAAAAAGCAGAGGATTTGAAGCCAGAAGACCTGGGTGAATGTTTCAATCCTGCTCTCTCTAGCTCATTTAACCTCTTGGAATCTCACTTACGCCATCTGTCAAATACGGGTCATAATAATTTCTTCTTCAAGAGTGGTTGTGAGGAGCAAATAAACTGTACAAATCACTGAAAGGCAGGACCACATAGAGGAAAAGGACAGAGGCATCCGAATCTGACCGCATTTAAATCTTGGATTTGTCACTGCCAGCCTGAGTCACCCTGGACTTATCCTACAACTTTCCCATGACTCATTTTTATCATCTGTGAAATGGGTGTGATAAGATATCAGCCTCACAGGCTGTTGTGAGGATTCTGTGGATTAGCATCATATATGCTGTCACATCATATACGCTCAATAAATGTGCGTCATCATCATTATTATTATAATAACTCCTACTACTATTTGACCTGCTATTTTTGTGCAGTGAAAACTTATGCCGCTGGATCCAGAAAGATTATCTGTCTGCAGAATAGCACAAGATTAATCTCTTTTCACCCAGAATATCATCCCAAGGGAGGATAAATTGTAAGTTGGAAAATTATTATTTGAGATAATTTTGATGTCAGTAAAATAAAAGCCAATCAATGACAATTAACATGTTCAGTGGGGCTCTTTGGGGGTACTTTTTATACAATTTCCTGAATTGCTTCAGGAATCAGAAAACCCAATGGTACAATCACTCTCTGCTCATCCTTTCAGCATCTTCCTAGAACATCCTTCTGTTGTAAGCAGACAGCAGAACCATATGCTGGGGACAAAATAAAAAGGCTTAAACCATCCACCTTGGGCGTCTTTAGTGGGTGCAGAGCTGTGATGGAAAGCTTCTTAGACTGTGCTCAGAACCACTCTTTCATCTTGGAACAGTAACATGACCATGCCCCTTGCATTTTGAAACAAAAGCAAATGCTTTCTCCCCTGCCCAGAAGTAATCTGGGGAGATTCCCATCTCTGATAGGAATAAAATGAACTGGATGACAAATACGGGTCAGGCAGCCTGAGAACTTGCCAAGGATGGAAACCAATCAAACGCTTCCCTCTGTGATGAAAATCCATTCCCTCAATGTATTATGCCCCCTCCCTCGCCCGTGACCCTGTTCCCGTCAGGCTGTGCCCATGGTGGGTGCTTTTGAAGTCCAGCCAGTGGCCTCCCATTTCCACTTGTTTAGCGCTTACTGCAAACCACGCCAGCCCCAGCGGCATGAGCCATTATCATTTTTGCCCTGGGAGAGAAAAGCAGAGATCTAAAACAGCTCTAGGAGATCCAAACAGGGAATATTTAAAATACCAAAAGAATGGGAAATGGGGTTGGGGGCATTTCTTTAATTTGTTTCTATTGCGGCAGCAGCAGGAAGAGTTTTCAGAGGGTTCCAGGCGGAAGGGCTGAGAAAGCAGCGAGGGTGCAGGGAGACACAGTGCTGCTGGCAGGAAGCAGGATTTAGAAGGCAGTAAAGAGCAGTGATGTGAAAGCTGAAGCTCCAATTCTTTGGCCACTTGAAGAGTTGACTCATTGGAAAAGACCCTGATGCTGGGAAAGACTGAAGGCAAAAGGAGAAGGGGGTGGCAGAGGATGAGATGGTTAGATAGCATCACCGACTTAATGGACATGAATTTGAGCAAAGTCCAGGAGATAGTGAAAGACAGGGGAGCCTGGTGTGCTGCTGTCCATGGGGTCGCAAAGAGTCAGACATGACTGAGTGACTGAACAACAAAACAAAAGAGCAGTGAGGTGAGAAAGGTTTCCTCCTGCCAAAACCAAAATCACTGAGGTCACATGCCCAGACTCCTGTGCATGCCCTGCACATCTTGTTAAAATACAGACTCTGATTCAGTAGGTCAGGGTGGGGCTCAAGTCTCTGCCTCTCCAGCAAGCTTCTGGGTGCTGCTGGTGTTGTCGGACTGAGGACCACACTCTGAGTGACAAGGGTTAGAAGGCTGGTTTTGAAGCTGGAGTTGCACAATTTTGACTTAGATTGTACCTGTATTTAGAGAGATCTTGGAGTGTCTGATGGAGATTATCAAGGGGCTTTAATCCATCATAACTTCCCTTTGCCTTCAGAATCAAGTTCCAACTTCTCCACAAGACTTGCAGAGCCTGCAGCATCCATCCCAGACCCATCCGCAGATTATTGGCCCCAGGCCCGTGACTTGTGCATCTCAACCCTGCAGTCGAGAAACCAACCTTGTGAACTGTTTGCAGTGTCTGAACACCTTCAGGCTCTGGCACTTCTGGGTCTTTGGACATGCAGAGGTTCCCAACATGGAACCTCCATGCCCATCTCTCTGGATGGCAAACCTCTCTGCATCCCGGTTTCAATTCAGAGGACTCTTCCTCCAGGAAGCCTTCCCTGACTGCAGTGGTTAATTTTATGTGTCAACTTGACTGGACTGGGAAGTGCCCAGATACTTGGTCAAGCTTTATTCTGGGTGTGTCTGTGAACATGTTTCTAGGTGAGATTAACATTTGAATGGGTAGGAAGAAGTAGATTGCCCATCCCAATTTGGGTGGGCCTCACCCAATCTGCTGAAGGCTTGAACAGAACGAAAAGGTTGACACTCCTGCAAATAAAGGACATCTCCCCCTGCCTGACTGCCTTCCAGCTAGAATACTCTTTTTTCCTCCCTGCCTTTGAACTTGAACTGAAACGTTTTTCTTCCTGGGTCTTTAGCCTGTTGGATTTCAGACTGGAGTTACACCCTCAGCTCTCTTGGGTTCTGAGCTTGCTGACTGCAGATCTTTGAACTTGTTAGCCCTCGTAATTACATGAACCAATTTCATATTATAATAATAATAAACTCTACTGGTTTCTACTGGTTCTGTTTCTCTGGAGAAACTTGATTAATGCAATGACCCACCCAGGATATTATCTCTCATTTCTGTTGTTCTTATACTTTCAGCTTATACCAGAGATTTCATCCTACACCAGTAAAAATACAATAGTGGTCGTTTAGAGCTGCACTGTCCGATAAGATAGCCACTTGCCACTAGCCTTACGTGGCTGTGGAGTACTTGAAATAAGGAAGTGTGAACTGAAATTGGCTGTGAGTGTAAAATTACACATTCTAATTTGAAGACAGTATGGAAAAAATATTATTTTATTTATTAAAAATGTATTATTTTATTAAATATCAATTTAATAAAACTTGTTATAATTTATTGTATCTATTGCCTGTTGAAATCATAACAATTGTGATATACTGGGTTAAATAGAATATGTTATTAAAATTCATTTTCCCTGCTTCTTTTCTCCTTCCTAATGTAATTACTGCAAAATATAAAGTTGAACGTGGGCTTCCCAGGTGGCGCTGGGAAGAGCGTGAGGTAAAGAACCTAGTTGCCAATGTAGCAGACTTAAGAAATGCAGGTTCCCAAGGTCAGGAAGATCCCCTGGAGAAGGGAATGGCTACCTACTCCAGTATTCTTGCCTGGAGAATCCCATGGACAGAGGAGCCTGGCAGACTATGGTCCATAGGGTTGCAAAACATTGGACAAAACTGAAGTAACTTAGCGCACACACGTAAAGTTGCATGTACACCTTATGCTTATATTTTTGTTAGATGATGCTGCTCCAGAGCAAGGCACAGTGAAAAGTCTAGATCTAATCAAGCTAGAAATGCTGAAATTTACCAGAGTCTTCCAAACTCCAGAAGTTGAATTCCCTCACGATAGTTTCATAAGAAAATATATCTTAGGGCACTAGAGTAGAAGTGAGCAAACTGCAACCAAGGGACCAAATCCAGCCTTCCACTGGCTTTTGTAAATAAAGTTTTATTGGAATCACGATTATTCATTCACGTATTGTCTAAGGTTGTTTTCATGCTACAGTGGTAGAGTTGAGTAGTTGCAACAGAGACCATCTGGCCTGCATGGCTTGAAATATTTACCATTTAACCCTTTATTTTAAAAAAAGTTGGCCAAATCCTGGTCTAAGGCAAAAAAGGTAGGTATTGCGGCTCTGGAAGGCAGAGAGGCCAGTGATTGGGCGCCAACTCCACTGCTCATTAGTTGGAGTCTCTGGGCACATTACTGCAGACCCCTGAGCTTTGGTGTTGTCATCTGTAAGATGGAATAGTTGTAATAGTTATTTCATGGGTTGCTATGAGAAAGAATTAAGGGAGAGGATGCAGCTGAAGAGGCTGGTAGCTAAACAATAACTATTATAACTGATATGTCTCTATGTCTTTATTATTTGTTTGTTTTGATGAGTTAGCAGCCCTGCTCTGTGCCTCCATGGATCCCTGCAGGGTTCTCTCTCTGTAAGATATTTGTCTGCTCCCCTGAGTGTCTCCTTACCCCAGACTATGTATTCTCTAGGGGCAGATGAGTCTGAATTTTCTTGCTTTTTGTAGTCAGAGAACCAGAGTAGGGAAGTGCTGGCTGGCTCCCTCTGCTCAATGCCCCTCGCTCCTCTTGTTCTACAGACAGTTGAGAGGACCCTTCTTTGAGGGAACTGGGTGGGAAGGTGGTCTTCCCACACCGACTTCTCCTCAGTGGTCTGGGGGCAACGGAACCCTGAGGGCTGGGTCCCTGCAGTGTTTAGTCAGACCTGTCGGGTCGAGCAGTCTCCACCCCAGTTCCTTGTAGGGTGCCTCTGAGTCATTGAGGGACCCAGAGCAGGCATCCAGATGGGATGGAAGCCTATTTTTATCCACTATTGATCTCTCTTGCTCAGAAACCATCATTATCCTGGTGTAAAATGGCAGCTCCCAATGCAGGAGGCTCACGGTGTCTCTGGCCAATGGATACCCAGCAAATTGCTCCAAGCCACACCAGCTGGAGAAACCAAAATAACTTCATGAGACAGCCGTCCGGCCTGGCCCCACTGGGCTGTCAGAAAAGGGCTAACTTTGACCCTTTCTAACATTATCCACAGCTTTTCTTGTCTTGTCTTTGGGAAAACAAAGATGAAGCTAGTCTCTAATTGACCTGGTGTCTGCAGTTCTTGGCCGTGCCTGGCGGCTGAACAGAGGTGAGAGGCCTGCGCCAGCATCAAGCCCAGCTCTGCTGATTCTCCGGGAGCTGTTGGTGGGCTCCAGACTCACAGAGGAGTAACGGGGGGCCTGTGTACACCAAAGGGCATCTGTAACCAAGGAAGAAGGTGATGTCCTTCTCCAAACTTAAAGCCAAGTTCCCTTTCCCCATGGAATAGCCTGGAAATGAATCCCTCCTCATCTGAGGGACCGATGAGCAAGCTGACACCATACGCACCCCAAAGTGCCCTGTGGTGTGGGAGTCAGTGAGGGAGTTACAGAAACTTCCTAACCCATGACGTGGGAAGCACAGTCTTGGTCACTGGATAACATGAGTCCAGTCCCGTGGTTTGCAGGGAAATGTTTGACAACTCACATCAGAGGAAGGGGAGTAACTTAAATCTGTGGCCTTATTTGCTGACTTCTAAGGTGTGAATGGGGATTCCTTGGTAGCTCAGATGGTAAAGAATCTGCCTGCAATGTAGGAGTGCCGGGTTCGATCGGTGGGTCCCGAAGATCCCCTGGAGAAAGGCATATATTCTTGCCTGGAGAATCTCATGCGCAGAGGAGCCTGGCAGGCCACAGTCCATAGGGTCCCACAGAACTGGACATGACTGAAGCGACTTAGCATGCATGGTGTGACTTAGCATTCACATGGTGTGAATATTATCTTCATGCCTATTTCAAAGTGATCATCTCTCGCAAGCCATTCCACGTTGTCTCCAGCTCACCATGGATTCCAGCTCTACCCCTGGCCTCTCTGTGACCTCAGACAAGTTACTTAACCCCTCTATGCCTCAGAGAGTAAAACAGGAATCATATTAGTGTCTACTTCTTAAGATGATCATAAGACGTAAATGGTAAATGCCTGGAAAACACTCTGTGCTGGGCCTAGCACATAGGAAGCACCCAGTTAGCACCGGATATAATTACAATCCCTGGGATTATTGTTATCAAGTTCATAACTGAGTTGGCCAGGCAACACTCATGTGTACATGTACGTACATACACACACTCTCTCACTAACTAACTTCTGAAAGGCCAGGCAAGGAGAGATTAGCTTTGGGTGGATCAATCCCAGGAGGCTTCCTGGAGGAGGCAGGATTCAAATCTGGAGGAGGTAAGAGAAGAAGAAAGGAGTGACTGGAAGATTGGGGGCCAGAGAGAGGACATACATAGAGAGGAACACACGAGGGATGAGAGATGGACAGCAGGAATAAGGGGATGAGAGTTCAGCTTAGAGAGTGAGCCCAAACCCACTTAGTGCAGACTGGCTGGCATATGCAGGCTGAGCCTTTTGGGGCTTCTAATAACTGGGCCCAGAGTGGAAGCTCAGTCCATGGAGAGTCTGGAGCAGGGCACCTGGACCCCTTAGTGGCCCCCTGGCAGGTGGCGTCCTAGAGAATTGGTCTGAGCAGCAGACCCTGTACCCCCAGACGCCCAGAGTTTTCAGAAGTGCTCCATACCCGCCGCCCCAGCCAAGCCCAGTGGCCCTGACTTGGGTAATTGCGAGTGATAATTATCCAGTGTGCACAAAGGCCTGGCTTGTTTTCTCATTTGGGTGGGGGCCCGGGGTGGCTTTGTTTGGGCCAGGAATTGTCGTAGGGCCTCTGTTTAGCCAGCGCTGTCTCCTCTTTGTTAACATTCCTCACTAACTGTGGCTCCTCGGGGGCTGGAGCAGAGCAAGGAAGGCGGCACCCAGGCCCTCTGGCTTCCGTGGCCCCGGTCCCAGCCCCTCAAACCCCTGGGAAACCTTGGCCCTGCTTCCTTCTTGCCCAAGCCACCGGGGACAGGCCCAGAAATAACCCAGCTCACCTGGCAGGTGCAAGACCCACATCTCAGGCAATTGCCTTAAACACGGGGAACTTCCCCGGGACCAGCGTGGCTGAAAACAGTCATTAGGTGTCACTTTCTATGGCGGCCTGCTCTGTCTCTGGGGCTGAGGGGCTAATTACACACCTGGGGCCATACCCACCTTGCACAACCCCCAGGACAAATGCTACCTGGGTCCTCCCTCGGTCCTTGGAGCCCACTCCCACCCAGCACTTACACGGCCGACAAATGAATGTTTTTGCCTGTCCTCGGTTCACATAAATAGCCACAAATTCCTATAATTAACTACAGTAAGCTAGGCTGGGATTAAAACAAAGACGGGCTTGTTTACTGGGATGTCCTGAAACAAGCAATTTTCAACATTACAGTGTCAACTACTGTCTCTGTCTTTGTTAAGCAAGGCATTGGGGTAAGGAGGGGGGGCGGGCATGATGAATGGTGAGGGACCCCAGCTGGGAGCCGGGAAGGGGTAAGGATGATCGTTTCTGATGTTTCAGCCAAAATCCCTTTGTCCATGGGTCACTGGGCCTCCGAGGCTTTAAGACCCACTCCGCGTCTAGTGAAGGACAGCGGAGTAGGGCGCAGACAGGAAGGCACCCTCTCTTCCTCCCAGACGTTGGGATTTGAAGGTTCCCAGAAGAATTTCTTCCCTCACTCCTGGCAAAAGTGACTCCTTCCACCCAGCCAGCAAAATTCCTGGAATTTCCACTGTTAGGTGTTAAAGTGGAGTAGGGCTTTGGAGACCATCTGGACCAAGCCCTCCTCTTCCAGATAGGGAAAACGAGCTGCTCACCGTTACTCGGGAGGTGATGACACAGCAGGACTTGACCTCTAGTTTTCTGATGACGACGGGGTCAGCAAACTAGGGCCCACAGGCCAAAGCTACTCAATGTCTTGTTTTGTCTTGTTTTTTACCAGCCTGAGAGCAAAAATGTAAGAGTTCTTACACTTTTCAATAATTAAAAAAAATTGAAAGAAGAAAGTGTTAATCACTCAGTTATGTCCTACTCTTTGTGATTCCACGGACTGTAACCCACCATGCTCCTCTGTCAAGAATACTGGAATGAGTTGCCATTCCCTTCTCTAGGGGATCTTCCAGATCCAGGGAATGAACCCCGGTCTCATGCATTACACTCAGATTCTTTACCATCTGAGCCACCAGGGAAACCCAAAAGAAGAAAAGGCATGTGAAAATTCCATGGGGACTTCCCTGGTGGTGCAGTGGATAAGAATCTGCCTGCCAGTGCAGGGGACACAGGTTCAATCCCTGGTCTGGGAAGATCCCACATGCCTCGGAGCAGCTAAGCCAGTGAGTGACAACAACTGAGCCCAGGTGCTCTAGTGTCGGAGAGTCACAATTACTGAACCCACATGCTGTAACTACTGAAGCCCGAGAGCCTAGAACCTTTGCTCTGCAAAAAAAGAAACCACCGAAATGAGAACCACAGTTCCCAATCACCGCAACTAGAGAAAGCCCGAGCAAAGCAATGAGGACCAGCGCAGCCATAAATAAATACATAAATAATTCTTAAAAAAAAAAAATTCCATGAAAGTGAAGTGTCAATGAAAAAAGTTTTACTGGGACATGGCCTCTCCTGCACTCACAGGTTGTCTTTGGGCACGTTCAAGCTACATGAGGTCAGGAGTTGCCTAGACTATACGGCCCACCAAGCTGAAAAGATTTCCTATCAGATCCCTTGGTCCCTGTGCTAGTACATTACATGCGGCTCTATTAAAAAAAAAAAAAAAAAGACAGGATTTCCTTTTTCAAAAGTTTGTTTTCTACTTGGAAGTCTTTCTTTAAACAAAATCTTGGGCAGATCCTTGATGTGTAAGACTTATCATAAGGGGAGCTGTACTTTTTAGTTGGGTGGGAGTGGGCTAAGAACCCTGAGGAAACTTTGTGGGCTCCCTAAGCAGGTGGAAGAATGAACCCCCAAGTAAAAATAGCATCTTTTGCTGAGGCTTTCTGGTCCACCCTGGAGCAGCAGGGTTGTCCACATGGCCTGCATTACAAGCATCAGTGGACAAGCCAGCGGTCTGGACAGATCCACTTCAGAGACAACTCGTAAGGAGACTTTTCCGTCGGAATTGTCTTACTCCGCAGGGGTTGGACAAATGAATTTAAGATTCAATAAATATTTCCTGAGCTCTTCCTCTGCTAGGTGCTGTTCCAAGCTTTGCAGATCTCGAGATGAACATCAGGTAGAGTCCCAGCTGGGGCTGACGTTGTAACAGGAGGGACAGAGTCTGAAGATGTTAGGTAATTAATGTCAAGTATGGAAATCAACCCTGCATATTCATTGGAAGGACTAATGCTGAAGTGGAAGCTCCAATACTCTGGCCACCTGACGCGAAGAGCAGACTCATTGGAAAAGACCCTGATGCTGGGAAAGATTGAGGGCAGGAGGAGAAGGGGGCGGCAGAGGATGAGATGGTTGGATGGCATCACTGACTCAGTGGACATGAGTTTGAGCAATCTCCAGGAGATAGTGAAGGACAGGGAGGCCTGGCATGCTGCAGTCCATGGAGTCGCAAAGAGTCGGACACGACTGAATGACTGAACAACAAAGCTTACTCATAAAGAAGAAAAACCAAGTAAGGGATTAGAGAGAGATAAAAGTGTAATGCAAAATACAGGAAAGAAGGAAGGACTCTAAGAAGGTAAATTTGAGCATGGAATGAATGGCTGAATGATAAAAAGAAAGGAAGAAAGAAGGAAAGAAAGAAAGAGTAGAGAAAATCCAGACTTTGGAAAGGGCGGGGGCAGGCTGGCCCACACAGGTCACTAGAGAGAAACCTCAGGGATCCCCAGAGAGGGACAGATTGGATATTGAAAGAAAACCTTGAAAACTTGGAGATTTGTGTTGGGTGAGGGGTGGGGTGGGGCCTGTAAACACAATCTTATAACCTTGTGCCCCATCACTTGTGATCCTAGTCAGACTCCTGCAAAAGAACCCCAAGGCAAGACCAGATATCCAAGGCACAGAGAAATTACTGGAGAATACCCTGAAATCTAGGTCCTTTAACCCCTGGGGAAGACTTCCAGGGAGGGTGGGCTGCTGGGAGTCACAGGCAGTGATTCCAGTTCACACTCTGCCTCAATGTCACATGTGTGCAGTCTGTACTCTTGAGTAAAACTCACTAGGTCCAGCTCTTCATCCATGGATTTGTTACTCTTGATGATTCGCGTTAGTGGTGCTGCCATAAAGACAATTTGGTGAGTGACAAGGTGACAAAGCTCATAGAAAGTCAAGAATGTGTTTAGTGGCCACCGAGCAATGACAAGGGCTCCTGCAGGTGCTGCCTCCCGGGCTAAGAAGCTGCCAACCCATTAGTCTGGGCCGAGAAGGCTGAGCCCTGTGAAAGCAGGGGAAGTCAAGAGATTCTACCCAAGGTGACATTCTGCAAGTCACTTACCCTCTCAGGGCCTCTGCTGGCAGATTCTGAAAAAATGGGGTGAAATGAACAATACATCCTCTCGGGCATGCTATGCAATGTCAGAGAAAAGGTGTGTACAAAGCTCTTTAAAGGTCCTTAAAGAGAAGTGCAGGCATCACTGATGATACTGTTAACAGTGGCAGGTCAATGAGCCTCTGGTCTGGCCAAGGGAAGGTCATGACCTATTGGAACACCAGGGATCTCATTGGACAACAGGCCATATGTGCAGAAATTAAGACAGGTCCTCTGGCTGCCTCAGTTCAAATCTCAGTCTGGGTTCCAATCCCAGCACTGATACACAGGGGTCTTGCAATTTGGATCCAGTTACTTTATTTCCTGGGATCTCAGTTTCCTCATCTATAACCTGGAGATCATAACGGGGCTAACTTTACTTAGGGTAACTACCAAAACTGCGTTAGTTACATAAATAGTCATGAGAAGGAGCTTAGTTCCTTAATACTAACTGGGACCACCTCTGCTGCCCAGGGCTCTTGGGAGGACAGTGTGGGCTCTGCTTCAAGAGAGAGCTGAGCACATGGGGAAGATTGTCTTTCTCTTATCTGGGGGAATTCGGTGCTGGTGGGGCCTTGCTTCTTGCTTCTCCTTCTTCTGGCTGGTCACAGCATGGACCAGCCAGAAGAAGGAGAAGCATGGCATCAGAACTGACCAGATATGGTATATTGGGTTGGCCAGTGAGTTTCTTCAGGTCTTTCCATTACCTCATCTGGAAAAACCCAAATGAACTTATCGGCCAACCCAGTACCTTGTGGGTTTTCTTCTTCATCAAATTGTCTGCTAATGTTGAGCTCCAGGCATTAGTCTAAGTACTGAAGACACAGATGGGAGCCAACAGCCCAGTACCCTGCCTCTGGAGCTGATATTCTGGTGGGGACAGATGTAGAGAGATACACAATAGCTTGCCAAGAATGAGGGGTGCTACAAAAGAAGCTAGAGCAGATAAGAGGCTCCTGCCTGCGGCCTGCTTCAGCAGGGAGGGTGAAGTTCTCTCTGAGCAGGCGATGGCCGAGCACACATATCCTCTCTGACCCTCGGTCTCTTCATCTGGATGACTGTGACAGGAAGAACTGAGCAAGATGTTCGCTCTGCTCATCTTGTCTGCTGACAAGGTGCCGGGGCGTCCACCCCTAGGCAGCCCAGGGGCTGGCAGGAGGCAGGTACCTGGCTCCTCAGGACCAGCCCTGAGCAGAGCTCTTTTTTTATTCGGGCCAAAGGTGCAATTAACAGCCTCCGCTTGGGCCTCGCCCAGCCCCAGGGCCTCTGCTCAGCCTGACTGACCGGCAGGAGGGAGGAGACCCTCCCAGGGCCCCTCAGTTCCCTGCCAGGGCTATTTTGGTGGTTGTTATTTGGGCAAGGAGTGGGCTAGCGGCTTGTGGGAGGGAGGGGAGGAGGGAAGATGCTAAAAATACCGAGGCCAGACTGAGGTGACCGGTCTCTACCCTCTCGCGGGCCTGGCCTCCCTTCCTGGGTGAGAAGGGCCTGGTCTTTCCTGGGGGGCGGGCTGCTGAAGGCTCAAACCCACCCAGGAGCCCTTTGGTTTTGGATAATGTTAGTCACAGTTTCCATTAGTAGAGAGGTTGCGGGAAAGGCGGTTAAGTGACCTGAGGAGGTCACACGGCTGTAGGTGGAGGACAGATGTATGAATAGTTGAGAAACAGCTGTAATTGGAACAAAGGCCTGCCTGGCCAGAGTGGCGTCCTGCTGAGGAGGTGGTTGGGCAGAAGTCAGCATGATGGTGTCACCTCCCCAGGCCCCACCAGCCCTTTTCTTGTTGCAGGAAGACCCAAGCCCCCACTCCCACCGCCTGTATCCCTTCTCCACACTCCTAATCCCACAGACCAGGACCACCTCCTTCAAGAGGGTTAAAGTGAGGACCCAGTCAGCTGAGATCTCACTCTGTTCTTTGCTTTCTCACCTGTTAAACCAGTAAGCCCAGGACACCAGGAGGGAGAAGACTCTTCTGAATCCTGGTTTGGTTGTATGTTGACCTTGGGTGACCTTGGACACATCGCCCAGCTTCCCAGGCCTCAAATCTTTGGCTCTGACCAGCTTGCAAACAGCTTGTTTGGGTGACTTTCCATGGCTTCTACCAGATGAGAACTCCAACGAAACTGCATTCTTCAGCTCGAAGGTCAAGGTCTACTGCACAGTGAGGCCATCTCTACCTGGGGAGAGATGGTCCATGGGGGGAGGGAACCTAAGGGAACCTCGATGTTAGGATCTAAGCAGTCATTCATTTTCGCATCTGTTCCATTCTTTAGTTATTCCTTCAAGATTTTTTGAGGAAGCACCACCTACTTTCAGGCATTCATCTAGACAATAGCAATTCAGTGGGGAGCAAATCCACACCCTAAGTCCTTATAGAACTTACTCTGCAGAAGGAATAGACAGCCAGTGCACCCGTGGATGAAGCAGTGTGTTCAGAGGTGATGGGGGCCAAGAAGGAAAAGAAAGCAGATTAAACAAATAGGTAGTGTGTGTATGTATGCATGCGTGTGTGTGTCTTGTTATCATTATCTAGTTGCTAAGTTTTGTCTGACTTTTGTGACCCCAAGGACTGTAGCCCTAGACTGCCGAGCTCTTCTGTCTATGGGATTTCCCACGCAAGAACACTGGAGTGGGTTGCCAGTTTTTCTCCAGGAAATTCTCCCGACCCAGGGATTGAACCCCCATCTCCTGCATTGGCAGATGGATTCTTTACCACTGAGCCACCAGGGAAGCCACCATATATATATATATATATATATATATATGTGTGTGTGTATGTGTGTGTGTGTGTATATGAATAAGTATGTTTGTGTGCACATCTGTATATGAGCATATATGCATGTATGTGTGTGAATGTTTAATGTGTATATGTATGAATGTATATATATATGTGTGTGTAATGTGTGCTGAAACGTATTTCAACAATACGTGAATCATGAACTTCCAGATGTTCAAGCTGGTTTTAGAAAAGGCAGAGGAACGAGAGATCAAATTGCCAACATCCACTGGATCATCAAAAATGCAAGAGAATTCCAGAAAAACATCTATTTCTGCTTTATTGACTATGCCAAAGCCTTTGACTGTATGCATCATAATAAACTGTGGAAAATTCTGAAAGAGATGGGAATACCAGACCACCTGACCTGCCTCTTGAGAAATCTGTAGGCAAGTCAGGAAGCAACAGTTAGAACTGGACATGGAACAACAGACTGGTTCCAAATAGGAAAAGGAGTACATCAAGGCTGTATATTATCACCCCACTTATTTAACTTATATGCAAAGTACATCATGAGAAACGCTGGGCTGAATGAAGCACAAGCTGGAATCAAGATTGCCAGGAGAAATATCAATAACCTCAGATATGCAGATGACACCACCCTTATGGCAGAAAGTGAAGAAGAACTAAACAGACTCTTGATGAAAGTGAAAGAGGAGAGTGAAAAAGTTGGCTTAAAGCTCAACATTCAGAAAACAAAGATCATGGCATCTGGTCCTGTCACTTCATGGAAAATAGATGGAGAAACAGTGGAAACAGTGGCTGACTTTATTTTTGGGGGCTCCAAGATCACTGCAGATGGTGACTGAAGCCATGAAATAAAAAGATGCTTATTCCTTGGAAGAAAAGTTATGACCAACGTAGACAGTGTATTAAAAAGCAGAGACATTACTTTGCCAACAAAGGTCCGTCTAGTCAAGGCCATGGTTTTTCCAGTGGTCATGTATGCATGTGAGAGTTGGACTATAAAGAAAGCTGAGCACTGAAGAATTGATGCTTCTTAACTGTGGTGTTAGAGAAGACTCTTGAGAGTCCCTTGGACTGCAAGAAGATCCAACCAGTCCATCCTAAAGGAAATCAGTCCTGAATATTCATTGGAAAGACTAATGCTGAAGCTGAAACTCCTATACTTTGGCTACCTGATGCAAAGAACTGACTCATTGGAAAAGACCCCGATACCGGGAAAGATTGAAGGCGGGTAGGACAAGGGGACAAGAGAGGATGAGATGGTTGGATGGCATCACCAACTCAATGGACATGAGTTTGAGTAAACTCCGGGAGTTGGTGATGGACAGGGAGACCTGGTGTGCTGCAGTCCATGGGGTCACAAAGAGTCAGACACGACTGAGCTATTGAACTGAACTGAACTGAATGTGTGTATATGTATATGTGTTTATGTATGCACACATGTGTGCTTGTGTCTCTCTGTGTATGCATGTATGCATTTGAGTGTTTCTATGTGTGTATGCACATATACATGTGCACGTGTGTTTCTCTGTGTGTACATGTATGTGCACATGTGTATGCGTGCATGTGTGTGCATGTGTGACATATATGTGTGCCTCTCTCTGTGTACATCAGTGTGTATACATATGCATGTGTGTGGTGTATGTGTGTGAGACTGTGTAGGGGGCTGGGAATGGAGATCAGGAAAGCTCATGTTTGAAGCGGGACTGGAAGGACGTGAGTGTATGAACCATTCAGACACCTGGGGGAAGAGCACCCCAGCAGAGAGTGTGAAGCACAAAGGTGCTGAGGGATCCTGGAGGATACAGAAGGAGAGTCCTCCACGCCCTAGGTCCACCCCTCTGTCGTGGGTCACGGGGATAGAGGCAGCTCCTACGTTCTCTCGCCCATCACAGCACCCTCTCCCCAGGGCGGACCTTGCTCCCCTCTGCGCCCCTAGTGAACCTTCACCCTACAATTACCATCCTCTGCCCAGGGCTATTTCCTGCAGACTTGTAAATAGAACCTCTTTCAGCTCCACACACATTATGGTTTGTCTAAAACGGTGTCAAAGGAGCCAATTTTCCTGAACGGGGACCATTGACAAGAGGTGAAGTTTACAGAGGGTTCCCGCAGGACCTGGGCCTGAGAAGTCGAAAACAAGGATCCAGTGGTGACGCAATCGCCCGGCAACCAGCTTGAGCAGAGGGGCAGACCTCGGGCATCTCTAGGGTGGATTTTCTTGGGGACATGATAAATAAGATGGTTAGGGCACAACCTGACCAGCTTTATTAGGGAGAGGCCCCAGCTCGGACTCCAGGCATAGGAGGGTCTAGGTGCTGGGCCTGGCGTCTCTGCTATATTTCCATGGACCTGCTTACCCTTTGTGATCAGATGTCAATGAACTTAACTAGCCATCTGTGATGAGTTGCAGCCATCTTGCAGAGGGGAAGGAGGTTGATGATTGGAGAGAGGAAAGAAGTATGAGGAAAGGTGAAACAGTTCTAAAGACCCTTCTCCACTCCACCCCGCCAAGCAGCCACTCATGACCCAGGAGGCTGCAGGCCCATGTGATGTAGGTGAATTGAACAATAGCATCCACTCTGGAAAGAAGCACTCCCCAGGCACGGGACTTGGTTGAGTGGAAGGCAGGCTGGACTGGGGTCCCCCTGGGACATGAGGGTGGTGATCTCCATTCTACTGAGGAAGAAACTGAAGTCCAGAGGGGTGTCGCACATTTCATGCTCAAAGTCACACGTCTGATAAGTGGCAGAAACAGGATTTGAACTCTGATTGGCCTCATCCCTAAGCCAGTGAGCCTTCCACACTTGGGAAGCCTCCCAGTCCTGACTCTGCTCTGCCTTAGCAAATCCTGAGAACAGCCCTCTGAGCAAGAACGTCTACTGACCATGACCTTCCCATGGCCCCGGAGGAGCGTCCCATGCCAGCTCTGCAGCTGCTGGCCGTTTCCAGGGGCCAAGCCTGAGCCCTATGAGGCAGATGCTGCCCATTTTGGCCCAGGTTCCTGTCTCACTTATGCTTCTATGAATAAAGGTTCAGAGAGCATTTTAGGAACCAAAACCACCTAGTAATCTTCCCTGACAAAAAAAAAAAAAAAAAAGATGATCAAGGAACATCCTAACTAGAGAAGCATATTCACTTGGATTATATAAAGATGACCCAGGAAACAGAGGTTCAGCCTTGGGTTCTGGATCCAGATTTACCTCTGAGTCATTTAATTTCTCTGAGCCTGAGTTTCATCATTTATCGAATGAGGAAGATGTTAATATCTACCCTTGTTTATATCCCATTCACCTCAGGGAATGTGCATTTAACTTCTCTGAGCCTGAGTTTCATCATTTACCAAATGCTGCTGCTGCTGCTAAGTCGCTTCAGTTGTGTCCGACTCTGTGCGACCCCATAGATGGCAGCCCACCAGGCTCCCTCGTCCCCGGGATTCTCCAGACAAGAACACTGGAGTGGGTTGCCATTTCCTTCTCCAGTGCATGAAAGTGAAAAGTGAAAGTGAAGTCGCTCAGTCGTGCCTTACTCTTAGCGACCCCATGGACTGCAGCCCACCAGGCTCCTCCGTCTGTGGGATTTTCCAGGCAAAAGTACTGGAGTGGGGTGCCATTGCCTTCTCAAATTTACCAAATGAGGAAGGTGTTAATATCTATCCCTGTTTATATCCCATTCAGCTCAAGGAGTAGTTGTTGAGAAATGGGGCAGCGTGGTTAAGATCACAGGTTTTAGGGTCAAACACAGGTGGATCTGAACTCTTAGCCTCACCATTTCTATCTGTGTGGGCTCTGGCATCTTTGAGTCCCCTCTCTGAGTCTCAGTTTCCTAAGCTGCAAGATGGAATTAAAAATCCTTCCCCAGACTCTCTTCTAAAATGAGTTTTAGGCACCTGAAAAGCAGAAGCAAGGGAGTGAAATGTATCAAAGAATTTTCCTTCTCTCCCTGGGGATTTTTACTTGTTAAAAGATTTATCTATCTATCTATCTTTCTATCTATACATATGTGTGTATGTGTGTGTGTATATATATATATATATATATAGAGAGTAAAGTCATGATTCACATACAAATATAAAGTGAACATGTGTCAAAGATTTTATTTAATTCATTAATTAATGAGGCAACAAGCACGACGTTACAGCTGTTCAAAGGAGAACTCAAAGCACCCCCGTATACAGGCAACTGAGAAAGCGGGAAATGAATTTACAAATAGACGCAAAAATAATCCATCCGGCCGGCATTAATCAATTGCATTGCAACCAAACAAAATTCATTTGCATTTCAATGAATGAGAAGCATTTGAATTCTTATTAGTTTTTCACAACTTTCAGAGATGTAAAATAGCTCAAAGACTAAGAAATGTGGAGGTCATCCACAAGGAGGAACTAAACAGCACATACAACCATTTATTTCCTGCTCATTTCTAAACCTTTTACAAAATTTTCAGACATGGTTTTCTGATGCCCTTCCTGCACAGCCTACACCACCTCCAAACTAGAGAGCACACACACAAGAAAGTGTGTTGCTTGAGCCATTGGAATCAAGGTGGCAGGGGAGTTTCTTCTTAGGTATCAACTTCAATTCGTCAGTAGCAGCTGGCTACAGAGATGTTAGGAGGGGATTCAGAGCCTGTTCAACATGGGAGAGAGTGAGTCTGGCCTGGGGGTGAGTGGTACTCAGAACTCTCCCATAAACTGCCCTCTGTGTATCTTCTCTGCTCTTTCCCTTTCCACCTGGCTAGACTAAAAAGGTCCCTGGGGTAACATGGAGAGTCAAGTACTGCAAAGGGCAGAACCACAGAAAGGAAGGTGCCTGAGTCCCGGAGTGCAAGAGAAATTCCTTGTCAGGATACTAGACACAAGTGAGAAACAGATATTTTTCTTTGTTAAACTGCCGAGATTTTGAAGTTTATGTTTTACAGCTGGCATTACCTTACATTATATAGACTTCGCCTATCTGGATTTGAAATTTTACTAACTTGCTATGTGATCTTGAAAAAGTGACTTCATGTCTCTGAATCTTGGATTCTGCAAATGCACAAAATGAGGATTATGATATAACCATCACAAATTAGGTGGGAGATCGAATAAGAGAGTGTATATGGCAGGAGTCCATGCCCCCTTTCAGGGGGACAGTTAAGATCAAAAGCATCTTTTCTCCTGGGTTGCACACAGACAGATCTTTTTACAGTTGATGTGATAGTCTCTATGAAAGAAGCTAGGGTCAAGTGGGAGCGGAGAGAGAGAGAAATGAAATGCTAGCACAATAATGATGGTGGAGGGGGAAGGATGGTAGTAGTTCCCAGTGGGCAGCAGCAAAGCCAAGTGAATGGGAAAAATGGCCCCTCCTCCACACGGGAGCCAACAGAACCGACTCCAAAGAAGATGAATGCCTATTGTGATAGGGTGTACCAGCCTTGCAGGTAATCTAGGAAGAACACTGGTACACGTCTCTTGGATCCGGAGGCTGAAGTGGAATCCACACTCAGTCATGAACTTAACCTCATCCCTAGCTTCCTTTTGAGGTTTGCAATGGCTGAGCTGAGAGGGTCCTCACAGGGGTCTATTAAGGACACAGAAAGCATGGAACCTCTTTCCCTTTGTCCTGTAGGAAGCAGAGTATCTTGAGGACTGATAATGGTTACCATTCTTCAGAACTTGAAAATACCTGCCAATGGAGAGATGTGGGATGTATAAAAAGTGTTTTTAAAAGAAAGAAAATAATCAGGAGGAGAAAGGTCACCCATGGTGGTGTGGGATGGAAAAAGAATCAAGGAGTCATCTCAGTGAAGTCTGGGTTTGCAAGGACCTTCACAGCACAAGGGAATGAGCATGAGAGTTATGGTTCTGACCCATCCCTCAAGTGCATCTCTCTCTTTTTACCCCAGTGCTTGCGTGCATGCTGTCACTGCAGTCGGGTCTGACTCTGTGACCCCATGGACTGTCCCACCAGGCTCCTCTGTCCATGGGGTTCTCCAGGCAAGCATTCTAACGTGGGTTGCCATGCTCTCCTCCAGGATCTTCCTGACCCAGGGATTGAGTCTACATCTCTTATGTCTCCTGCATTGGCAGGCATTTCTTTACCACTAGCACCACCTGGAAGCCCACCTACTTCTAGGTGCAGCCCCCTAATATCATCCTGTGAAAGTAACAGTGAACTTCCAATACCCCCTGGCGTTTTCCTGAGTCACCTGTCTCACAGGCCTCCACTTGGGATGCTGGCTTCTCACGTGAAGGTGGGGTGGAGCTCTCTAGGCAGAAAGTAGAGTCTCTCTTCTGCAAACTGCATGCCCACCCACAGACACTGGGACGCACATCACTGCTGCAAGCAGGTTTACAGCCAGAGACTGCTTCTTGGAATGGAAGCTCAACGGCTCCAAACACATCTGTCATCTTCTCGACCTCCCTGGCTGTTGGACAGAACTTGAGAACTATGATTTTTTTTTTTAATTTAAACCTTCAGAATGCTTCACTATTAAGCTTGGAAAACTTTGAAGTGTAAACGTACTTGGCACTCAGCATGGTCTTTTACATAGGTGACTCTGAAAACTTGTACTCCAGCCACTGAGACATCCATGTGTTCTATTAGCCTTCCTTGCTGGCTGTAATCAGTCTCTGTAGAGACTCTGCCATCTCCCCTGTGTGAGTTGCTGAGAGAGGCCTGGGATTTCGAGTGACTTAGACTGGGATTTGCATTCTACACCTAAAATTTTTTTACCTGTCTGACTGTGAGCAAGGTTCTCTAACTTTCTGTGCCAGAGTTATTTGTTGTATAAAAAGGAGATCATAAAAATTGTAACCCCTACCTTACTAAGTGTATCAGTCAGGACAGGCTGGTCATGCTGCGTAACAAACAACTTCAAATTTTCAGTGCTTTGAGACAAGAAAGATGCATTTGCTCACACATACTCATGTTTATCCCATTGGCACAGAGCTTAGTCCATGTCATCTTCATTCAGCTAGGCTGGTAGTGGTACCACTATCTGGAATATCCCTGGTCATTATAACAGGGTGAAGTGAAAGTGGAGAATTGTGAATTAATCTGAACTGCTTCTACTCAGAAGTCCACATCTATTGATCTTGGAAAGTCATAGAGCCACACTCAACTTTAAGGAGAAGAAAATATAATCCCTCTATGCCTGGAAGGGGAGAGAAACTGGAAATTTTGTTCAGCAGGACTGATATATACCATACAGAGTTGGAGGGGGAATATGTGAGAGAAACCTTTAGATTGTAGAGGACTTGGGAATGTAAAGTTTTTACATTGATTACTATTCTCAGAATATCCGACCACCTTCTAACTGAGAAGTGACATACTTTCCAACGCCATGTCTGCTTTTGTGGTTACATTCACACTGGTATCAACAACTATAATCACTGAGGGCTTAGGAGAAAAGGAACAGAGAGAAACTTAACATGGAAAGATGCAGAGACAACTCTGGCATCTATGCCAGCAGGGGTCCCACCCCAAGCTCTGTAGGACCAGTTCTGCCATTTGATTTGATGTTATGGGGTTTCCATCCTTGTACACTGGTCTTCAAGAAGTCTATTAGCCACTCTTCAGTCTTTCATTAATATGTTTTTGTTTGTATTATCATCATAGTTTTCTGTTGTTTGCAACATACCTATAAATATCAGAGGGATATTGAAATAAAAATAATCTGTGTTGAACCTCAGCATCCACAAGAAGCAATCCCCCTCTTTGAAAGGATTAGGTACATAACATATATAAGCACTAACCCAGTGGGACTCATTTAGAAATGAAAGATGGAGGGTGTGACAGGAGATGGAACCTCCAGGGTCCCACAGTGGAAGAGTAACAGAGTCCAGGGAGGGAGGCAGATTCTGCACCTTTAGGCCCCCAGGGCCTTCCAGTGAAGTAGCCCCCCTGGAGCTGGGCTGGCCTTCTCTGGGCCTGTGTGTGGCAGGTAGGGAGGCGATCAGGCTTGAATGGGAGCTAATAATAGAACTGAGTGAAAAGTCTGAAGGGCTTCTCCAATGGCTCAGTGGTAAAAAAAAAATCTGCCTGCAATTCAGGAAGCACAGGAGAGGTGGGTTCAATCCCTGTGTTGGGGAAATGGAGGGGGAAATGGCAACCCTCTCCAGTATTCTTGTCTGGAAAATCCCATGGACAGAGGAGCCTCAGGCTATAGTCCATGGGGTCACAAAGAGTCGAACACAACTGAGCGACTGAGCACACATGCATGCATGAAAACTCTGCACCCCAGTAACCCCTCTCCCCCCACCAAGCATCCTTGCAAGGGACACTCCCAGGACTGGTCACCAGGATTCCTGGCATGGGCCCAAGAACAAGCAGGGGTTGGGGCAGCAGCCCTTGCCCCTGGAGCCACCAGACAATCGCTCCGCAGTCCACAGCCCTCCCGTAAACAAGCTGTTGTGCCTGAGAGAACATGATAATAGCAGCCCCTGCCATCCTGCCCTCTCTCTGTGTCGGGGAAGGTCTGCAATTACTGTCTTAACCGACGCAGATATGGCTGGTGGAGGGCAGACATTTCCTGAAGCTGTATACAATTTTTGCAAACTTCCCTCATTTCCCTCTTCTAGAGCTGGGGGTTCAAGCTCCCTCCCTCCAGTCCCATCCCTTAAACTTATCTTGCAAGGGCAATGGCGAGGCATGATCCAGGGAACAGAACTGCAGGGCCTTCTTTGCCCACAACTCATATTCATGGCTGCGGCTGAGGCTGGGGGTAGGGGTTGGGGAGGGACAGTGCAGAAAAGTCCCTGTTTAATGATCTCTACCTGGACCTTCACTGTGCCTGGAATATCTCCATCAGAGACTCAGTCCTTTGGTAAAACATGGCTCTCATAAAATACCTGCTAGACTATGTTTATCTCTAGAGGATACCAAAGGGACTTCAGAGAAAGTCAATGGTTCAGATGCCTAAAACAGAACATATTCAAAAGTAGATAAATGCTGGCAAGGGTGTGGAGAAAAGGAAACCCTCCTACATGATTGGTGGGAATGTAAGTTGGTGCAACTACCATGGAAAACAGTATGGAGGTTCCTTAAAAGACTAAAAACAGACTTATGATATGATCCAGCAACCCCACTCCTGGGCAAGTATCTGGAGGAAACTGTAATAATTTAAAAGACACATGCATGCCAAAGCTCTTAGTATCACTATTCACAATAGTCAAAACATGGAAGCAACCTAAATGTCCATCGAAGAGGAATGGATAAAGAAGAGGTGGTACACATATACAATGGAATATCTCTCAGCCATAAAGAAGAAAGAAATAATGCCATTTTGCAGCAACATGGACAGACCTAGAAATTCTCATACTAAGTGAAGTAAGTCAAAAGACAAATGTCATATACCACTTACATGTGGAAACTAAAAAAGTTAAATACATGAACTTATTTACAAAACAGAAATAAACTCAGAGGCATAGAAAACTTATGGTTACCAAGAGGGATGAGTGAGTGAGTGAGTGAAGTCGCTCAGTCATGTCTGACTCTGCGACCCCATGGACTGTAGCCTACCAAGTTCCTCCATCCATGGGATTCTCCAGGCAAGAATACTGGAGTGGGTTGCTATTTCCTTCTCCAGGGGTCTTCCTGACCCAGGGATTGAACCCAGGTCTCCCACATTGTAGGCAGATGCTTTACCATGTGAGCCACCAGGAAAGTCCACCAAGAGGGATGGGGGGAGGGTAAAAATGAGGAGTTTGGGATTAACATATACCCACTACCATATATAAAATATTTAACCAACAAAGACCTACTATATAGCAGAAGGAACTATATTCAATATCTTGTTATAACCTATAATGGAAAATAATCTGAAAAAAGAATATATTAATATATATGTGTGTCTGTTTATAACTAAATCACTTGGCTGTATATATAAACCTAAACCTAACACAACATTGTAAATCAACTACAATTCAATTGAAAAAAAAATAGATCTGCCCAGCCCTGATCTGAGTGACAGTGTTCAGTGTTCTGGATAAGTCAGACCTGAGTCTCTAAACTGAGATTTGGCACCCACTGCTTAGTGTCAGCCCTGCAGGCCTAGAAATAATTATCAAGGACTTGCCACAGGACAAGGAGAGAAACTAGGAAATAGAGAAGGAACCAAAGAGATTTCTGGGCTTTAGAGATGTATTGCTAGTGCCTGAACTGGACCTAGTATTAGCCATCAAATCTTTTTGTGCCTTAGCTTTCTCATCTGTAATATGGTGATGATAACTCCATGAAGCAGGACAAGTTTGGTTGTCTTGCAGTAACAAGCAACCCCAAAGCTGTCAACAACACAGGTGTGTTTCTCACTTATGCTACAAGTCCGCTGTGCATCATCGAGGAGTTTTTGCTCATTTTGTTCAGAGCAGCTACCAACCCAAATGTTGCTGGGTGATAATGGGAGGGAGAAAGAACGATAAAGATCTTGAACCAGCAATTGTGCTCTGGCCTGTAAATAACACACGTCTCCCCTGTTCATACTCAATGGCCAGATATAGTCTCCTGATCCTTCCAATTAAACGAAGAGCAGTCAATGTGTTCTGGAGAGAGAAAGCCAGAAATACTTGGTGAATAGCATTAATGCCAAGTCAATAATCACAGAGGGCTTCCCAGGTAGCTCGGTGGTTAAAGAATCCACCTGCCACGCAGGAAACACAGGTTCGATCCCTGAATTGGGGAGATCCCCTGGAGAAGGAAATGACGACCCACTCCAGTATTCTTGCCTGGGTAATCCCATGGACAGAGGAGCCGGGTGGGCTACAGTCCAGGGAGTTGGAAAGAGTCAGACAGGACTGAGTGATTAATGATGATGAATAGTCATATAATGTATTTTTAAGAATTGTTGAGAGAATGAAAGGAACTCAATTTATAAGTTCCATATAAATATAAGCTGTTCACATTACAATAATAATGGTGGTGGTACTGTTTATTAATAGGATATTAAAGAAGTACCCAAGTAAACTGTCAATGAAGGGAAAATCACAATTCTAAATGCCTATTAAAGTGATATTGGAAAATTTGATGTCATGTCAAGAAGAGCCGAATCTTGGCTGTGCTACTAATTTGCTCTGTGATCCTAGGAAATATGCTGTTCGTCTCTAAGTTTCCAGTTCCTTTTTGTACAATACCAGTCTTGGAATCATTATTCAGGGATGAACTTGGGGGGCAGGTAGGGTATAAATCAAAGGAGACTGGGGCTGGCTTTAGCTCACCCTCACCGGCTGGGGTGGCATGTACCCGTTGGTGCTGAGCTCAGGAAAATCCTTGACATTGGAGCTGTCTGTGTCAGGCTTATGAATCTCAATCCCTAAATTATGGGTGACAGTGGCTTCTTAAAGAGGAAATGAATTGTTGCAACACAATCCAGCCATGTTGTATCGATATGATTAGCTAGTTATCCATGGAGTGCAGTAATTTGCTTTGATTTTTAAGTATCCGTTAGCAGCCAAGTCCTAATGAGGCGGCTCTAAATTGATTAGATACTCCAAGATACAGCACGGTTCACAGATTGTTTCAGAAAACTGTCAAGATCCTGAGACTGGCATTTCATTGGATTTAATGATTGCTGGAGAAGGTGTGTATCCCAGCCAGATACAATCACATTTGTCAGCATGATCCTTTTAAGCACAATTCAATTAAAGTGTTATTCTTTAATTTTATTAGAACCGGAGCCCAGAGCTAATGCAAACGCCCGATATTGCATCAGGAGGGGAGTGTGCACAATTTAATTTCCCTAATTGGAGTTTAGTGATCTAACATGCTTTTCATATCTTAATTCTTGGGATAATCTCCGGGTTTTGCACCTGCTACGATTTCTTTCATGGAGATGAGGAATCAGAGGCAACCGTTATGCCTGGCGTGGAATCACTGGGTCACATCTGCCTCATTGAAGAGAATTTGCACATCTGGATCCTTTGTTTTTATCTGACCCTTTCCCACTGATCTTGGCCTTGACTTTGATAAAGAGTGTCTCCAAGCTGGATATGAACAGCGTTTCCTACCAGGCTGACGGTCTTAGTATGAGGGTGGTAGAAAGAATGTGGGCTCGTTTTGGATCTCAGCTCTATCACACACGCATAAATGCACTTGATCAATACTCGGGTGGGTGCCTGCTATGTGCCGGATACCGCATCATGGGCCGAGGGTACAAACGTGAGCAAATCAGGCATGGCCTCTGACATCATGGAACTTACAGCCTGCTGGGGAGGGGGTCACAAATAGTAATCACATGAATATCAAAACAACCACCACTAGAAAATAAGATGTGGAGGGAAGGAGCCATGTAAGAAAGAGACCTCGTCCCACTGAAGGCTTAGTGTAGGGAGAACCTCCAAAAAAAGTGCCATGAAGCCCTCATGAAGGACACTCCCTCAGGCTGCAAGGGCCCTCCCCCCAGCCCCACACAAGTCCCAGCCTTCAGGTCTTGGGCAGAGCCTCATAGTAGGAAGAAGCTTGGAACATTTGTGAAGCAAAGAGTTGGCTATTCAGTTTAAACGAGTTAGAAAGTGTCAAGGAATTAGTTTAGAGCAGTAGCTGAGGGCCAGATCCTGTAGGATCTTAACGGGTCTCAGTTGACATCTATTGTCCCGATGCCTCAATGTAAGCAATAAATTATAAGGCCACCACTTACAAGTCAAGATGGAGAGGGGTGTTTTACTGCTAACATCATCTAGAATTGCTGATTTGTTGCTGTTTGTCATTTAGCCACTAAGCCATGTCCGACTCTTTTGTGACTCCATGAACTGCAGCCCACCAGGCTCCTCTGTCCATGGGATTTCCCAGGCAAGAATACTAGAGTGGGTTGCCATTTCCTTTTCCAGCAGGGTCTTCCCAACCCAGGGATCAAACCCACATCTCCTGCACTGTAAGTAGATTCTTTACTGCTGAGCCACCAGGGAGGCCCCAGAATTGCTGATGCATGGAGCTAAAAAAAGAAAAGACTATAAGAAAAATAGCTAAAATGTATTAAGCTCTGTGTGCTCAGCCATTATCGCTGGCTGTTTTCAGTGGCTGTGGGAGGGCACTGTGATTGTGTCCTTTCTACAGGTGGGAAACTGGGCCTCAGAGAGGCAGGTGCCTGTGCAAGGTCATCAGCTAGTGAGGAACAGGGCAGCAGTTAAACCTTGCCCCACTGATCCGTAAGCACCGGAGTGAACTGCTTGTTTTCCTAAGCCTCTCCTCTTTCCCAGTCCTGAGTGCACAGCCTGCTAGAACTGCAGGTACCAGAGCCTCCTTCAGACCACGCTGAGTGTCCAGAGCCCTGTGGATCCCACACAGCCCCTCCTCCCTCAGCTCTTGACTGGTCTAAGCCAGTCCACCTCCAGCCAGGATTCAATGGCAGGACGCCCAAGGTCTGCCTCACTCCGGACACTGTCACTTCTAGGACCAGGCCTGGCTACATCAGGTTTTGTTGGACTCTGAGGGGAAATAACACCCTAGCAGTGGTCATGGTTGCTTCCCTGATGGCTCAGCTGGTAAAGAATCTGCCTGCAATGCAGGAGACCTGGGCTTGATCCCTGGGTTGTCAAGATCCTCTGGAGAAGGGAAAGGGGAAAAGCTACTCACTTCAGTATTCTGGCCTAGAAAATTCCATGGACTGTATAGTGCATGGGATTGCAAAGAGTCAGACACGACTGAGTGACTTTCACTTTCACCTACTATGGTGTCTGGTGCACAGCAGAAGATTGATAAATATTTTTGGATGGATGTATGGGTGAATGCATGGATGGATAGACAGGTGGACACACGCATGCATACATGGATGGATAGCTGGATATGTGGACGGATGCATGCATGGATGGATAGAGGGATGGATAGGTAGATGCATGGGTGGATGGGGAAGGCCCTCAAGTCAAACAAGACCACATGCAAGTTGATGTTTTAAGGCAGCAAAACCAAAAATCAGGTATGAGAATAAAGCAACAAAGTACTTCCTGGGAGGCTGAAAAAGCAGACCCAACAAGTTTTTTGAGGATGGTAAAGCTCATAGAGATAGGTAATCCATGCATTTTTGACTTAGGACTGGAGCTGCCCTTCAGTCCCTGCCTTTCCAGAGGTTGGCAGGCCTTATTTTTCTGGTTCCTGCCCATGTGCCCTCCATGACACAATGCCCCTCGAGTGGGGGTCTGTTTCTTGCCACCCAGAAAACCCAAATAGAGCAGATGACCCTGGACTCTGTGGCATTTTTTCCAATCTGACATTATCTTCTTCTTGGTTATCTTATTGAAGTGTCATGATAACGTGGGAAGTAGGCAATCAGCTCCAATGGACAGATGAGAAAACGGAGGCCACAAAAAGAATTAAGGGGCTCATCAAGGACACACTGGGAGGTGCTGGCTTTTCCAGAACCAGCTCCCAAGGCCCGGGTCTAGGAGTTTCAGCTCCTCATCACCTTCTCCAGTTTGTCACTGACATGGGTCCCCCTGTGACATCTCAACTCCTCCCTCTGCCTCCAGAGGTAAGACTTGCTAGGCCAAGTCTGTCAGAACAATTTGGATTTAGATGAAAAACTAGGAACTTCTGCCCCGAGCCACCTAATGGGAAGAGAGTGACGAGAAGAGAAAAAAATCCTTCAGAGACAGAAGGGAGGCTAGCAATGTTTTTCTGGGAGTCATCGGTAAAAACTAATACTTGCCTAGGTGATACTCTGTGCCAGACCATGTGCTAAGTTCTTTACATGAATTAATTCATTTCATTCTCCCCAAAACTCTAGGAGATTGGGGGTGGGGGAGTATTACTGATAGATGAAGAATCTGGGGCACAGAGAGGTTAAGTAACTTGTCCAAGGTCATACAGCTAGTAAGCAGTAGAGATGGGATTTGTACTCACAAGGTCTGGCTGGCGTTAGCATCTTTGCTCTTAATATGCACTAACTCATTTCTGCTTCCAAACACTCCTATAAAGGGGTATTAGCAGCACTTGCATTGTGGGAATAGTAAAATTGAGATTCAGGGAAGAAATGTGATTTGCTCAAGGTTTAAGCTTCATGAACAGCGAGGTGACTGGCTTAGGGACTTCCCTGGTGGCTCAGTGGTTAAGAATCTGACTGCTGACACAGGGGACACAGGTTTGATCCCTGGTCCAGGGACCAAGATCCCATGTCCCTCAGGGCAACCAAGGCTGTGTGCTATAGCTACTGAGCCCACGTGACCTAGAACCTGTGCTCTGCAACAAGAGAAGCCACTGCAATGAGAAGCCCACGCATGGCAACAAAGAGTAGCCCCCGCTCACCACAGCTAGAGAAAGCCTGTGTGTAGCAAGGAAGACCCAGCACAGCCCAAAACAAATGAATAAATAAAATTGTAGAAACGATGACTGGTTTGTTCTCTTTGGGTCCAGGCCAGACAGCACCTCCCAGGATGGAGACCTGGGATGATAGATGCTGATGATAACAAACACTGAATGTGTACTTACGTGTCAGCCACTGTTCTAAGTGCTTTATAAGTATTAACACAGGTAATCCTTATATAAACCCTATGAAGGAAGTATAACTTATCCCCATTGTACAGATCAGGAAACTGAGGCCCAGAGAGTTTAGGTAGTTGGTCCAGGATCACACAGCTAGTAAATACTGCAATCTGGCTCCAGAGTCGTCCAGCTTTTCTGCCTTATCTCCTAGACA
This sequence comes from Bos indicus x Bos taurus, assembly GCF_003369695.1. Classification (NCBI taxonomy): domain Eukaryota; kingdom Metazoa; phylum Chordata; class Mammalia; order Artiodactyla; family Bovidae; genus Bos; species Bos indicus x Bos taurus. The sequence continues at coordinate 42,567,491 of NC_040093.1, forward strand.
AAGGCCCTCTTCAGGCTTGAGGGCTACTAACCTGTATATGAAATTCGCATCTAGGTACAGGGGAAGGTACCTGGAGAAACATGGGCCTCCTTAATTCTGAACAGCAGCAGATGACGTAGCCCGGATCAGGGGTCAGGAGACACCCTCGAGTGGGACAAAACAGAGCCCCAGGAATGAGATGTTCATGATTGAAGCTTTCCCAGGGGCTGGGTTCACTAATGGAAATCCACAAGATGTGCCAATAAGAGATGGGATGGAGAAGGTGGGCACCTTGCTCTGCTCTGCACGGGGGTGATCTTACTGTCAGAAATGATTAGGGGTCAAGTTTGTCTTTGAGCCAGCCTGGGGCCCAAGGCAGGGATGGGGCCCAGTGGGAAGATGAGAATGAGGGAGGGGCGCTATTAAACCAGAAAGAGAAGCAGACTTAGGCCAGCAGAGGGAATGGGGAGGGAATGAGATGGAGAGAGAAGGGGAAGAGAGACATATTGAAGCAATTGGAAAAAAAATAAAAGGAGAGAGAATAATTTTGAACAAGCTCTTTTTAATCTCCCCTTCCCCCACATCCCTCATTCCCATCCCTATTTCCCTGCCTGGTCAAAGTTGTGATTAAGTTATCCTATACATAACAAATGGAGTGAGACTGGCCTCTTGGAAAATTATTTAGGGAAATAATTGAATTATTTTCTTCATGAACACTGGTCAAATAAAACGATTCTGCCCCCTTTTCATTCCAAGGTGGGGCTGGAGCAGTGGAGGAAGGGTTGGGGGGCCAGGTTACCAGCCTGCTGATGGAATTAACTCCTCAGTCTTTCTCTCTCTTTCTCTGACGGGTGGTAAAGATTCATTTCATCTTCATGTCTGACGGTCCTGGCCAAGGAAATACTCACGACAGTGAAAAATGGCATGTGGCTCCAGGAAGGATACCAGAGAAATAAAAGGCAGGTCTCCAGCCTCCATCTGCAAGTGGGAGCCCAGATGCTGGTGCCCGGGATGACAGGAAGCCTGGGTCTCCCCTGGGACATCAGGAAAGCCCACAGCCCTCGGCTCCACGGTTTTATGGCATGAGCCTCTTCTCCCCTACTGGACCCCAGAGAAAAAGAGGTCGAGCCCTAGGGATGTCCCGCCCCAAAGGAGCTGGGTAGGGGGACCAAGGCTTATTTATGACACTGCCTGAGTTTCATTTGAATCCGAGAGAACGGTGAGTTTGACCCTCCAAAAGAGCAGTTTTTGATAATACGCTTTTCTCAATGATACTAACTCCTCAATTCAGAGCTTCTAGTTAGCACTCCTAACTATGGAGGACCAGCCCCTGTGAAAGTCTATGCAGTTCACAACTGGTGATGGGATTTCTTTTTGTTTTCATGTTTTATAGCAACAGCGCTGACTGTGGCCTCATAATGCTTTGCTGTCTCTTCCTTGAGTGTAGCTTCTTCCTTCCTTTCCTCCTTCCCTCTCCTCTTCCTTCTTCATCTTTCCTCCATCCCCCTCTCCTCCTTCCCTTCCTTCCCTCCTCTCTCATTTCCTCTCCCCTTTATTTCAATAAACATCTACTGAGCACCTACTCTGTGCCAAACCCTGTTCTAAGCTCTGAGAACCCAGCAGTGAACAAGACAAGATTCCTGTTCTCATAACTCACCTTCTATAAAGAAATGATAGACAATAAACAGAAAAAGAAACAAACCCACAAACAATGCTGCAGAAGACTCTTGAGAGTCCCTTGGACTGCAAAGAGATCAAACTAGTCAATCCTAAAGGAAATCAACCCTGAATATTCATTGGAAGGACTGATGCTGAAGCTGAAGCTCCAATACTTTGGTCACCTGATGCACAGAGCCCACTCACTGGAAAAGACCCTGATGCTGGGAAAGTTTAAAGGCAGAAGGAGAAGGGGACGACAGAGGATGAGATGGTTGGATGGCATCACTGAAATCAATGGACATGAGTTTGAACAAACTCTGAGAGAAGGTGAAGGGACAGGGAGACCTGGCGTGCTGCAGTCCATGGGGTCGCAGAGAGTCAGACACGACTTAGCGACTGAACAAGAATACAAACAATAATACTATAAGTCATGTTAAGCACTCTGAGGAAAAAAAATGGACAAGGGTCCTGGGGTGGGGCAGGGTGGGATGGAATGGGCAGGGAACACAGTGTGTTTGGACAGTTGGAAAGGCGTCTCTGAGTGGGGTCTGGAGTAGAGGGGAGGTCGGAGGAGATGTGTGGTCAGATCTTGCGAAAACTGATGTTACTCTGGGCCAGTTAGGAGTTGTCTGGCTGCTGTGTGGGAAATGGACATAGAGACAGTAGCCCGGGCAGGTAGAAGCAATAGAGGTGAGGATCCTGGAGACAGAGCTCGCTGGGTTGCTTAGGCAGTGGAGAAAGAGTGGGATCACCCTGGGATGACGACAGGGGGAGCACCGGGTGAACAAGATGCAGCTCCCTACCCGCCGGGCAGCCAAGGAAGCCTTCAGCCCCTGGCTGCGGTGGGTGCCTCCACGCCAGGAGGGCAAGCTGAGACAAACAAACACCGTGACCTTCCTCCCAAGCTCTCTGGTGGCCAGCAGAGGAATAGAAGGCACTTCTGGTAGAACATTTACTCTTGCCACCCCTGCCGGGGCCCTCTCTGCAAAGTGTTATTACCCCCTTGTTGCACAGGGGAGGAAAAAAAAAAAGATACGCCTCAATTTCCATTGATCCATCCTGAATCAATGCTTTTAAAAAATCTCACGCACATTTGGCTTAAGAGCCAAAGCATGCATTTTATGTTTTGACATGGTGTCATCGATCGGAGGCACGCGTGTGTGTGCCCCACCTGCCGGAGCCCCCCGCCCACCCCCTGGCGGCCGGCCTGGTCGCGGTGCGTCCTTAATGGCCTTGCCCCCGCCTGCACCTTCCATGCCTCCCCTGGCCCTCAGCACGGGGCCCTTTCTCAGGTTTTTTGAAAGGATCGATAAGGTGCTGAGGCCTCCTGCTGCTGCCTGTCACTCACCCTCCGCCATACCATAAATTATGTATCTGCCTCGCTCGCTCTCTGGCTCTCATTTCTCTTTCAGTCTTCGATGGCTCCGCGATGGTTGACTCTTTTCAGCCCTTTGAGGCAGAGGTGCAGTTAAACTTTAGTGGGGACGCGGGTCAGAGCGGCAGGTTTAGGAAGAGGGTCTGGAATGGGGGGAGAGGGAGGCGGCAGCTGCTGGCAGTGGGTGGAGTGTCGGGGTGCGGATGCTGGGGCTGGGGAGAGGGAGGGCGGAGCTACGTCCGGGGGTCCCGCGACCTTCTCAGTGGGGTGGCAATGGATCAGAACCAGCCTCCCAGCCTAGGAAGAAGGGACATCTTTCTGGAGGAGAACGGAGAGATTGCAGGTGGCATAAAATGTCACCTCCTGCTGGGTCTCATCACCTGACTTTTAGACCAACAGGAAATTTTGCCAAGAGTGGGACAAGCCCAGGACAGTGAAGATAGGGTACAGCATCTGTTAACCGGAGAGTGTGGGCTTGCCTCCCCCAGAAGCCTCCAGGCCACCCACCTAGAATGCTGAGCGATGTGTTGGAAGAGCTGCTGGCTGGAAGGTTCCTCACTTACCTTGTGACTAGAGATGAGCCTGTTCCTTTCTCCTGGAGGTATAGCCAGGAGATCAAAGGAGTTAATACGTGCAACAGCTACCAGTTATTGAGTATTTACTACGTACAGTCTCAGCTCTTCTTCCCAACAGCCTTGGCACAATCACAGTCCTCATTTACAGATGAGCTAACTTTGGCCACCTGATGCGAAGAACTGACTCTTGAAAAGACCTTGATGCTGGGAAATATTGAAGGTGGGAGGAGAAGAGGGCGACAGAGGATGAGATGGCTGGATGGCATCACCGACTCGATGGACATGAGTTTGAGTAAACTCCGAGAGCTGGTGATGGACAGGGAGGCCTGGCGTGCTGCAGTCCATGGGGTCACAAAGACTGAGCAAGACTGAGCAACCGAACTGAACTAACTGAACTGAGGCCGCAGAGCTTAGGTCAGTTAGTTACTCAAGATTACACAGCTAGAAGGAAGGGAGGTTTAAACCCAGGCATCGCCATATCAGAGGCTATACTCCAACTCACTCCGCCCTGCTCCTCTTGTGGCTCCTGAGGTCCCTTCCTGCTTTCCTCTGCTTTGGTTCTCTTAGAACCTGTGCCCATGGTCTTTGCTCCCCTGCCTCGGGTTAGGACAGGCATGGGAAAGGGGGTGGGGAGAAAGAGTTGAGCCTGTAGCCTAGCCACGTTCTCTCCAGGTCTTTCCTCCCTGAGGGTTCTCCTTGTGGCTCAGAGGGTAAAGAATCTGTCTGCAACACAGGAGACCTGGGTTTGATCCCTGGGTCAGGAAGATCCTCCGGAGAAGGAAATGGCTACCCACTCTAGTATTCTTGCCTGGAGAATCTCATGGACAGAGGAGCCTGGCAGGTTACAGTCCATGGGGTCACAAAGAGTTGGACACGACTGAGCAACTAACACACACACTCCTCCCTGAACCTCTTTCTTCCCCGCTCAGTCCACACAGCCACCGTGTCTTCCTCTCTTCTGATATGGCATCAGTGGCGAGTGGATTGATAGGTTTTCTCCACCTATGTAGAGGTTTGCAATGAAACCTAGAAAAAGATTTGAGTCAGAAGACCAAGTAATAACCTCTGCCTTCCAGTGTGACCTAGGACAAATCCTTCCCTCCATTTTTACCTCAGTTTCCTCATCGATAAAATGGGTACAAGGTAACACATGTTTTATGTGCTTCCTAAAGGAGGTGGGAAGGAGGGAGAGAAATGTAGTTTTTCAAGATCCGAGTAGATCATGAATGGGGACATATTTTGAAGCTCTGAAACATCATACGCATGAAACAGATTTGGTCCAAAGAGTGTTTTATTCTGTCTCCAGGGAGTAAAACCCAAACAGATGCTCTGGGTGACACTGGAAGAGAAACTAAGAAGGTAGTCTAGCTCTGCAGCTATTGTGACCTCTGTCTGCTGGTTTTGGGGTCTCACTGAGGCTCCCTCTTTGGACAACAAACAATGTTTTCTGGTTGAAAACAGTCACAATTTCTGTGTCCCCATCCCACTGATGAGAGTGGATCTTTTTAAGACCTAGACCTGGCACTTGGACTGAGCCCCCAAACTTCCCAGTCCCAGAGTTGGAATATCTGTTTGTAACTTTCACAGAGCAGTGGTCTCCAACTGTGAGCTGGGAACCAAACAGAGAGACCCATTCATGTGGTATTCATCTATCTGTAAAGTACTTAGTCCAGTGCCTGGCACATAGTAGGTGCTTTATAAGTGCATGCCTTCATCATTTATTCATCCTTTCCCTCACTCACTAGGTCACTCAGTCAATCACTTTGCACAACCCCAGGGGGTGACATACATAGGCATCTTGCTCATTTTCTCTCTGAAACCAGACACTGGGACAGGTACTTTGGGCTTCACAGGCTAATAAAAGAGAGTCCCTCCCACCACCAGCCCAAGGATCACACAGTCTGTAGCAGAGGAGATGAAGATGCCTATGTACGCATGCATGCTTAGTCTCTCAATCATGTCCAACTCTGCAACACTTTGGACTGTAGCCCACCAGGCTCCTCTGTCCATGGGGATTCTCCAGGCAAGAATACTGGAATGGGTTGCCACGACTTCCTCCAGGGGACCTTCCTAACCCAGGGATCGAACCCAGGTCTCCTGCATTGCAGGCAGATTCTTTACCAGCTGAGCCATGGGGAAGCCCGGAAGATGCCTATAAACATTAGTAATTCTTACAGAAGATAGAAAGCAAGAAATAGCACTTACAAGAAAAACAGAGAGTGGAAGAGAAGGGGGAGTAGAAGGAGAGGGGATGAGGGAGGATCTTAGTTGCCTTCAGGGCGCAGTCAGACAAGTTTACCTAGGAATCCACAGAAATGGAGAAATCTTGAAATGCCTGCCCCACCTGCAGGGGGCAGCAGTGACCCATCTACAAACAATTGTTTTTGTCCAGGAATGTGGGACCAGGATTGGCAGGTCTTTAGACTCTTTTTAAAGAAGGTGGAAAACCACCATTTGGGGTACCATTTTCTGATTTTTAAAAACATAGTGCAGGTCAAACAAAAGGGCCACGAGTTTTCAACTCCAGGTTTGCACATTGCAAGAAGGAATCAATTCTTTCCCAGGGAAGGCTTCATGGTGGCATTTGAACCTGTCCTTGTAAAACTGACTTGCAAGATGGGAAGAAAAGATTGACAGGATCCTTAGAATCTAGTTTCTCTATCTCACTTCATAGATTAGGAAATTAAGGCCTGGGAGACTGGCTCCTTTTAGTTGCCAGTTGAAAGGAGATGGGGCAATGGGGAAGAGTTTGGAAGACTAGGTTGGAGACAAATTGCAAAGCCCAGCTTTGCAAAATTGAATGCCCAGATGGGGAATTGGGGCTTGTATAAGCATGTATGCCTAAGGGCTAACACTTCTGAACACTTACTATGTGCCAGGCCCCATAACCCTATCTCATTTAGCCTTTACAGTACAATTACTATCATTCCCATTTTACAGATGAGAACACTGAGACTTGTTAGTTTAAGAAACTTGCCAAGTTCACATAGCTGGTAAATGGTAGCACAGGTCCTCAGACCTAGGCCTTTCAGATCCCAAAATTTGTGTTCTTGACCACCATGTCCTACTACTAGAGAAAAACGGACAATGGATTTTTTTCACAAAGATGTTCCATTACCTAGACATATTTTTTAATTCTCTAACTCCTTTACTCCCAGAGCCCTGTTTTGTTTTATTGACTTGAAGATTAGGTTTCCACATTTCTTGAGAAGTCTCTCCCCGCCCCTTTTTAAACACAGCTGTCTTTGAGGGTGGGGAGGAGGAGTATTTTAAACAGGAGTTGTTTAACTAATTGCCAATTATCTCTGAATAGGGTATGGTTTCCAACAGCTGTAAGGGATTTTGGTCTCCATCCATTGCCTACTGTTGCTGGTACTTGGAGTGTGTTGAGATATTCTTGGCCTCTTGCTTCAAAGGGACAAAGCCAGTGCCTCACCCCGCCTCCATTCATGCAGTCTCAGCCCTGCTTTTTACTGCCTGGCTGGCCTAGGAGAGTGCTGACTCTTTCTCTATGAGAAGGTCTGTAAAGACTGTTTGTCAGTCTGAGTGCAAGTGGCCTGGTACCTGTGAGGGCAAAATACTTCCCCAAGACTTGGTTCCTAGGCTGTCATTTCACAGTGCTTTTTTAACATCTCCCTAGTGTGTGGAGGATTCTTGTTGAAATAGGAGACCAGACTTTGTCTCCTCCATCCTAAATCTAGCAGAAAGCTCAAAAGAAATTAATATGAGACGTCAGAAGAGCCCAGTGCAGATGGGTGATGTTAATTGTCCCTTCTGGCTCTGTCTGCTGGATTCTTGGGAACCGGCCGAGGGGCAAACCTTTGTAAATGTTAATCTCCTTATGCTTAAGATATCATACTGCCTTTGATGTTCCCAAACATGTTCACTCCTATCTTGGTTGAGGGTGTGTGGCCCAGACAAGCCAAATGCTTGTTTTGTCTTTCGTCTTCCTCCAGGAGGGCTCAATTGATATATGCTCACCTTCAGCTGAAATATGAACAGCCCCTCTTCAAAGCCAATGTGGTATTGGGGGCAGGGGGGCAGGCAGGATGCAGTGACACTCAGAGCCCCTCTACATCTATACCGAGAAACCAAACTTAATGGGCACCATTTTCTTACTCAAGGCCCATTGAATTCAAGTGGATTGAATTCATGTGGATGACCCTGTTACAAATCCCTCCAGCACTATCAGATCAGATCAGTTGCTCAGTCGTGTCCGACTCTTTGCGACCATATGAATCGCAGCACGCCAGGCCTCCGTGTCCCTCACCAACTCCCAGAGTTCACTATAGAAAGGGGAATAAAAGAAATATTTTTAAGAGTCTATGTGTATAGTTAAGGTAATGCTGATTGCTATAACTTTTAAAGACCAAAATTATATGATGGCTCAAATACAATGGAAGTTTATTTATCCCTAATGTCAAGTCCAAAATGGATACTCCTAACTGGAGGGATCTTTCCTCCAAATTGTGATTCAGGAACCCAGATTCAATGCCTTGTGGTCCTTTCATCTTCAACAATGGTTTCCAAGTTTGCTGTGTTCATCTGCTGTGAGCTGTGGAAGGAGGAAGAGGTGGGGAACGCACATCCGTTTCTTAACTGCTGGTGCCTGAAAATGAGTCACATTACTTCCTGTCATTGGTAAGAATGAGTCACATGACCTCACCTAGAAGGAAGGCTGGGAAATGTAGTTCTAGCTGGTGGCTGCTTCCCACTAACAGCGTATACCACAGAAGTGAGAGTATGACTCTTTGGTGGACATTTAGTCCTCTGCTACATACTTGAGCCATGAGAAGACGGCTGGGACACAAGAGGAAGAAAAGCAGTTAGAAGGTATGGTTTGAGTTTCAAAGTCTGGCTGTGTCCTTTTGAGTAGGTCACGTTCCTTTTCTGAACCTCGGTTTCCTAATCTGGAAAATGGAGATGGTGTAAAATGGGAAGAGATGATAAGGGTGACCCAGTTATATTCTATGAAACAGTCTACCTGTGCCCACCCACTAAGCTTGGATGTTGGAGTATTTTAGGGAAAATGTGACACAGTTGATGATTTATATCGATTTCAAATTTCACTGAAAAAAGAAAAGGAAAGAACTAGCAATATGGGGTTTGCATTCCTGGATGGTGACAACCAGCCAGTACTGAATGTAGAAAAGGCAGCATTAGGACACTTAGTTGCCACCACTCTCATTTGGCTTGCTTGCCCATCTGTGTGGCCTTTCTGGCCATGTCAGCAGGGAAGCTTGAGACTCTTGAGCTGTGCAAGTATCATACCTATTCATAAAGACGATCACACTCAAGCTTCAGGAATGTTTTACTTCTTTTCTGCTTTCCAAAGAACTTAGTCATCGCCAACCTTCACCACAGCTGCAGAATCTCGTACATCATCTTCATTGACTGATAAGCTCTAGAAATTGCATATTAACAATGAAGGTCAATGTATATAATTCTTTTAATTGTCAATTTTTTTAATGTTGGCAGAGTATTGTTATGACTACCATAGCACAAACTTCAGGATCTTGTTCATCTTCCTAAGATAATGAATGGGCATTCCTGGAGAAGGTTTTGTTTCAGAATGCAGAGCCCTGTGAATCCAATCATTTGCTTAGGAAGTTACCTCCTGCTGAGGCCAGTGCTAGGGAGGCCTACTGACTGACAGCTGTAATTGATGAGCACTGCTGATGATGCCAGGGACATGGCCTTGTGGGCCAGGCTGGTGATCTCCTGCCAAGGTCCACTTGAATATCACTGGGAAGGCAGGAGATGACCAATCACGGATGCCTTTTAATAGTCTGTTGACAGAAGATAAGTTAAAAAATAGAGTTATATAAGACTGCTGGGCAGAGCAGGGCAGCTGTGGGAAAGGAAGGGACAAGGAGGGGAAGAAGGAGAAAGAGGAGGAGGAGAATGTTTCTGAATATATTATTCAGGATAGGCTAAGTTATGCTGTTATAACAAATGACCCCAAATCTCAGTGGCTTAAAACAACAAAGGTTTATTTCTTGCTCACGGTGCGTATCCATCGAGGGTCAGCAGGGGTCTCCGCTCCATGTTGTCCTCAGCCTGGGACCCAGGATGATAGAGGCTCCACCATCTGGAACATCATTATGGGAAGGAAAAAGAGAACGTGGTGAATTGTGCACGATGTTTAAAGACCCACCCGGAAATAACATGTATTTCCTTGGCAAAGGAAAGCATATGCCCTGCCTTTCTCAGAACCAGTGGAGAAGGACAATTCTTCCACATGCCCAGGAGGAGAAAAACTGAAAAGTCTGTGAAACAGCTTTCATATATACCTCTCAGAGGATCCAAGATTCTAGATATGGAAAGGATCTGTACTTATTGGGACAATTTGGGTTGCAAATATAGAAGGTGAAACTCAGACTACTTAAATGAAAGGAAATCTATTGACTCACAAAACTAAAATTCAGTGGCAGGTCTGTCTGTCTTCAGGCAAAATTTAATCCAAGGGCTCAAAGTCTCTAACATCTGGTCTTTTATCATCTCTTAGCTCTGTTCCTGTCCTTGTAGACTTTGTTTTCAGCTCTTTACAGACCCAAGTTAAAGTTCCATGAGAAAAAAGAGCCTGTACCTCTCTTCAAATTTAGTAAAAATCTGAGGCTTCAATCTCAACCTGGACCATTTTGGGTCATGTGTACATTCCTAAACCAGTCACTGAACCCAGGGGAATGGAATGTTGGGCGGCCTTAAATCATATGTCTAGCCCTAGAATCAAAATTGAATTAAGTTCATCAAAAGCATTTAGACCCAGAGGTGAAGACAGATGGTTCCCAAGGGAAATTCAGAATGCTGGACTAGAATAAGTATCCAAAAATATATACAAATAAAATTATGCATATCCACTACAGGATGTAGCGATGCTCTGACCCAGTGGCTTTCCAAGAGTTGTTTCATGGTTGTTAAGCCTACACTGGAGTTCCCGCGCTCTCCAAGCTCCCATTAATTGGAGTAATTGTGCTCTTTAAATATTAGTATTCCATGTAAGATTTCTTTGGAACTAAAAAAGTGGGATTCTCTGCTTAAAAAAAAAAAAAAAAAGAAAGGGAACTAAACAACACTGGTCTTTGATTCCACCTCCTCATTTAAAAAAAGTTGAGATTGAGATTCGGAAAGATTAGTAGATTTCTCTTCATGTCTCATTGGCCAGAATGGGTCACCTGACTTTTTCATTGCAAGGGAGCTTGGGAAAGTGAGCATCTGGCAAGGGAAATAGAATGATGACAACTGGCCCAGGTTTAAATGGTCCATCCCTTAGGGCTAGGCACATTGCCACTCCACACAGAGGTGGGGTTCCTTTAGGAAAAGAGAAGGAAGGAAATGGTTCTCCAGCAGCTGTCAGCCATGTTGGTGTGAATCTGATTTCATGGAAAGTTCCTTAAGGTTAGGACTGGGTCTTGTGTCTCTGTTTATTCCCCACTGGTTTGTGAAATTTGCCTGCAGTGATCTCTTTTAATCCTCAAAACAATCCTATGACTTTTAAACTATCTATCTAGAATGGATCCTTATAACTATGATTGTGCCCCATTTTATAGAAAGAGAAACCAAACTTCAGAGATGAATTAAGTACCCAAGTTCACACAAGTAGGTAGTTTTGCTTGCCCCTTGCTTTGCTCCTTTATCACTGACGGAGGAGGGAACTTTAAGCACAAATCTTTCACCATCTAGGGGTTGACTGTAGAAAGGTCGGGGGCAGACAGCGAGAACTGGGGCATGACAGAGGGAACAGCATGTGCAAAATCCCAGAGGCAAAATAGTACATAGAAATGACAAATGGTTTTGTAGGTTTAGAGCCTAATAATTAAAGGAATATCATACTTAGGAGTTTAAGCCTTTATGAGGGCAGTAGAGAACTGATAGATATTTTAGGCAGAAGAATGATATCATCACATATCCAGTCTATCTTCATGAGCAAAATCAATTTCAGGGAATAGGACTAGATCTGGGAGGCTACTAAGGAGATGAGAGATGACAGTGGCCTGGATTCCAGCATTGGCGACAGGAAGGAAGTGGAGACTCAAGAAAAAAATTAAGGACGTTGAATCAACCAAATCTGAATCCAGATTTGGTAACTGGAGATGCCAATCTGGAGAAGACAGGAAAAGCTGAGACTGGGTCTCAGGTTTCTAGATGGTGGTGCCATTGGCTAAGGTGGGGCAGGTGCGAGCTGAGGGTGGAGGGCAGGAACCCAGGCGTCCTGGCTCCCGAGGCTGCACTGCTCATCATGACGTACTCTGGAGGCCCTGTGCTTGTCCCCCTGTAGGGCTCAAGACTGGGCCATGGGTATTAAGGGAACCCTGATCGAAGTGAGGAAACCTCCTTCATTGAGTGTGGGTACAAGTCCTCACCCAACCAGTTCATCACCCTGCAAAGAACACCAGGCATAGGTGAGGGCCACTCACCAGGAGCAGGTCGTGAGCCCCTTCCTCATCCTGCCTGGAGCCCCCACCTTTGCCTCTCCCCTGCACCCAAGGTAAGATACCTGGGCCCTCAGATTTCCTGGTTGAATCTGGCATGCATCTGGTTCCTTTCTCCATCTGTATCCTCGGAGAATTACCTGGATGCTCTTATCCTTACTACCCTGAAGCTCAGACGCTATACCTGACACAGTACTGAGGGAAAAAAAACAAAAATCAATGGTTTCAACATGATAAATTCCTCCTAAAACTTGCATGGAGGCATAAATACTCCCAAATAGCCAAGTCGAATAGTTTTGAACAAGAAAAGCAAGAAGGAAGGACTTCCCTGATGCCTCTTCCCCAGCAGCACCTCCCCTGGAGAGGGAGCAGTGTGGGGCTGGAGCCACTGAGAAAGTCCTGGAAGCCTCTAGAAGAACTGAACACAGTCTCTGAAGGGCGAGTGCATTCGGACAGGTAACTGGGTGGTTACTCTGATGCCAAGGAACTGGGCTGGGGACAAGTGGCTTGGAAAGTGACTGTGTAGCCAGTGTGACCAGAGCACAAGACACCCAGGAAAGGGTCTGGTCACATGGGCACATGGGGTCAGACGGATGAAGAGCTTCAAAGACAGAGAGAGGAATTGTGACTTTTATCAGTTGAAATGTAGCTTAGATTTTGTCACTCTCCCACTCTACAACCTTCTGTAGCTCCCCTGGCTACTGCCTCCTGGCTAATAAGGCAAGAGCATGTGGATGGAAAGATGGGAGAGTGCCTGGAGACAGAGAGACCTATTAGGAGGCTGATGTCACAGTCCCAGAGGGAGAGGACAAGGGCCTGAAGGCGACAGGAGGGAGGAAGAGTATACTCTTCAGGGAGGGGTTTTGTGAGATGCACGCCAACCCCCTCCCCACCATCACCCTGGCCCTCATCACACTGAGGATCACCGCTTCTCTGCAGCATCAGGTAGCATTTCAAACTCAGCAGATAGCAGGTAACTTATTCTACTCACAGTAGAATTGAGCCACAAAGTAGCCAGAAAAAGAAACTACTGCCTAAACCCATAAAGAACACACAGCAACTCCCTCCTGGATCCATCTAGGCACCAAAAACAAGAGTCAGATATTCCTAGGTTCGTATCTCACTTTGACACTGACTCAGGCAAGTAAACCTCAGTGTCCCAGTTTCTTCACCTATAAAATGGGCCTAATAATAATACATACTCCCTAGGTTTGATGAGGCTTTACTGAGCTCATGTATGTAAAACCTTCAGTAGAATAGCTAGTATACACTAAGAGCTCAATGAGGTAGCTATTATTATCAATAGCAAAACAATTGTTTAGGTATTATGTTAACCACTGTTCTATGCAATTGATTAGCAGCTTTTAGCAAAGGAATAGGTGTTGGAATTCTCAAACATTATTTATCTTATCATCAAGGTGGAGACATGATTAAGAAATGTCAGAAGAGGAAACAAATTCCATTCCATTCAATTCGGGAAGTTGTGAGTTGTCATTCCTAATTATAAAGTAATAGAGAGATAGATGGACAGATAGTAAATCATAAAAGCTAAACATTTGAAGTACTGACTACTTCAGTAGTGAGTTGTGGTCCTTATTTGAGGTACTGACTGCTATTTTTTAAAATAAAGAAAAGCCTATTCTACTCCCTCCAAAAGTCCATGGTTTTGTGACAGAAGTCCATGGTGTCACCTCTAGGAGTTTTCATTATTCAGCAATTTTGGAAAAGAGTGATTGATGTAATTAAAGTTATTGGTAAAGAGAGACTCAGTTACCATGGAACAGATGAGTCAGTAGAAAGTTTAAGTAATGAAATAATGTTTCGAGGAGTGATTCTTAAAATAAGCTATTTTTTTTTTAACTCTAGCCATTTTAACCATTGCTGGTCAGCAAAAAGATGTGAAGTAGTTAAGAACTGGAGAAAACATGCTACACAATTTTAGACGTTCTCAAATGAAATCATTTGCAATCATAGGAAACCATATGTAGTGAGCAATTATGGTAAGTGCTCACATTTCTTGAGAGGTCACCATGGGCTTCAGTGGGCTTTGCATCCATTATCTCATTTAATCCTCATTCTTGAACATTTGGGCTTCCCTGGTAGCTCAGCTGGTAAAGAATCCACCTGCAATGCAGGAGACCCCAGTTCAATTCCTGGGTCGGGAAGATCCCCTGGAGAAGGGATAGGCTACCCATTCTAGTATTCTTGGGCTTCCCCGGTGGCGCAGCTGGTAAAGAATGCACCTGCAATGTGGGAGACCTGGGTTTGACCCCTGGATTGGGAAGATCTCCTGGAGAAGGGAACAGCTACCCACTCCAGTATTCTGGCCTGGAGAATTCCATGGACTGTGTATGGGATCCATGGGGTCGCAGAGTTGAACACAACTGAGTGACTTTCACTTTCACTCTAACATTTAAACAAGCAATGAGGTAGGTATTGTATTATTCTTATTGTATAGATGCAGATGCTGAATTTCAGAAAGGCTAAGGAACTTTCCCCGGGTTGCACAGCTGACAGAGGGCACAGATGGGAATGGAATCCAAGAAGTCTGGCACCCACCAGAGTCTGCCTTCTCAATCACCACAGATCCCGGGCCTCTCTGTTTAGATTTCCTGATTGTCTAATCTGGTTCTTCAGTACACCCCAGATAATACAGTACAGTCAGGATTTGAATTTCCATCTGTCTGACCCCATAGCAGTTTCAAAATTCATATTTCTATAGGAAAATCCAAGTACCCTGGCTTGGGGTGCATTTCTTCATTTTCACTTCCATTGACATGTATTGAATACCCAGGATGCTCCAGGCTTTAGTCTCTATGTTGGTTCTACAAAGATGGTTGGGGCAGGAAGACCTTCAGGAGGGTATGTGATGGTCAATGTGATAGGTGATGAGGCTCAGACTAGTGGGTGGGAGAGACAGTTGAATAAGACTTTCAGAAGGATCTATAGGACTTGAGGAGTGCGTGTATGTGAAGCATGGGGGAACGCAAACTGCTGGCACATTTCTGAAGTCTTTCCACTGGCTCACTGGATGAAGGCAGGCAAGAGAAACCAAGATCTGGAGTGAGGCTAGGAATGGGAAGGAGCTGACTTTAGTTGGGGACACTATTTTTCATCTGTCATTTTATATGGCTTTATTCTTATATATAAAAATATATATATATAATTATTTTTAGTAAAGTATAGTTGATGTACAATATTATATATTATAGGTATACAATATCATATTCACAAATTTTAAAGTTTATTCTCCATTTACAGTTACTATAAAAATATAGGTATATTCCTTGTGTTGTACAATATATCCATGTAGCTTATTTTATACCTACTAGCTTGTATCTGCTACTCCCCTACTCCTCCTCTTCTCTCTCCCGACTGGTAACCACCAGCTTGTTCTCTGTGTCTATGAGTCTGCTTCTTTTTTGTTATATTCACTAGTTTGTTGCATTTTTTGGATTTCACATGCCGGAGACCAGGGTTCAATCTCTGGGTCAGGAAGATCCCTGGAGAAAGGAAGGCAACCCACTCTGGTATTCTAGCCTGGAGAGTCCCATGGACAAAGGATCCTGGTGGGCTACAGTCCACAGGGTGGCAAAGAGTCAGACATGACTAAACAACTCACACACACACACACACACACACATAAGTAATATCAGACAGTATTTGTCTTTTTCTGTGTCACTGATTTCACTTTCTGGCATAATACCCTCAAAGCCCATCCATGTTGTTGCACATGGCAAATTTTCATTCTTCTTTTTAATGGCTGAATAGCACTCTACTGTATATATAGAAATTAAGGAAACATAAACATTGAGGAAACAATCCTATTTACCATTGCTTTGAAAAGAATAAAATAACCTAGTTCGGGATGTTTTGACTTTGAGTTATTTGAAGTCCTTCTGGCTGGAGATATAATTCAGGTAGTGAGATGAGTGCCCTGGAGCAGAGGCAGGGGGTGGCACTGGAGGTAGGCCAGGGGCGCTGCAGCACCACTGAGAGGTGTGGCAGAGCTTCTGGGCAGGCTGCGGAGGGCCTACCCAATAAACAGGCTAGGCTGAAGGTCCTCACCCAGAGAGAAAAGGAAAGAGAGGGGAAAGGGACAAGGTCTATGTTTGGGGTGGGGGCCTAACTTCGAGTGACATTACAGTTGCAAACCCAACAGCCCTCTACTTGATAGCACTAAACAGAGTTCCCATGTGTCTCTTTGGCCGTCTTTAGGAAGAAGGGGAGAGAGATGGGGACCTTCCATTTGTAATCATCTGGCAAAGAGGGCACTGAAGAGGCAGGGACCTCTCAAAGGGCAATGTATTCATGTCCTCAAGCTCACCCACCCCTTCCCCAAACTTTGCTCAGAGCTGGAGGCTCTAACCCTCTCTTCTTGCCCTGCAGAAGGAACAGAGAAGGACTAGAGTCTTTCACGGTGTCAAAGAACATATTGGTTTGTAGATCTTAGCCTCTTATCCCTAAAGTGTGCATGCTCAGTCACTAAGTTGCCCGATACTTTGCGACCCCAAGGACTGCAGCCCTCTGGGCTCCCCTGTCCATGGAATTTTCCAGGCAAGAATGCTGGAGTGGGTTGCCATTTCTTCCTCCAGGGAATCTTCCCAACTCTTCTCGAACCCTGTCTCCTGTGTCTCCTGCATTGGCAGGCAGATTCCTTACCACTTTGCCACCTGGGAAGTTCTTAACCCCCCCAAAATGAACTACAATAAAAGAGACTCAGGCCCTGCAGAACCAGTGGAATGGAAGGAACAAAAGCTTGGCCGATTTCTAATGATCCTCCCATCTCGGTCCTGCTCCTGCAGAAGCACGCCTGGAGATAAGGGTTACAGTGCATGCTCAGTCACTTCAGTTGTGTCCGACTCTTTGTGATCTCTTATGGGCCGTGGCCCTCCAGGCTCCTCTGTCCATGGGATTCTCCAGGCAAGAATACTGGAGTTGGTTGCTGTGCCCTCCTCCAGGGATATTCCTGACCCAGGGATGGAACCTGAGTTTCTTACATTGCAGGTGAATTCTTTACCCCCTGAGCCACCTGGGAAGCCATAAGGGTTATAGCGCAGGGGATTTATTAGGAAAGAGCATGGGAGAATAGGGTGGGGACAGGAAGCAGGCATCTCTGACTGCTCTGTCACCAACCAGCTGCGTGATCTTGAGCAAATGATTTTACCTCTCAGGGCCTGAGTTTCCATTTCTATAAAACGAGCAGTTACTATTTTTCAAAGTGTAGTAAGCACATTTCTGGCGGGGGGTGGGGAGGTGGGAGGAGGAGACACACAATCATGGGCAAAGCAGAAGGACTGGGGTCGGGGGAAACCTCTAGAACAACCAGAGACCCTGAGAGATGCAAGTTGCCTTCGAAGCCCAGGCAGCCAAGAACTTCACTAAGTTAATTAGTTTTGCAATCATTGTCTTCCATTGATGACAAGTGATACTAGCTTTTCAGTGACTGTGATAATATAAACATTCCTTTCAATATAAGGAAATGGTGACAAAATTCAAAGGAAATTCTGTAAATAGTAATTTCAAGAGTCAGAGGTGATGAGTATTGGGAGGGTGGGGCTCAAATGAGTAAGTTTCAGGGAACACTGAGCAAGGTAAGGGTTCTTTCCTTGCAATTTTGAGTTCTATGGAGTCTTCTCAGACGTTTCTAGAAGTTGTCAGGCATTTACCACCAGATTCAAAGAAAAAAATTAAAAGAAGGTATGAAAGAAAAAACAAATCTGGAGAGAAAAAATAATCTCCACCAACCAAAATAAACCAGGCCAACAATTTCTACCACATTCTTCATGAGAGTAAAGAGGTGGTGTTTATTCCAAATGAGCCCTTTTCTCCAGGTCACCACTCATCCACTCTTTTATGTGATCCAAGAGAGTCAGTCCTCAACTAGCCATGAAGATCTTCGCACGTATGAGTGTTTAGAAGAAGAGCCACCTATTACCACAGAGTTTAGATTTAGATGCTGGATACAAATAGAAGGCAAACAAAACCAACCAATCAACCAACCAACAACAACAAAAAACTTGTGGCTTAGATCTAAAAAAAAAGTCTCAGAAATGACAACTGTGTGGTAAGTCTGATGTCAAACTGTGTTAGCTGGGAAGGTGTCTGGTATGTTCTGGAACTGTGAGGGTATTTGGAATCTAGGGCTAACAGATGTCTCATTCTGCTTGAAAGATGTTGAGATGATGTTTCTAAGGGCCTGTGGGTTCCCTTGGGGACAAAGCCACTGATAGTTTTTACAGGAAAAAAAAAATCCCCAAGCTGACGACCATATATAAAACATAAGGACTCAGGAAAAGGATCGAGGGGTTGGAGGAAGCAAAAAACAGTCAAACTGAGACATCAGAAAAAAGAAGAAGAAGAAGATGGAGAAGGAAATGGCAACCCACTCCAGTATTCTTGCCTGGAAAATCCCATGGACAGAGGAGCCTGGTGGGCTACAGTCCATGGAGTCACAAAAAAGTTAGACACGACTTAGCAACTAAACGACAACAAGAACAATTTTTTTTTTAAGTTTTTAAAAAGAAGAGGAAATACAAAATAAATGCATGAAAGACTCATGATTGAAGTCCTTGTCCCCAACTTAAATCTGTTTGCTAGAAGTTGCTCTGTAAAATGATGGGTGAAGGCACATTCATTTTTCGCTTGCAGTATGTGAGCTCATGGTGGGTGGGCAGGCAGTCACTTCCAACAGGAGAAATGAGCAAATCTTTTCAGATGGCAATTATTTAGGGAAGTAAACACTCCTTGGCAGGAGCAGCGGTCCTAGTCTTTCCTGCTGGTGAGTGTCTGGGGGAGATGACATACTCCTAGCTTTTCCCTCATCTGTACTTCACACACGGAGTCCTGAGGAGGCAGCCCATCCTCCAGCAGCATTGGAGGAGGGCTAAGATGTTTCCCAGCCCAGCCTAAAAATATCTCCCTTGACAGCCTGTCATAGTGTCTGAGATTCCACCATTATAAATTCATTCCTCTCTGTTAAGGCATTTTGTTTCCAGGAGTTCTCGGTTAAAATACAGATATCGGCGAGATCTTAGCTTGGCTGAGACAGAGGGAGAGAACACAGCCTAGGTGTTAGGAGACTCGGGTTTCCATCTGGTTCTGCCTATAGACTCAGTGGGATGTCCCAGGTGGCGCTAGTGGTAAAGAACCTGCTGCCAATGCAAGAGATGTAGAGACAAGGGTTTGATCCCTGGGGTTGGGAAGATCCCCTGGAGGAGGGCAAGGTAACCCACTCCAGTATTCTTGCCTGGAGAATCCCATGGACAGAAGGGCCTGGAGGGTTCGCCATAGGATCACAAAGAGTTGGACACGACTGAAGCGACTTAGCACACATGCATGCATAAACTCACTATGTGAGCTTGGGCAAGTCATTTTCACTTCCTAAACCTCAGTTTCTCCACTGACTTTTTAAAAAAAGAAAAGGGAAAAGGAAAAAAAGACAGGAATAAAAAGGGAACTGAACTAGAGCGTTCTGAGATCTCTGGTTTCAGGAGGTACGATCTGTTCACTTCAGGGTTTGGCCCGGACACCTTTGCCACTGGATTGCCAGCATGTTAAGAGCAACTCCTTTGGGCCAAAGGACTTGGGTATCAGGTCAAGGGAGTATCTTACTTCCCCCTTCTCTGAAAAATACAAATCCCTGCTCTTCCCTTAATGTTATCCATCTCAGCATATGGCAACTCCATGCCTCTGGGTTTTCAGGTTCAAATTCCTGAAGGCACCCAGAATTCCATTTCTCTTGTTCCCAAGAGTGTTTATAGATCCAACCCATCAGCAAAACTTTGACCCTACTTTCAAAATATCACCCAGACCTGACTGCTTCTCCCCATTTCCCTGGCTACCATGCTGGTACAAGACTGAATTCCATCACCTCCCCCAAAATTCTCCATCAGCTTTTTAACTGGTGCCTATGTCTAATCTTCCCCTTCCAGAGTCTCAGCTCCTCATACCTGGGGATGCCTTTAAAACATAGCTTAGATCCTGTCTCTCCCCTGAAAACCTTCCCTCCCTTACTTCCTCCCTCTCTGTCATCATAAAATCCAAAAATCTCACATGGACCTATGAGGCCCCATATAATGCGAACCTGGCTTTGCCTTGGTCTAATTCCCTCCCTCAAAAGTCTTCTTGCTGTTGCTCAAACTTGCTCCTACCTCAGGATCTTTGCACCAGCTATGCCTTCTGCCTGGAACTCTCTCCCTCCGATTATCTGCCTGTCCTTTTCAGGTGGTTCAGTGGTAAAGAATCTACCCGCCAACGCAAGAGATTTAGGAGACTCGAATTTGATCCCTGGATCGGGAAAATCCCCTGGAGGAGGAAATGACAACCCATTCCAGTATTCTTGCTTGGGAAATCCCATAGATAGAGGAGCCTGGCAGGCTACAGTCCATGGGATCACAAAGAGTCACACTGAATGAAAATGCATGCACAGGCACCCATTCCCCCAGCTTATCCACTCAAATGGCCCCTCCCAGGTGATGCTTCCCAGACTGCCCGGCCTTAATTTTTTTTCCTAATGCTCATCACCTGGAGATTAGCCATTATCACACTTATTGTTTACTTTCTGTCCTTCGCTCTAAAATGTAAGCTCCAGGAGGGCAGGGACTTTGCTTTGTTGCTCGCTGCATCATCATCCCCTAGAACAATGTATCTGGCACATTACAGATGCTCAATTAATGCATGTTGGAGAGAGAGAAGGTAATGGTTTAAGTGGAGCTGCACTAATATGGAGGCCAGCCTAAGCTTTCCACTGGATTGACCAATGCCAAGGTCTTCCCATGCACTGCTTCAGCAGGGCAGCAAGTCCTGGGGAGACAAAGGTAGAGCCTGTTGTTGGGAGATGTGGGTGGGGCACTGTGGGGGGTACAGGTAGGTAGGGGAAGCAAAGACTCCAAGCTGAGTTTATAAGTTTATGGGCTGCAGGTTTTTGATTCAGACTAGGGGAAGTAGCCAAAAGGCCCTCAGGACACACTCAAAAGACAGGAAGGAGCCTGTAGAGAAAGGGTGGGTTATGTGTGAATGAGAACAGCTGTGAACTGTCCTGTGGGCTAACCGGAAATTCAATTCTGCTCCTGTAGGGAACCCTAAGCCAGGTCTAGTCAGCTCCAAAAGGTCTGAGCTGCCTTCTCAGGCTCCCCACTGCCCCCCTCAATCAAGTTTTAGCGAGTAATATTCAGATGCCAGGGAAGTGGGGAAGGGAAGAGTGCTCCAGGACATCAGCCACGCTGGCAGGATTTTCCCCAAGTCAGAACCCAAAGCCTCAGGTCTTCCTCCCTTCCTCCCCCACCCTCAAGCCTCAGCTAGCATCTTCAGTGAAGTGAGGTCTTAAGAGAGTATGACCATAATAACTATATCAAAGGATGACCACATGCAACCCATTAGAATCCTCACAAAACAGGTGGTACAGGCCATTGTACAGCAGGGGCCATTGAGGTTCAGAGAGGTTATGTGATCTGCCCAGGGACACACAGCTTATTAAATTGCAGGTGTAGAATTGAGTCACCAAGGCCAAAGGGCCCAACCAGTAAGCTATAATGCCTCTGGACAACAGCCTACATCTCCACGCTGCCTGGGATGCCCTGGTCACACTCAAGTCCTGGCTTCTAGAACACTGGAGCAGCTCTGTCCACCTCTGAGCCTGCTGCCACAGGAGTCCCTCCCGCCCTCCCCCCAACACTAGAGCCGGCAGCCTGCTGGGATGGTGGAATGGCTGGAGCCCATACCCCAAATACAAGGCTGGTCAGCAAAAGGTGGCTAAGGAAAGGAAAGCGCCCAGGGCCAGGGCTGGATGCAAATGGGAATCCTTTAAGACGCTGAATCCTCTGAGGTAGAGCCCCAGCTGTGTGGAGAGCCCCAGCTGTGTTGAGCGCCTCCGACAGGCCGCTGGTGCGCACCGGAGCTCCCCAGCCCTTGTTTGATGAGCAGCGGCCAATAAATTCATTAATCATCATTTTATGCCTCATCAAACCCCCTCCAAGCCCCTCCATGGGAGTTACACAAATTAGCCCCTGAAAAGACAGTAATTTCAGTTTAGCGAGGTAAGTGCTTTCTGATGGGCTCCGCGCACAGAGCTCTCCTGACAAGCCAATCCATCAGCGCACTGGGAATGGGGCGCGGCCGGGCCGCCCGGACCAGCCGGCCCTCACCAGGCCCAGCCCTGACCAGCCTAGCTTGCGACGGCTACCTGGCGAGTGTCTCGGCCTAGGGCGCCCCCTTTCCCCAGCTCTTTTGCACCCATCCTCCGCAGTCTGTCTCAGCCGCCCTTTTGCCCTCACCCACCCCTACCTGCTCCACTACCCCTCTAAACAGAAAAGAAACTGTTGGAAACACCGAAGATCAAAATCAGGTAACGAACTTCTCCGAGGGTTAAGGAGACAGACGTACTGATGCTGAAGTTCTGAACTCCCGCCCAGGGGAGAGGAGAACCAGGTAGCCCTTCCCCCTCACACAGTCTGGATGTTGGGGTTCTGCGACCCTTTGAAACCATGGAAGGGTTATGTGTATCGCGGGCATACTTTATTGGGGAGAGGGTGTGTCCTTGCCAGTCCTGAAAGAAATCCCCGGGTCAAAAAGAGAGCCGTCTGGGAGCAGAGAAGAGGTTCTCCGCGCCTGGAGGGCGGCTCCACGGGACCCTGGTGTTTGGAGGTGGGGGACACTCCTGGCCTTTTTCGTGGCCCTAGCCACATGGGGTGAAAGACGACGCCTGGGGAGGGGAGCAGGAAAGGATTTTTCCATCGAATGGGCCTGGCCAGTAGGACTCCAGTATAGGGAGCTGGGTATAAATGGAGAGGGGGAACAAACCGCAGAACCTTGTGGCGAATGGTTGGGTATTTGCAAGCGCGAAGCCAAAGCCGCGCCTTCTCACTTTCTGGTCCTGCTGCACCGAAGGTACCAAGCGGATCCTACCCGGCGGGCAGGAGAGATGGACGAGGAGCCGCGGTCCAAGCCGAACCGACTGACCAGCACGCACCGCCGCGGAGAGCTCGAGCGCCCGGCGACGCGCCCCTCCTTCATTAGCTTCTCCTCCACGCGGCGCTGCCTCGGAAAATAAGTTAGCAAACGGGGAGCCGTTTATCTCTTTTATCTTGGGGCCTGATCCAATTAAATAAGTGCACATTTACATTTGCATCCATCAGGCGGGAGCACTGAGAGCCCGGGGTTTGCTCGGAGCAAATAAAAGCAGATTTCACTGGGAAAAGTGGCGTCTGGGAGCGCCGGGCTCCTCCGGGCGCCGGAAACAAGCGCGGCCCGGAGGGCGGCCTTGGGGACCTAGGGTTGGGGCTTGAGGCCGACTGGAGGCCAGAGATCCCCAATGGCCCGGAGGGGCCCCGGCTAGGGCGGGGTGTGCAGCCGGAGCTGCCTCCCGGCCCCCGAGGCGATCGTGTTAGGCCACAACCTGGGCCCCACCTGGTGCCTGGGACCCAAGTCGCATTTAGAGCGAAAACGAAAAGGAGAACCTCTCCGGCCTGGTCCAAAAGGGAGACCCGCGGAGTGGGTCTACGGACAGTCCGGCAGCTTTGGCCAGTTTAGGGGGAAGAGCAGGGGGCAAGATCCGGGTCCGGCCGATTTCCCTCCTATTCGGCTGCCTAGAGGCAAAGGAATGAGAAGAGCCAAACAGAGGGCGCGCCTCCCGCTGTCCCCCAAAGTCTCCTGGCCCGAGGGGAGACCAGGGGACACCTTCAGGAGGGTTAGAAGGAAGTCCACGTGAGCACCTCCAGCTTTGCCACGCCGACCTCATTAAAGATGCGCTCTAAACCGGGTTTGAAGAATTCGAGGGTAGTTTTATTTTTCCCGTTCCTAAAGATGTCTAATCCACAGGCCAAAAGATAGAAATGATCTTTGGGGGCCGCGGCTGCGTGGTAGACCCCGCTACATGCCAAACCGCAAATAAAAAACTGTGCGGGGGCCCAGAGGCCGGCCGTGGGAAGACCCGCAGAAACGGAATGCGTGCCCCTAAAGCCGAGCGGGAGCACCCGAAATGCCCGGGCTGCGCGCGGCGGCGGCCCCCACCAGCAGGCTGCTCCGGCCGCCCGCAGATTGCTCAACTCCCTGCCGCTGGTTTGTAAAGACTGTGCCCCAGCCGTGGCAGGCATCTGCAGGGTTAATCCTCTTTTGGTCGCAGGCCCTGTTTCCCGAATCCCCAGTGTTAACTGGGTTCTGGGTCCTAGGCTGGAGCGAGTGGGATGGCGGGGGAGTTTACATTTGACCCTCTTGGGGTTCAGCGCTAAGGACCCCGCGGCGGGGGGGGGGGGGGGTTGGGGAGGGGGCATGGCCGGGTGTCGCCTAACTCCTCCTCTCTACAAGCCGCAGGGCGCCCGGGGACCAGTAGGCGGCGCCCTTCCTGAACTGCATCCGCCTGCGTCTCCCTCTTGGGAGCGCAAGCACATTCCTTTCAGTTTGGGCGCTTTGCAAGGGCGTTATTTTGTGTCTCTGCCCGGGGTTGGCAGCTTGTGAGGCGGGACAGGTGGGCTGGTAGGCACCACCCGTTCTGAAACCGCACGCACGACCACTTTACCCCAGCCCCTCAATCTTCCAGGTTCCAAGAGCTGCGTACATCTCGGGGGAAATGAGAGGGCCCCGAGGGGTTTGCAACCAGGAGGCCTCGATAAAGGCTCTTCACCCAGGCCTAAGAACAACAGTTCGGGCACTGGCCCCCAGATCCGAGGAGTGGGGAGGAAAAAGGGCCCTTTCTGCAGCCTCAACCTCTCTGAGCCCTCGGGGACTGACTGGGCTGTTGACTTCTCACCCCACATCCCAGAAGCTGATTCCGCCGCGCACAGAGGGAAAAAGGGAAGAACCCCAGCGGGTCTCCGGTTTGGAGCT
This sequence comes from Bos indicus x Bos taurus, assembly GCF_003369695.1. Classification (NCBI taxonomy): domain Eukaryota; kingdom Metazoa; phylum Chordata; class Mammalia; order Artiodactyla; family Bovidae; genus Bos; species Bos indicus x Bos taurus. The sequence goes on from NC_040093.1 coordinate 42,592,333, forward strand.
CCCTGGGTGGGGGTGGCGGGGGCTGACTGCAGGGACCCCACTCAGTGATCCCGCGGCCTCTGTTGCTGGACTCAGCAACTCTTTTGCGAGATTCAGCGACTCCTAGTCACCCTTAGTGCCAGGCTAGCCTCTGTTTGGGTACTGGAACCAGCGCAGCCAAGCGCAGGTGACAAATGCCGCGCAACCCCAGCACCGGGATGTTTTAGGCGCTGCTTCGCATCGCGTAATTTACGCGCCCCAGTTCAAGTGTGCGAACAAACCTTTGGCAGGCCGGAAGGTTTCCCCCCTGCCCTCCCCGCCCCTTGCAAAGAGCATCGCCTTCGACACGGCCCCCAAGATGCAGCCAAGCAGAGGCTCAGAGGCTCTAGGAGGGACTTGGAACCTTACAGACAAGCCACTACTTCTGGGATTAAACGCGGGAGACATGTCTTAACTGCACATACCTCGATCCGCCCGGCAGGCCGCCCCCAAACTGAAAAGTCTCTACACACCAGAAAAAACACTGGTCAGCGAACCCCAACTCTGCAAAGGAGAAAACCCTAAACTTAATTTGGGTCTTGTACTTAGGGCGAAGTACGCAAAGAAAACTCTAGAGGCCAAGGGTAGGAGGGATGCGGGCAGGGGACAGCGAATTTGGGCATCAGCCTTCCAACCTCTGGCGGTTTCGTTGCCCAGCTGGAGGCGCTTCCCGCAGCCCCTCGTTGGGGAGAAATGCCGCGGGTTCCCCGGTGCACGGCTCCCGTTCCCAGGCAGCCCCGGCGGGCATTCGGCCCCGAGCCTCGGCAATCAGACCCGGGAGGCCCGCGCCTCGCCATTTGCATATTCCCTGGAACACAAGGAGGCCTGTAATTTTCTTTTTAAAATCGTTGGGCAGGGTTTAGGGCCAGTGCTTCCAAATCCCCCAGAGTCGATGTCGTCCTTAAACTCTCTCTTAAGAGAAGGGGACTGGCCTATTCTTCTGACTTTTTTAGAAGAGAAGGTGATTCCTGGGGTTGCATATTCAACAGGGGGGAAAAACTGATTGTGAACTGGGCTGTGTGTGCGGGGGGCGGTTGTGGGTGGAGGGGATTGGAGCGCGGGGGGTAGGGCAAGTCATCTCTGGAATTCAATTGTTTAAAAAAATCATTTATAATTAAAGGGACAAAGTAAAATACGATCGTCTCATGCATATTTAATCATTCACACTTCCAAGTTTGAAACCATTTTCCCTGCGTGAATTTTCTCACTCATTTAAACTCTGAAGTCGACTGCTGTTCGCCAAAACATCTGGACAATGCTGGTTTCAAACTTGTTTAAATTCGAATAAGCTAAAGAAGCCCCGTTGCAGGTTTAAAGGAAAAAGAAAAAGTAGCAAAAGTAAAAACTCCGGTGAAAGTTTGGGCGGTATTAAAAAATCAAGTAGGGTTAAAGTAGACTTGAGTAGAAATGCAAATATGTGCATTTTGATTTAGCCTAATTAAACCGGTGTTATGTGCAAACACATTCTCTCTACACTCAGGCTTGGGTTTAATAGAGCAAATTAATTTCCCTCGCTGGCGTATGTTTTTGCTCTAAAGCCTCCCCTTCCCCGACCAGTGAAAATTTCCCACGAAATTCCACACGTCCGTGGTTCTCCATCTCCAGCGCAAAATGGAGACTGGAGCACCGACAGTGCTAGCGGGCCTCGGGCGCAGGGCGGTTTCTCTTCCTCGTTTGGGACTGAGACCCGACCTGACTTCGTTTTGAGATGAAATGTGCGGGATTAAATGGAGAAAATAAAACCTCAGAAATACTTTTGCAGCTACTCGAGACTCTTGAATCCGCGATGGGAGACGTGCTAAGGTGACGACAAGCCTGATCAAGTCCACAACGGCCTCATTATCAAGGCAAATGTCCTTTAACTGCTGAATGCCTCTCGTCCAAAAAGGGGGCCCGTGGGGTGGGGCGGGGGACTCTTCTGATCCATCTGGGGCTCCCCTTGCTTCCCCCAAGCGCCTGTGGTGCTCCCTCCCCCACTTCCGCTCCCTCTCTCGCCAATCTCCGACTCTGCAAAGTGCAGGCTTGTAATTCAGGACAAGTGTGACACCTACCTGTGAAAGGGGGGAACCGTCCCCTCGCTGGTCCCGCGGCCCCAGCCCCGCGGCTGCGCGGGGAATCTACCCGGCCGCCTACCAGCCGCACGGTCGCGGATGGAACAATTACTAATTTAATCAAATCCAGCGAAGAGATCAATGCCCAATTTTGAAGGGGTAGAGACAACAGTGACTTAGGAAAGCCTTCTCCTTGGCATCCCCCAACTGCTTCCCGCCCGCATTAGCCCAGAGCACCTTTGAAATAGTAATAAGGGCTAAATCCGGCATAAAATCGAACTCATTAGCAAAGTTCACCAGCTGATTGCTTTGCATAAAACACGACACTGATTGGAAGTAATTAGGTTAAGCGTTGGAGCTCGGGTGGTGCGTGTCTCTAACTGGCTTTGCCATCTCTTCTCCCTTCTGGGCACACTCTTGGGTCTCTCTCGTCCCTCCTCCAGGGTCCAATCACCCCCCACAGCAGCCCGCATCAGTGATCCAAATTTGCATTCCGGGCAGGGCCAGGTTCCCTGGAGCTCGAAGCCTAATTACGGTTTCCCGCTGGCAAACTGGGTTCGGTGGAACCTTTCATTCCCCACTTCGAAAAAAACTTGCAGGTTGCATCTTTTGTCCAGGGCGATGGACAGTTTATTGAGGCTTCTAACAAGTAATGAGTGGCTCTGATAATGTTAAAATCTCTTTTAATTAAATATTTTGCATTTTACAAAGGCGGCTGCAGTTTCTTTTACTTTTCAAATCTAAGAGTATATAACCTGTTTCCTTTCTGTAATAATACTTTAGCTCATACCCAGAAAAAAATCAATAGGTGTAAAAAAATTAAATTAAACTTGTATTTTTAAACTATGAAACAGTTTTGGGGGAAACACAAATGTATATATTTATATTACAAAAAAACATTAAATGCCTGTACAGGTGTCTTAATTTCATAATTTACTTCAAAGATATTGAATTATCAATTTAAATACAAAAATGCTACATTAAATATACAGAATAAGATTTAATACAAATCCTTTTTAAAATTTTTCTTTTCAGTTGGTTAAGACATTTCTGTGGGTGTGTGGAGATGTTTACATTTTTATATCATCCATCTCCATGTACTATAAACTTTTTAGTAGGAGGGGTAGTTTTGCTTTTCTCTCATGTTGATGGAAAAATAACTGCCAAGGCCATGTTTTCTTTTTTTTAATAAATTAGGAAGGTCCGGGACCGACGCAGCCCGCGTTAAATGTCGGACATACCTTTCTTCAATTCATAGGGAGAGTCTTTGCACAGGTCTAGCTGGGACTGGCTCCGCAACATTTTCGGGTCTTTAGCCAAAGCGTCCGCTCGATTCAACACGGTCTGGTTTAATCCATTGAAATGCGAGCCCGGACCCGTGGTGGGGCCTGGCCCGGGCCCCGGGTGGCCGTGAAGGTGTCCGAAGGAGCCATAGTTCGTGTAGCCAGGATAGAAGGGCGCCGTGTAGTAGAGAGGCCGGGACAGCACCGTCCCGCCTGGGAAGGGACACTGCGCCGAGGGCGAGCGCGATGGCGCCGGGGCTGGCGACGCGCGGCTGCCTCCTAGGGCTTGCCCGGCTACGGGCCCGGGGCACGGTGGGCACGGAGAGCCCTCGTTCCCGCCGCCCCCGTCCTTGACCTTGTCCGAGGATGTGGCGATCTCCGCCAGAGACCACAGTTTGGGCTTGGCGAGCACCGCCTGCGGCGGCGGCGGTGGCGGCGAGTGTATGACCGAGGGCCCTCCGGGACCGGGGGGCAGCTCTCCCGCGGCTGGGTGCGGGCCCGGAGCCGGCGCGCCGGAGGGGTAATGAGGGGCTGGGTCCTCGGCCAGCCGCGCTGCCGCGGGCCCGGCCGGGGAGAGCCCGCCGGCGCGGGGGGGCCCGGGCAGCGCGTCGAGGCGGCCCTCGGATGGCGGCTCCTTAAAATCCGAGTCGCTGAGGCTGCCCTCGGTCTCCTTGCCGGCAGGGGTGGGCGGCCCCTGCAGCCGTTCGCAGCCCGAAACCGCCTTTTGCTCTGCTCCTCCTGCGGGTGAAACCCAGGCGGTCAGAGACGCGGAGGCCACAGGTCCCCACCCGCAAAGGCAAAAACCCTGTCCCCAACCTCCAGGCCTTGGGCGCCCCCTCTCCAGGCCCCTCTTTGGCTCCACACACCCTTTCCCGCGTCCACCAACCTGCTTCGGGGCCCTCGGGGTCGCCCTTGTCTTCGGGCTTCTGGGGCTCATCCTCGTCGTTCTTCTCCAGATCAATGTTCTCTTCCTCCTCCTCGTCCTCGCTGCGGTTCCGCGGCGTCCACGTCATCTTGTTCTCCTTCTTGAGGCGCCGGCGCGCGTTAGCGAACCAGGTGGACACCTGGGTGAGGGTCATCTTGGTGATGATGGCCAGCATGATCTTCTCGCCCTTGGTGGGGTAGGGGTTCTTGCGGTGCTCGTTGAGCCAGGCCTTGAGCGTAGCTGTGGCGTCTCTCGTGGCGTTCTTCCGGTACGCGGGGTCCCCGTACGGGTACGAGCCCAGGGGCGCCGCGTACGGGTGGTACCCCAAGGAACCTGCCATGCCCGGTGTATGGTCGTAGGGAGAGCCCTGCAGGGAACGGGCAGAGAGAACGTGAGAGTGGGCCGTGGTCCCCAGTTGCCACCTGGGCGACCGAAGCACACTTGCCCTGCGCCCAGGGGTCTTCGGGCAGCGAGGCCCGCACTCAGGCTTCCCCTGGGGTAGGGCTGGAGGGCTCAGACCCCGGGGCAACCCCTCTTCCTCCTTAGAAGGAAGCGGAGGCCGCCAATCCCTGAGTCCTTGGAGGCTCTTGGAGCAGTCCTGGCTTCCCAGGCACCTGGTAGGCCCCCCTCTGGCTGGGCACGTCCTCCCCTGCGTGAGCAGATCCGGCCACCGAGGCCAGGCCCCTCTACCCAGAGAGAGGCCCGGGCAGCGGCGGCGACTCTGCTCTCTGCGCCCGAGTGGCTGCGCAGTAGAAACAAGGGTAGTGAGCAAAGGAAGTCAAGGAATTTTTTTCCCCCACAGAGAAAGGCAAACGAAGAGCCAAGCCTTGTCCCTGAACTCCCACCCCTCCAAAAGTGTTACCCCAAACCGAAGCCACGGCGCTTTTCCAGAAAGTGCACCCGGCCGAAAAATCCCGGATGCACCGCAGCTCGCCAGACTTTTCAGAAATTTAATACCTCCAAATCGGATTGCGAAGATAGGATTACAGATTTGCAACATTTTGGAGGACTAATTAAAGGCGAGGCCAAACACATTTACACAGACCAAGCACGCTTCTGTTCAGATTTCGGATCTATTTCTTTTGAACTACTTTTCGCCAAATGGCCAAACCCCCTAAAATGAAATAGAGTAAAATGTGCGGGACGGCCTAGAGCTCACGTTTGAACCAAATGTTGCTCTTTGAAGCGACCTCTCCTCCAAAAAACCCCTTCCGCCAAGTTAGCGATCTGAGCAAGACGCGGCTGTCCTCTCCGCGCAACTCCTGAGCCCGAGACCCGGGCGAAGCCGAGAGAGACAATCGCCCAAGTTCGCAGGGGCCGCGAGGCTCTGCCGGACGGTCCGCGGTGAAGCCGAGGCCCGTGTCCCCCACAGCCCCCGCCCGCCACGCGCGGCCCCAGCTGCCCTTGCCCGCCCAGGCTCCCGCTCACTTACCACGTACGAAGAGAAGGCGGCGGCGGCTGCCGCCGCGGGATCGGCGCCGTACTGGAGGTGAGAGTTGTAGCCCGGCGAGGGCGCCGTGAAGGCTGTGGAGCCGGCGTAGGGCGAGAACGCGGAGCCCGACGACGAGCGGCCGAGCTCATCCGTGCGGGGCCCCGAGATGACGCTGGTGCTGTACGCCGGGCAAGAGTAGAGCGCCAGCGAGGCGGACGGCTGGTACAAGTAGCCCTGCGGGTAGGACATGGCCACACACGGGCATGGGGCGCTCCGCGCCGCGGCCGCCAACGAGCCGGGCGGCGCCCTGAGAGGGCGAGCGGGCGGGCACCTGGTCTCCGGCTGCCCCGGGCCGCCGCTCCTCGGGCCCCGGCTCCCGGGCTCCGGCCCGCGGCGCCTCCTCGCTGGCTTCCCGCGCGCCTCCGGCTGCGACCGATGAGCCCGCTCCTCTGCGCGCCTCGCTCGCCCCGGCAGGGTTTCCCCCCCTCCCTTGTTGCTTTCTCTTTTTCCCCCTCGCTCTTTGCACTGGGGGGCTCCGCTTTTGGCTTCGCAAAGGTCCTGCCAAGATGCTAAGTTGGAAATTGAGGATTCTGACGCCTTGTGCGCGCCTGAAGCTCCTCCTTCCCGGGGTGTAGTCGGTGGGAGGACTGGCAGGAGCCTCTGGGCGGCCGCAGCCAACCCGGCCGCCAGGCGCTCCTCGTCCTCTCCCTCTTCCTCCCCGGCTCCCTCTCCCGCTCGCTGGCGCTCCCCTCGCCCCTCCCTAGCGCCCGCCTCTCCACCGCGGCCCTCCTCTCCCCCCTCCTCTTATTCCCCCCCACCTCCCCTCATCGGTCTCTCCCTCTCTCTCACTCAGACTCTCGAGCGCCGGCCCCAGGATGACAATCACATCCCAGGCGCGACGATCTCTTCCAACTTTCCTCCCCTGCTAAGTCGGGGAGGCGGAGCGGCGGTTCCGACACAAGCGGGCCCTGGTGGCCGGTCTGCCGTTCCAAAGCACAAAGGGAACGAAGCAGCGGACCGCGCTCCAGCGAACGCTCTGCTTTTTCTACGCCACAGTAAATCACGGAGTTAGCGGATTTCTTGTTCTCGAGGAAGCTGGGCTCCAAAGCGGATCGCCGTCCACCCTCCCCTGGCTTTTCCCCCTAGTTAAAGGACCCACAAGAGCGCTGGAGACCAGGAATGAAGGCCCCTGAATGAAGGGAGAACCGGATGGATGCCAGCGTTCAGGGCGCTGGGAGTCCGGGGTGACTGTCCTTCTCCACCAGCAGCAGCAGGTGGGCGAGAGACAGGCCTTGGACATCTGCACGTCTCCGGCTCAGCCTCCCTTCCACCAACTCCCCGCCAGACGGCGAGGGAGGAGACACTGGGGACCCAGTACTACGGGGGGAGCCTTTCTCTAGAGAGGTTGTGGGCAAGAGCTGCCAGACGGAGAAGCAGCTACACTGGAGTGAGTCTCTGGACCCCATTACGCCCTCTCCCACAATGGCTCGCTGCCCCTTTCTTGGGGCTTTGCGTCACCGGCAGCTCGCCCCTCTAGGCAGGTGGTGACGGTGATGGAGAGTGCGGGTCCTGTTCCAGTTCGCACGCACTCTAGCTCGCACCCGCCCACGCTCCACCGCTAACAGTCCGCGGAGGAGTAACCAACCCAATCACTGTTTGTGCAGCGAGGCTCTGGCAAGGCAAACACAACTGAGTCACAGGCCGAGCCCTTGCCCACGAAGAATACAAAACAGAATACAAAACAGACCTTTTGCCTGTCTCTACACCCAGCGCCACCGCAAGCCACAGAAGCACTCGAACTCTGGGACAGACAGGGGCGCTGGTGAACCAGGACAGGGGCTGGCACAGTGTTGGGCACTCCAGTAGATCCGGGACTTTGTGGCTTTTATAATGCAGTCACACGGAAGCCGAAGTATACCTAGACACAAAGTTTCCCTCAATGACTCTGACAGTCGAGATACTTTTATTTCCTAAGTTCCAGCCGGGTCTGGCACACAAGCCTGCTCTCCAGACCCACACTCTCTGCAGCGCGACTTCACGCACGCGCGCAGACTCCTCCCCCCCCCCCCACGCCATCAGTTCTCCCAGGCTCCGCCCCTCAGGCGGATATTCTCCTACAACTTCTGAAATCGCCCGGCCCCATCCCTCCCTGCCTTCACCTCTAATTGGACGCTGGCCTCTATAGGCTCCGCCCCTCGGCGACGTGAGCCCGCTTCCCTCCGAGTCTAGGCGCCGAGGGGGCGGGGCGGGGCGGGGCGTCTGCGCCCTATTGTCATGGAGACGGGAAGCCGGCGGCGGCGGTGGCGGGCATAGCCCAGCAGAGGTGGCAGCGAACCGGCCGCGACTGAGGCGAGGCCGAGCAGCCCCGAGCGCGCGGAGCCGACCGCTGGCGGCCTCTCAGGCAGCCAAGGGAGCAGTGTTCTCCGGGGCTCGGGCTGGGCCGGGGTGATCGCGGGGAGTGCCCAGGAGCGTCCCCGCCCTGCTCGCGTCGCTCGCGCTCTTGCGGCCCTTCAGCTCCCCAGCGCCCGCCCCCGGCTCCGCCCGCCGCCGCCGCCGCCGCCGCCGCCGCAGCCCCTCGCGCTAACGGTCGGTAGCGGCCCGCGCGCGCCGCCAGCCGGGGGCTCGCGCCAGCCACGAGGGAGCGTCCGCGGCTCACGCTCCCGCGCTGCGGAGGAGAGGTGAGCCCCGCGTCCACTCTGCCACCGCGTACCCTCCGCGTCTCGGCCGGGCTTCCTGCCTCTCGAGCCGCGTCCACGTCCGCCCGTGGACGGGATGGACGCGGTGGTGCCCTGCGCCCCTCTGGGCTCTCGGTAGGCATGGGCTGCGTGAACGTTGGGCGGGATTCTCGTGGTGTGACGGTCCCCCCAGCGGGCGGGCGTGGGCGTGGTCCCCTCCATCCACGCGCGGCGACTTCACCCTCTCGGCTCTGGTCCAGGATGCTGATCTCGGAAATGGAGCCCTGGAGGTTTGTGCCACCGAGAATCTGAATCTGTCAACACAGACATCCTCATTACATCATCCTGCCACTCTGAGCAACCCCCTCTGCCCCCCCAAAACACACACACACCATACTTACAACTCCTTCCCGCCCCCGCACCCCCCGGTTTTCTAATACTGTCTTCTTTTTGGTGTCAAGGACTTGGAGAGAATCCTGAAAGATATTGAAGCATTTAGAATTTATGGTTCTGTTGCTGTGGTTGTCACCTCCGCTCTGCGTCAAATTTGAGACTCATTTCTTAAGGATGTCTCTATTTTCTGCTTTATTTGCACATTGATGGCTCTGCTGCTCCGCTGGCCACCGCCGCCCGGCGTCTGAAATAGACTCGTGTTAATATGCGAGAGGGAAGAGCTGATTATTAGCAGACAGGCGGGATTCAGATAGCATCTGGCGGGTTTTCTCCGTTTTCATGTGAAAGCCTTCCGTTTTTGCTGGTAAACCGGAGGTTTTAACTTTTAGCCTTGGATGCGTTCCTTTCTCTCCTCTCCCTCCTTTCCCCCCTTTATTTATCAGCTTTCAGTTTGGGAGCCTGCTTACTTTTAGCAGTAGTTTAACTCATCTCCTGTCACTGAAGCTTTCTCCCACGGCAGGCAGGAACTAACTCCCTCTGGTTCCAGGTTACCAAGACGATTCTTTTTCTTTTCCGCTTACTAGTGCATTTGTATCTTTCTGAACATTTGCACTTAGGTTAGGGCTAGGCATGCCTTGATCTTAATGAAAGACTTTAAAACATTCTAATTTTAAAACTTCCTAAGGGTTTATTGGTTTGTCATGTCTGCACGGATCCTGTTACGCATTACTCTTAAAATTTAGAGCTTTAAAATAACAGATACAACTGTATTGCTAAGACATGATGTGGAGCTTGCTCCTAGAGTTTTGGCTGTACAGTTGTCATTGTTTAAATCAAGTGCAAAAGAGGTTATTCCTGTTTATTTAGTGTAATAACTGTTTACAGTAAAAACTTTAAAGACTTATAAAAGTAGATCTGCTGTATTTTAAAGATCTCATCATTCTTGTGCGAGAGACACAACACAGGCTAGGAAAGGCAACAGATTGCTTTTGTCATATCGCTTTGCTGTTTTGGAGTGTACTTAAAGGATTATGATTGATAAGGCTGTCTTGCCAGAGAATGTTGACACAGGTGTGCATCGTTATCTTAATTAAGATCCTGAGAAAATGTTGTCTATAAAATGGTGACATAAGAAGGGCGGCATATTTTTGTACAGTTTTGCTTCTGGAGAATTTAATTGCACTAGAAATCTGTCTTTGAGTTCCAGATTTTGTGAGCACTTTGGCAGCAGAAGTTTGAGAGAAATGATAGTTCAATGTTAAGTGTTCTGGCATGTATTGATACTACTTGTGGCTTTTTTGGCAATGCCTCTATCGGCTTTCTTTGTGCTCCATCTTTGTGGAATAATGGTTTCTGATTTAGAAAGGAAAGCATGAATAGCCTAGTATGTTATTAAGCAAACGTTTATTAGTATTCAGAAAAAAATATGTAGAGGAAGACATGCTTAATGTGCAGAAATAGGAATGTAATGAAAAAGTAAATATATAGGAAATTTATGTCCCTTCATTTTTTTTTTTTTTTTTGAAAAGTCTCTTAGGATGTTTTCATGATCTAAAACATATTCTTTTTTCTTCTCAAGTACTTAGCTACATTGTTTATGGAAAGCCTTGTTTTACTTCCAGACACCGAAGAAAACTGTTTTATTTCTTCCAAAATGTGTTTCTGTAAATTCGAATTGATGAGCAAGAGAAGATAGTACATTTAGACTCTTAATAGTTTAAGGATCTGAATCATAACCTGGATGACCACTAAAATAATATTACTGTCCTTTACTTCAAATCTCTGAATGCCAAAACAATAGCAAGACGGATGCTGTTGATTATATTACCCCTTGGCTTATCCAGCACCTAATACCCTTCAACATAAGTATTGCATTAAGATTTCCCCCCTCTCTTTGTAGCTCATGATTTCCTGGAAGCTGGCTGTCCATCAGTGTGTGTGTAAGATGTGTGAGTGTTTTTCTTTAATATTAAAACTCATTGTAAAAAAAGGAAGTGAAAGTGGAGGAGGCCATAGGCGTTCTGATCGGAGAGGCCAGGTAGAGAGTCACAGCTTGTTTGTGACTCCAGGGATAATTAGCTGCCTGTCATTATATGGGAAACTAAAATCAAAGAATGATTTATTTAGACTTGTTTGCTGAAACGAAAACAAGAGCATTACTTTTGAGATAATTGCTTTAGTTATCTTCCAGATCCCCCATCAAAAAATTTTTTTCTGGCAGCCAGCATCAGCATCCCAGTGTTATTATCCATCTATTATTTTCAAGTATGATATGTTAAAAGAAATGAAATCGGAATATGAGCTAATTACCTGTCATCTGGTTTAATAAATAATACCAAGTAATTATTAATGTATTAATATATAATTATGTATTTTTACAGTATAGAAATCTTGGGGAAATTTTCAGTGCAAATAAATGAGATCATGTGATCCTGAGTGAATTAAACATGTTTTTTAAAATAGGTTATGAAAACAGTATCATATTTTGGAATAACATTTTAACTCTGAGATGGCAGAGCCTGTTTTGTGTGGTAGTACCTCAATATCTTTACATATTTCCCTTCAGTGTCTACATGGTGTTGAGTCCTGTAGTTTTAACATCTTTTTAGTATAAATGTTAGCTGTTTTTATAGAGAATAATTGTCCTTAATAGAATAGCAGCTGATACAACTCTGAAAAGATGTAAAACCTTGGAATTATTATTATTTTTGTTCAATAATGACTCTGGTTTGCTTTCATAGCACTACTATGGAGTGTGGTACTCATGACTTAACTTCTTCATAAATCTGTAGTATTTTTATAGCTGGAGTATACCTAAGTACCAATTTAGAGTGGTAAATTAACTTATATGCTTCAAAATTGAAAACCAGTATATACAAATATATTAAAGTTTAAATCTTTATTAGTGAGGATGCACTTAGTATTTGTTTAGGAGAAGAGAATATAATTTTCTCCTACAGTTATCTTTTATGTAATCCATTTTACCAACCTTTTCTCAGGTTAATGATATTCCACACCTTGATACAGTCTTTACTTGTTTATTTGCGGTAATATAAAGTGATACCCTGGGGAAAATTAGATTAGATATTCGTATCTAATATCTCAGAAGTATTTAACCAGACTTCTATATTTCCTTAAACAGAATCATTTTTATTTTCTGTGCAGGTTATGAGTATGATGCTTCCATATACGTTTGGATGTTTTCAGCTAAGTTCACTTCTGAACTGTGGGGCTCCTCCAAGTGTTGACTGAAATCTGTCCTTGAGCATCCCCACGCTCATCTGTAAGTGAGTGTCTGCACAGTTGTGCTTGTGTATTTGGGAGTAAACCCAAAATAGCACCAGTGTTTGTTTTACCAAAGTATTTATATTGGTAATAGGGATGGTCTCAGTACAGAATGGAAAGAACGCCACTTGAGGCCTTTATTACCATTTTACCAATGTATTAATAAGTAGGAACATTTTGCTTCATGGAAATATACTGAATGATTTCTTTTTTAATGGTATCTTTGGATAGTGAAATTTATGACCTCAGTGCTTTTCATAAAAATCAAGACTAAGGTTATGATGTGTTATAAAGAGATAATTATTATTTGAAGGAAATATTTATATCAAATTACAGCTTTTTATTATTTTCATTACCCCAATTCTTTTTAGAATAAATATAAGGGGAGTATCAGCTCTAGTCATAGGTACTAAACTCTCTTAATGACAAAGGACATACAGGTGTGCACAAAACTTGTCCCTTCTCATCAGAATAGGGGCTCGTGAACACAAGCAGATGAGAAAAGCTATAAGAAAAAAAAAATTGTGCAGAATATTTGTGTTGTCTAGTGGGGAAAGCAAAGTACAGGATTCAGTGATAGAGAATATTTTCTTAAAAAAAAGATGGTTGGAGGACCAAAAAAAAAAAAAAAGCTAATTCTACAGAAGGCAACTCGAGTACAGTCTGCTATAGAAGCAGTGCTTCTCTGAATACTTTCAAAGGCATTAAAGTGACTCTCAATATTAAATGAAGTAATATCTAATTGTTTTTAAATAGCACCTTTGTGTTCTTCTATATCTGACTGAGCCTTATAGGTCTTCATGTATGACCAAGAGCTGAAGTATTGTAGTGACTTAGGAAACACACAGATACAAAGAAAATGTTATACAGTGAACAATCTGATTCCTCTTTGTTTGTCTTTAAGCTTAGTTTTTGGTTTTGTTTTTTTAACCACATAAACTTGTTGAATTTAAAAGACGGAGGATTAGATTTTTTTTTCCTTCCTAAGAATGAATATAGGAAAATCTAAACATGCAGTCAAATTGGTTGGATTTTATATCTGTTATTTGACAAAATTTATTAAGATGCATATTTATATATTAATGGTATTCAAATATATTAAAACTAATTCTCATTTTATATAAAATAGGTGTGTGGAAGGGAGTTCCCTACTCTTGAAAAGATAAAGAAAGCTTGTCCTTTCCAACAATAATAGATTATAGTTTATTAATTGAGCAGGTTATACTAAATGTTCTCTGGTGAAAATGGTTAGGGTATGCTTTTTGAGAAATATATCATTCAGGAATAAAATCAATTCAAGTATAGGTAATTAAATTGTAATTCAATGAAGGAAGGAAGTGGTAGGAAAGATGAAGCTAACTCTTGCTGTTTTTCTCTTTAAGAATCTACAGTCCATAATGGAGCCACTGTACTGGCTTTTGGAAGGAGGAGATTCTGAAGATAGGGAGGTAATATTATCTCTTTTAAGAGAATACTTTTCTCTGTAATCCTGCGCCTTTATTACATATAAGAACTTTATCTAGGAGGCAGCAATTTCTTTAAATTTGGGGTATGGAAACAATCTGATTTTTCTCTGCTGAGTTTTTGAGCTGCTGTGTTGGGAGGGCTGAGAAATCTCAGCTAGGCCTACTCAACACCCTTAAAATAGCTTCTTTCTGAGAATTAGATCTGTGATGGTGGCCTACCCCATCCCGGTAGGTGTCATTTTAGTGTGTGGTGATGGGCACACATGGAGCAGTTGCTTAGCTGTCCTCATTTACCTCCCTGGCTTTGTTGCCTTCTCTAGGGGAGCACGCTGTCTGCAGGGCAGTTTACTGTCAGCCACCACCCAGCTCAGAGTGGGAGACTCGCTGGTTGACAACTGGTTCCAGAGCTCTGCCAAGGAGCTCTCCAGGCCCAGCCGGGGCTGCTGTAGTGCACGGGAGGCCGGGAGCTGCGCCACTCGGGTTCCTTCCCTAGTTGTCAGCTTTAGGTCCCTTTCCATTTTTTGTGTAATCCTGGGCTGTGGGTAATACTTTCCCTTTCCTCTCACTAGGTTGGCTTGCTGCTCTCTTTGCAGCTGTTGCAGGGATTCACATGGAATGGAGGACTCTGTTTTATTCTGGATGAGATCTTTGAGCATTTCTCCGCATGCATTTTCAGTTTCAAAAACCTAATGTTGGTGTCCAAGAGTGAATATAAGATTCTTGAACAACAAAAATAAAAAACGAGAAAATTTGTATCAAAAAGAAAAGCTTCCATCTTTTCAGGCTATGCTGCTGCCTTGACTATGCAAGTTAAATTAAAAACAGAGTCAAATCCTTTTATAAAATATCAGTTTATCATTCAATCATTCTATTTCGAAGAATGTTTATAAAGGCTTAAATTGTGTTACAGTGTTTATGTAATTTTTTTTTTCTTTTTAAGAAAAATGATATACTTTTCTAGTCATCAAAAATATCTACTCCCCAAACTATAGCTATAGAAGGATGTTAATGGAATAATGGACTTTATGATGTCTAATTATATAATTGGGAAATGGGTAAGCAACAGTAGTAGTAGCTAAAACCAGTTTCTTCTATTAAAGAGCTAGTATAGAGTTAAAAACAAAAAACTTCAAGAAGACTCTGTAATCTTTAAATCAAATGACATTTTTGGTTAATACAATAGGAAGAAGAAGCATACCAATCTCAGATTCTTTTTTTCTGGCCTAGGTAGACGTTGGAAGCAGCTGAAGAGCTGTTAACATGTGGCCTGGAAAAAAATTATCTAAAAGTGGTTACTTGGAAGGCAGTTTACATTTGCAGAACAATTCAATATTATGACCTTGACCAACTTTTACACTTCATATTACTTGGGTTATTACTCCAGCTTTTAAAATATCAATCTATGGTATAGCTTGTATATGGAATACAAGGGTATTTTGAATTGACTAAGTCTTGCTCATCATTCTAAATTGTGCTTCAGTATTACAAAGTTGAAATGTAATATTTATTAATAGAAGGAAAATATAAAATTTAATATCTGGGCAACTGAGACCTTTAAACCTACTTTAAAAGTATAATCTTGACATCTATGACACTATTTTTTTGTCTTTGAGATACAGATAGAATTATGGATTATTCTAAAATCCAGATGTTTTATTTATTAATTCCAAATTTTGTTCTCTACAATGGACTTTCAAAGTAAAAGGAATACATTCTTTAGCCATGGACTAATTTATTAAACATTAGTACACAGAAAATCAGCCTTGATTAATTTAAAACTGTGAAAGGGGGCAGGTAAAACTGTTTTCAGCTGAAATTTCCTAATGCAGCAACCATTTAAATTAAATGTTTGTTAACATAATAGTGATGGCATTTTCTCCTCCTCCTCCTTGTGGTTTTGTCCAACTAGATGTTACAGTGGCAGTTGCGCTGACTGTTAAGTGTTTAAATGATGACACCATTATGTGAAGTGATTTTGAAATGAGAGATTCCAGCCAAGAATTACATCTGCTCCCATCTCCTTCAAATCATACTCTCTGGCAGTACAGATTATGATTGATTTGTTTGTGACAGATTGCAGGAAACAGTCATTGATTTTTCAATATTTTACCTTAAAATTATTTACAGTTGTAACCATGGGGAGGTATTTCCATGGGCTGTCAGCCCCTGAAAGACTAGGATAATATTCCCTGCTCTCTGACAAGACAAATTACCTGTAATGAGTGCAGTAGCTGAAGGGTATACTTTTATTTTAAAATATGTCAATAACCCCAGTGACTAAACGAATATTGATTTAGCATAATGAAGCCTGAGTAATGTGAAAATGAGCTTTTTCAAGGAGCATGGTAAAGACTTTCTTTTTAGCTGGTTGTAAGAAGCTTTTCATTCTTTTCAACTAGCTAGTGGAGATAAGGAGTTTTATATGCAAACCATCAGAATGATAGTGTTATTTGTGATAACCAGGGTCCAAATATTCTGCCCTTGCTTTTATCGATTCTTTTTCAAATCTTATTTGGAGTCTTACTTTTAGTCATAGAATAGATACTGATTTACTTGCTGTTACCTTTAACCAGCTTAATATATTTACCATTTCAGCATCTTTTGCATTAGAACCTGTGGTATTGAATATTAACATATAAGTCTATATCTAGTCATTTGTAGATGACATAATAATTATGTTAAGACATTTCAAATGGGTCTATTGTAGTATTTAATGTGCTGTATTTTATGGTAGAATAATTCCCAGTCCCTGGACATAAGATTGCTTTCACTGGGAATGAAGATTAATTTACTTAAGTCCTGATATTTTAGGCAGCAGTGCATGTTTCCATTTTTGTTAGACTTTCCCCTCCTTTCCAAATGTAATTCTCAACTTTTTAATGGATTAAGACCCTAAAATATAAGGTCCGTCAAACAAGAATGATAGTAAAGTAGTATATAGTTTTGTTTCATAGTTCATCGAGGAGCCTGAAGATCTTATGCCTGAACTGGTATTCCATGGAAACCTAACATATTTTATGATAACTAATAGTAATGAAATTTTATTGAAAGCAATAGGTAAAGTCCCTTTAGAAATTAAAAATGAGTTTTGATTTAAAGAAAATTCAGATGACTCTTTGTGAGTGCTAGTTCATTTGCAGCACTGCTTTGGAAATGTTGCAATAAAATGAAAAATACAAACAGATCTTTTAATGGAAAATAGGATAGACTCTAGAACAAAAGTTATCCTTTTGTTTTTTTTTTTTTCCCCAGGAATTTGCCTGAGGGTGTGAGACAGATGATTTCTGTTACTCATCCTAGTTATGTCCTGCAATAAACTGGATACTTTATAAAATACCGGTCCCTTGGTTTCAAATGCTGTAAGATTTTAGTTCTCCATTATCCTCTCCTCCAAGTTCTTTCCCTTTTTCTATAAAGGACCTTTGAAAATAGAAATATAAAGCCTGCACCATTATCATATGTGAAACTGATAGCCCAAATTTTTCAACCATTAATTTGGTTTATAGTTTTCTAAGTTGATCTCATATCTTAGATCTTAGATATGAGAACTTACCTATGGATAAGGCTTATCTACAGAATATACCCTCCAGAAAAAAATAAATATAGATCTTTCTCCTCAGTAATTAAAAAAAATAAAGCATATTTTCTTGAGACAAATCTGTGTTAAGGAAAACATCTATATTGTTGTTTAGTTTATTTTGGAATAAAATAATAAATGTATATGGTAAGCACCTCCTGACCCCATCATGTAGTTTAAACCTGGCTATTCATTTTATAATACATGTGCAGAACTATTTATGTGAGTAAAATTTAATAAGTACATAGATAAAGCTTTTTCTGGGGAAATTATTCTCTTTTGGATACTCTGCCCTTTTCCGTTTCTTTTCTCCCCTTGAAAAAAAAATACCTGCCCTTGTTCTCCTTTAGGGAAAAACTATTTAGATAAAGTGTTTTTAAATCATGCAAGTCATTGCCTGGGTTTGGTTAAAACATTTATTTTTTTCGAAAAGGAGAAAATACCCCCGTTTGAAAAACCTTTCTTGCATTTGTATCTATTAAGATAAACAGTTTACTTTGATACGGTACATACCAATCTACTTAGTTAATTTTTTTCCAGAATTCATTTTACTCTGTTTGGTCTGACCTTCTATGATAACTTAATATAGAAACAAATTAGCATATAATTCTATTTTCCATGTGACCTCAACCAGTTGCAGAATTGTACCGCCACTTTTCGGTGGGGGGGCAATTTGATATTTTATGTAGACTCTAGCATTAAGCCTTTGCAAATGTTCACTGCATCCTGGCTCATGTGTTATCAAAAATGTTTCAAAGTAAGCAGTTAGAGGAAATCCTCACCCCTATTACTAAGGTATTACAATGCCTCCAAAAGGTAGCATTTTTAATTAGTGTACGTGATTGATTAGTGATTTGTCTTTCTCCCAAGCATAAAGCAGCTGGGCAAAATTAAGTGAGGTTGGTGAAGTATAAGAAGATATTAGGGGCTGGTGGTGACAGTGATCATGACAACTAAATAGATTTTTTTGTTTTTTCTTTTAGATTCAGCAATCAGTCTTTGAAATTTCCTGTGGTCTGTTCAATCTAGATGCAAAGGACATGGAAAAATCAAGTGCTCAAGTGGTTTAAATATGTTTTGGATATTCTTATTTATAGATTACAGGATTTTTCCAATTAAAATCCGCAGTTGTCATGCAGAAGGAGGTTATGCCCTTCTTGATCACCAGTTTATTTGAAATGCTTAGCATTATAGTGTGTTACTGAATGCTGTTTTAATCAAAGTATAGAAAAATAAAAACAATTCTGTATGTTGACTTTTTTTCTAAAATGACTTTGTTGGACTGAATGAATGTTTATACCTGAAAAAGAGGGTTCCTCCCTGAGAAAAAAATCACTTTCTCCATTATAGCAATTCTTCTGGCAATCTGATATCATTAGAATAGGTTTAAAATCACTTTCTAATGTGACCCTATTATATTTATGGAAGAAGAAAGACTTAGAAGTTATCCATATATATAATTTTAATTCTCTATAGTAGTCCCTCTGGAATGGAACATTTTCTTTTTAAAAAATCTATTAGCTCAACTCAGGTATGAGGGAAAAATCATCTCAACTGGCAGAGCATTCGTTACGTCTTTGAGTATTTGGTTTATATAAAGGTTGACATCCAGTCTTCCACAGAGTTCTTACATTTGGGCAGACTGAATAATGAGGGGTTGCCTTGGCATTGGGAAATTCCTTGTTGTGGCCTTTGTGGTGGCTGAAGGGAAACGGAAGGATTCCTCCGTGGCAGGCAGGCGTCTGGCTTCTGTGGTATGAACTCTGTCAAGGGGTATGTGTGACCAGAGGTAGCCCTTAGTGAGGGGACTGGAGAGATGCACAGATGCTGCTGACACCCGAAGAAGTAGTGGCGAGTTACTGTTTTGGGCATGACCCAGTTTGTACTTCATCCACTTCTATAGTTCTCACAAAATGCTATGATAAATTCTTAAGCTCAGATCTCCGTACAGCAAAGTAAAATTTTTAGGCTAGAATATTTTTTATTTTTAATTAAACTTTATATTTTGAGATAATTACAGATTTCATGTGCAGTTTTACTAAATAATGGAGAGGTCCTCTGTACCTTTAGTTAGTAAGTTTCCCCTCAGTAGGGAAAGTATCACAACCTGGACATTGGCCTCATTACAGCCCAGATACAGAACTTCCATCCCCGGAAGGATTCCTCACTCTGTCCTTTTACAGTCGTACATGCTTCTCTCCTGCTCCTCTTCCTGTAGCATCACTAGGCTGTTCTCCTTTCCTGTAATGTTTTTTCTTTTCAAGGATGTTCTATAAATGGAATCATATAGTATATAACCTCTTGGGATTGACTTTTCTCACTCAGCACAATTTTCTGGAGCTTCAACTCACACGTATCAGTATTCTGTTCTTTTTATGGTTGGGTAATATCCCGTGGTGTGGTTGCCCCACAGTTTGTTTAACTGTTGTACCAGTTGAGACTTCAGTGTTGTTTCTGGTTTTTCACTATTATGAATAAAACTGCTGTAAACATGCATGTACAGATTTTTATGTGAACATAAGTTTTCATTTTCCTGGGATAAATGCCCAGGAGTGTGATTGTGGGTCATATGATAATTACATAGAGTCTTTTTAAGACTAGAATTGATTTTGTGTGTATGGAAGGGGAGACAAAGAGAACATCTACATTTTTGTGGTATTTTTGCTTTAACTGGATTTGTCTACGATTTCAAAACATACAGACTATTTTAAATAACTTGTAGCTAGATATAAAAAAAACATTTTTCCACAAACTAGATTTTGTTCTTATTTCTAGAGAAATACTTTTGAGAAAAAACTGACCTTTTTTTGGGGGGGTAAGCAATTTCTGTGTAAAGGAATAAAGGTAGACATACACTATAGAAAGTGCTGCAAAGCTGGCAGGGTACTTGGGGAAAATTTGCAAGTGTTAATAGAGACTTGACATTCAAGGCTATATTGTAATAGTTTTTCAATTTGTAGACTTTAACTTTTGTCACTACCATGTAGCCTGCAGATTTTATTTGTAGAATAAATTCATTATCTTTATCATTTGTGTTCAGCTGTGTTGCATTTCATGTCCATCTAATTCAACTATATGCATGTAGGAAGAAAAAGAAGGAAATGAAAAACAAACAATATCTTTTCTAGTGCAGGCATGCTTAGTTGTGTCCGACTCTTTTGCAACCCCATGGACTATAGCCTGCCAGGCTCCTGGGTCTATGGGATTTTCCAGGCAAGAATACTGGAGTGAGCTGCCATTTCCTTTTCCAGGGGATCTTCCTGACCCAGGAATCAAACCTGTGTCTTCTGAGTCTCCTGCATTGGCAGGTGGATATTTTACCACTAAGCCACCTGGGAAAGCCATCTTTTCTAGTACCTAGCCCCTAAAATGCAGCTACTGTATGCGATGCTTAGTGGAAGAATGGCTTTGTTTCCAACTCCGGTAGAAATTATCCTGGTATACTTACTGAGACATAATAAGGCATATACAAAACCATCTATGCTATATTTTGGGAGAAACCCACTGAAAGAATTTTCAAAGATAATTTTATTTTGATTTTCTACCATATATATTGACTTTATCGCTCTTAATGAAGATGTAGCTCCATTTCTTTTTAGAAAACTTTGGATGCCATTAAGGGGTTACAATAATCCTTCTAACAAAAGTCAATATTATAAATCTTTAATTTTTTCGAGTGAGGCCTTAGGGACTTCACCTTAGGCCAAGTAGACCCCAATCTTGCAGTGCTTCTAAATATAACTTCATCTTTAACCCATTATAGCCATGACCACAGTGATATAAATGACATAAGACAATAAAATAGCCCTTGCCCTTGAAAATGACCTGGAAAAAAGATATTGTGGACACATGGAATCTATAAATACTGGTGGTCACTCATCATGAAGCAGCGAGGGAAGCACCTCTGTCTAGCACTTCTAGGCACTGGGACCCTAATGATAAGGAAGAGCAACACAGACCCTGATCCCTGAGAATGGTTCTCTTGATTCTTAGTTTAGGGGATGGGGACAGGGGAGAAGTAGAAAGAAATTGAGATAGAGACCAGCATGATTATGTGTTACCAGAAATCCAGAACCTTCAGAATTTAGGAGAGAGACTAGGAAAGCTGAAGCTGCTGGAACAGGCCTCACAGAAAATGGTGGGCTTCAACTGGGATGGAGCATATACATGAAATGGAGGAAAAAAGATATTAGGAAGAGAAAGAAATGAGCTGCAGTGCATTTTGTTGAAAGTGGGGTGCAGTCTGGTCTGGCTAGAATTTCCTGCAACATTAAAATGGTTTGTGACTGCCCCAAAGTATACTTAATAGCTTCCTATGTTTTAGTAACTCACCAGAAATGTGGCAGGCCTTCTTTAAGAGTAATATTTGAATTATGTGTATTTGAGAGAAAAAACAAATGGATACTCTTCCTCCTAAAACCAGGGCTTGGAAGTATGTTTTTGTTTTGAAGCTCAGTTTGTGAAAATCAAAATATTATTTTCTTCCCTTTATGTTTGATAAGGGATAAAATATTTTGTACCTTTCTAATGTCTTAAATGCATAACCTATAAGACTGTAATACTTTGAAATGTTTTATTTATTTTAAGCTTAAAATAAAAGAACTTTAAATTCTTTTAGAAGAGCTCCAAAATTAAAACTGTAAGATCACATGTAGATAAAAGTTACATAAAGAACATGTTTGTAAGATGGTACATAGAGCTGATGGCTTTACTAAAAAACTCTTTTGGGCACCCTAAGAAAATACAAGTATTTCTGTGCATTTTTTTCAAGCATTCAAGGTAGGAGGAGAGCTGAGAGTCTTTTCTAAATATACATCCAATTTTAGGAGGCTAAACCAGAACTCTCTAATATGACTGGGCCCTGGAAAAAGGAAGCCACCTAAGGGACTATTAGAGTTCCATAAGTTTATATAAATCATAGATTTGATCAAAGTGATTATAAAAGACATCCAAATTAAGACACTCAGGGCTTTATATGTAATAATATAGATTCCAGTACCCTCAACTATATATCATTTCCAGTGAGGAGACCAAGATGAATTGGGTCTTAGGAAAGTGCTACATGAGGTGGGCGACTTAAAAGTTCTGAATATACGTAATGACCCAGTATTGTGAAATCATCTTGTAATACTGTTTATCTAGCAGTTTAAGAAAAAAAGAGAGAAAAAGAAAACGGTGCTATTTTAGATAGTTTAAAATTTTTTTTACAAATACTGCAAATCATAGGTTGGTTACCACTAGACTTCCTGACTCTGCTGTGATTGCTATATTCTCTGTATATTCTTTTAAAATACCGAGCACTTTATAATTTTGTCTATAATTGTTTATGTATATTTTATCCACAAAGTGTTTCTAGAACAACTTACATTGCTAAATTACCTTAGCCTACCTGCCATCTTTAAGCTTTATGTATAAATATACTGAAGTGTCAATTGCAAGACACATTAGCAGACTATTTAATTTTTTTTCCAGAAGACTTTTTATTCAAAACACCTTTCAAACTCAATGCATAAAAATAGCAGGCAGCTCCCACTTGCAGGCTTTTGAAGCTAGAGAAGACGTGTTTTTCACATGAAGAAGCTGAGTCCTGGGAAGATGAAATGCCTCAGTGGTAATAAGGATCTTTTGACTCCAAAGCAGATGCTGCCAACTTGAAGATGCTTGTCCCCAATTCTGGAAATTCAGTCTTCAGATGCTTGTATCACAACCCTAGTCTTCATAATATTTTGTTTTACAGACGTCAGAAATAAATGTCTAACTCATCATCTGTACGTGCCATCCAAACGTTTTGGCACGCAGTATGGGTACAAGGAACAAGGTAGAGCATGTTAATCTCAGAACTGGGTTTTAACCAAAAGAATGCTCCATGTATTCATTACTGTTTATGCATACCTGCTGGGTTTTAACATTGTGATAAATTCAGGGGATCAAATCTGAATGCATGTTCCCTGAATTCAACAAAGTGGGCATTGGACTCAGGCCTGGAGTTGAAACGGTGAACGGCATGCGGTGTTTGTCTTTGTGGAGCTGGGAGCTTAGCATCTGCCGTGGCTACAGAGGCATAAACAGACCATTTCAGCTCAGCATGGTGAGAGGGAAAGGCCAGGTGCCGTGGGACCACAGGGGCACAGTCCCCAGGCAAGCCTGACGGAGGGAGGGTAAAGTCAAGGAAGGCTTCCTGTAGGAAGGGGGCACTGAGGTTGAGTCCTGAAGGAAGGGAAAGCCTCGCGCCTTTGGGAGTCAGTGAGGAGCTCGAAGGAAGCAGAAGATATGTGTGCAGAGATGGGGAAGAAATGAGAGTAAGCAGGGGCCAGGCTGGAAGGGCAGTTTTTATGCCAGACAGAGCAGCTTGGACTTCATCTTCCTTTCACCAGATCAGCTCTGCATTGTGGAGGTAAAACTTTCAGTAGTGACGCAAGGGTCTTTGGATGGTAAGAGACTCTTTCAGTGGTTTTGCAAGTAGTTGTCCAGGGATGAGATCAGTTGCAGGAGCTGAGAAAATGGCCAGGGGAAGGAGGGATGTCGGTGGATTGATGTGAGATGTTAAGATGCTAGAAATAAAAGGACATGCGACTGAAGGGTTACAAAGGCAGGCAAAGGAAAAGCATGTCAGCGAGGATGTCCTGAAGGTTGCAGCAGTTAGGTCGTGGTGGTGGTGTTTCGAGACAGGGAACCTAGGAGAAGAAGGTCTAATGGAGAAAAGACAGTGTGGGCAGATCAGTTGGTTTTGAGGTACTAGTAGAATATCCAGAGGGGTTGGAACTCACAATCTTGAAGCAGCCAGAGAACACAATCTACTCTTTCATATCAGTCTATTTTCTTTTCTCTGAAAATCAGATTTTCTGATTTCTGAAAGGCAGATTTCTTTAAAAAAAAATAAAGTGTTCTCTTTCATTATTAAATGTTTTTTCCTCGTGTGATACAGCTGTAATGATCCTATGGAAAGCAAGTCTGAGATGAACTGTTCAATATTACTGGGCAACATTTGTTTAAAAAAAAAAAGATGTGGTTTGGAAGGATATAAAGGAAGGAAAGGGAAAGACTGTTCCTGGCGATAGCTGTCCCCTAAACAGCTCAATGGATTCAGTTCAGTTCAGTTCAGTTCAGTCGCTCAGTAGTGTCCGACTCTTTGCGACCGCATGAATTGCAGCAAGCCAGGCCTCCCTGTCCATCACCAACTCCTGGAGTTCACTCAAACTCACATCCATCGAGTCAGTGATGCCATCTAGCCATCTCATCCTCTGTCGCTCCCTTCTCCTCCTGCCCCCAATCCCTCCCAGCATCAGAGTCTTTTCCAATGAGTCAACTGTTTGCATGAGGTGGCCAAAGTACTGGAGGTTCAGCTTTAGCATCATTCCCTCCAAAGAAAGCTCTGGGCTGATCTCCTTCAGAATGGACTGGTTGGATCTCCTTGCAGTCCAAGGGAGTCTCAAGAGTCTTCTCCAACACCAGTTCAAAAGCATCAATTCTTCAGCGCTCAGCTTTCTTCACAGTCCAACTCTCACATCCATACGTGACCACTGGAAAAACCATAGCCTTGACTAGACGGACCTTTGTTGGCAAAGTAATGTCTCTGCTTTTGAATACGCTATCTAGGTTGGTCATAACTTTCCTTCCAAGGAGTAAGCGTCTTTTAATTTTATGGCTGCAATCACCTCTGCAGTGAACACTAAATTTCAATTGTGCAGAGGGATTTAAAGATAGGGAGGGAGGGACAAAACACTTCCAGGAAAAAAAGACTGGAGAATAGTTTTGTTTTTAGAAGCTTGGTGAGTTTGGATTGCAATATATGCTTAAGTGATTAGTAAGTAACATTATCTGGATCATATTACTTTCAACATTCACCCACAAGTCCTCACTGAGCATGTACTGGGTATTGGGTACAGGGTACTGGACAGTGCTGGCAATTGAGTAGGGACCTCACTGGACATGGTCTTTCCCTCACAGAGTTTATAGTCTAGCTGGAGGGCTATAAATTCTGAAAGTAGCTCTCTATGATATTTCTGTCTGTATCTGTTTACTATAATTGACATAGATTGGGAGGACAACTTATGACTCTTGGATCCCATAGAAATGAACATGTATACCTCCAGAGGGCACTGCTATGTTCACAGCAGAAAGAAAAAGAAAGGATTCAGGCTGCCTTGACTTCCTTCTATCTGTTGAGCTGGGGCTGGTGGGATTGTTATTCGAAGCAGGGGACTGGAACATAGGTGGAGAGTAGCTCCTAGATATTCCTGAGTGGCTGAGAAAGAGTTGTGACTTGTTTGCTCGCAAGGGTCAACCTCCCCTCCAGAGTAGTGCACTTGTTACAGTTGATGAACCTGTACTGACACCATCACCCATTGTCCACAGTTTACCTTAAGGTTCCCTGTTGGTGTTCTACATTCTGTGGATCTGGACAAATGTGTAGCGATGTGGATCCACCACTAAAGTATCACACGGAATAGTTTCACTGCCCTGAGAATCCTCTGTGCTTTGTTCATCATTTCCTCTCCACCAACCCCTGACAGCGACTGATCTTTTTACTGTCTCCATAGCTGTGCCTTTTCCATAATGTCATACTGTTAGAATCATCAAGTATTTAGACTTTTCAGATTGGCTTTTCAGTTAATAATATGCACTTAAGGTTTCTCTTTGTCTTATCATGGCTTTGCAACTTATTTCTATTTAGTGCTGAATAATATTTCATTTTCTGTATGTACCAGAGTTTATCCATTTATCTGATGAAGCACATCTTGGTTGCTTCCAAGTTTTGGCAATTATGAATAAAGGAGCTGTAAACATCTGTGTGTAGGTTTTTATATGGATACAAATGTTTAACTCCTTTGGGTAAATGCCATGGAATGCTCTTGTTGGACCATATGTAAGAGTATTTAGGTGTATCAGAAGCTGCCAAACTGTCTTATAAAAGTGGCTGCGTTGTTTTGCATTCCCACCAGCAGTGAATGAGATTAGGTCTCTGACTTAATGAGCCTGCGCCTCTTGCCTGAACTTGACAATCCTTCTTAGTCTTCCTCTTCTTTAGCTAGGACAGGGTGGCTGGAGTGGGCTGGAGTTACATATTTCCCTTCTTCCCTGTGGAAGGCTCGAGCCTGCTGGAAATGGGTATTTCTTTTCCCTCAGGTCAGGTCAAGTCAGGTCAGTTCAGTTCAGTCGCTCAGTCGTGTCCAACTCTTCGCAACCCCATGAATCGCAGCACGCCAGGCCTCCCTGTCCATTACCAACTCCTGGAGTTCACTCAGACTCACGTCCATTGAGTCAGTGATGCCATCCAGCCATCTCATCCTCTGTCATCCCCTTCTCCTCCTGCCCCCAGTCCCTCCCAGCATCAGAGTCTTTTCTAATGAGTCAGCTCTTCACACGAGGTGCCCAAAGTACTGGAGTTTCAGCCTTAGCATCATTCCTTCCAAAGAAATCCCAGGACTGATCTCCTTTAGAATGGACTGGTTGGATCTCCTTGCGGTCAGTTAGGCTCTGGTAAAACCCTAGCAGGTTAGGCTCTATTAAAATAGTTTTCCCTGAGGACAGATCTTGTTAAGATGAAAGTTCTGGAACATTTTAAAATAATTCCTTTTCCCCTCCCCCTTATAGAAACTCAACTTTTTTTTTTTTTTTTCTTTCTGGATATTCACTGTGAGAATCTGGTTGAGCTCCTAGAGATAAAACTCATAAAAGTGTGGGGGAACTCCCTTTGACTGGGTCCCCCTGGGTCTCCCCATTGCTTCTCAGCGTTGTCTACACTGAGCTTCTGGCATCTGGTCAATTACAGTTCAGGTTCTCCTACCCCACTATTGCTCTCATGGAGGTTTCTGCTTGTGGGTTTCTGCTTTATTATGGTTTTCTGTGTTCACCTGTCTCTCTCTCCAATTTTGGGGGCAAACGTTTGCCCTGTAACCTCACTTCTCCTATGGCTCTTGCAGGGTTGTTGATTTTTCACTTTTCAGTTTGTTCAGTATTTTACTTGTTTTATATTGGAGTTGTTGACGTCTAAGCTCTTTACGTGTCGGACCAGAAACCGGAAGTCCACAAATACTTACCAGCCTGTGACGAGATAAATACCAAAAAGAAAAGAAAGCATTTAGAAACCTGAATAGTTATTTGAAATTGCTGTGATATCCAAGTACACAATTTTATATTTTACAAAAATATTGGTCTGCAGAAGATTAGAAAATAGGAACGAAACAAAACGACAATAAGCAATTCGCTCTTTACGCCAGATAAGTGGAGAAGCATGGGAGTAGGAGGCAGTCAAAAAAATAGTGATTGGGATGGGAATTATACCACTTTTGTGGTTGTCTAGAAGGTGCTCTGAGATCCCTGGGGAAGAAGATCAAACTGATTGGAGTACAAAGAAAAGGGTGATTAGGGCTTTTCAGAGTGGACGTGATGGGGAGGAAACAGCAGCCTATGGGAGGGCAAAGATAGCTTCCACCCCCCACCTACCTTACCCGAGCTGTCGGAGTGATCTTCCTAACATAGAGATCGGACCATGTCACTCCCTTGCTTAAATCCTTTAGAGACACCCTCTGCCTAATGCTCCTCAACTTCTCAGCCCCATTCACAAGGCTGCTCACCACCTGACCAGAGGACCCGTCTGGCATCATTTCTACCACTCCAGCCTATGCACCCTTCTCTCCAGAAACTGGTTTTCCTAGAGTAGATCACAGCGTGCACTACCGTTTCCATCATACACCTCCATCATTGCAGGCAACTGTGCATCTGTGGCCTCTCCTGCTTGGAAGGCCTTCCTTCCACTCACTCTTTTCTGTTGAAATCCCGTATATCCTTTAACATCATCCTCTGGGGGATTTTCCTGCATTTGATGTCAAATGCACAGATGAAGGAGACCCAGGAGCTCAGTCAATTTTAAGTGTGGAGCTGGAAGGGAAACTTACAGATTCAGCCACACTTCTGACCTCACGTCCTTGTGTCTTCGTTGGGTATCTCACAACTGGAAAGGGGTGTGTTTCAGGCCACTAGGTAGGAGCAATTACTACATGACCCTGAAACCAGCATCTGGATGCCTCAGGGCTGGGGGAGACCAGAGAAGAGGCACTCAAGGTCAGGGGTGGGGAACTAACTTTCCAGGATGGAGGCAGCTCCCCTGGGGTTCCCATCCTCCTCACAGAGAGAGCCTCTAAAGCAGGACTTGGCAAACTTTTTCTCGAAGGAGCCAGATAATGGATATTTTTGGCTTTGTGGGCTAGACAATGTCTGTTGCAACTATTTTGTCATTGCAACGCAAAAGCAGCCATAGACAAGTGGGTGTGGCTGAGTTCCAATGACACTTTTACAAAAGTGTTCCAATAACATTTATGAAAACAGGCTGCAGGCTGGATTTAGCCCATGGGCTACAGTTTGCCAAACCCTGCTCAAAGGAAGGAAAATGTCCCCTTTCTTCTGCCCTGTCTCTAAATAGCCTTTCGAGGCCTCACTAAGTTTACCTTTATAGTTTCTAAATTCCTGAATTTTTTCCCTTCAGAATAGCATAAACAATGAGTAATCTGCCCCTACTTGCCAATCAACTGCAGCGGCCTGAAATGTCCTTTATTGGTGGAGTGAAAGATGCAATGGCATACACTGAACATGTGTAATAGTTTGTAAAATTAATCCTTAACCCAGGTGTCTTAATGAGATAGACACATGAGATGCTTCATGTGAATAATATGAAAGCTAAAACCTTACCATAAAGTGACTTGGTAATATCTTTGGTGCTCTGCCTGTGTTTTGCTGGGCTATGTGGAATTTGGACCTGGAAAGTAGGGTTGAGCTTTTCATAGACTGGGTAAGGCTAGAGGGGGGATACCCATGTCCATGACCTAGTATACTGTCTAGAATTCTCAGTCTATGGGAAAAATCGCACAGCTTACTGATATCCTGTCTTTGAAATAATAAAGTGGACAGTATAGCAATGCATCAGTTAAGCCAGTAGACATTAAAGGCAAGTACACCTGCCTCAAATGGCTCAAATGGTCATAAACTCTATCAAACACTCAAACCAAGTAGCCATGTAAATTAAAACCTAAAACAGTGGGGCTATTAAAACCCTGACATCATTAGCCTCAGGGAGGCGAGTAGAGGAGGCTTGCTAACGCTATGATGGTCTTTGTCGCCACACTCTGTTCTCAAGAGGCTCCATAGAGTTCACCCTGCTACCCTATTTCCCCAAAGCCACAAATCAGGGCATCTTTTGTCTCCTGACTGAACAGATGACCTAGTAGCAAGGCTTGTGCCAGGGAAGCCATGAAGGGGAACTCTGGCCTTGTCTTCATCATCTCCTGGTCCTATTTGGAGGAGGGCATGCTGCAGTCCATGGGGTTGCAAAGAGTCAGACACAACTTAGCCAATGAACAACAATAGATTAGCCACAGTCTCCTACTCTGAAAAATAACCAGAATGGGACATTCTTCCCCCAGTAGGTTTTGCCTCCAGATGCAGTCAGAATCAATGTGTGCTTTATAGCTGGCAGTACAGTGGTTTCCTTTACAATCTCAAACTCTTTCCCTTTGCATATGTCTTAGAGGTCTAAACACCTCCAAGAAAAGTTGATGATACTCCCGATATCTCGCTTCTTTTATTTATGTGACAGCCAGACCACTTGTAAATTATATTTCAGATAGACAACGATCTGTTGAGCACCTAATAGGTCATTATGATGTGAAATAAATGAGCGGTGTAGAATATTACTAGACCGTTACCCAGATGCATAGCTTGGATTCATTCGCCTACAGCCTCTTCTCATGAACACAATGTCTGATTATTTAGATTTTATCAAAAGGGTACAAATGAGCAATTTCTTCTCTCTTTTCTCCCCATTTATCTTAGGACATTTTTGTTTTTCATTTTGAAAAGCCATGGTGAATATATTTATGGTCAGTGTTGAAGAAGGCTCGTTTTAGTTTATTCTAATGTTATGTACTTCAGTGCTTGAATTATTTACTGTGGGTTTGGTTATTGACCTATTTTATTTGTCATTTTATGACATACATATTTTCAGTGGAGACACTTAGGCTAAGCTATATTTATTTATACCGCAGTACATTAACCATAAAACTATCTAACTACAGTAAAAACCACGATAATCTGGAACCCTCGGGGAGTGGGTTATTCAAGATAGCCAAGTTTGAAGAATGAACATTAACTATTTGTGATGGAAACCTTTTAAAAATGGATCATACCTTTCCCTCTTATCTTGAAAATGCGATATCAAGTCAGTGAACTTGGATAATTACTCATGGTTTTCAGTTAGAATTGCACGGCATCACCCAGCTTTCATTAAAGGACTTGGTTGTTCTGTATTGGTTTTTGTTGCTGTTTGTTTTTAATGCTCACGGGCATTTCTTAAACCAGTCTTCTTTCTTCAATGGCTGTCAGCTGTGTTTCTCACTGCCGCCACCCCCCACACCCACACCCACCGCTAGCGTTCCCTCTGCCTTTCAATTTACTGCTTTTATACTTCTGTGGACTTGAAAACTAGGTGATGAAACTCATGAGAATATGGGGGGGTTGCCTGAGAAAGGGCTTCCTGGAACCCATTAACAGGTCAGATACTGCAGTTGTGTACTGACTTGCCACCAACCCTTATCTCCCTGAAAACTCTTATTTATTAATGTGTTGGTTGTCTTTGTTCTAGTCAGTGGGGCAGAACTGCTGTAATTCCTCCCCTCAACACGCTTCTCTACTTAGCAAAGCTCTGCAACCAGAAGCTGATTCCAGCCAGGCTAAGGGAGCTCTGGGCCTTGTGTCTGGGAACTAAAGCAGCTAGTTGAATATTCCTTAGAAAAGCAAATCAGATTTAAAACAGGCCTCATCTTATATTCATAGTTTATTCAGTGATGCCTACATCATGATACTACCCTGCAAATTCTCCTTCTCTTCTTTATCCTATTGCTTCTTTTTCCTTTTTTAAAAAAAAATAAAATGCTGAACATATGCTCTTTTAGCTTGTAACTTATTGGGACTAAAGCTAACACATCCAAAAAATGCTTTTCTAAAAAAACATATTGTCAGAACTGCAGAGCTGGGGCTTCCCTGGTGGTCGGTCCAGTGGTTAAGAATCTGCCTTGCAATGCAAGGGACACCGGTTGGGTCCCTGGTCTGGGAAGATCCCACCTGCCATGGAGCAACTAAGCCTGTGCACCACAACTACTGAGCCCACGTGCTGCAACCACTGAAGGCCGCACGGCTCGAGTCTGTGCTCCCCAACGAGAGAAGCAATCACAACGAGAAGCCCACACAATCGCAATGAAGAGTAGCACTCACTCTCTGCAACTAGAGAAATCCCACGTGCAGCAACGAAGACCCACCACAGCCCAAAGAAATAAATACATCTTAAAAAAACTGCATAGCCCTTAATGATTCTAGTTTTTAATGCACATTATTATGGAGCTACTACATATATTTTTACATTAGTTTCTTTGCACAGAAACAAATGAAAATTGCTTTATTAACGATGTTGACAGGTGAATATTAGACAAGAAAGTTGGTTGTCTGGCATTTCCATGGTGCTTAGCAGCATCTCCAAGGTTTCACTGTGCTTCCTCATTGGACCCTGAGAACAGCCCAGGGGTTACACTGTCCCCCATGTCAGAGCCAGTAGACCAGAGGTGCAGAGGCGTCCAGCGACGTGTCCAAGGTCTGTTAGCGTTCTTGAGACTGAGCCCGGGAGCTCTGCTTCCCAGACCGGTGGGTTTGCCCCGTGAGACCCTAAGTTATCGCACTGATGAGTAAGAGCTGAAACCTCTGAGTTTACAGCGTGCAGACACGTTAATTCTCACCGTGCAGCGGGGGCTGCCCACCGCTCCGAGAATGTGAAATGTCAGAGCTGCCAGCATGAGAGGAGGAGAACCTGAGTGGCGTGTGATCCTGAGGGAGAAGTCTGTCTTCTTCAACTAGTTGTCCCCCTGGTGCTGCTGGAGCAGTGGGGACTGCCCCTTTGGGATCCAAGGATTGACTGGTCAGTCATGTACAGTAATCTGGGGACCCCAGAACTAAATAGAGTGCCCTTAGTTATTAGCCCACTTAGGCTTCAAGGAGTGACTGGTTAGTTGCATACAGGAATTTGGGGACCCTACAACTAAATATAGTGGCATTCGTTGTTACTGAAGATAACTGTCCAGTGTTTTTAAAGAACAAAATACTGTTGTTCAGTGGTGTTTTGGCCTCAAAACACCACTAAAGTAGTGGTCAGTTAATGAAATTATTATCTTTCAATACTAGGTGCCTAAGGTGTTTTGGAATATATTCTGATCCATTTCTTAATACAAACAATCATATCTGTGCCACTTGTATCCAAATCAAAAGTTTCCCTTATTTTTTACTTTCAAATTTCAAAATATAACTGTTTCAGAGCTGGAAAAAAATGAGTCTTTGACAAGAATAATTTGCATTTTATTTGTCATTTGCAAACTCTATTTTTTTGTTTTAAGAATTGTTAATGATAGGTTACGTTAAACCAATGTTTTTGAAGGTCTATTAAGATGTTACATTCCAAATAGAACAATATTTAAATAAACCTTTCACAAATTTGTATTTTTCTTTTCATTTGTGTGTGTGTGTATGTGTGTGTGTATTTGCTGATGGAGTATAGAATGCTTCCTGATAAGTCAACCCAACCCCCAAATTCTAAAATGTTCTCATTATCCAGCTTAGTTTTTTAAAAATCAGAAATTTAGGCTGATCTATTTATATTCACAGACTGGTGCTATCAAGTTAATCCTATAATTAAAATTCATTTCCCAAAGATGTTACTAACATCCTAGAAATATTAAAGATTTAAATCCTAAAAATTGGTATGGAAATGATTCAATTTTCTCTAATTTTTTCCCTCCTCTCCCAGAGTGATTCATTTCACTTTCTGTGTCTTCCTCCATGAACCACAATGCTTTTGCGGAGATCCCTAATTCAGTGAAACCTGTTTAGGGGATCATCTCTGTTAGAAAGACAGCTGCCGAAAAGGCATTCACTTTCCTAGCATGGATTTTAGATTACGGCCAATCAAGACTCAGAGCTGGAGGAACACCTGTCAGAGACGTTTTTCTACAAGAAGATGGTCTCTTTAATCAGGTTTCATTGCACTTCAGAAAAAGATTCATTTTAAAATGTGGGTAAAACGGCATCTGCTTTTATGATTCATCCTCACCACCCTTTTAAAGCTGAAAAACCAATTTAGAGTTTATTTACGACACCCTTCTATGGCAGAAGGAGAAACTTCAACAAAGTGTTTAACGAGGAAGGACTTTCCCAGATGTTAGACTTGTAACTCTTGTGAAGAAATCTAAAAATCTAGTTTTGAACTTTTCTCCTGTGAGTGTAATTAATGATAGGAATTCTTCAGGGCCAACTCTTATAAATGTTTAAGGTGAATTGGGAAAATATCCTTCCTGAAAGCTGGGAAACTGTCCTGTGTTGAAATTTGTTGCATTTATCTGCGAACAATGCAAAATATTATTGATACTGACTGGTGTTTAGAGGACTGACACCCAGCTTTCAACTCTGCTCTAATTAGAGGCACAGTTAAGTATATAAAACACAGGTACCTTCTAACATCTGCAGAACTATATTGAGCGTAACTATTAAAAGACAAACTTCATTTCGTGAACTGTAATTTAGTGGTATAACTGTGCAGACCGGAATATCGGTTGATTTTCAAAACATTTTATTCTACACCAATTAACTTGGGTCCTAGAGGGCACAATGACAAGAGGTTACTCGTTCAGTATGTATTTAATTAATTGAAAAATGCTCAAATTGCTTTTACAGTTGTTATTAAAAAGTAGAATCAGTGTTGCCAGTGCTCAACCATAATTGGAACCCCAGGGAATTAAATATTTAGCATTAGTAATGTAACAGCACTTAGGACACAAATTTCTATTTTCGTAATGAAAGCTATACACTGTGAGTGCAAGCGGCTGAAACGACAGCTGTGACAAGTGAAACGGCCTGGGATATTTCAATAAGACACCTCATTGGACAGCAAGTCTTACCACATTACTCGTTTGTAAGAGATCTGCAAGTTTAATTCCCAATAGAAACCCGTTACCCAACTATTTAGATTTCTAATTGCATGCAGGATGAACAGTTGGGCAAATGTCTTGGCTGTAAGTGGCTGAAATGTATAGTGCTTTCTAAATAATCCTATATAAGTTCATGCTTTTGTCAGTTTAAAAATAGCAGGACTGTCAGGGAATAAAGATCTTGTTTGTTTTAAGTTTAATTACATTTTAAGCATAAATGCTTTCAGTGTTACAATGAGAAAAGTTGGATATTAGACTCTAATGAGCTACAGTGGTAGACGGCTAGAGACCCTAAGGGATTCCCTCCGTAAATTAACTGGATAAAAGTACTTGGTTAGGATATAGTTGATGGCTGAGCTGTTCTTGAAACCCAGTTATAGAGCTGTCTCTCACTCCTGTTTTCATTCTAAACAGGCCCTGTAGAGACTTCAACGGCCGCCTGTTACAACCGTTCAACTTGTCAAAATGTATTATATTACTCCACTAATAAATAGTATTAAAGGGTATTTGACTTCATTTCTCCTTTTCAGAGGGGATCAGGTTGATAAACACAACTGGCTTAGGTCGGTCTCATTTTAATTTGTTTATGTCATCTAAGGAATATTGAAGGTCCCTGGTTTGAATTTGGCAAACATTATTTTCCTGGGGATGTAAAACTTACAAAATATTATGGACAATGGAAACAATTAATGGAGACTATTTATTATAGAATCCCTGTCCGTGAAAGATGTATGACTTTGACATGTTTAGCCCATGTTCAAAGTA
The DNA here is from genome assembly GCF_003369695.1 of Bos indicus x Bos taurus. Classification (NCBI taxonomy): domain Eukaryota; kingdom Metazoa; phylum Chordata; class Mammalia; order Artiodactyla; family Bovidae; genus Bos; species Bos indicus x Bos taurus. The sequence goes on from NC_040093.1 coordinate 42,627,221, forward strand.
TTTGAAAAACCGTAGCTAAACTGACATTCTTTGAAGCATAACTCGCCTAATTCCTTTGCCAATCACATTCTGTCTTTTCTTGAAAAAAACAAAAAGTTGCAAGACACTTTGGTTTCACCATCTTCTTTTGCTTACCATTGTCTGAGACAGTTGTTTTCAAGAATTTATTCTAACTGATCATGATTTCTATTTTATTTTTTGTAATGTTTAGATGTAAAGGTTATTTTTTTTAAGAGAGAGAAAAGAAAAATGTAGAAATGTATTTGATAAACTCTCCTTTGCACCCTCTTCCCTAGTCTTCCCTCTCTCACTGGTGATCACCTTTGCTAACAGTTTGATAATATATCAAGCATCCATAATATTTTTCATGTATATTATACATGTGCACAAAGAGATGTTATTTATACATTATACATGGTGTATTTAAAGAACATACTTTTCTTCCCCACTTAATCATCACGGATACTTTCCCATAATGGTGCCCAAATCTTCCTTATTCTTTTTCATAGCTAATTGTCATTCCATATTTTAGAGGCATAAGATTCGTTTAGCTATTGCCTGTTGATGTCATTTGAAGTTACCTCTAGTTTTTCACTATGGCAGATAGCGTTGCAGTGAACTTCCGAGTGTGCCTGAGTGTATGTGTGTATATGTGTGTTTGCAGCAGATGTGTGTGCATCTTTGAGCACATGTCATAAAAAGATATTGAACTAGCATTTATTGCATGATTACTCTGTGCCAGGCACTATTCAAAGCTGCTGCTGCTAAGTCGCTTCAGTCATGTCCGACTCTGTGTGACCTCAGAGACGGCAACCCACCAGGCTCCCCCGTCCCTGGGATTCTCCAGGCAAGAACACTGGAGTGGGTTGCCATTTCCTCACTTTACATATATTATGCCGTTGCATCATTACAATAAAGAGCTAAGATGTATTGTAATCTCCATCTTACATATAGGAAAGCTGAGGCACAAGAGAGGTTGAGGTGCTTGCCAAAGGCCCCAGGCAAGTAATAGCAGAGCCTGGGTCAAACCCAGGAGGTCTGGCACACCAGTCTGAGTTCTTAACCAAACCAGTGTGCCTGCAGAAATGCATTGTTTTTCCTTCTAATTTACCTCTGCTTAGTCGTGAGTTTGAATGTGGTTTCATATGTTTATTGCCATTACATTTCTTCTTCTGAGAATTGGGCTGTTTCTGTCTTTGCTCATTTTTATGTAGTGGTGTCTTCTTAGCAAATGACAACAGATCTTAATTGTTAATGGCTGTTGGGTCTTAGTTATACTTCGTCAAATATTTTTTCTAAGCCCATTGCTTATATTTTTACCTTGGTTTATTTTAATACTACAAGTTTTGCTTTATGGATTGAGGTATAAGGAAGTTTTTCACCACCTACAAGATTACAAGTATGTTTTCCTACGTTTTCTTCTACTACTTTTAATTTTTTAACAGTTTTGATCTTCCACTCAAGTGGGATTTATTTGGGTGTGCAGTGTGGGATAAAGATCAAACCTTTTACTTCTAGTAACGCCCACAGGTTCCTTTTGTAAGCTGTCCATTTTTTTTCTCTATGGTTTGAAAGATAACCTCTGTTTAATATATTCTGCCTATATATATCTCTGGATTGCCAATTCTCTGGAATATTTCACTTGTCCAGTCCTACAGCATCACACTTTTTACCATTATAACACAAAAGTGAGTTTAAAATCTTATAATTAAAGAATAATCTCTATCAAACACTCTCATATTATAAAAATAATATATATTATAAATATCTATATATAATACAAAATTATATATACATAAACATTTTTAAGATATTTTAATGACATACATTTGCTTTTTCAGATAAACATTTGTGTCAGTGTAAAAATTTCATTTAGAAATTCCTTTGGGATTTCAGTTGGGAATAGATTGAATTTATAGCACAATTTAGGGGAAGGGATGAACTTTCTAATCCTCACTCCTTATGATATCTCAGAATAACACCTCATAAATATCTGCTGAATGAATGAATATGTGCTTTGTTTTGGTTTTAGAGACAAGGAGAGGGGGTAAATACTTGTTTTTTTTCTAGATAGTTTAAAAATTCTTAAAATGATCTATTTCATTAGATTTTAAACTAATCATTGTGAAGTTCTATTATACATAGTATTTTCACCTAAAACATCTTCCCTATATTTCTAACTATGTACAGTTTCTTAATCCAAATGTAGCTTACTTTGCTTTCTCCACTTTTTATCTTTGTCAGACAACAGTTTTGCTTTATTGGTCTATGTATATAAAAAATTTGATTTTATTGATATGTTCTTTTTCACTTGTTTTTCTTTCATCTTAATTCTTCCTTTTACTTGTTTTAGTTTATATGATTGACTTTTTCCTGGGTCTTTTGGCTGAATGTATAGTGTGTTTATTTTTCCCTCTCTTTTTGTTTTTAATACCTACCTTTAGGCTATAAATTTTCCTTTGGTTTTGCTTTGACTGTGTCCAGTAGTTTATATATGTATTGCTTTCATTGTCTTTCTTAACTGAATAGCCTATAGTTTTACACTTTTATTATTTTTTAACCAAAGATTTGTTTTGAAAATAGCATTAAAAAATAAGTGGTTACAGCAGTATTTTGTGGGGGGGCATAGATCAAGAGGAGAGAGCTATCCATATATTGTTTATTTTAGGTTTCTTTTTTTTCATAATAGGTTGAGAATAAAGCCTGTATCATTTGCCCTTTGGGTCGTATGTTGAGATTTCCTTTGTAGTCAAACAGTTAACGTCTGTAAACATTCTGCATATTTAAAGAAATATGCCTTCTCTCTTTAGGAAAAGTATCTTTAAGTTTACTTATTAAATCAACTTTGTTAATTATGTTTTTCAAATACTCTACATTCTTATTTTCCACATGTCTTAACCTGTCAGTGGCCTGGAGCTTGTAGTTTGAAAACTTCTCCTGTATCTCCAATAATGTGTTTATATATTTTGAGGCTGTGTTGTTTCATAGAGTAAAGATTTGTTTCTGCCGTATCTTCATGGTGGATTGTGCATTTAATTGATATAAACTTTCTGTCTTTGTTCCCTTAGATTACTAAAGGCAACCTTTTCCCCAGTGTGGTACTCCTTGTGATTTTTTTTTTTTTTTGAGAGTCTGGAGTTATTTCACATTTTTCTTGCTTCTCCTGCTGCTCCAGACCTCAACAGTGAGCCTTCCCCAGGCACACATCTCCTTCCATTTGGTGAGCAATTCTCAGTAGCACACACTGCTGCTACAACCCACTGTACCTGTGAGTGAGGGTGAGTGAGTGTGGGGAAGGGCTGGCACTAGAGTAGGCCAAGGGAGGCCCAGGGGGTGCAAAATTGAGGTGATCACTGTCAGTGACTTCAAAGTCAGACAGACCTCGCATGATGCTGAGAGTGTGTGCTTCCCTGAATTTTGCACTCTGGGGGCCTCACCTGCCTCCCCAGAGTCCTTGTCCTGCTAACAGAATCTATTGTTCTCCAGGTGGGCCTTTCAGTGATATTGAGAGACTGCCCATCACTCACTCTGGGTCTTTCAAATCTGTCATCTCTGAGTTTGCTCCATTGAGAGGGATGACTTCATTTCCATAGTAGTTATTCCTATACCTGTTTACAGTGTGATTTGCTCTGGAATTTCTATTAATCTATTTCTGTCATTTTAATTTTTATTTTTGTCAGGGTAACAATGATGAATTAGTTAACAGTGAGCTAGCACTAAAAGAAAAATAGGAGGTCTTCACCTTGCCCTTCTTCACTCCATTCTAATCCTCAGAGATAACCCTTGAAAAAGTTCTAGCTGTTTCTTCTATTATTTGCCTTCACATTTCTAAATCATATGATTTCTGCTTTGCTTATCAGTTAAAGGAGTGCTTTATTGACTTCCACTCATGATGCATGAATATATGGTTTTGTTAGTTTACCATTTCTATTGTTCTAAAACTTTATTCTCACAATATAATTTTTGGTTAAATTTGCTTTTTACTGCTGGCAAAATAGTGTAACTAAACTTCCCTAATCATTTACACTTTTTTCCCTTGATGCTAATGATGGACTTGTTTCCATATTTGATTAATTTCCATTTGCTCCATCCATTATTCACTATCAAGAGTTTCTAAACTGTTAGACCTACCAGATAATAATTTATCAATTCTCTTTTGTTTATTTGGTTTTTCTTTTCTAGGGAACTCTCTCTGGAAACTTTCTTTCCCTCCTTCTCCAGTTTGCATTGATTGCTTTCTTGCTTTGCCACCTGGTTGTCATCCTGAAACTTATATTTCTGCTGTCCTGTGTTAGAGTCTGTGTTTTCTTGCTTTATGTCTTCTTCTTTCTTGCTTCTCATTTTCATGGAGCATGTCCTTTCACAGCTTTCTACAGAAGTATGGAAAGAAGTAAAATATTTTCATGTGAGAATGTCTCTACTGGAGGTGTGACACTTTTCTAAGAGCTCTATCTTATACCCTGATTGCTCTTGTTCTTTAACTGCTTATTCTTGCTTCATTGACACAGTATCTCCCCTTATTTTTCTGAGGTTGTTAATAACTTGATTTTCAGCAGTATTTCCTTTGGTGCTCCTCATGGTCTCAGCTTCCTCCAGATCCCATTTTTTGATATGTTTAGGTCTTCTTCTTTCTGTTGGAGGATCTCCTCAAATGTCTTGTGGTCATTAGGTATAATATTTAAGGGAAAGGTACTCAAAAGCTGATGGGAAGCTGTGTGTACCGTTGTGAAGCTTTTTGGTGAATGAATTGGAGGATCAAGTGGCAAGCCATTCTTGACTCTGAGGAACCCTTGAACTTCTTGAAAGTCTCCCTTTCTTGAGACTTGGGTCTTGAGAGGTGAACCTACCAATCTCCTCTTTGGGAGGTCTGATTTAGTGGCTGACTAGGGCTTCCCTGATGTCTCAGTGGGTAAAGAATCTGCCTGCAGTACAGGAGTACAGGAGACTGGGGTTTGACCTCTGGGTCAGGAAGATCCCCTGGAGAAGGGAATGGCTACCCACTCAAGTATTCTTGCCTGGAGAATTCCATGGACAGAGGAGCTTGGCAGGTTACAGTCCATGGGGTCACTAAGAGTCGGACACAACTGAACGACTGACATTTTCACACTTTCTGGAAGCAAGGAGGAGGAAGGCCCCAGGGAGTATGCTTTAAAAAGTATGTGGGAAGGGTCTTGCAAGAGTTCGGCTGTTACTCCGAACGTGGGTGAACCGAGCGGTACCGAGTGGTTGGGCGGGCACAGTCCGGCGGCGTAGGAAGCAGGAGTAGGCTAAAAAGTTTAAAAAAATAAAATAAAATAAAATAAAAAGTATGTGGCTTCAGTCATCAAGACAGTATGGTACTGGCACAAAGACAGAAATATTTATCAATGGAACAAAATAGAAAGCCCAGAGATAAGTCCACGCACATATGGACACCTTATCTTTGACAAAGGAGGCAAGAATATACAATGGATTAAAGACAATCTCTTTAACAAGTGGTGCTGGGAAAACTGGTCAACCACTTGTAAAAGAATAAAACTAGAGCACTTCTAACACCATACACAAAAATAAACTCAAAATGGATTAAAGATCTAAACGTAAGACCAGAAACTATAAAACTCCTAGAGGAGAACATAGGCAAAACACTCTCCGACATACATCACAGCAGGATCCTCTATGACCCACCTCCCAGAATATTGGAAATAAAAGCAAAAATAAACAAATGGGACCTAATTAAACTTAAAAGCTTCTGCACAACAAAGGAAACTATAAGCAAGGTGAAAAGCAGCCTTCAGAATGGGAGAAGATAATAGCAAATTAAGCAACAGACAAACAACTAATCTCAAAAATATACAAGCAACTCCTACAGCTCAATTCCAGAAAAATAAATGACCCAATCAAAAAATGGGCCAAAGAACTAAATAGACATTTCTCCAAAGAAGACATACAGATGGCTAACAAACACATGAAAAGATGCTCAATATCACTCATTATCAGAGAAATGCAAATCAAAACCACTATGAGGTACCATTTCACTCCAGTCAGAATGGCTGCGATCCAAAAGTCTACAAGCAATAAATGCTGGAGAGGGTGTGGAGAAAAGGGAACCCTCTTACACTGTTGGTGGGAATGCAAGCTAGTACAGCCACTATGGAGAACAATGTGGAGATTCCTTAAAAAACTGGAAATAGAACTGCCTTATGATCCAGCAATCCCACTGCTGGGCATACACACTGAGGAAACCAGAATCGAAAGAGACATGTGTACCCCAATGTTCATCACAGCACTGTTTATAATAGCCAGGACATGGAAGCAACCTAGATGTCCATCAGCAGATGAATGGATAAGAAAGCTGTGGTACATATACACAATGGAGTATTACTCAGCCATTAAAAAGAATACATTTGAATCAGTTCTGATGAGGTGGATGAAACTGGAGCCTATTATACAGAGTGAAGTAAGCCAAAAAGAAAAACACCAATACAGTATACTAACGCATATATATGGAATTTAGAAAGATGGTAACAATAACCCGGTGTACGAGACAGCAAAAGAGACACTGATGTATAGAACAGTCTTTTGGACTCTGTGGGAGAGGGAGAGGGTGGGATGATTTGGGAGAATGGCATTGAAACATGTATAATATCATATATGAAACGAGTCACCAGTCTAGGTTTGATGCACGATACTGGATGCTTGGGGCTGGTGCACTGGGACGACCCAGAGGGATGGTATGGGGAGGGAGGAGGAAGGAAGGTTCAGGATGGGGAACACATGTATACCTGTGGCGGATTCATTTTGATATTTGGCAAAACCAATACAATATTGTAAAGTTAAATAAAATTAAATTAAAAAAATAAAAATTAAAAAAAGTATGTGGCTTTTTTAAGCCCCATGTCTTGAACAGCTCTTCTCTCTGCATGGAATCTCTGAGGCTGGACCCTTTAATTTAATGTCTCCTGCCCCTGACCATTGCTTGGATACATAGGAGAGGGGAGAAGATCTGGGAGTCTTACTGCTGTGCAAAGAATTTGAGCCCATCCCTACCTTAACCCTCAGCCCCCACGCTCCACCATACCTGTTTCCTCCCATTCCTGAGCCTTTAGGTGTCATGGGCTTCATTCTCATTTTTGCTCCCCTTTGCAGAATTTAGATTCTAGCTTCCTTTGCTCTTTAAAGCCAGCTTATCACTTCTCCACACTCTCTGCTTTCGAAATTGTTTTGATGTCTTTGAAGATGATTTTGATATCTTTAGTGCAGTCATGTCTTCCTTCTTTTTTCCTTACATACTTGTGTCCTTTTTGCCTGGAATGGAACCCTTATCTCTTCCTCAGGTCTCAGCTTTACTGTCACCTCATCAGAGACCCCTCTTGGGGGTGTCTCCATTTTCTCCCTCTTATATTGTCTTTTGGCCTCTCTAGGCTGAAAGCTCTATCTTTTATCACTCTTAATGCAAATCCTGGCACCTGCGTGGTACACATTTGCTGAGTAAATAAACACAGCAGAGATAGGTTGTTCTAGACTGCAGGAAGTACACCGTTTTCCTTCTGCCTGGCCTGGAGGAAGCTGCCATCAGAGGCACCCATGTTGCCTTTCAAGTGCCAGATCTGGGACCACATACTGCTTTACGAAGGAGTGAAGCTGGATCCATGTGGAGAGGAAGATTATGTCTGCTCCTCACTCCCTCACATCTGTGTTCCAGCTGTGATGACTTAAGCCCTGTCCTTTTTGGAAAAGAGTGTGTAGATCAGTGATCTTGGGTTGGGAGTTGATTCATCGTGTTAATAACGAGAGCTCACATTTATTGAGCACTTCCTACGTGCTGGGCACCATACTGTATGTGCAACATTTTGATGTTGTTTAGTCACTAAGTCGTGTCCAACTCTTTTGCGACCCCATGGACTGTAACCCGCCAGGCTCCTTTGTCCCTGGGATTTCCCAGGCAAGAATACTGGAGTGGGTTTCCATTTCTTTATATATGATCTCATTTAATTCCCACCAGGGGGTAAATTATCTCTGTTATTCCTGTTTTTATAAATAAAGAAACTGTGACTCAGAGAAGATGAATTGCTTGCTCCAGTCCATAGCATTTATGAATGAGAGAAGTTGGGCTTGGACCTGGCTTTGTCTGATGCCAAAGCTTCTGTTGGTGTCAGCATGTTCTACTGGTTTCTGTGATGTTTTCCTCCCTCTACACTAAAGCATCACAGAATCACTGGCTGGAGTCATGACATCTTAGAGGAAGAAAAGATCACATCTGGTGAATGTGATCTCCTTAGAGGAAGAAAAGATCACAAAGGTCATCTATTTGGTCTAACTCCTGTTGGCACTGAGGAGAAAACGTATGCCTGACACTTCCAGTCACCCATCATTTGCAGGGTGAGCACTGCATTTAGCACTGATGCCTCATAGGAAATAGCAGGACCAGACTCCGTGGCTCACCAAGGCACCTACAGAAGGGCACAAAAGTGGGCCCCAGATCATTCTGGGCAAGTGCACACAGCCCTCTGTCCACAGGGTAAAGGAAGCTATAGTCTGATGTAACTTAAGTAAATACAGTGCTTAGCCTGAGAAGGGCACCTTGGGAACCTACTCTGACATCGCCTTTCTTCTGACTTATAATTAACATAAAACACCTATTAGTCAGTTTTGCAAAACCCCTGTGCCACCCCAGGCTTTGTGTTAAACACAACACTCATGCAGCCCAAGACTGCAGACTCAAAGTGCAATGTGGAAAAAAAGCACAGCAGGATATGTTCCAAGATTCACCCAACAGTACAAATTTTGGACTAAAATCACAGGCTATTTCTTTCCACTCTTCCCCACCAAGTTTACCTATTCCCATAGTTCCCTAGGTTTGCAAAGATTTGAGGGTAAGGGGATTACCACTGAAGCAAGTAGATTTCACATCCTGATGGTGTTTTTGTAGCTGCCACATGTGGCCCCGTGTTAAGTAGCTGAACATTTCTGTTTGCTGGCAGCCAAAGTCAGCCCTCACCTCCTAGGGAGCTCCTTCTGACTTCAAAAAGCATTCCACAGGGTTGTAGAGAACAGGGAGTGGGGGAGAAGGTTACCACTTATGCTGCCTGAATTCAAGTTCCATCTTTGTGCTTCCTGGTTATTAAAGCCTCTCAGGAGACAATGAAAGGGGAGAGGATTTACAGGGGTTTCTTCAGATAAGGTGCTAGAAACCCCGATATTTGAATGAGAGATTGCATTCTTTTAGAAGCAACTTTTTATTGTTTTTTTAAAAAAGCATAACTAAATGTTCGATTGGGAAGGTTCCTATCACGATGTGCAAAGTATACTGAATCAGTTAAGGGATCCCTTGCTGTCCATGAAAGCTCATCTTTTTGCGTCTCTCAGGAAAAAAAGCAGTCATTTAGAATGTTTTCCACAGTATGGCAATTCTGCTGGTGGCAAGTGAAGCCAGCCTGAGGAGGCACTGCTTCCAGAATGGCATGAGAAATGTGTCATTCACAAACTGTCACTGTGCATATCTGGAGAGTATAAATGAAGCTAGAATAAATATAAGCCGGACACCCCCTGACTGGAGTCATCTCTCTTTTTGTTTGTTGATGTTTTACTTTATAGTGACTTCTGACAATTTAGCTACCAACAGACTGTCATGAAAAGAATAGCTCTCTTTCTCTCTGAAAAGTATTATTCTTTAAAAAAGTTATTAACTAATTTAATATCGGGATTAAGCACAATGAGTTTCTAAATTATGGCATCATCTTAACAGCAGCCTGCCTGCTGGATTTTTGAAAAAAATTTATTTTTGCCTGTTAGAATTTCTTAAAGTTTGAAGAAGTCTTTAAAGTCTTCTAGATTGTTTTCACCATTGAAAATAAACCAACATAATTCTTATTTTGTTCTACTTCTTATTTTGAGTGAAATTTTAAAGTAACATAATAATTCTTTTTTAATTTACAAACTTTGGGGAGAATCCTTAACACAGTACAATAAGTTGCTTCATGAGCCAGCTTCCTTCAACAGATTTAATAGAGATGTGAGCATACTTTGTTCTATCGAATGAAAGTAATAGGCTGATTTTTATTTTGAAATGTAGCCAGTCAACAGGTACTTATTGCACATCCCTGTGCATAAGGAACTGTGTGAGATGCCACAGGCATCACATGTTTGGGACGCAATGACTAACTTAGAACATCAAGCATCTTCTCTTACCCTTCTGCAGTGATACGTATTGAGTGCGGACTACACATCTGTTGTGATGATCTTGGGGAGAAAGGGGGCGGGGTTCTCTCAGCAGCACCTGCCCTTTGGTGCTGAACCTGACTTGAGTCAGTCTCCCTGTCCCTCTGGGCTTCTGTCTCTTTCCTCCCCCTAACTCACAGGGCAGACTACAGTTGGAGTGGAGCTGCAGGTTTCTCTGCGTGAAGCTAATTGGCCCATTTGGGGCTTAAACCCAGATTCTTAGACCTCTTAGCACCTTACTTTAGACAACTGGGCTTGGTGCTTTGGATGCAAATGCTAATTGTTAATCATTAGGAATAACTTTCTCCATTGAGGAGACGGGGTTGGCTGGCTACTGCATCAGCCTTGACTCACGCTTACAGTGGGAGCTTCGGTCCTCCGTGTAGAAACAAATGAAGTTCAGGTGTGGGGCCAATATGTCCCCTCTCACATTCCAGGGGACAGTTCAGTGGGTGACACATCCCACGACCTGGCCTCCTCCATGATAACATGCAATCATCAGGAGTTAACTTAAACAGTAACTAGCTAGAGATTGATGCAAATGTGTGAACCACGTGCCTATTTGTTGGCGGCAGCCTAAAAGGCTACCATGGTGACTTCTGGAGGAAAAACTCTCTTCCTCTTCTGATTGTATGGATTTGTCGGCTTGAGAAACCGGCACAGTGATTAGGTTGACGGTCTTTGTTGGCCTGAGGCAGTGTTCTCCTTATGTTCTTAAGTAACAAAGCTTAAATGTCTCAAGAAATAGATGAATAAAGGAAAACACTTACTTTTTAGTGAATTCAGAACTGCTGACTTACAGAATTGAGATGCATCCAGTATGCATAATAGCCTGAATCTGATAGGCCGTAAACTTCAGGAGTCAGAAGGATCCATCAACTAATTTCCAGATCCAGAATAGTAACTGTTTCTCCCCTTGTTCAAACAGCCATTCCTAATCCACCTGGCACTCTTCCCCTGGCCCAGATGCGTCATTAGAACCTTCCTTAAGACAAGTTTAAGGCAAGTGATTGGAACTGGTGCTTCAGGAGACATTTATAGACCAGCTCTGATCTAGGCAGCTTCATTCAAGGAAATGTCAGAGTTCTATGTTTTCTGGGAGTCTACACTGGTTTATGTTTGGATATTCTCACCCTCTTTCTGTCATGACTTTTGTGTATTATTCTCCAAATGGCATCAGTTTTCAGCCTAGACTTAACTACATGTGCTTCGTGTAGCTACCAGGCAAAAAAAGGAACTTTCGAAAGTCACATGCAGTTTTAACATCATAATAGGATGCCATATAATAGTAACTGACTTTTAATCAGTGTTAACTAGACTTTATTAGTTTGAAAAGTGAACTATGTTCAGTCTTTTAATTTTTTAAACCATTTCTCTTTTTATAATTTTATTTATTTTTGTCTGTGCTGGGTCTTCTTTGCTGTGCATAGGCCTTCTCTAGCTGTGATGAGTGGGGTCTACTCTCTAGCTGCAGTCCTGGGATTCTCATTGCAGTGGTTTCTCTTATTGTGAAGCATGGGCTCTAGGGCACACAGGCTTCAGTAATTGCCACACGCAGGCTTAGTTGCCCCATGGCATGTGGAATCTTCTGGAACCAGGGATTGAACCTGTGTCCCCTGCATTGGCAGGCAGATTCTTAACCACTGGACCACCAGGGAAATCCTTAGTCTTTTAATTAAACGTCTCATGAAAAGTCTTTTGTTTGGACCAGAGGCATTTTTCAGATACCTTAGGATACATGCCCCTTAAGTCAAAACAAAGGCTGTGAGTGTGTGTGTGACAGTGTATGTGTGTGTGTGTATTCACAACTGAACTAATACTAAAACCATTTACTGAGCACTTACTATTTGCTGGATATTATGGTAGTTATTCCAAATATATTTGAAATATTTTTCAGGGCTGCTATAACAAAATACCACATTGAGTAGCTTCAAGAATAGGAATTTATTTTTTCATATTTCTGGAGACTGGGAGTCCAAGATCAAGGTATTGGCGAGTCTGGTCTCTCCTGGGCTTGCAGATGGCTGCCTTCTTGCTGTGTCCTCACTGGCCAGTCCTCTGTGTGTAAGCATCCGTGTGCCTCTTGCCCTCATGTCCTCTACTTATAAGGACCCTTGTTAGTTAGAATGGATTAACTAGGGGGCCACCCAAATGGCCTCATTTTATAACTTAATCACTTCTTTAAAGGCTCTATCTCCAAACCGTTCTAGAGATTAGGGCTTCAATATATAAATTTGGGATGAGGGAGAGGGAGACACATTCAGCTCCTAACAGTGTTGAATTCTCACCACAATTTTTGTAATGAAGGTACTGTCATTATCTCCATTGTAAGATAAAGAAACAGTGGTTCGTAAAAGCTGAAACACTGGCCTGATGACTTTCATGTAGCAAGCCAAGCATACCATTTACATGCTCCGTATTTCTTTTTCAGTGTGTGTGTCAGAGATATCATCTAGGTTTTGAAGTGACTTTGAAAAGGCCCATTGAAATTTCTGGATTCCTTTAAAAGAAGGCGTATGTAGCCATGTTGCTAAGGGGCTTCTGCCACTTAGCAGCCGTGTGACCTCTGGCAGGTTACTTCACTTCTCTGGCCTTTGGTTTTCTAGTCTACAAAATGGGGTTATTAATCATACCTACCTGAGAGGGCTGTTGTGAAGAGGATGTGAGATAATCCACATAACATATGTCTGTAAATAGCAGGTATTAAGTAGATGTTAGTTGCTATTATTATGTGATTATCATCATTCTGAGAAAGGTGCATTTTCAGAATGGGACCAAGTAATTACTATCATTCCATTTTAATATTTGAAAGTGATATTACCTGCTGGTTATTTGGATCTATATATTATCATAGTTTTAAATATTACCATTTTCAACAAATTATGTCATTTTACATCAGTAACATGTCAGAGGCTGGTGTAACGTGTCAAAAGGGATTTAACTCATCGGCTGTGTGTCGTCAATGTGACACAGCTCTGAGAATCAGATCAACAGCACCTGCTTTTAACACACATTGGACATACCTGGGTGGTTTCCTTGAAGTCAGGTGACACGCTGAGCTGTTCCAGCACCAAGTTTCTGGGGAGAAAGACCATAAGAGGTGATCAATACTTCCTACAAGCCAACTTTCAAGTAATCCCATTGCAAAATGGCTCTGCGGTCACTCCATCATGCAGAGGCCTAAACTAGGCAAATGGAATGTTGCAGAAAGTCCCCCCAGAGCCCAGCTGGCCCCCAGATGCTGTAGTCTTCTTTTGTTGGGTTGCGCTGTCATGGCTGCCAGCTCTCTGGAGTGATGCTCCTTGTAGATGCTACCAATCTAATACTGCAAGTCATGCTGCGCTGCAGGGCCTCATCCATCTCGTCTAAGGTACTTTTGCAAGTATTCTTCTAGATTAAATTCCTGGCAGTAAAGTAACTGGATTAGAATTTCTGTATATTCAGAATTTGGATTGATACTACCAAAGCGCCCTTATAAACAGTCAGACCAATACATTCTCATCTACAGTGGATGAATGCACCTCTTTGATGTTATCAAGTATTTTCATTTTTGCCAACACGATAGGTAACATCCATTCTCCCATAGTTGCTTGGGTTTGTCTTTAACTATCAACATCATTGAGCACCATTTCATGCATTTGTTCCCTGTTTGTATTTTTTACTTCTGAGTGTGAATTGCCTATCCATATCCTTTGTCCACTTTTCCACTGGTATATCTTTCTCCACCTGAATTATATAGACCCCTTTTCAATCGAGGAAATGAGCCCTGAAGGCAAATATTTCCTCCAGTTTACCCTTTGTCTTTTGTCTTTGTTTACAGTTTTTCAGTCCATCCTAAGTGTTTACATGTTTTTAAATTTCTCAACACCCAGGAAATTTGTTGAGAGCTGGACTACATCTCAAGATCCCTCCAAGTCTAAAGAAGATGCCACAAATACCATCAACTACAAAATGAAAGGAATATGCGTCCAGTGGTGGATTTTTGCAGACTTTAGCAGGTGAGTGAAAGCTACTTCTATTGTCTAGGCCTTTCCAAGGATTCTGTCATCTCTCCTGTAAAATACTCAACTCTGTCTTATATTAGCAGAACAGTCAACATTACAATCAAAATATGATTGTTTTAAATGTTTTTGCTATGCTATGCTATGCTAAGTCACTTCAGTCGTGTCTGACTCTGTGTGACCCCATAGACGGCAGCCACCAGGCTCCCCTGTCCCTGGGATTCTCCAGGCAAGAACACTGAAGTGGGTTGCCATTTCCTTCTCCAATGCATGAAAGTGAAAAGTGAAAGTGAAGTTGCTCAGCCGTGTCTGACTCTTATCGACCCCACGGATTGCAGCCTACCAGGCTCCTCCATCCATGGGATTTTCCAGGCAAAAGTACTGGAGTGGGGTGCCATTGCCTTCTCCGTTAAATGTTTTTAAAATGTTTTTATTAGTTATAAAAGTAATATGGTTCACTACAGTGATTCAATTTTTTAAATATAACAATAGGTTCTGGATTTTTAATATCCAGGCTCTACCCTTCCACCATGCTTATCCTTCAGGAATGTGCTGGACAACTCTATCAATGTTTGGGGTAAAGGAACATGATTCATGAAAAGGATGAATCTCCCTTAGAAGGCTTGGTGAGTTCAAGGATGCTCTAAGACTTCTTCAAGGGGAGGAAAAGAAAGTAAGAGCTTTGAATGAAGATATTAAACAATTTGGAGGCAGCTTTAAAGTATTTATGACATAGTTTTAAACTTTTTGGAAAATATGGATCCTCTTATCTATAAGCTTTCTCCTCTCTAAAACTTAAACTATTAAGGTGAAAAGTAAAAGTGGTATCCGACTCTTTGTGACTCCACAGACTATACAGTCCATGGAACTCTCTAGGCCAGGATACTGGAGTGAGTAGCCTTTCTCTTCTCCAGGGGATCTTCTCAACCCAGGAATCAAACCGAGGTCTTCTGTGTTGCAGACAGATTCTTTACCAACTGAGCTATCAGGGAAGCTTAGGTAAAAAACTCAATCATCTAAATTAGAGAGATCCCCAAAACCTTATGTGCATATGAATCACTTGGGGATCTTGTTTAAATGCAAATTATGTGATTCTGTGGGGGCAGGGGGACAGTGGTTTGGGCAGGACTGAGATTCTGCATTTTTAACAAGCTGCTTGTTCCCAGACCTCTCAGTAGCTGGGCTCTAAAATATAACTTTTGTGAACACATTCCCCTTATTCGCTGCAGTAGTCTATGTACATAAACACATGCTTTATATATATCTTTATATTCCTGCTTTCTAAAACATTAATTGAGAAATAGGCCATTGTTACAGAAACCACAATGCACTTCATGAAAAAACATTGGGCACAAAGGCAAAACAGTGACAAATTGATACTTTCTTGCTTGGTCACGCCTGATTTAAGGAAACGAACCCCAAATAGGCTATGTGAATTGGAAATTGACTTCAACCACATTTAAATTGTTGTCTTTTAAAATATTAGCAGTTGAGTGTGTAAACCAATATTTATTTTCTAATCAAAGGTTTGTGGCAAATGGTTTATAAATGAAAGAAATGAGGGAAGAATGCTTTGAAATGTTTCTCATAATAGAAATGGAAATAGGATATTTTATTTCTTTAAATGGCAGGCACAGGCTTCAGCTAAAATTCATCCTGCTCTGGAAAGAGGAAATTATATGAAAAACTGATCATAGTATAAAAGCCCAGACCAGCACCTCTCTGCCAACGATCATAATAAATATCTTTCAGCGGAAAAAAAGTTGAAGATCCAGCTACATTAAGGAAGAATCTATTAACAGAATAATTGTATACTGAGGATCCCTTTAAGAAACACTTCCAAAATTCCATTATCTTAACTGTCACTCGCACTTTGAGTTGTCTCAACACTGTGTGTTTTCATGAATTACCAGAGCTGTTTGTTTTTTCCTTTATCAGTCATCACCCTGTCAGCTGGGCCATTCATAACGACTTTTGGCAGCTCATCAGGAGAGTTCAGAGCTTGAATAGGACCCTATCAACTCTCACACCTCATTGTGTGAAACTGTTTACCAGCATTGCCTTTTTCTGTAAATATTACAAGCAGAGCCCTGAGAAGTGGAGATGCGTGAAAACAAAATGGACAAATCTTGTAGCGGTTGGTGGAGATGGCAGGTGGGGGTGGGGTGGGGGGAGTGACTGAGCATTTACAAGTACTCAAGTTTCCTTTATTGGGCTGAATCCTACCTAGTCACTGGGCTTGAATTCTTGTATATGCTGGTTAATTAGACAATATTTAATTTGACTTAACATTGGTGTCAGTTTGGTGAAAGTGAGGCTCTGTAATTAGGGAGTACAGACCGGGTTTCTGGCACAGTTCTGCTCACTTCCTCTAATTTAATGCCCCCCTTTCCAGTGTATTATCACCCTGGATGTGTTGAGTTCCCTGCTGTCTTTTCTGCTTGACTGGTAACAAGGTGGCCCACATGAACACCAACAGCAAATGGACTGACTCAAGTCTCCTGGTCTTAACAGCCTGAAGTTCTGCCAGATTCACCCATCAGAAATAATTTCCTCTTGAAAACGAATGTCAGTAATTCTCTATGGAAGCTAATATCACCAACTTGCAAATGGGTATGATTTTTGTTGTTGTTGTTCTCTATTTTTACTAAAGTTATATATACACAGATTTTTGAAGGGTCAAGTAGTTCCAGGTTTTGTGATTAAAAAATAAAAAAAATTAAGCCTTCTCCCCAGCTCCCCACCCTGCCCATCAGAGGCAACCACTTTCAATTCTTACAGCAGATTATTTAGAAAATAATGTCACAGGGAGAAATAGGTTGTTTTGCTTTACCAGTTTTGGGATGTTACATAAATGTGACTTGCTTCTTCCCTTGACCATGAAGGTGGATTTTCCTTAATTACTCTTTTTAAAAACCAGGGTATAATTTATATACAATGAATGCACAGATTTTCAATGTACCATTCAATATATTTTCAGTTCAGTTCAGTCGTTCAGTCGTGCCCGACTCTTTGCGACCCCATGGACTGCAGCACGCCAGGCCTCCCTGTCCATCACCATATATATTTTAATGAAAGAATATACTGACGTACCTGTACACTAAACTGCAGAACATTTGCAGTACCCCCAAAAGTTCCCTTATAGATCTTTGCAATCAGTCCCCTTCTGTAAAGCAATCACCCTTCTTATTTCTTTCACTGTAGATTAGACCTACCTGCTCTGGAACTCTCTGTAAGGCATTAGATATTATGTACTCTTTTGTTCCTGACTTCTTTTGCTCAAAATGATATGTTTGAGATTCATGCAGAAACTTATTTCTTTTAACTACCAAGTAGTGTTCCATTGTATGAAAATACTACTGTATGTCAATTTTCTTTATTGATACTCATTTGTTTCCACTTTGGGGATGTTTTTATTATTGATTTATGGAAGTTTGATACATTCTAGATAACAAGCTCTTTGTCAGAAATCGACTTTGCAAATCTCTCTCCCAGTCTGTAGTTTATCTTTTTATATTCTCAGTGGTATTACTTGATGAAGAGAAATTTTAAATTTTGGTTATGTCCATCTTATGATTTTTTTTATGATTTGTACTTTTTGTATCTTATCAAAGAGCGCTTTGCCAACCAGGAGATCATGCAAATATTCTTCTATGTTTTCTTTTAGAAAACATTGAAGCTTTCTAGTTTCAGATTTTACATGAAGGATTCCTTTCCTATCTAAATATAATTTTTGTCTATGGTGTGATGTAGAGGTCGAGGTTCTTTCTTTTTTAAATATGAGTATACAATTGTTCTAGCATCATTTGTTGGGAAAACTTTCCTTTCCACAAAGGATGTGTGTGTGTGTGTGTGTTTGTGTATTTCAGGACTTCATTCTGCTTCACTGACTTTTATTATCTTCCTTATGCAAGTAACAGCATCTTAATTATTGTAGTTTTCAGCACAATTTAAAAATACAAGTTTTCAAAATTTGTTTTTCTTTCTCAGGTTATTTTTACTATTTTTTAGCTTTTGCATTTTCATGTACATATATAATCAACTTGTAAATTTCTACTACAAGCCTCATGGAATTTTGATTGGGACTGTACTGAATTTATAGATCAATTAAGGGTGAATTGATACTTTAGCAGTATTGATTTTTCCCATCCCTAAACATGTTATATGGTTTAAGTTTTTATTTATAACTTTCTACAGTATGTAGCAGTTTTAAGAATTTAAGTCTTATCTATATTTTCTTAACTTTATCTTTGAGTATTTATGCCTTTCCTACAAATGTAAATGGATTACTTTTTAATTTCACTTTCTCATAATTTGCTGGTAACTTTTGAAATATAAATTTTGTATATTGACCTTAATTCTTGTGACTAAATTCACTTTTCAGTTTTAGTTGTTTTGTGGGAGTAGATTCCTTAGAGTGTTTTCTATATACAATCATGTCAACTGCAAAAAAAAAAGACTTCTGCTTCTTTTTAATTTTTATACTTTTATTTTTTTCTTACATTGTTGTGCTAGATAGGGTTTCCAGTATATTGTTGAATAGATGTGGAGACATTGGGTGTCTTGTTCCTGAACTAAGAAGCATTCAATATTTCACCATTAAGTATGACATTAACTGTTGTTTTTTCATATATGCCCATTATCAAGTTGATGAAATTCCTTTCTTTTCCTAGTGTTCTGAGTTTCTTTTCATGAATGAGTATGACATTTTGTCAAAAATGTTTTTGCATCAATTGAGATTTTTCTTCTCTTTGATTCTGTTAATGTGATGAATTACAACTATTGATTTCATAATGTAAAACCAACCTTTAATCCCGGCATAAGCTCCATTTATTAATAACATTTGTCCTTTTCATATAACACTGAATTTGATTTGTTAATATTTTATTGAGGACTTTGTATATTTATTCATGTAAGATATTGGTCTATAATTTTTTTTCTTGTAATGTCTTTGTCAGGTTTTAATAACAGGGTTATGTTGGCCTCATTAAACTACTTGAAAAGCATTTCCTTCTATTTTCTCAAAGAGTTTATATAACACTGGTATTAGTTTTGTCCTTAAACCTTTGATAGAATTTATGAGTAAAGCCATCTGGACCTGAGGCTTTCTTTGTTGAAAGGTTTTTAATTATGAATTCAATTTTGAAAATGGATATAAAGCTCTTTGATTTTTTTCTATGTCTTCTTGTGCTAATTTTGGTAAGATGTGCTTTTTGAGGGATTTGTCCACTTGTTCTAAGTTGTTGAAATTATAGGCGTAAAGTCATTAATGTTTCTGTCTTCTTGGAGAATTGAATCCTTTTTCATCAGGTAATAAGCCTTTCTATCACTGGTAATATTTCTTGTCCAATCTTGTTTTGATATTAATAAAGCTACTTTAGCTTTCTTTTGAGTAGTGTCTGCATGGAATATCTTTTTTCATTCTTTTAATCTATTTATGTCTTTATATTTAAAGTGGTATTCTTGTAGCCAGCATATAGTTGAGACTTGCTTTTTATCTAATATAACAATCTATCTTTGAGTTAGTGTAACTTACATTTAATGTGATTATCGATATGGTTGAATTAAAATCTACCATCTAACCAGCTGTTTCCTATTTGTTCCATTTTGTCTTTTGTTTCCTTTCATTTTGCCTCCTTTTTAATTAATTGAGCATTTTCTATGAGTCAATGGTATTTCTACTATTGAATTATCATGTACAACTCTTTTTAAAAAATTGAATACTTTAGGGTTTACCATGTACATCTTATTTAATCAGTCTACTTTCACATTGTATCCCACTTCATGTCTGCTATAAGGACACTATATCCCCAGTTTCTTCTCTCATCTCTTGTTCTGTTTTTGCCACATATTTACTCTTACATGTGCTATAAATACACAATCTTACTCTTTTTGCTTTAGGTGGTTATCTTTCAGAGCAACTAAAAGCAACAGAAAATTAAATTTGGACCTTGTTTACCTGTAGTTATTCTATTTCCAGCGCTCTTAATTTCTTTGCGAGGATTCAGATTTCTGTCTGCTATTATATGCTTCTGTCTGAAGAACTTTCTTTAACATTACTTGTAACATTGATCTACTGGCAATGAATTTGCTCATATTTGTTTTATGGTTTTGGTTCAGGAAAGTCTTTATTTCCTGTTCCTTTTTGAAAGACATTTTTGCTGGGTATAGGATTCCGACTTGACAGGTTTTTGCTGATGTTCGGCTACAGAGACCTCATCCCTTGTATAGTTTCTGGAGAAGTCTACTTTAAGTCTTTAATTTTCATTCCTCTATATGCTGTGTGTCTTTTTTTTCACTGGCTGCCTTCATAATTTCCTTTGTCTCTGGTTTTCAGCAGTTTCTATGTAATATGCATATGGTGTGGGCGTATCTTGGGGAGGGGAGTGTTGATTCTGCTAGGTGTTCTTTGAGTTGTTTGGTATCTGTTATTCATTTTGGAATATTCTTGAGTATTATTTCTCCTTATTTTTCTTCCTGGGATGCCAATTGTACATAAGTCAGATCTTTTGTCATTGTTTCACATCTCTTAGATGCTCTGTTGTGTTTTTCCAACCACGCTCTATCCTTCCCCACTGTTCTGCAATCCATGTCGGAACTGATATAAACCCAGTTTCCATAGATGTGAGGGTTTGACTGAAGAAACTTGCTGTTATATCCTCTCTTAATTCTCCAAATCCCGATGGGTTTATCCCTTTGAAAGATTGTTTTCTGGGACTTCTCTAGTGGTCCAGTGGTTAAGAATCCGCCTTGCAATGCAGTAGGGCTCGGGTTCAATCCCTGGTTGTGGAACTAAGATCCCACATGCCTTCGGGCAACTAAGCCCACATGTGGCAACTAAAACCCAATGCAGCCCAGTAAATAAGATTGTTTTCTGCCATTTTAATGGTCTTGGGAGGGAGTGAAAGTAGATGCACATGGGCAGTCTGCCATTCTTTACCTGAAGTCAACTGTGAATTTCATTATTTATGTTAAACTTAGTCGTGGTAAAGAACTAAATTTCCTATTATCTTTGAAGTAAATCAATCTGTTATATCATCTTTCTCATTTTAAATCACTTCTGCAGTCTCAAAAATAAGAGAAAAGAATCACAAATAATGATAGCTAACATTTATTATCCATTTATCATATGCTAGTGTTATAAATGCTATTATATTAACTAAATTTTATTCTCATAACAGCTTTATAATATAGACAGTCTGGTTTTTTTTTTTTTCATTTTTATAGGTGAAAATAAACTGAGGCACAGAAGATTAAGTAATTTTCCTAAAAATTCATAAATAGAAAATGACAGAACTTGGCTTCTTAACCACCATATTCTAACTGCTTCCAACAGATGGGAAGATGGTGGCTTTTAGGTACTATCTCTGTTTATGTTCTCTGCAATCTTTCATGTACTACTGTTAACTTTCCAAGAATCTTAATCTGTTAATCAGCAAGTACATATTCAGTGCCTGTTATGTGCCCAGAATTGTTTTGTTCAGTGTGGAGGTATAAAGAAATACAGCCAGGCCATTTCCTTCGGGGAGTTTACATCTATCTCTCCAAGAGAAGGCCCCCACAAATCTGAAAATAAGCTTAATGTACAAAGTGGAACCATCATTCAGAAAAATGAAAGCTTGATTTGATCTGGGTGCTCAGAAAGCATGAAAAGCTCATTAAAAACCCTGATGCTTATTTAAGAATTTACTTAGCTTCTAGCTTACCTGTGCTGCCTTTCATTTCTCCCTTTACCTCTTTTATTTTTTTGCAGCCTAATTTTAGCTATTGTACGGTTTATAAACATTTCTTCCACAGAGCAAATGTAAAAAAATCATTTATTTATTTGGCTGTGTTGGTCTTAGTAGCAGCACAGGGAATCTCTGTTGCAGCACGTGTAATTCTCTGGTTGCTACACACACGCTCCAGTGTATGTGGGCTCAGTAGCTGTGGCATGAGGGCTTAGATACCCCACAGCATGTGGGATCTTATTTCCCTGATTAGGGATCGAACCCATGTCCCCTGCATTGGAAGGTGGATTCTTAATCACTGGACATCCAGGGAAGCCCCCACAGAGCAAATTAAGAAGATTGTTTATAAGCTCAAAACATCTTTGTGAAAGTTTAAAGTGGGAAGAGTCTCAAATTCTTGGTCATAGTGATATATGGAGATATATATATATACACACAAAGCTTTATAGATATATGTACTTTTATCTCAACTACCTTCTTTCCCTGTCAAGTTACATAACTAAGAATGAACATGTGTTAACATTTGATGTTCTCTGGTATTTCTGGAATGGCAGTGAGTAAACAAAGTGTTCATAGATGTAATATTGTCTTTAGGTTGGTTAGCACAGTGACTGCCTCCTAATAAAAACCTAGCAAATTTTTATTGTTTCATGGATTGAATGCATGAAATTAAAGAAATCCTAGGGTGACTTTTTTTTATAGATGATGAAGAAAATCCTCATGAATTTGTATTATAATTTGAAGGGGTTTTCCTGATGCAATACATGTCAACACACCTTAGAGAAAAAGTTGTCATTGATTTGTTATCCTTACACCAAATCTCTTTTAGGATTAAGAGACAGGATTCATTCACAGTGTCAGACCCCTCCCTCCCCAGTGCAATACCTAGAGCAGACAGTAGGTATTTGTTGGTTGGAAATATCTGTTAGGTGGAAAAATGAATCATTTGACAGTCTCTAATTTGACGTTGAAGAAATCTAAGTGCTCAATAACCACTTCTCCCAATGGCAGGTTCTACACAAAACTAACAATAACAACAGAACAGTGTTTTAGGAGAAACTTGATAATGCAGCAGTCAGACCATGGACTTTGAAGCCAAGCAGACCTAGAGTCTAGTCCTATCTCTGCCACTTAGGAGCTAGCATATGACCCTCAGGAAGGTTGCTTAACCTCTTCAAGTCTCAACTTCCCAATCTTTCAACTGGGAGCAGTAACAGTATTCCATATGCTTGTTGTGAGGATTAAAAAAGATACTCTGCACTGTGACCCACTACAGTTAGCACTCAACACATGGTAAATAGACAGTTATTATTCTACAAGGATTTCAGGAGTTGAGGCTGTGGCCATTTGGATCTGTAAAGAATCTTGACAACAGTGGGGAAATCTAAAACAGAGGAGCTTATATATTTCCTATGTTTCTCTTACCTTGCTTTAGGAATTTTGAGTGATGTATGTTTGGTGGTATGAGTATGTGGAAGGACACAGAGGTGCGGTGGGACAGGATCTAGAAATTCTTTCTACCTTTAGAGAAATGCCCTCTACCAAGGATTTATGCTAACAGGGCCCACAGGCCCACCCTATCAGCTGAGGATGAAAACAGCCAGAGACAATGGGATATGACACAGTAATGAGTTCTCATTTGTCAGGTGTCTACTTGCTGATATGGTCTAAGGATATGGTGTTCAATAATTTCTAGAAATTGGTAATAATGATACCATTTACACGGCAGCTCCTCTGGCAGTTTTCAGAGTGCTTTCACATACACTCTCTGTTTTAATTTCCACCACAGTGCTATGAGGAACCTGAAGTAAATATTATCATTCCCATTTTATAGATGAGTAAATATATTCTGAAAAGTGAAATGACCACATCCAAGGTCACACAGCTGCTCAGTAATCAAACTCAGATTTAAACCTGAGTTCTCACTCTGGGGTCATTAATTTTTTTTTTCCATGAAACTCAACAGCTTGTTTATTCTACATAACTCATGTAGTATTTTGAATATTAAGTGTGCTTGCACCCATGCTCCCTGGTGGTTTAGTCAGTAAAGAATCTGTTGCAATGCAGGAGACCTGGGTTGGGAAGGTCCCTTGGAGAAGGAAATGGCAACCCACTCCAGTATTCTTGCCTGGGAAATCCTATGAGCAGAGGAGCCTGGTGGGCTACAGTCAGTGGGGGTTGCAAGAGTTGAACACGGCTGAGCGACTAAATCACCACTGCAAACCCATGCTAGACCTTTAAGACTTTGTGTTCATAAGGTCATTTAGTAATCAAAATCTGCCTGCAATATAGGGACGCAGGAGACATGGGTTCGATCCCTAGGTCAGGAAGATCCCCTGGAGGAGGAAATGGCAATCCACTCCAGTATTCTTGCCTGGAGAATCCCATAGACAGAGAAGGCTGGTGGGCTACAGGCCATGGGGTCACAGAGTCGGACACGACTGAGAGACTGAGCACACACACATGGAACAGCAGCTAACCTTCTGTGTCTTTTTTGTCCTACAGAGAACAAAATTTGTCATCCAGATACACCTAGTGTTTAATGATGTCAGTAAGGAAACAGTCCACCCTTTGGTCCAGAGGAGGCCATGGTTATTCTGGTGAAGCACAAGGGCATGGTCATTTTGATCAGTCACTCTGCAGAGGGTCCAAAGCTGTGAAGCAGAGTAAACTCAGGACAGACAGCTGGAATCCTGGGAGTGTAACCTCACCAACAGATGAGGTAGTGATAGATGACTCCTGATTAGTCTTTTCCCTTTCCCTCTCTCAATATATATTCTGAGTTGTTACCTAGAATAAATCTAACAGCTTCTAATTAATGCACTCATTGTCTTTGTTTTGAATGGAAAAGGGAAAAAAATATGTTCATACCCCTGCTGGCAGTATGGGAATTATGCCTAAAGTGGAATATCTTTCTCCATCACGAGTAACATTAATCTCTATAGTCCTCCAAAGTAACTAATTGCCACATAGTTGAATTTCTATTTGTATGGATGGGTGGTATCCTTTATGAGTTTCCGGGTAACAATTTGTTGCAGGAAAGATTCTCTCCAGAAACCCTTCTTAAGATTATTATCAAATTCCTCAATCAAGAAGGAGAAGTCAAACCGGTTAGGCTAGATACAGACAACCAGTTGGCAACAAACTGAGCTCATCAGTCCTGGATTCTTAACTGTCAGAGAGGATGGGTGGATAAAGCTACAGCGGGCTTGTTGTCCGTTACAAGTCTTCCAAAGGGAGGGGGGCAGCCATGCCACAGTTTTCTTCTATCCTGAGCCTGTCCTGCGTTTTTCTAAGTGTGTGAGCATGAGCCCCCTGCACACAGCCATGCCCTCTGATGAGAAGATGATGGGAGGAATGGTGAACATGAAGATGCCATGGCCACTGCTCCCTATTCTCAACAGAACCTCCTTTTGTTCCAACAATAACAATTTTCGATAAAAAGAATCATTACATTTTAGACATTTCAATATAAGGGCTTGGAAAGATACCTTACCTTGTTCGAGGTCACGCAATTATTAAATAGCCATGTAGGAATTTGAGCCTGGGTCTGTCTGCCCCCAACTCAAGGCTTTTGAGCATCACTCTCATTGTCTCTACTGGGATAATGGCTTCCTTGTGGTAACTGTTAGAAGCTGGAAAATGTGGGCCTGAGGGAACTTTTCAATATGAAATGCTAACTCTTTGCCTACCGAGATTCTTATTTTTAAAAACCCAGAGGAAGTTCATATTAATAGATTTATTTAACATTTATGTACAATATTTACATTTACAAAATGCTTTACAGTGTAACAGAATGGGCAGAAATTTTTATTGCAGCATATAATTGTCTTTTCTTTCATATTCATTTATTCCTTTGATTTATTTCAAATGTTCTCCACTTGGTCTTCTGAGATCATGTACAATGGTAACAAATTTAAAATAAGATTAATAAAAGATTATTTTGTATCACTCCTAGGGAAAACTGAGCAGGGCCATGCCATTCTCTGTTCTTGATAAATGTTATGCAAAAGCGCATAATATTGTCCCCAGCACACTGCCTGTAACACCAGCTGTGCTTGTTCATGGTGCTTTGAAACTGTATTTGGCTCCTATTCCTCATTTATTTTGTGGTGTTTGTTTTCTGCCCTTCAGCTGGTTGGGGTGCTCCGTATTTGGGATGATAAACTGCTGTGTGTCATCTGAAGAGGCTGGACTATGGCCTTTCTTCACTGATCACCAAGCCGGAAACCTCTGCTGGCTTTTCTCGCTGATGATTCCCTCTGCCTGGAAAGCCTTCTTCCCCAGATGGTCCCATAACTACTACCTTCTCTTCACTTGGGACTGAGATCAAATGACACCTTCTCCAAGAGGCCCTGCCTTGACCCCAGGTCCCAAAGAACCTCCCCCATCAGTGTATCCTGGCATTCTCTTTTATTTTCTCTTTAGCATGTAAGATTCTTTAGTAAAAACCCTAGAATTGGACTTCCCTGGTGGTTCAAGAATGGTTGAGAATCTTGCTGCCCATGCAGGGGAACATGGGTTCGATTCCTGGTCCAGGAAGATGCCACATGCCGCGGGGAAACGAAGCCCGTGCACCGCAACTACTGAACCAGTGCTCTAGAGCCCGGGAGCTGCAGCTACGGAAGCCCTCACGCCCCAGAGCCTATTCTGCAACAAGAGAAGCCACTGCAATGAGCAGCAGCAGCCCCCACTCACCACAACTGGAGAAAGCCCGTGAGCAGCGAGACCCAACACAGCTGAAAATAAATATATAAATAATTGTAAAACCCTAGAATTCCACTATTTGATAAGAATAAATGTTTATAATAGTTATTGATAAGTTAGTATTTTGTCATTTTTAAGTTGCTAAGGAATCTCTTTAATATGAAGTACTCTGAAGGCTTACAATACATTGCTTATCTTTTTAGAGTCAGACCATTACTTTGGAGGGCATGCAAATATATGGCTAGGGGAAAATGTCTGTATTTGGTTACCTTACAGGTTCTAAAGCTAAATAACTTCTGTGCATGATCAGTAGATTAAAAATTTACTCTCAAAAAGTTTTTCTCATCCTTGTGTATGTGTGTGTGTGAATTTTTTTTTTTTTCTTCAAGAATTGCAGGTAGTGTGCCTAACTAAACTGTGATTTAGAAAGACAAGTGTGGAGGTCTGCCCTGGGAGGAAGGGTTGGGGGACAGACAAGATTGGGTAAGTGGTTCTTGACCCTGGCTGTATGTTATTAACAATGATCTATCCTACCAACCAGGACCAGTAAAATCAGGACCTTGGAGGGTTAGCCCAGGCACTAGTGATTTTTTTTAAGTCTTTATTGAATTTGTTATAATAACGCTTCTACTTTATGGGGTTTTTTTTTTTTTTTTTTTTGGCCATGAGGCCTGTGAAATCTTAGCTCCCTGAACAGGGATCGAAGCTGCAGCCCCTACTTTGGAACACAGATTCTTAACCACTGGACTGCCAGGGAAGTCCCGGCACTAGTGTTTTTTTAAACTGTGCCAGGTGATCTGATCTGTAGCCATGAATGAGAACCCCGGATTAGCGGGCTGCTATAGTCCATTCTTGAGAAAAGTGAGTGATCAGGGTAGCCGCTGTCAGCCCTGCCTCTCCCACGGCTGCCAGGTAGAGGCGCTTGATTCTCATCCAGCTCTGACCAAACCTGGAAAGAACTTAGGATCCCCCTCTTACCTGTGGGTGGTTTCCGAAACTGGTCTTGCTGTCTTCAACAATGTCCAGTGAGCCTGGTCCAAGGCCACCAAGGCTCTCCACTCTGTTTCCTGTTTCGATTTCCTTTTTTTTTTAAAGCTGCAGGGCTTGTGGAGTCTTAGGTCTTAGTTATCCCACCAGGGATTAAACCTGGGCCCTCCACAATGAAAGCACAGAGTCCTAACCACTGGACCACCAGGGAGTTCCCCTTTTCCAATTTCCTGTTTGGTCTCTAGCTGTTCTCCTGGACACTCAGCCCAATCCTCCACTGCCTTCCCTGTTTCTGGCTACTTTTTGCTTAGCTACTGCTGACTTCCAATTCATGGTGGCCTTATATCCACATCCAAGCTGCCAGCTAGGGTCTGGCTTCAAAGAGATGAACTACCCAGAACCACAGTGGGGGCTTCTTCCTGATTCATTCTAGCCTGGCAAACTCAGCTGCTGCCAAATCCCCCAACAGGGCAATCTCCTTGAACATGGCCCCTCAACACTGCCTTCAAATTCTTGGGAGAAACAAACCCCACTCCCTGAGCAGGAGGCTGTGTAAAGCCATGTGCAAGGGGCCGGGACACAGGGAGGGGTGAAAAATGCGGGCCATTAATGCAGTCAGCCAACCACAGATAGAAAGCAAATAAGGGAGATATTGATTGAGCATTTCTCAGAAAGAAGCAAAAACGTGAACATCAGCTCTATGGGGAGTTTGATTCAATCTGAGGTGAAAATAAGGTGACAAAATGACAATTTGATCACGTTGCCATGAAGCATCCAAAAGTTTGGCAACTCACGTGTGAGTTGAGAAAGGTGTATGAATTATTTAGACAAGTTAACAATAGCAACTTCAGAGTGCTGCTCACAAGCAGGAACCAGGGGAGAGAATGGGCTCAGATGAGATCTTGGCAAAGACTGGGGGGCCTGCCATGCAAAGCTGCCTCCTCCCAGGAGAGGAATGGGGTAGTCGGGTCTACAGCAACCACGGTGGGGTTCTTGGGAGCCTCTGTGGACTTGGTTGTATGAAGCATGCTCAGTCCATCTTTTTGCTTCTCGTGTAGGGGCCTCCACTCTCTGAATCTCCTCTCTTTAATGCACGCACTCAGGCAGATTGTACCTCCCTGCACCTTTGAGACATGAGAGGAAGGGTCATACATTACTTCCTTGTGGAAGCCATGAAGAGCCACCACTGTATTTTTGATGTTGTTGTTCTCTTTTCCTCTGATGATGAATTGTCAACCTTGTGTTGAGATGGTGGCATCGAAAAATGGTAGAATCTTTGAGTCCCTGGGCGACTAAATGAAGCACAGCCACCTGCTGGCCCACAGTGGACAGACAGAATGAAAGAGACATCAATCTTCAGTATGTTAAGCCCCAGAGCCTTGGGGGCTGTTGTTACTGCAGCAGAGCCTAGCCTATCCTTACTACTGCAAAGATTTTCCCCATGAAGGTGCTCCTGTTAACTCTCTAGAACTTTTACTCATCTCCAGCCTGGTAAAGCAGAAGGAGAGGTAAAAGGTTTCTGGCATTCCTTTTCTGTGCTCATCTATGGTGGGTGCACTCAAGGGGATGGAGAATGGAAGGGAAATAATGTTTGTTGCTTTCCTACTCTATACCAGGTGCCTTGCCAGATGCTGTGCGTGCAGTCAGTCTTCAGAACAGTGTGGCTAGAGGATTTTAATTTTTATATCATTGATAAGGAAGAAGAGCTCCAAAGAGGTTAAATTACTTGTTTAAAAATCACTTAACTATGGGGTCAGTACAGTGGTTAGGACTCTGCACTTCCACTGCAGCGGGGCATGGTTTCGATTCCCTGATCAGGGAACTAAGA
Organism: Bos indicus x Bos taurus; assembly: GCF_003369695.1. NCBI lineage: Eukaryota > Metazoa > Chordata > Mammalia > Artiodactyla > Bovidae > Bos > Bos indicus x Bos taurus. The sequence continues at coordinate 42,656,671 of NC_040093.1, forward strand.
CCCCCCATGCAGTGTGGTCAATAAAATAAAATAAAAAATTCAACAAGAAAGAAAAAATAAAAAAAAATTACCTACTAGGAAATGACAGAGTCAGGACAAGAACCCAAGTCCATCTGACTTAAAACCTATAAGTTTTCCTGTACTATAAGCATACAAGTAATGGACTTAAACCCTTGATAGCCTGTTAGTGTTTATCTAACATTATCTCTTTGGTTTAGTTAGATCAATCTACTATTCCAAGCTATTAATTCTTAGAATTATTTTCTTCTTAGATTCACTGATCTTTGACATCCAAGGTGCTACAAATCTGCATGTTTGTTTAACTCAAACCAAATGCACTCACGTTTGTTTTAAGTTGGAATATCATCACCAGGATATCTGGAAATTCCTCCACTGTGGCTCCAGGTTTTACAAACTGTGAGGTTTGCCCTTTCTGGCAAGGCTCTTGGAGGAGGGAAATAGAATGAGATGGGATGTAGAGGGAGAAAGTTTATTTGTGAAGAGGAGAGCATGAAGGCTGTACTCAATTAACAGAGACCCTTAGTACATGGGATCTTTACAGCTGCCTCTCCATGACCCTTAAAAACATAAGATCCAGCTACTTGAGGAAAGGCCCTGTGACTCCCACTGCGGGCGTGCATGCTCTGTTGCTAAATCATGTCTGACTCTGTGCGACCCTATGGACTGTAGCCTGCCAGGCTCCTCTGTCCATGGGATTCTGCAGGAAAGAATACTGGAGTGGGTTGCCTTTTCCTTCTCCAGGGGATCTTCCCAGCTCAGGGACAGAACCTGTGTCTCCTGCATTGGCAGGCAGATTCTTCACCACTGAGCCACCTGGGGGGCCTGTGACTCTCACTGGCCTTCACCGAAAAATGAGGTGAAATCTTGATGCAAACCCATGACTCACCCTTGACACACACATGAGATGATTCCCTTGGCTTTCAGAGCACAACCATGCCGTCCCATTCAGAGGTCAGCAGAGGGCATGCCTCGGCCTGTATTCTCCAACTCACGACATGACTTCTGGATGGAGAGCTAAGATTTTTCTCAAGTGTAACAATATTAATTATCAACTCACTTTAACACACGTATGATGTATGTGTGCATTTATTTCACAGGAATGGTATAAAGATTAAATACTTAATGAATCCATTTTTCATATCAAGGATATATTTGCCCTCCACCTAACTATACCTCTCCCTTCTGTTTCTCATGAGAAATATAGCTATCTTTATTATGTAATCAGTAATATATCATTCCTTCTAAGCAGGATCTAATTTTAGCAAGATGATGAATGGCCCGGGAATGCATTCCACTGCCCTCTGCAGAAAGGAATATATATCAGACCTGCTCAGGTGTATGTCACTTCTTTATATTGGGAGCTTTCAAGCTCCCCAAGTGGCAGCCTGGGTTTTTCTGGCTGAGAGCCCCAAGTTCTCTGTTTTGGCCGTGCAGAAAGCATTAGGAAACAGCCATGTGTGAACAATGATCAGGCATGCTCACTCAGCCAATGAGATATGTATCTCTCCTGCACCTGGAATTATTGCACCAGCTAGAAAATGACCAACTTGGGCTTTTCTTTAATTTATTTATGGGAAGGATCTGTGTGTATGGGACCATCCTCAGCTTCCAATCACCACCTCCCATTTTCCCCCCTTTTGCCTTTAAGCAGTGAAATTTCTTTAAAATGTAGGAATCATTCCAGTTCGACTAGCAGCATGAGGAATTAGTCACTTTTTCCTGAGCTTTCGAGAAGAAAATGATCATCTACTTTCATGCTGCCTGTAAGTTTTATAGCTGCTTCTGTCCATTCATAGCACCTTACAACTTGATAGATAACATATTAATTTTGAAGTTATTTTGAATTCATTTTTGATCTGTAGGAAAATCAAAGTAGTACCTTATCTACATTTCAGATGTGAAAACTGAGGTGCAGAGAGAGTTAATGATCAAAACCTCCATATTGATGATTGCCTATCTTTAATTAAAAACTTTTTTTTTGGTCACACCCCACAGGGATCGAACTCGGGCCCCCTCTGTTGGAAGGTGAAGTCTTAACCACTGGACCACCAGTAAAGTCCCTTAATTTTTAATGACCTCTATATAAGATGGAAGATAATAGTTATAGGTGTTTGCTTTTGCAACAACCATATAGGTGAAAATATGAAATTTTTTGTGCAGCTACTATATTTGCTGATTCTAAGATGTACTTTTCTCTCATACTTGTGTTGCCCAAACTGGGATACAGTTGATAATTAATGGAGTATCATAATCTAATTGTTGCTGTTTTTTTCTTTCTTAGTGGTTGCAGCAGATTGGCACTTAAAATATCTCAAATCTTCACCCCTCTCTGAGTCTACATCCTTTGCAAAGATGTCGCTTTGTAACTCCTCCTATCAGCCAAATCTATTTCCCCAAGCCTGGAAAATGGGTTCAGTTCAGTTCAGTCACTCAGTCGTGTCCAACTCTTTGCAACCTCATGGACTGCAGCACGCCAGGCTTCCCTGTCCATCACCAACTTCCAGAGCTTGCTGAAACTCATGTCCATTGATTCGGTGATGCCATCCAACCATCTCATCCTGTCGTTCCCTTTTCCTTTTGCCTTCAATCCCTCCCAGCATCAGGGTCTTTTCCAACGAGTCAGTCCTTCACATCAGGTGGCCAAAGTACTGGAGTTTCAGCTTCAGTATCAGTCCTTCCAATGAATATTCAGGACTGATTTCCTTTAGGGTTGACTGGTTGGATCTCCTTGCAGTCCAAGGGACTCTCAAGAGTCTTCTCCAACACCACAGTTCAAAAGCATCAATTCTTCAGCGCTCAGCTTTCTTTATGGTCCAACTCTCACATCCATACATGACTACTGGAAAAACCATAGTTTTGACTAGACTTTTGTTGGCAAAGTAATGTCCCTGCTTTTTAAAATGCTGTCTAGGTTGGTCATAGCTTTTCTTCCAAGGAGCAAGCATCTTTTCATTTCATGGCTGAAGTCAGCATCTGCAGTGATTTGGGAGCCAAAAAAAATAAAATCTCTCACTGTTAACATTGTTTCCCCGTCTATTTGCCATGAAATAATGGGACTGGATGCCATTATCTTAATTTTCTGAATGTTGAGTTTTAAGCCAACTTTTTCACTCTCCTCTTTTACTTTTATCAAGAGGCTCTTTAGTTCTTCTTCACTTTCTACCATAAGGGTGGTGTCATCTGCATATCTGAGGTTATTGATATTTCTTCCGGCTATCTTGATTCCAGCTTGTGCTTCATCCAGCCTGGCATTTCGCATGATATACTCTGCCTATAAGTTAAAGAAGCAGGGTGACAATACACAGCCCTGAAGTATTCCTTTCCCAATTTGGAACAAGTCTGTTGTTCCATGTCCAGTTCTAACTGCTGCTTCTTGACCTGCATACAGATTTCTCAGAAGACAGGTAAGGTGGTCTGGTATTCTCATCTTTTTAAGAATTTTCCACAGTTTGTTGTGGTCTACACAATCAAAGGTTTTGGCATAATCAATAGAGCAGAAATAGATGTTTTTCTGAAATGCTCTTGCTTTTTCGATGATCCAATGGATGTTGCCAATTTGATCTCTGGTTCCTCTGCCTTTTCTAAATCCAGCTTGAACATCTGGAAGTTCACGGATCACGTACAGTTGAAGCCTGGCTTGGAGAATTTTGAGCATTACTTTGCTAGCATGTGAAATGAGTGCAATTGTGTGGTAGTTTGAACATTCTTTGGCATTACCTTTCTTTGGGATGGGAATGAAAACTGACTGGAAAATGGATGGGCCTTTTCTTTATTTGTTCCTGAAGAAGGCATTTTTGGGGTTCACCCATTTCCCTTGTTCCACACGGCCTCAGCCTGCCTGACTCCCATAGGCACCGGCATTCTTTGCTTGAGTCTCTTTGCCTGCTCTGATGGTTTAAAATAAGTTCAATCTTTGACAGGTCTTCTTACACTCCCCTTGAATGTGGGCCAGGTGTCATAACTCATTTCTCTCAAATGGAAGGTGGTGGAGATCATGTGACTTTCAAGGGGAAGTTATAAAAGCACTGTGGCTTTGCCCTCTCAGATCACTTACTTAGCACTAAGCCCTATACCTTGTCCTGAGGGCATTCAAAGGGTCAAAGAAATAGAGACCTCTGGCTAAAAGCCAGCCCTGATTGGCCAGCCATATGAGAGGATCATTTTGGAGGCAGGAGTCCAGCCACAGATAATGAAATTCTTGCCGATTCCCTAAACTTCTTAAACTGCAACCTCACGAGAAAGCCCAAACCAGAGCTCACCAGCTAAGCTATTCCAAAATCCATGACCCTAAAAAAAAAGACTTTAAAATAAATAAAAACAAAATCATTTCAAGACATGGAAAAAGGAATAGTAGTCACAAACCGAGAATAAAACTATTTGAAAATGAGCAGATTTGGAAAAGACATTCTAAAAAGGAAAAAATATACTAATTGAAATGAAAATCTAATAGACCAGTTGGACTGTAAGGCAGAGATGGCTGCTGAGAGGTTACGTGAACTGGAAGACACATTACAGGAAATTATCCAGAATATAACATACAAGATAAAGAAATGAAAAATATGAAAATTGATCAAATGATAAGGTCCTATTTATGTCTATTAAGAGTTCCAAGTGGATAAAAAAAGAAAGAGTTAGTAGCAAATAAATAGTAGTCAATAATTTCCATTATGTAAGACAGGAGTCTTTAAAGAAGCACACCAGTTCTTATGCAGTATAATTAAAAACAAACCCATTCTTAAATACAGAAGTTCAACTGCGAAGTATCAACCTTAAAATTTACTGCTGCTGCTGCTAAGTCGATTCAGTTGTGTCCGATACTGTGAGACCCCATAGACGGCAGCCCACCAGGCTCCCCCGTCCCTGGGATTCTCCTGGCAAGAACACTGGAGTGGGTTGCCATTTCCTTCTCCAATGCATGAAAGTGAAAAGTGAAAGTGAAGTCGCTCAGTCATGTCCGATTCTAGTGACCCCATGGGCTACAGCCTACCAGGATCCTCCATCCATGGGATTTTCCAGGCAAGAGTACTGGAGTGGGATGCCATTGCCTTCTCCTAAAATTAACTAGAAAGAAAAAATAAATTACCTAGAAATGAATGACAATTAGACTGGGGGCATAATATTCAAAGCAAGAATAACTAGCAGAACACAGCTGTTGTGTTATAAATATAGTTACAAATGCACAGGAATAATGCATTTAAATTACTGACAGAAAAACTATCTTTCCAGAGTGAAAGTAGAATAGAGTAAATTCCAGATACAAATGACTATTTTGGCCAGCAGTATTTGGCATGTTGTACATGAATATTTACTTTGGCCCGGAAGTAAATTACCTTGAAAAGAAGAAGTGGGATGCAGGAAATATTTTTTAAATGGATAAGTATCTAAACAAACACTTAATAGTATAAATTGAAATGGCTACTTTATGAGTGTTTAAAAATAAGGGAAAATAAATTTCTAAGTAATAAAATCATGGAACATGGGAGAGCAAATCAGGGTTAAAGCATATATTATTTAGAAGGAGATCAGTGATATTGATCGGGCTTCCCTGGAGGCTCAGGTGGGGTTCCCAGGTGGCGTTAGTGGTAAAGAACCTGCCTGCCAACGCTGGAGATGTAAGAGGTACATGTTCGATCCCTGGGTTGGGAAGATCCCCTGGAGGAGGGCATGGCAGCTGACTCCAGGATTCTTGCCTGGAGAATCCCATGGACAGAGGGGCCTGGTGGGGTACGGTCCATAGTGTCACAAAGATTCAGACATGACTGAAGAGACTTTGCACACATGCGTGGAAGCTCAGACAGTAAAAAAATAATCTGCCTGCAATGCAAGAGATCCAGGCTTGATCCGTGGTTCAGGAAGATCCCCTGGAGAAGGGAGTGGCTACCCACTCCAATATTCTTGCCTGGAAAATTCCATGGATGGAGGAGCCTGGTGGGCTATACAGGCCATGAGGTTGCAAAGAGTTGGACATTACTGAGTGACTAACACTTTCACCCTCTTTCAAGTGACACTGATTAACTCTAGATGCTAAGTGTGAATATGAATATAAGGGTGGGGCTCCTCACATGGCTCTAGTGGTATAATAGAACCTGTTTGCCATGGTAGGAGACATAAGAGACCCAGATTTGATCCCTGGATCAGGAAGATCCCCTGGAGGAGGGCACAGCAACCCACTCCAGTATGCCTGGAGAATCTCCACTCATGCTTGGAGAATCCCATGGACAGAGGAGCCTGGCGAGCTATGGTCCATAAGGTCACGAGGAGTCTGACATGACTGAAGCGACTTAGCATTCACGCACACATGAATGTAAGGGTAGCCATGACAGAATAGAAATGGAATGCATAATTTGCACACAAGTAAAAGAAAAATATAAAATTATGAACTTGAATACTACCCACCAAAACATGACAGTAGCTTCCTGTTGGGAAAGAGAAGAGATGACGGTGACCAGGAGGGGCTAAGGTTGGGGGGTAGAGGAGATGTCAACTTTATCTGAAATGTTCTACAGTTTAGAAACCATTTAGAAACAAGCCTTTCCCCCTCTCCGCCTCTGGGAGATGATCAGGATTTTCCATGATATTCATGGCCCCTTATAACATGCCTGTATGTTTCAGCCAGCTTAGCTCCCTCTCTACTTCCCAATGCATATTTTTCATTTCCATCAGGCCAGTCTCTCTTTTTACATACATCATCTGACTTATTTTAGGATTCAGGTCTCTGTTGTCCAAATCCTGCCAGTTCTTAAAGACCTTTCTTTGTATAATCCAATATTGACAACAACAACTTTATGTGTTTGTAGCACATAACACATAATTGCACTCTGTTTAGCTCTCTCTGATTTGTATGTAACTATCTTATGTTTTCTATTCCCTTTTAATTGCTTTCTTTTATTCAATATTTCCCTTAAAAGATTATAGAATCTCAGAGGTCAAGAACTGTGGTGTTTATTATACCTTGCCCTGGAATCCCTCATGGCATGTTCCACAGCTAATCACATTGTAAAGAATATGTTTGTAAAATTGAAAGCAGTCTCTCTGATGGAAAGGCAATGAAGAAAGGAAAATGAACAAGCAAGTTCTGACCATTCTTTAGTGGATAAATTGCACCGACGAAACAGTAAGTCACTTATTTCAATGTTATTGATTAATCTCAGTGATCTGGAACGTATTTGAGATTCAGAATAAGTTGGTTAAGAACATGTGGTTTGGTGTCAGGCACACCTCATTTGAGCATCAGTTTAATCATGTAATTACTATCTTTATGACTATGGATAGGCAACCTAACTATCCATTTGAGCTTTAATTCTTCATGGTAGAAAATATTAATAGTTCGTACATGGAAATCACCTAGTTCAGCACATGGAACATAGTAAAACACTCATGACCTTGGATTATTATTACCTAAAATAAGTAAAACCAAAGCCATGCATGAGATAATGCCCACCTTGTTGCCAGCCCCTGATAGAACTGCATTTATCTGCCCTCTAGAAGTTAAGTGTGGCTATGTTCTTTTGTGCTTGGCAATGAAATGTAAGCATAAAGACATATGTGATTTCCTACAGAATTTATAAGACCTTGTGAGCAATTCACCACTTCCTCTTCCCTTATAGGGGCACCCTGGAAGCATGTGTTGAGATGGAGCCTCTGCTCCCCTGGGTCCCTGAATGGCCATGCTGAGGAGAGCTCTCCTGAAACCCAGTGGATGCATAAAATGAATGAGAAACCAACTTGTGCTGTGTTATTGCCCCTGAGATTTTGGAGACTTTTGTTCCTGCAGCAAAACCTAGCCCATCCTGACTAACATAATGAATTAAAAGTTGTTTTTCATCTACCCTCAACCCCCCAGAAAAAAAACTGTCTAAAGTCATGCTTTAGAACTATTTGCTCTTACTTTAAAACATTCTCCCCAACTTGTTTATATGGTTTTCCATCTCACAGGATGTTTGAAGCAAAATACCAGAGGCAATATTACCAGAGGTATGCACTGGTAGGCACAGCGAGAAGGGAGAGCTGCTGGGCAATAAAAAAGAAAAGAAAATTGTGATAAGAAGATAAGGAACTCAAAAAGCATTATGACCTGGGGTCATTTTTTTTTTTTAGCTTTGTACTTATTTTAATTAATTTTTTTCCAGTTTTTTAAAATTGGAATATCATTGCTTTACAATGTTGTGTTAGTCTCTGCTGTACAATAAAGTGAATCAGCTACACATATACATATATCCCCTCCCTCTTGGACCTCCGTCCCACCACTCCCCATCCCACCCACCTAGGTCATCACAGAGCAGATCTGGGACCATTTTGGATAGGTGGAATGAATGATGCTTACTCTAAGAGGCCTTTGAAGTCATCTCTGTATCATGACCCTGCTTTTTCAGTTTATTACAGTTTCACTACATTTTTATTTTGCTTATTCACTTTTAAAATTTTATTGTACAATTTAGTTTTTACAATGATTTTTTTTTTTTTAATGCTTACTATCTCCTGAGCATCATACTGAACACTTTTGAATGTGTGGCAGGTCATTTACACTCTCAGCATCTCTCAGAAATGGCAGGTTTTATCCCACCTCTATGGCAGCACTTAGAGATCTGTAATTGCCCCAGGGTTTCATGGTCAGTACTGCAGAATCGGAATTTCATGTGAACCCAGCCTGTCTGATTTCAGAGTCCTTTCACCATCATGCCTCTCAGGCATTAGCATAACAGCGTAGGATGACCCTCAACAAAGGCTAAATTATGTTTCAGGGAAGTCTGTTTTAAAAGCCTGGGAGACATGTGTAACATTTTGGACATTTTTCTATCAAGAAAAAAAAAAAAGATTCAGTTTTAACAAGTGCTGGTGCTTCAAAAGGTAGAAAGCTTGGGTTATCTAGAAAAGCCACATGTGGGAAGCAGCTCTCTCCCTAACAGTGCAAGACAAATGATACAGTCTTGAATTTCAATGATCTTATAAATGCAACAGGAGTGATAAATATAAATCTATTAAAGCTCTTTCATTTAGAACAAGGAATCTATATTCTGTGACCATATAACTTTTTTTTTTTAACTGCATCTTTCAAACAGAAAAAGTTGCCGGGCACAGATGAGTCACTTCCTTGGTTCTTTACACTGTGAGGAGAAAGGACCCATGATGGGAGGTGGGGAGGCTGGAGAGAAGGTGAATTTCTCTTGCTGCTGTCCAAATGGTTGCCAGAGAGGCCCCGGCTTGCCATTTCATCTCTGTAGTTGTTTCCTTATGCGAAGGATGGCGGCTGACACCCAGGGGTCTTCCCCATAGCGAGAAGAGCAGAAGACAATCAAGCTGAAAGCTTAGAGACATTTCTTGCGTGGACAGGCACTTCACAGAGAGCGTTTCTTAAAGGATATCTCATTCTTCACTGCCGGGCTGAATGAACCTGCTCTGGAAACCCAAGTTGTCCCTGCCTACCACAAGCAAGGTTTCACTCTCAGTGGAAATTTTCGTTTTTATTTCTGTATGACAGTTCAACAGGTAAGCAGACACCTCTCACAGAACTGCAGGGCCATTGTTTAGACATCGCAGTGGCAATTTCAGTTCTCTGGAAGGGCTACTAAGAATGTTGGGTAACCTTCCCTGATCTGTGTTTTTGTCGCCTGTTACTGTGGGTGCAGTGTATTAAACATACCTTCAGAGTGGTTCAGAGAAGCCAGAAGGGAGGGTGACTGCAAATGCTTACTATCAGGCTACTTCTGACAATTCCTAATGTAATCCATATACTACACATACATTCTGGTTACACAATTTATGAGGTATAACAAGGGGAGAGAAGTGAAGCTGGGATATAATTGTGACTGATGTGAAACAGACATGTAGAATGAATGGCCTTACAACATTTTCTTTGAAGTTTGTTAAAAGCAGTAAAGTGATATTCACTATAAGTGAAACCTGCTGTTACAGATATCCACTGGCTTGGGGAACATTTTCTTTTGACTTGATTTCTTGAATTTTAATTTGCCACTTGAAGTTTTTGAAAAAAAAATTTTTTTTTCTTTTGACGTGCAATGGGAGAGAAAGGGAATAAAAATTGCGGAGGACCTACTGAATGCTCATCTAGGCACTCGACATCAGGGCTGACTCGCAGGCCACAACAGGACACAGTGCCTAGGGCAACAGGGGTGTTTTAATGTCTTTTAAAATCAGATGAAAACAATGAATATAATAATAGTATAATTATATTAATGCATTATTGAGTCATATAATAAAATTAAAATGTATTTATATACAATATGTTATTAATTCATATAATAAAATTTAAATTATTATAACAAATACATTAATATATTATCAATTCATACAATAAATTAAATACATTAATATATTATTGATTCATATAATACAATTTAAAATTATTATGATAATAATTTGTTTTTTTAACCCTACTTTGTGGAGGAAGGAGCCAACAAAGGCAATGTGGCAAGGGTCCACAGATTTCTTAATGTGGTGACCCTACTTGATAGAAATTTTCTCACTTAATTCCGGGTAATCCTGAAAGACTGGAAGACATGGAGAAAGTGATGTTTTGAAGACTTAAGAAATTTTCCTAAGGTCCTACAACTAGGAAGTGCTGGGGGTGGGTCTTAAGTCTACTGTCTCATTTTTTCCACTGAAGAAGAGCTTAATGCACAGGCAATTCTATATTGGAACACCTGGCATTAGGAATGAAAAATGTCACTTATATATTTGGTACCAAGGAAATGAATGGAAAAATCAATTCTGAGATTGGCATGTGTTTTTCCATACAACACAGGAAGATGTCTAGAAATATATGTAACCCAGATGTCCCCAAGTTTACCAGCTTCAAGGTCAACACTTCCTTTCAATGCTCAAATAATCGTTTGTGCCCTGACAGGAAGTCCAGCCTTCATCCTGTCACTGTCACCTCTCCCATCTTTCTCCTGGGACCTGTGAAGGCCACTTCCGTGTTCCTCTAACCAGTCCAGGTTAATGCTCAGCGTCTCCACTGACTGCTTCTTACCACATCTGAGAGTCATGTTTAAGGCAGGTAGCCACTGCTCTCTCCTCACACATGGATGTGTGCCCCTCCAAAGGGAGGGGGAATAATGGGTCCCCAGAGCACAGCTTGGACCTCCAACCAGTTTTACTGAAGTCTTGGGGGCATCGATATTACAACACAAAGGGAAACATTTGATTAATAGCTAGGTCAGCCAAGCATCCTAATTTGAAATGGGGATGAATTAGGACTTTGGGATTGATATATACACTCTATTTATGCCATGTATGAGATGGTTGGATAGCATCACCGACTCAATGGACATGAGTTTGAGCAAACTCTGGGAGACAGCGAAGGACAGGGAAGCCTGGCATGTGGCAGTTCATGGGAGTGCAGAGTCGGACACAACTTAGAGACTGAACAACAGCAATAAGACAGATAACTAATGAGAACCTACTGTATAGCACAGGGAACTCCACTCAGTGCTCTGTGGTGACCTTCAGTTCAGTTCAGTCACTCAGTTGTGTCTGACTCTTTGCGACCCCATGAATCACAGCACGCCAGGCCTCCCTGTCCATCACCAACTCCCAGAGTTCACTCAGACTCATGTCCATTGAGTCAGTGATGCCATCCAGCCATCTCATCCTCTGTCGTCCCCCTTTCCTCCTGCCCCCAATCCCTCCCAGCATCAGTCTTTTCCAATGAGTCAACTCTTCGCATGAGGTGGCCAAAGTACTGGAGTTGCAGCTTTAGCATCATTCCTTCCAAAGAAATCCCAGGGCTGATCTCCTTCAGAATGGACTGGTTGGATCCCCTTGCAGTCCAAGGGACTCTTAAGAGTCTTCTCCAACACCACGGTTCAAAAGCACCAATTCTTTGGCACTCAGCCTTCTTCACAGTCCAACTCTCATATCCATACATGACCACAGGAAAAACCATAGCCTTGACTAGACGGACCTTTGTTGGCAAAGTAATGTCTCTGCTTTTCAATATGCTATCTAGGTTGGTCATAACTTTTCTTCCAAGGAGTAAGCGTCTTTTAATTTCGTGGCTGCAATCACCATCTGCAGTGGTTTTGGAGCCCCCCCAAATAAAATCTGACACTGTTTCCACTGTTTCCCCATTTTTTCCCATGAAGTGATGGGGCCAGATGCCATGATCTTTGGTTTCTGAATGTTGGCTTTAAGCCAACTTTTTCACTCTCCTCTTTCACCTTCATCAAGAGGCTTTTGAGTTCCTCTTCACTTTCTGCCACAAGGGTGATGTCATCTGCATATCTGAGGTTGTTGATACTTCTCCTGGAAATCTTGATTCCAGCTTGTGCTTCTTCCAGCCCAGCATTTCTCATGATGTACTCTGCAGTGAACTTAATGGGAAGGAAATCCAAAAAAGAGGGGAAATGTGTATATATATATAGCCGATATATTTCCTGTGCAGTAGAAAGTAACACAACATTGAACAGCAACTATACTCCAATAAAAACTTCAAAAATTTTTCTTTAAAGAAGGAGTTCTCCAGAAATTTTAGTTTGAAAATTGTGTCAGTTCTGGGCGAACCTGGACCAAAAAATTATAATAATTTTTGTTCACCTTACAGATGTCTCATCTTGAAGCACAGCCCTGACCTCACTTAGGGCTTCGTCTTGGTTACTGGTCTAGCTCCACTTGGCTAAGCTATTTGTTTCTATCCCTGCCACCTCCAAGAAAACTCTTTCCTTAAATCCCAGACCCAACTTTGTCTCAGAGAGAGGAAGACGCCTTTCCTCAAGTTTAAGACCATCCTTCATCCATACTCCAGTCTGATTACTAACAGGAAGACCTTTTCCCTTCCTGGAAAAGAGCCATGCTCCTTCATTAGCACAACACTAAATTCTCATGGCCTGGACCAGACAAACCCAGAAGTTCGGAAGACTGTTCCCAGACTCAAAGTCATTTGGTCTTAAATGACACCATCTATGGGATCCTGGGCTTCCCTTGTAGCTCAGTCGGTAAAGAATCTGCCTGCAATGCAGGAGACCTGGGTTCGATTCCTGCATCAGGAAGATCCCTTAGAGAAGGAAATGGCAACCCACTCTTGCCTGGAGAATCCCATGAACAGAGGAGCCTGGCAGGCTACTGTCCATGGGGTCGCAAGAGTCAGACAAAACTTAGTGACTAAACCACCATGGGACCCTAAGAGTCTAACATGGCTAGTCCTATATCAAACCCATAGAGTATCTTGTCACAATCTCTTGGCCTGACGATGAATGAGAAATTGGGTCATCCTCATAATTTGTAATCTCTTGTGAGAAATGTTTGGGTTAGATCATAGACCCATCTCCCCGGGAGGGAAAAAACAAAGTGATTTTTCAGGCAAGTATCAGTCTAAATCCAGATTTCATGAGAAAAGACGTTTATGACTCCCAAGGGGCACAGTGCTGTTCAAACACACCACATATACCACCAAGTAGAGCCCCCAGCCCTTCAAGAAGAAGTGTCTCCATTTTTGTTACCCTGTGGATGCAGTACTTTTGCCAAGAACAATGGGTGAGTGTATGTCCTACGTACACTGGTGACTTACAACAACCTTTAAATTGGACTTCCCTGAAAAAAAAGGGAAAAGTTCTTTGCCAACACCAAATCCATATACCATCCTTGTATTCAGCAATGTTTGTGACTCAAAGTGATAGGTTTCCAGTTTCAAAAATTTAGAACTTAGGTCTATATAGAACCCTGTTACAGGTAGGATCTGAGATTACCTGGAGATTACAAAATTTGTAACAATGTATTAAGTGTCACATGAGTTGACAATATTTATCACGAAGCTAAGAGGCCATCTGGGGCAAAGCGACTAGAAACTTAATAATTCTGAGAAGGAAGAAAAATAAAGTAAATGAAACAAAATGAAGTTAAGAAGGCTGATTTCAGAAGACTTTACACTGAGTTGGTAAGGCTGTAAGAGGGCTTCCACTTGAGTCTGTAGCATTAAATTTACCACACCTGCATTTTAAAAAAATTATCATTGTACCTTTTTCTAATAGATAGCTAGTGGGAAGCTGCCCTGTAGCACAGGGAGCTCAGCTCAGTGCTCTGTGATAAACTAGAGGGGTGGGATGGGGAGGTGGGAGGGAGGGCCAAGAAGAAGGGGAAATGTACACGTATAGCTGATTCACTTTGTTGTACAACACAACATTGTAAAGCAATCATAACCCAATAATAAAATTTTAAAAATTAAACCAAAAAAAACCCCTCATCATTATTATGCCACTTGTTTTGGCTTTTTGAGCAAAGATTATACGTGTGTATGTTTTGCAGGGGATGTTAAACCTGAAATTAAAAATCAGACCACCTGCTTTAACAATCTTGCTTCCACTCTACTTTTTAAATATCACTTTCTCTTTTTTTTCCCCTCTGTAGATAATCTCAAGAAATATAGGATAAAATAGGTGTTTAACTAAAATTCCAAGTTGACTTAAGAAGTTTGTTGTGCTGAGGCCAGGATAGACTTACGAACACATGAATCCAGGGGTTAGGGAAGACGAGGATCAAAAGGGAAAATAGTAGAGCTAGTTTTTGCCCTAGTGGGAAGTTAGAACTCTGTAAGCTGCAAAAGTGAGGTATTAGAGGAAATGTGGATTGCCACAGCAATCAGACAAGAAATAGAAAGAATTTGAATTGGCAAGAAGGATGCAAAATTGCCAGTTTGGGCAGAATACATGATACTACAAATAGCTGACCCTTGAACAACACAAGGGCTGGGAAGCCAATTCTCCTCATAGTTGAAAATCTGTGTATAACCTTTGACTCTCCAAAAACTTAACTATCAATAACCTACTGGTGACTAGAAGCCTTACCAATAACATAAACAGTCAATTAGCACATATTTTGTATTTTATATGTATATACACTGTATTCTTACAATTAAAGTAAGCTAGAGAAAATGCTTTGTGAAAAGCATTTGTGCATGTGTGCTAAGTCGCTTCAGTGGTATCTGATTCTTTGCGACCCTATGGACTGTAGCCCTCCAGGCTCCTCTGTCCATGAAATTCTCTAGGCAAGAATACTGGAGTGGGTTGCCATTCCCTTCTTCAGGGGATCTTCCCGACTCAGAGATCAAACCTGGGTCTCTTACATCTCTTGAATTGGCAAGTGGGTTCTTTACCATTAGTGCCAAGAAAAGCAAAAAGGAAGTGAAAATATATGGGTTTCCCAGGTGGCGCTAGTGGTAAAGAATCTGCCTGACAATGCAGGAGAAGTAAGAGAACTGGGTTTAATCCCTGGGTTGGGAAAATTCCCTGGAGGAGGGCATAGCAACCCACTCCAGTATTCTCGCCTGGAGAATCCCACTAATAGTATAGTACTGGATTTTTCAGTACTGTTAAGTTTATGTCTGGAGAAGGCGATGGCACCCCACTCCAGCACTCTTGCCTGGAAAATCCCATGGATGGAGGAGCCTGGAAGGCTGCAGTCCATGGGGTTGCAAAGAGTCGGACACGACTGAGCGACTTCACTTTCACTTTTCACTTTCCTGCGTTGGAGAAGGAAATGGCAACCCACTCCAGTGTTCTTGCCTGGAGAATTCCAGAGACGGGGGAGCCTGGTGGGCTGCCGTCTATGGGGTCGCACAGAGTCGGACATGACTGAAGCGACTTCGCAGCAGCAGCAGCAGCAAGTTTATGTCATTCATTTACAAGATGAACTGTCAGCACCCACATCAATACTGGCTTATACGACACAAAACACAGTAAATATTACACATATTACTAATACCATGGAAAGGGAAAAGATAAATTCATATGTATTTTCAGGTATAACAATTGCAACACTGGTAACAAGGAAGCAGCAACATGATTGCTTTATGTTGGTCCAGTGTAACCCATAAATTGCTTCACGGTTGCCTAACCTAAGGGGTTTCCCAGGTTGCTCAATGGTAAGGAATCTGCCTGTCAGGCAGGAGATGAGGGTTTGATCCCTGGGTTGGGAAGATCTCCTGGTGAAGAAAACAGCAACCCATCCCAGTATTCTTGCCTGGAAAATCCCATGGACAAAGGAGCCTGGCGGGCTACAGTTTATGGGGTCTCAAAGAGTCGAACATGACTTAGCAAATAAACAACAAACAATAAGCCTGATCTATATATTAGTGAATGAATTGTTAACAAAAGTTTTATGGTATACAGTATTACAGTCATATTCATAATACAGTATTGGAAATACTGTTACCTTATTTTTAAAAAAACAACACTTACCTGGGATGATAGACTGATATGCAGTTTCTCCAATTGTGAGAGAGAGAAGCACACTGTAAGTAATCCTTTGAAAGCAAAGATATAAAACAGCAAGAAAACTAGCACATTATTATATTATTATATATTATTATATTTTTTTTTATTTTATTTAATTATTATATATATTATATATATAAAAATATAATATTATATTTTATATTAAATGTCATTGATGCCTGTGTAAGAACAGGCTATCCACTTCAATACAACTCTTGCACATAGATTTTTGTACATTTATTGAAAAAAATCCACGTGGCCTTGTGCAGTTCAAACTCACATTTGTTCAAAGGCCATCTGTATAGAAAATCCTAAAGACATCACCAAACAACTATTAGAACTAATATATAAGCTCAGTACATTTGCAGGATACAAGATACACAGAAACCTGTTGCATTTCCATACACTAAGAACAAACTATCAGAAAGAGACATTAAGAAAATAGTCTAACAATTGCATCAAAAAGAATAAAATACCCAGGAATAAATCTAAGCAAGGAGATAAAAGGCTTGTACTTGGAAATTTTAACTTTGATGAAAGAAATTAAAGACAACATGAGCAAATGGAAAGATATTACATACTTATGGACTAAAAGAATACACGTTGACATGTTGTTAAAATGACCATACTACCCAAGGCAATCCACAGATTCAATACAATCCCTATAAAAATACCAATGGCAGTTTTCACAAAACTAGAACAAATAATTCTGAAATTTGTGTGGAAACGAAAAAGACCCTGAATAGCTAAAACAATCTTGAGAAGGAAGAACAAAGCACAAAGCTGGAGGCATTGTACTTCCTTACTCCTTATACTACACAGATACAGTAGTCAAAACAGCATGGTACTGGCATGAAATCAGACACACAGATCAATGGAACAGAAAAGAGAGCCTGGAAATGAATTCATACTTATATGGCCAGTTAATTTACAACAAAAGAGGCAAGAATATAGAATGGGGAAAAGACAGCCTCTTCAATTAATAGTATTGTGAACCCTGGATGGTTACATGCATGAAGTCAAACTGGCTTACTTTATCAGACCGTATACAAAAGTAAACTCAAAATGGCTTAAAGACTTAACTGTAAGACCTGAAACCATACAACTTCTAGAGAAAAACAGACAGTACACACTTAGAAGAACTAGTTTGGGGTATGTCTTCTCAGGCAAGGGAGGCAAAAGCAAAAATAAGCCAATGGTGCTGTGTCAAACTAAAAAGCACTGGACAGTGAAGGGAAACCCAACAAAACAAAAAGGCAGCCGACCAATGGGAGAATATATTTGCAAACAATACATCTAATAAGGGATAAATATCCAAAATATACAAAGCATTCATACAACTCAGAATAAAAAAAAAAAACAATTAAAAACTGGGAAAAGGGCCTGAACTGATATTTTTTTTTCCCCCAAAAAAGACGTACAGATAGCCAACGGGTACAGGTGTTCAGCATCAATAATCATCAAAGAAATGCAAATCAAAATCACAACGAAATACCACTTCACACCTGTTAGAATGGCTACTATTAAAAAGACAATAAATAACAAGTGCTTCTGTTTAAGTATATAACTAGGCATCGAATTACTAGGTCATAGAGTAAATGTACGTTTTGTTTTCCAAAACTTTCAGTGTCTTTCAAATGGTTATATGATTTAAAATTTCTACCACAGATGTCAAACTCTGATCACTCCACATTGCCATTAACATCTGGTATTGTCAGCATTTAAAAATTTTGTGGGTGTACCGTAATCACTGCACACCATACCATTATGGTTTTAGTTAATATTTTTTCTGATGACTGGGTGTTTTTGTGTGTTTTTTCCCTCACTTGTATCTCTTCTACCTCAATGAAAAGCAAATAAAAGGTCAAAAAGAAAAAAAAAATTAGTAATATTGGAATAGAATACCTTTTTAACCTAGGTATAACAATTTATCATATATATAATCTCAAACCAGTAAGTCGATATCTTAGTACTGAAACCCACAAGGATCTAACATTATAATTGGAAGCTAGATCTACACGTCCTATTACCAGCTCAGTTCAGGTAAGTTCAGTCGATCAGTCGTGTCCGACTCTTTGTGACCCCAGGAATTGCAGCACGCCAGGCCTCCCTGTCCATCACCAACTCCTGGAGTTCACTCAGGCTCACGTCCATCGAGTCAGTGATGCCATCCAGCCATCTCATCCTCTGTCATCCCCTTCTCCTCCTGCCCCCAATCCCTCCCAGCATCAGAGCATAAGTCAACTCTTCACATGAGGTGGCCAAAGTACTGGAGTTTCAGCTTTAGCATCATTCCTTCCAAAGAACACCCAGGGCTGATCTTCTTCAGAATGGACTGGTTGGATCTCCTTGCAGTCCAGGGGACTCTCAAAAGTCTTCTCCAAGACCACAGTTCAAAAGCATCAATTCTTCTGCACTCAGCTTTCTTCACAGTCCAACTCTCAAATCCATACATGACCACTGGAAAAACCATATTATAGGTGATAATATTTTAAAAAGATTCTGCAAGTTATCATCAAAATAAACAGTGAAAATAAAATATAACATTTCTGTATGAGAAAGGAGGTGGCCTAAAATACTGTTATTTACAGTGATTGGAACTGTGCACCTGAAAAACCCAAGAAATACAGAGAATTGTTGGAACCAAGAGGGTTTACCATCCTAATTATAAAGCCTATAGCTTTCCTATATGATAGTAAACACTATTTTAAAAACATAATCACTCAAACAATATTGTTTTAAAGATTAACAAAAAAATAAAAAAAGATTAACAAAAATACAAAATGCCCAGGACCAATGTAAGCACAAGCTGGAATCAAGATTGCTGGGAGAAATATCAGTAACCTCAGATATGCAGATGACACCACCCTGACGGCAGAAAGTGAAGAGGAACTATAAAGCCTCTTGATGAAAGTGAAAGAGGAGAGTGAAAAAGTTGGCTTAAAGTTCAACATTCAGAAAACGAAGATCATGGCATCTGGTCCCATCACTTCATGGGAAATAGATGGGGAAACAGTGGAAACAGTGTCAGACTTTATTTTCTTGGGCTCCAAAATCACTGCAGATGGTGACTGCAGCCATGAAATTAAAAGACGCTTACTCCTTGGAAGAAAAGTTATGACCAACCTAGATAGCATATTCAAAAGCAGAGACATTGCTTTGCCAACAAAGGTCCGTCTAGTCAAGGCTATGGTTTTTCCTGTGGTCATGTATGGATGTGAGAGTTGGACTGTGAAGAAGGCTGAGCGCCAAAGAATTGATGCTTTTGAACTGTGGTGTTGGAGAAGACTCTTGAGAGTCCCTTGGACTGCAAGGAGATCCAACCAGTCCATTCTGAAGGAGATCAGCCCTGGGATTTCTTTGGAAGGAATGATGCTGAAGCTGAAACTCCAGTACTTTGGCCACCTCATGCGAAGAGTTGACTCATTGGAAAAGACTCTGATGCTGGGAGGGATTGGGGGCAGGAGGAGAAGGGGACGACAGAGGATGAGATGGCTGGATGGCATCACTGACTCGATGGACGTGAGTCTAAGTGAACTCCCGGAGTTGGTGATGCTGGCGTGCTGCGATTCATGGGGTCGCAAAGAGTTGGACATGACTGAGCGACTGAACTGAACTGAACTGAATGTAAGCAAAGGTATTAAACTCTACTGATGAACATAAAAATCACTTTAATAATTTGAGGGTTTCCCTGGTGGCTCAGACAGTAAAGAATCTGCGTGCAGTGCAGGAGACTTGGGTTTCATCCCTGGGCTGGGAAGATCCCCTGGAGGAGGGCATGGCTACCCACTCCAGTATTCTTGCCTGAAGAGTCCCTATGGAAAGAGGAGCCCTGGTGGGCTACAGTCCATGGGGTCGCAAAGAATTGGACACAACTGAGCGACTAAGCACAGCAAAAACAGCACATCTTCACATGGATGGACTCAAAATAATACAGATATTGCTCCTCTGTAAGTTCATACACATATCCAGACCCAAGCAAATTCCAGCCAAGTTTTTATGAACTTAGGAAGAAAAAAGATTCTAATACTAATATAGAATCAAATGTGTAAGAATAGCCAGTAGAAGAGTGAACTTTCTTCTAGCAGGTATAATAATCTGTTTGGGTTTTTTTTTTGGCCAGGCTACAAGGCATGCAGGATCTTAGTTCCCCAACCAGGGATCAAACCCGTGACCCCTCACAGTGGAAATGCAGAGCCCTAACCATTGGACTGCTAGGGAATTCCCCAAGAATCCATTAATTCATGTAGGTGCAGAACTGGTACAGGAAGAGGGGTGCCTTGATGGAAGACAATAGAGAGCCAAGACAAAAACCAAAGCATGACTATGAATTGGGACAAAGTAAAGGTAAATTGAAATAACTAGAAAAAAAAATTGGATTGTTCACCAAATAAGGTTAGGACAAATGACTCTATCATCACGTAAAAATGAATTACCTATTACACATCTTACAATAAAAATCTGTGATAGATTAAAGATTAAATGTAAAGACAAAACCAGAAAAGTACCAGAAAAAAAAATGGATAACTATTTGTTAATTTCCGTTAGAGAAGGAATTTAAGGAGGCTGTTTGAAGTATATCATCAAAGCTAGACACTGAAGAGGGAAAAGAATGACCCCTTAAAAACAAAAAACTGCCATATGACAGAAATCTCCTTAAGCAAAATTAAAAAACAAACAATTGGGGAAAACACTTACTGCATATGTGACAGACCAAATGTTAATATCTTCAATGTGTGATTTTGTATGGTTGCTCTCAACTGAAGAGTCCTGCTCAGACTTGCTGAAACATACAAGGGGATTTGCTAGTTTCCATAACTGGAGAGCCCAGGGATGGAGTAGCCTGAGGCTTCCATCATGAGGAAGCCACGTGGGTTGCCTAGAGCCCAGTCCCTCCTGTCCTACCAGCCTAACGATTGCTCCAGCAGAGAAGGTTTTAGAAGGATTTTGACCCAGTTTGGGTCACAGGTCCAACACTGAATAACCCCTGTGGCTGAAGGAAAGTTTCCTTCTCTTTTGCTCCTCTCTCTCTTGTTCTGAGATTCTAGTGTGTTACCCACTGATGTTTCTGGCCAGGCATGGATCATGTGCTGCCCTTGTGGTAGGGAAAGGGGTAGATCAGTGCCACACGAACCACCTGGAATGCATTCTTCCTAATACAGAGTGATTCTGCTATCAGAAGAAGGGAAAAGGAATGCTAAGGGGCAAAAACAGCAGATTTTCACTAACATATAAAGAGTTCTCACAAATCAATAAGAAAGTATCTTCAAAAATCCATGAGAAGCCATAATAATTCACCAGCAATTAAAATTCACTTTTGCTGAGTCCTAATCTTTTATATCTCTGTTGAATGCTCTCTAAGGTTGTAGTTGGCTAATTTGACAAATTGAGCTGTTATAATTTATCACAAGATGCTAATATAAGAAGTTTTCTTTCCCCTTAGGTAACATGTAGATTTTGGGGGCTTTCTGCAGACAACATTTTAATTCAAAGGACTGTCTCCGTTATGAGAATTTTAGGCATGAAAACTAAGAAACAGTCCCTCAGGCAGAATGAATGCTCAAATCTTTATTTCACTAGGGTTCAATAAATCTTTTTTCTTTTATCTTTGATAAGCAAGGAAAGGCCTTGCTCTTAAGATTTTTCTTGAATAACCTATGATTTTCCAGTTATTTTATGTGTGTATTTCTTAAATGAATTCAGGGGTCTAAACTTTACTGATTTTGTTACAAATTTAGTTTGTCACATTGCAAGAAAGATTTGATTATTACTTTTATATAATTAATACTTTTTATAAATTTTTATCTATTAGATTTCAAGTTGCTGCTCTTTTAAAAATATAGGCTGTGTGTTTTAGACCCAAATGAGAGTATTCATAGAAGATAAAAAGTACAAGTTTTGAGAAAACAGAAAGCTTCTATTAAACTTAGAACCCTGAAACTCAAGAAGCCCATTTATTTTGGTTTTTTGGTTGCTTTTAAATTTTGCACATTTTTAAAAGATCTTTTTTTAATGTGGACCATTTTAAAGTCTTTATTGAATTTATTACAATATTGCTTCTGTTTTATGTTTTGCTTTTTTTTTTTGGCCACAAAACATGTGGGATCTTAGCTCCCCAACCAGGGATTGAACACACAACCCCCCTACAATGGAAGACAAAGTCTTAACAACTGGACTGCCAGGGAAGTCCCTTGCACATGATTTTTATGAGAGAAGGAGATAGAGAGGGAACTTATGGCAGGAAGCTAATTCAAGGGAAGCTCTCAAGGTTATACTCCACTGAGTAAATAAAAGTATATGCTCAACACTTTATAAACTGTGTGCTCAGAGGCACTGCTCACCTTCTCTGTGGCTTGGACGCATCATTTATGAACAGGGATTCCAAAAGAATCAACCTCACAGGGTGGTTAGGTGCAATGAATTAAAGTGCTTTGAAAAGCGCCTGGACCCAAATAAGTGTACCTATGCAGTCGGCTTAGACTATTGTTTCATGTCATTTCTAACCATAGCCCAGCCTACCAACAGTTGTGTAGCTGACACTGTTCAGAAGTCCTTGGGAGGTTTCAAAGTACCTCCCAAATGACAGACTGCAGCTGAATAGAGTTGATCAGCTTACTTCCTTGAACTAGAATTCTCTGGAAATAGATGTTTCATCTAAGGATAAAAGAAACGAGCATTACCATTAATCAGAAACATAAAGAGTTCTCAGAGTTCCTTGTTACCTCTCTGTAACCCTCATTCTATGATTTATCCACTGATGTTCTTGTTGTTGCTATTAATCTGTGAACTCAAAGGAGAGCTATGACTTATTTATTCTGTGGGACTATCACAGAGGGGGTCACTGGATATTCGTTGAAGGAATGAATGAATGAATCAGCTAATGAACAAATAATCAAACCGGCATACAGCTCTCCAACCCTCTTATATAAATACCACTCTACTAAGAAGTGTACAAGCCAAGACTAGAAGCCCCAGCGGCGGACTACCTGGAGACCAATGGAACAGGTTTCATCTACTTACAATCTATTAAAAGATCATCCTTCAAAAATCCTTTAAGGTGTCTTAGAAGAGGAAATTCCATCATTATATGTGCTTCAGCCATGAATTTCACAATTTCTTCTTTGAGAAAACATGAAATATTGTACCAACATAGATAAAATCTTTTGACTATTTTTATTGGTCATTCATGCTTATATGCTATTTGTTCTTTTTTTAAGTAGATAAATTAAGATTTTTATTTGGAGTTTCAATATCAAACTCTCAAAAATTAATAGAATGAATATACAGAGAAGTAGAAGGATATAGTGGACCTGAAAAGCACTATAAACCAACTCAACATAATCAAGATTTATACAATTTTCACACAACACTAGAATACAAATTCTATTCAAGTTCCCATAGACTGTAAACTATGAGGCACTGGAACATATCCAGGGACATGAAACAAGATGCAAAAATTTCATGGTCTAAAGGTACTGAAATCATACAGAATCTGTTCTCTTATCACTGTGGAATTATGTTAGAAATCAATATCAAAAGGTATTTGAAAATAACTCATATATTTTCAAGTACAATGTGACATTCACCAACTTCAACTTAGCCACAGAAAGCCTCAGTAAAGTTAGACTAAAGAAAACACAGAGGGTGATTGCAGAGAAGAAAGTATTTAAATGAGAAGTCAGTATCAAATGAAGAAATTAACATTAAAGATACTTAAAATCCCACATAGTTGGAAATTAAATGTCCATGTCTAAACAGTGTATCTAAGAAACCATAACAAGAAAAATTACAAAATATTTGTAAGAGAATAAAAACGAGACCAGAATTTACTGGAATTTGTTGCATACAGCTAAAGTTGCTCAGTGCAATTAAATACACATGCATATATACTATGAAAGATGAAACAGAATTGAAAGGTGGTAACCAAAAGGGAAGAGAAATGAAAAGGATGAGAGGGAAGCAACAACCATGGTTGAGTTTGCTGAATATTTTTCTATGCTGGGAAAAAAATTACCTGATAGATATTCAATATTTGAACAGAATGAATTATCAGTTCAATTCAGAAAATGTTTTAAAGCTTTGATTTTCTTTTGATGCAGTAGGTGAGGTCTTTTGATTTTTTTTTTAAGAAAATAGCTAGTTCAGTTCTGTTTGAATGATCCTTTAGTATCTCTCTGCAGACATCTTGTTTTATTGCACTTCCTTTTATTGACATTTGCAGATACTATGTTTTTTACAAATTGACGGTTTGTGGCAACCTTGCATCGAGCAAGACTATTGGTACCATTTTTCCAATAGCATTTGCTCACTTGTGATCTCTGAGTCACATTTTGCTAATTCTCACAATATTTCAAACTTTTTCATTATTATCATACTTGTTACGGTGATCAGTGATCTTTTATGTTACTACTGCAAAAAGATTACAACTCCCTAAAGGCTCAGAGAATGGTTAGCAATAGCGTTTTTAAATAAGGTATTTACCTTGCTCAGTGGTAAAGAATCTGCCTGCCAATGTAGGAGACACATGTTCAATCCCTGGGTTGGGAAGTTCCTATGAAGAAGGAAATGGCAACCCACTCCAGTATTTTTGCCGGGAGAATTCCATGGACAGAGGAACCTGGCGGGCTACAGTCAGTCCATGGGGTTGCAAAGAGCTGGACATGAGTGAGTGACTAAACAACAGTAACTTTGTTTTTATACATAACACTATCACACACTTAATATATTGCCGTATAATGTAAAGGTAACTTTTACAGGCACTGGGAAACCAAAAAATTCATGTGACTCATTTTATTGTCATATTTAATTTATTGCTGTGGCTTGGAACCAAACCTGCAATGTCTTCAAGGTGTGCCTTATTGCTTTTTTAGTAAAACTTTGCTTATTTCTGGTTGAGTATGATAAGCAGTTGGATTTGGTTCAGCTTGCAGTTCACAAATGTTGTATGTTTCATTCTGGTAAGGCAGTTGTTGTCACTCTTTGGTTTGGCTGATACCTCAAGCTACTGTGAAACTCAGGATTCTCCCCCAAAACTGATATCCCACTTCAGATCAAATGAGGCAGAAGCCTTATATTGGAAGTGTCAGCTGAAGAAACAGCTTTTTCCCTGGGTTCCTGCAGTGAGCGGTCCAGGAGCCCATCACTTAATTCAGAGCTAAAAGAATATAAGCAACGTGTTGGGTTTTTAAAGTGGCAAATGAAATCCTTTCCCTCCAAATTTCAGAATTAATCAAGAAATATCTATAAGCATCAGATAGATGAAGATCAAAACGTCATCTTTATTGCTGGCCTCACTCAATTCACTACCCACTCCAGTATTCTGGCCTGGAGAATTCCATGGACTGTACAGTCCATGAGGTCTCAGAGAGTTGGATACGACTGAGCGACTTTTATGTCACGTCACATCACGTCACTCGATTAGAAAATGTGGTTGGAATCTGTGGCTCAGTAATTGGGTTTTCACATCTAGCCTCTCACTCTCTCCTTCAAGACAAGGTCTTAGGATTGCCCCTTTGTAAAGCAACGTTGACCTGCCCTAGGTCAACGGCAGATAGGGTCCCCATCTCCCATTTGAGAAATCTCATGAGTTCAGACAAATAGAATTGGTTTTCCAACCTGTCTCCAAAAAGGAGATGTCAGGCCCCAGACAACTTGTCCTGTGGATGCAGGAGCAAGAGGAAACGCCCCCTCCAGGCAGACAGACCAGACAGAGAGCCAGGAGCAGCCACGCCAGGCTCAGGCCAACCAGGCAGGTGGCTCCTTCCCCTCGGGGAGCGAGGGGAGGGGAGAAAGGGACCAGCAGGATTAGGGAATAGCTGTCCACTTTCCACACATTTTATCCTTGCCCTTTCGTCTCACGGTTCAAAATAGCACTTTGAAACTTCCATCAGAATTGAGTCCCTGAAAAAAGGTGCCTTCATCCTTCAAAGGAGCCACTCTCCTTGCTTCTAAGTCAGGAAGTCATGGTTGACTTTTTCTAGAAATTCCTGCTTCTATCATGCCTAGCCCCTCCCCAGAGGTCCCTGTCCTTGTCACTGACATCATCCTTAACAACGGAAAGTCTGCTACATTTTCCTGCTAAGAATGGCCCCTTTCCTGCTCGCCTACAAGTCCATGTGGTAGTCACCCATTTCAAGGCGTTTTTCTCTTTGTCCAAACACCTGCCCTCTATTCAACACACCCATTTCAGAAGCTCTGGTCTCCACAAAAGCCTGGGATGACTTGGATAATTTTCTGAGCACTTACTGTAGTCAAAGCCTGTCTCAGAAGCCTTAGTAAAGGTAGGGAATTTGACTGTTTCCTGTATATACTTGTTTTCTCTATACATACTGAATATAAAACCCGAAATGCTGAGGCTGTCATTGATTTTATTGTCATGTTATGTTGATCAAGATGCCTGTGAGTTCTTGGGCTGCTAAATTCATACATTTAACTCTTTCAATTATTTATTCACTTACTAATCTTTATGGAGTATGCTTGGCCCTCTGCTGAACCCTGGGGTTATAGACAGAAAAAATTCTCAATTCCTATCTTTGGGAATTCAGTCTGGGTGGAGGAATGGACATATAGATATTTTACAATATAGCCCAGGAAGTTGAATTGTAGAGGCACATGGACTCCTGTGTTAGCATTCTGCCCTAGGGTGAGAGATACTTGGGTATCATTGAATCAAAGTAAGGTTGCAGGGTGAGGGGGGCCTCCTACGGTCAAGATGAGCCATTTTGGCAGGGTCTGGTCTTCTTCAGTGTGAAGAAGAGCAGTGTGTGCCCCAGGAATTGTGAAAGGCAGGTTGGGCCCAGTCTGTGGAAGGCTTTGTAAGACAGAAGGAGCTTAAACTTCATTCTGTAAGCAACAGGAAGCCAGCAGAGATTTTAAGCAGAGGTGTAACTCCATCAGCTTTTTATTAGGGAGATAACTCTGGATCGGATGGATGGGATTCATTCTTAGAAAAGTTAATCCTTCCAAGGCAACAAGCACTTGGCTGCTGAGAAGCCTGGCTTTTTGCTTAGTGTTTGGAGGGTCTCGAGCGATATTGATGTAATTGAGCTTTTAGCAAAAAAGATGAAATCGTAATAGCCAATATGTCTAAAATGAAAAGAACGTGATTTGCCTTATAATAATG
Source organism: Bos indicus x Bos taurus (assembly GCF_003369695.1). Lineage (NCBI taxonomy): Eukaryota > Metazoa > Chordata > Mammalia > Artiodactyla > Bovidae > Bos > Bos indicus x Bos taurus. Next base: position 42,684,040 of record NC_040093.1, read on the forward strand.
TACCCCCCTTAAAAAATAAATCTTTAATTCAACCTATGAATCTTTAATGCCAAGAACGCAGCATAATACTTTGAAATTGAAACTTGAGATACAGGCATGGCAAAAAATCAGTCCTACAGTGGGTTTGGGGCGTGCACATTGAGAAGTATGAACTATTGACACCTCCTGGTGGCAGCAGATGTGTGCTGTTTGCTCGGTCAAAACAAGAGGGAAATGAATCAAAGGCATTAAAAATAAATAACGCTGGCAGCCCAGAAGGAAGGGATGGGAGGATGAAATGGCCCGGGTCTGGGGGCCAACCTGGCGGAGACCTCTGCCTATTGGAAGAGAGAGGGATGGCAGAGAGAGGCCTCGAGTGATCAGGGCCAGCTGCCACTGCTCCTGGTGAGAGGGGCTGAGTAAGGGCGCTTCTGACAAATTTAAAACCAAAAGGTAGATTACTGAGATTGGTGTTCCAGAATGTCCACTGGCAGTTTTTAAAGGAAATTGTTTTCACTTTTCAGTTCTAAACACCCAGCCTCATAAATGCTTTCTCCATAGTAACCCCTTTCAGGTCTATAAGCACTTTTTAACCTTCTCAAGACCCTTTCACATAAAGGGTTGTATTTAATATAAAAGGAAAGAACCTGTCCTCCAGGAAAAAACCACCCAGAGTCATTGCATTTCTCACTTGTACATTATTTAAAAAGGCACAAAGACATTAACTGTGACAGCTTGAATACCAAAACACAAAAGCCGATCAAATGCATCTTAGATGGACACGCTTACCTACTCCCAGTGGAAAAACATGAGAAGGACCAAAAAAGCAGCATCATGGTTCCTGATTCATTCCTGATACAGAAATAGTTCAGAACTGAGATGGGAGGATCCAGGGTCCAGGTTTAATTATCACTGGCTGGATGACGTAGGACATGTCCTTTTCTTTCTCTCAGCCTCAGTTTCCCTCTAGGTAAAGTGTGAAGATGGGCTACAAAAGATCTTTAGCATCTAGCGGATGTTGGGCAGGTTTGTGACTTTCATGCATTCTAAGCACTTTTGCCTTTTCATACTGTTCATGGGATCTCAAGGCAAGAACACTGAAGTGGTTTGCCATTCCCTTCTCCAGTGGACCACATTCTGTCAGACCTCTCCACCATGACCCGCCCGTCTTGGGTGGCCCCACGGGCATGGCTTAGTTTCACTGAGTTAGACAAGGCTGTGGTCCTAGTGTGATTAGATTGACTAGTTTTCTGTGATTATGGTTTCAGTGTGTCTGCCCTCTGATGCCTTCTTGCAACACCTACCATCTTACTTGGGTTTCTCTTACCTTGGATGTGGGGTATCTCTTCACAGCTGCTCCAGCAAAGCGCAGCCGCTGCTCCTTACCTTGGACAAGGGGTATCTCCTCACCTCAGCCCCTTCTGACCTTGAATGTGGAATAGCTCCTCTAGGCCCTCCTGCGCTCGCGCAGCCACTGCTCCTTGGAAGGGGGGTTGCTCCTGCCGGCCGCCACCCCTGGTTTCGGGCATGGGGTATGTCCTCTCGGCTGCCACCCCTGGCCTCGGATGTGGGGTAGCTCCTCTCAACCATTCCTGAGCCGTCACAGCCTGGCACTCTCGGCCGCTGCCTCTGACCTTGGACGTGGGGTAGCTCCTCTCGGCAGTGCTAAGAGGAACTCCCCAGGTCAGTAGGTGCCCAATATGCTACTGGAGATCAGTGGAGAAATAACTCCAAAAAGAATGAAGGGATGGAGCCAAAGCAAAAACAATACCCAGCTGTGGATGTGACTTGTGATAGAAGCAAGGTCCGATGCTGTAAAGAGCAATATTGCATAGGAACCTGGAATGTCAGGTCCATGAATCAAGGCAAATTGGAAGTGGTCAAACAGGAGATGGCAAGAGTGAACGTTGACATTCTAGGAATCAGCGAACTAAAGGGGACTGGAATGGGTGAATTTAACTCAGATGACCATTATATCTACTACTGCGGGCAGGAATCCCTCAGAAGAAATGGAGTAGTCATCATGGTCAACAAGAGAGTTCAAAATGCAGTACTTGGATGCAATCTCAAAAACGACAGAATGATCTCTATTTGTTTCCAAGGCAAACCATTCAATATCACAGTAATCCAAGTCTATGCCCCAACCAGTAACGCTGAAGAAGCTGAAGTTGAATGGTTCTATCAAGACCTACAAGACCTTTTAGAACTAACACCAAAAAAGATGTCCTTTTCATTATAGGGGACTGGAATGCAAAAGTAGGAAGTCAAGAAACACCTGGAGTAACAGGCAAATTTGGCCTTGGAATATGGAATGAAGCAGGGCAAAGACTAATAGAGTTTTGCAAAGAAAATGCACTGGTCATAGCAAACATCCTCTTTCAACAACACAAGAGAAGACTCTACACATGGACATCACCAGATGGTCAACACTGAAATCAGATTGATTATATTCTTTGCAGCCAAAGATGGAGAAGCTCTATACTGTCAACAAAAACAAGACTGGGAGCTGACTGTGGCTCAGATCATGAACTCTTTATTGCCAAATTCAGACTGAAATTGAAGAAAGTAGGGAAAACCACTAGACCATTCAGGTATGACCTAAATCAAATCCCTTATGATTATACAGTGGAAGTGAGAAATAGATTTAAGGAACTAGATCTGATAGATAGTGCCTGATGAACTATGGAATGAGGTTTGTGACACTGTACAGGAGACAGGGATCAAGACCATCCCCATGGAAAAGAAATGCAAAAAAGCAAAATGGCTGTCTGGGGAGGCCTTACAAACAGCTGTGAAAAGAAGAGAAGTGAAAAGCAAAGGAGAAAAGGAAAGATATAAACATCTGAATGCAGAGTTCCAAAGAATAGCAAGAAGAGATAAGAAAGCCTTCCTCAGCGATCAATGCAAAGAAATAGAGGAAAACAACAGAATGGGAAAGACTAGAATCTCGTCAAGAAAATTAGAGATACCAAGGGAACATTTCATGCAAAGATGGGCTCAATAAAGGACAGAAGTGGTATGGACCTAACAGAAGCAGAAGATATTAAGAAGAGGTGGCAAGAATACACAGAACTGTACAAAAAAGATCTTCACGACCCAGATAATCACGATGGTGTGATCACTCACCTAGAGCCAGACATCCTGGAATGTGAAGTCAAGTGGGCCTTAGAAAGCATCACTACGAACAAAGCTAGTGGAGGTGATGGAATTCCAGTTGAGCTATTCCAAATCCTGAAAGACGATGCTGTGAAAGTGCTGCAGTCAATATGCCAGCAAATTTGGAAAACTCAGCAGTGGCCACAGGACTGGAAAAGGTCAGTTTTCATTCCAATCCCAAAGAAAGGCAATGCCAAAGAATGCTCAAACTACCGCACAATTGCATGCATCTCACACACTAGTAAAGTAATGCTCAAAATTCTCCAAGCCAGGCTTCAGCAATATGTGAACTGTGAACTTCCAGATGTTCAAGGTGGCTTTAGAAAAGGCAGAGGAACCAGAGACCAAATTGCCAACATCCACTGGATCCTTGAAAAAGCAAGAGAGTTCCAAAAAAACATCTATTTCTGCTTATTGACTATGCCAAAGCCTTTGACTGTGTGGATCACAATAAACTGTGGAAAATTCTGAAAGACATGGGAAAACCAGACCACTTGACCTGCCTCTTGAGAAATTTGTATGCAGGTCAGGAAACAACAGTTAGAACTGGACATGGAACAACAGGCTGGTTCCAAATAGGAAAAGGAGTACGTCAAGGCTGTATATTGTCACCCTGCTTATTTAACTTCTATGCAGAGTACATCATGAAAAATGCTGGGCTGGAAGAAGCACAAGCTGGAATCAAGATTGCTGGGAGAAATATCAATAACCTCAGATATGCAGATGACACCACCCTTATGGCAGAAAGTGAAGAGGAACTAAAAAGCCTCTTGATGAAGGTGAAAGTGGAGAGTGAAAAAGTTGGCTTAAAGCTCAACATTCAGAAAACTACGATCATGGCATCTGGTCCCATCACTTCATGGGAAATAGATGGGGAAACAGTGGAAACAGTGTTAGACTTTATTTTTTTGGGCTCCAAAATCACTGCAGATGGTGACTGCAGCCATGAAATTAAAAGATGCTTACTCTTTGGAAGAAAAGTTATGACCAACCTAGATGGCATATTGAAAAGCAAAGACATTACTTTGCCAACAAAGGTCCATCTAGTCAAGGCTATGGTTTTTCCAGTGGTTGTGTGTGGATGTGAGAGTTGGACTGTGAAGAAAGCTGAGCGCCAAAGAATTGATGCTTTTGAACTGTGGTCTTGGAGAAGACTCTTGAGAGACCCTTGGACAGCAAGGAGACCAACCAGTCCATTCTGAAGAGATCAGCCCTGGGATTTCTTTGGAAGGAGTGATGCTAAAGCTGAAACTCCAGTAGTTTGGCCACCTCATGCGAAGGGTTGACTCATTGGAAAAGACTCTGATGTTGGGAGGGATTGGGGGCAGGAGGAGAAGGGGACAACAGAGGATGAGATGGCTGGATGGCATCACTGACTCGATGGACGTGAGTCTGAGTGAACTCCGGGAGTTGGTGATGGACAGGGAGGCCTGGCGTGCTGCGATTCATGGGGTCGCAAAGAGTCGAACATGACTGAGTGACTGAACTGAACTGAACTGAACTGAAGCACTTTTGTCTTCTGGTCCCCTTTTGCTGTTGTTTCATCTCTTGGTTTATTAACTAACCACAGGCCATGTGGGTGACAGAGTTCATCTCATTCCTCTAATATTTAAAAGTATGATTGTAACCCAGCTATGTACATCAACATATTCCTTTCCAAAGGATTCTGTGTTTTCAGGATGATTGAAGTGTAACATGACCAGAAGCTTTGATTCCATATTGATTTCCAGATCAGAAAATGCTTTATCCCTCCAAGTCACTTTAGCATCACTATCAGTACACATAAGGGAAAAGCAAGTTGTTTCTGCAAAAAGTTTCCATGTAAAATCCAAAGAGTCAACCCAATGTCCATCTCCTGGTCTGGTACTGCTGATATAAAAGGTTACCATTTGGCGGAAGCTGAGGGAAGGGTATCCAGGATGTCTCGGTTATTTTTCCAGTTTCCTCTGAGACTACAATTATTTCAAAATTATTATTGTTTAAATACGTTACTTATGGAAAGAAAGGATAAATTTTAGTTCAAAATTTAAAACGATAATCTGAAAGTTCTTAGGAGAGCTTGGGAGTCACCTATCACCTGTGATACCTCAGTCAGGGAAACCCTGGAGTCCAGTTAAAGAAGGTTTATTTCCCTCCAAGGCTCCTTAGTCACTGGGGCAGTGATAAATATGGCATGGAACATGGCTCTCCCCAACTCCCAGACCAAGAAGGCTCTGAATTAGTGTCAGCTCATAAGGAACAAGTGAGAAGGGGGCCCCTAATTTTGTGAAAAACCAGGGAGAGAACATGGCACATGATTTATTCCCATCACTCTGTAGCTGAGGCTCACTCACACCAACTGTGCAATCGCAGGCCAGCCGTCTACCCAGACTCAGAGCCCGGTCCGGACACAGGCTGGGCTGGGGTTTCATCTCGCGAGCTCCGATGGCACCAGAGGGTCAGCCTAGCTCAGGGCCAGCTGGTCCTTCTTCTTCTGCAAGACCTGCTCCTCCCACAGCGCCTGGTCCAAGGGTATTGAGCACCACAGGCCGGTACTTCTCTGGAGGAGCCGCTTGTGCGCAGCAGGTAGGGCTCCACGCCTCACAGAGGTACTGGCAGATGCAGGAACTTCCGACACTGAGGTCGCAGTCGCACATCTGGGCCCCCGCACTCACCAGCGGCCCGCGAAGCCCACATGCAGGATGCGGTCCAGGAAGCGGGTCCAGCGGGGCTGCAGGGAGCCGCAGCGGGCCCGGCAGAGGCCGACCTGGGCGTCGAAGGGAGCCTCGTACACAAGTGAGCAGAGGCCCAGGGCTCACCGCGACCCGGCGGCCAGAGCAGCTGCCGCTGGGACACTTCCGACTCAGCTGGAGGGTGCCGGCCCGTGGAGCCTCGGCCCCTGGAAAGGCCGCCTCGCTCTGCTCCGGGGCGCAGGACGCAGCCGCGCCCGGTGTACACGGCCGCCAGCCTGCCTGGGCCCGCGCTGCCGCCGCCTTGTACCCGCAGGCCTTAGTCCTGGAGCAGCGCTCAGGCCTCGGCACCCGACCGCGCCCACACGCGGGGCTTTATGGTCACAGGGTCACCCTCCTCTCCGCGGCTTTGGAACCAACATCTCTCCAGAAAAGCCGCCTCCCTTCTCTTCCGCTTGCCCAGGTAGGTCGAGCAGAAGGCCGGGAGTCTCTTCTGGCAAGCGCCAACAGTGTGGTTCTTGACCACCACCCTCCAACCCCCGGCCTTTTCTTTTTTTATGTATATATTTTTTAAAGTATAGTTGACTCACCCTGGAGGAAGGCTTGGCAACCCACTCCAGTATTCTTGCCTGGAGAATCCCTGTGAACAGAGGAGCCTGGCGGGCTGCAGTCCATGGGGTCGCAAAGAGTCGGACACGTCTGAGTGACTAAGCACAGCACAGCTGACTTACAATGTTTGAGGTGCGCAGCAAGGTGATTCAGTTATACATATACACATATATTATGTTTGAAATTCTTTTCCATTATAGGTTATTACAAGACTTTGACTGTAGTTCCCTGTGCTATAAACATCTTTTGTTTGTTGCATATCTATTTTTTTAATCAGAAATCTAACACTCTATTCATACCAAGTCAAACATGTGGAATCAAAATGTCATAAACTTTTTAGTCAGGCAAAAATTTGTAAGTTTTCTAAAGTATTATACATATTATTTATATGGCCTTTTAAAAAATTATATTAAAAAAACCAGATTTTAGAACTGCTTAGAAAAGAAATAGAGCCAGGTCTGGATTTTGTCTTTCTACCCGTGCAGTGACAGTAGGCATCTTCCTTCTTGCAAGAAGCAGAGGTTCTCCTGGCGCTGGCCACATGGGAGCTGTGCCCAGAGCATCTCAGGGAGAAGTGGGCCCCAAGTGGGGGCAGCTGGAGAGGCCAGAGATCACAGAGGTGAAGAGGTGAGCTTCGCTTTTAAGGAACCTGGACTCAAGCTGGCACTCAGCCACGTACTTCTGTTTGGCTTCAGGCAAGTTTTTTAACTTTTCTGAGCCTCAAGTTTCTCCAGTGAAAATGAGGATAATACATCAGAGCAGCTCCCTAGCACTGTGGTAAGGGTCTTCCAGAGTCCTGCCTTTATGGGCGCTCAGTGTCTGACCTTTAGTAAGTGCTCCGTAAGTGGCGGCTGTTACACTTCTTATCGTATTCTTATCATTGTCTTCCCTAAGGGTCTGACCCATTTGGTGAATGTGGTTGCTCACTTCAGAACAGTCTGCCCACCAACTTCCTCCCCCACAAGGTGAGCAAGGATAGGCCTTGGGACTAATTCATGATAGCCTGGCTCTGGGTTCCTTTCACAAAGGGCATGTGGGCCTATCGGGCTGCTGAGCCAGCTGGTGGTCATGCCCACCCCTGGGCCCAAGCTGAGGAGCCTCGCCTAGGTTCATAGTTTGGGAGGGCAGTGATGGTAGCAGCCACTGCCCTGCTCTGTGGCTACTGAGATGATCATATTCTAGGGTGCTAAAAATGACCATAATCATTGTTTAACACATTTGGTTGAGTTTCATGCCTTTTTTTTTTTTTTTTTGCTATGTGCACAGATGACTATAGCTTTAAAAAAAAAAAAAAATACAAGATTTAAGTACCTGAATCTCTCCTTATGCGTTGTTACTAGAGAGCAAAAAAGTTCCATGAAATTTGCATGTGTGTGTTTGGGTCTTTTGCTAGCCTCAAGTTTCCATAACTACATCTGTTTAAGATTCTGTGGGTATGGAAATCTCATATTGTTGATCTAGAAGGGCTATTTTTGCTTTACCAAAGGCCAATCACACAGGTCAGTGGCAACCCTCCCTCCTTGCTCAATTGCTATTCTTTGGGCATTAATTTTAATGTTTAAATAGCAAGTGCATTTTCCAAAGGCTGCATAAAGCACTAGATAAGCAGAAGACCACTGGCTTGGGAAGAGCAGAATGCTCAGCGAAGCTTTTCACATACAGAGAATGCTGAATATCTCTACCATTATTTAGCATCAGAATCAGTTATGGTTGTCTGACTGATGGACAATTTTTTCCCGACCTGCTCTCTTTGCAAGTGACCTATACTGTCTAGACAGTTGCATATTATTTATACATTCATTTCAGATTTTATGGGCTTTTTTTTTTTTAGCAAAGTTGTGCAGGTTTCATGCAGCCAACTATTGGAAATGTACTTCACGAAAAGCCATATAATTGCACTAGGTGAATGCTGCTTTCTTAGAGTTGTGTCACCATTAAAATAAAAAAGTGGGTCTTGTTTTTTTTTCAAGGAAAGACCATTATACGAGCTCCGAAAGAAAATGAGACCAAACTTTCCAACTTCAGCTCACACACACACACACAGACACACACAAATGCCCCTCCTATCTTCAGAGTACCAGCAGCAGACCATGGAGAGAATTAAAGACTGCTAATTTCAAAGGTTCTTAATCAATTCAAGTTGATCCCATTTGTTGATTAGGGAGTCAAAATGCATTATTTGCATTCTGTTTCAAATTCAGAATTTTCTTGAGGAGGTTTGAGGCTGGAGAAATCTCTTTCAGAGGGATCCCCTTGGGCAGAAAGGGAGTTAATTTGAAAACTCTGGTGAGTCTGATGGGTTGTGAAAGTTCCACATGAAACATTTATAATGGCTCCTTTCAGTGTGGTGGATTTTGGGTGAGAGAGAGAGAGAGAGAGAGAGAGAGAGTGTGTGTGTGTGTGTGTGTGTGTGTGTGTGTGTACTCGTGCACATGAGGATTCTTCAGGAGTCATGAACCAGTGCCTGAAGCTTTGTGTAGTTATCTGGGGAGTGAACAAAAGGCCCCATTTCCATCCAGATACTTGGTGTTGTGTAGACCTTACAGCTGGAGAGGGGAGATGAGTATGAAATTTAGGATTAAATGGAGGGACAGTCCCTTCCTGAGGTGTGTCTGAAGCTGGGGGCTAGTTCTGTGCAGACCTCAGAGCCTGAGTCTGACCAGTCTCTCTGCTGCGGATACCCAGTTTGGAACTCTGTCTTCTCCTGGCTTCATTGTGGGGTGACTTTCTACATGAGACTAAAATTAGAAATCAGTTCCTTCATGCCTGGTGAGCTCTCGGAGACATGCCCTGACCAGCCTCAGAGGAAGTGACCCCAAGGACCAGTTCCCTGGGGAGGACATGCTCGATGTAGCCAAAAGTGAGGGCATACATCTGGAAGTCCCTACCCTGCCGCCCCCAGCCCAGATGATTTTCGCTTGAAAAATCCCAGGCCTGCTTAGAAAAGAAGCTTGTCGATATGTGTGCCCTACATATTGGAAGACACTATTTCTTTGGGGCAAGATTATACATTAACCTATTTACATCTCATTTATGTCAAGTGGAGATGGTGAGGGTGAACATTTCATAGGAATTACTTGAAGGAAAAAAAATGTAGCTTCAGCTGGATACAATTTGTTCTGTGTCTTTGGAGTCTCAACCTCTAAGCCCCTCAGTATGCACTTGCTTCCCATGCTCCTTGAGGAGTCACAGTTGACACCTTAAAATTGACCCTGGCCACCAAATGGTCCACCATGTTCTGTTTATCAGCCAACACCAATGTTCAGTTGTAAACCTTGCTTACTAGGTGGCTAAAGTTATTTGAGGTGTAAAAAAAAAAATCACAGTGGAGAAAGCAAACAGTTCTCACCACTCTTATAAAAGGGAAAAAAGTTTTACCTGTCTAAATACCAATTCTAAAGCACACCATTTCCTTCGATAATGCAAAGGGGTCCTTTTCAAAGGCTGTTTCTTTCTCAGCCTTGATTTTATTTTCCGTTCCGCTCCTACAGTATAAGATTAATTCCCACTTTCTGCATATTGCCTGGAGTTCAGCACACATGTTCACCGAGGTGTACAGTCCTCAAATAACTTTGGTGCCTCTTTCACCCACTGTTAGGAAGTATATTTAAAAGAAATTGCCTTTTATAGATTTAAATTACAAAAGTACTGATATCATGCAAAAGGCAGTTTAACTCATGCAAGCATACAAATGGGTAAATCTTAGGGAAAAAGATACCAAAGCTAATATGAATGTAAATAGGATTAGCTGCCTGCATTAGCAGCTCCTGTGAAATTTAAAGTACTTTCTGTTAGGTTATTCTTTAAAATACACCTATATTTCATGTGTGCATTTGTAGATATTTGGGAATATATTTTACTTTGTCTTGGGCTTGAGTTTCATACCAACTATAGACAACAGTCCAGACCTCTGCTTACTGACAGCCAAAGTAGAAGGGGAATTTACCTTTCTTGATGATTAAATATTCATTGACATAGAATTTTAAATTTCTAGGACAATAGGACAAACTTTGACCAAGAAAGCATAGATTCATGCTGCAAAGAAATTAGAAAGCCAAGTATATAGTGGTTTTATTTTTCTTTTAAGAAAAGCCTTGTCTGTTCTCAAAGATGGATTCAGAGGTAAGTGAGCTGTTTAGAGCTGAGAGGCGAACAGTAGCCAATGGGCTGGATCCAGCTCTCTGCCTGTTTTGGTTTTTCTTCCAAGGTTAGAATGGTTTTTACATTTTTCAATGGTTATTAAAAAATCAGAAAAAGAGTACTTGATGACACATAAAAATTATGTTAAATTCAAAACTTAGTATCCACAAATAAGCTGTATTGGAATATGGTCATGCTCACTTGGATACTTTTTTATTGGCTACTTTCTCACTCTAGTAGCAGATTTGAGGAGCTGGGGTAGTGACCTGACGGCCTCTCGGGTCTAAAAGATTTACCATCTGCCTTTCAGAGGAAAAGTTTGCAAAGTCTAGATTTAGAATAAAAGTATTTTTATGCACATTATTATTGAGAATCACAATTACATTGTTGGAGTTGGAAATCAGTTGTGAAAAGAATATCATGTATCTGTTTTTTGTTTAGATTCTTTTCTTAGTTGGAAGCATCAGAAACAGATTATAGGTAATAAGGCATTTTTAAAATTAAGCCACAAGCTAACAGAGCACCTCAGGGCCACAGGTGTGAGACTTTGGGAGGAGGTATGGTCAACTGAGAGGGAAGAGTCTGGATTTGGGGGCCAACTTACTGGGCTCACATCTCTAGTCTGTGACGTAGAATATTGTATATTACTTCTCTGTGCCACAGTTTCCATATCAGTAAAATGGGGTTGGACTTTCGTGGCAGTCCATTGGTTAAGACTCCATGATGCTTTCAGTGCAAGGAGTGGGGAATCGATTCCTGGTTGGGGAACTAAGATCCCACATGCTATGCAACAGAGCCAAAAAATAGAAACAGACAAACAAAATTAAAAAATAAAATGGGGACAATAATGACAATTTGTCTCATGGGGTTGTTGTCAGAATTAAATCGTGTGTTTAAAAGAGTGCCCAGTCTTTGCAAAACTCAATTATTGCTGGTTATTTTATTCTTTTAAAAAATAGGGTATTGGCATTTAAATCTTTGTGAATTTTGAAAGTTGATTTCCTTGTTAGAAGCACTTACTCTTTAGGTCACAGTATGTTTTTTAAACTTCTAATTTTGTGTTGGGGTATAGCCAATTAACAATCTTGTGATAGCTTCAGGTGAACGGTGAAGGGACTCAGCTGCGCTTACTAACACATGTATCCATTCTCCCCCAAACTCTCCTCCATCCAGGTTGCCACAGAACCTTGAGCAGAGTTTCATGTGCTATACAGTAGGTCCTTACTGGCTAATCTATTTTAAGTACAGTAGTGTATACATGTCTATCACAAACTCCCTTCCCTTCATTCTTCCCCCTGGCAACCATAAGTTTGTTCTCGAAGTCTGAGGTCACAATATTTTGAAAGGGTCCATTAGGTAATGTCACTCGAAGGTTTTGTTAGCAGACGCTTCCGTGTCACGTGCATGTCAGCTGAGGATAAAATGCTCAAAATGCACCTTCCAAGAGTCCTCGATCAGTTTTCTCAAGCTATACTGAGGAATGGATAGGGCCAAAAGAATCGCTGAACTGATTTGCTTCCATCCAGTCTGTCCTGTATTACCTAATTTTAGATCTAGTTAAGTCTGTTCATTTAACCTGTTGTTTTCACACGAGGACATCAAGGTCCAGGGACTGGAATAGACTCAGCCAAGCCACACAATAAGGCAAGCCCAGGGCCCTGAGAGAACTCAGGACGTTTAAACCTGGAGCCTAACAGTAGAAACACATGCACTCAGAACCCCTTTTCTTAGACCATGACACCCAGCACAGCGCCCAGCCCTTAGTACATATGCAGTAAATACAAGAACAACACAGACAACAAGAAGGAATGAACAGAAGATCTATTTGAAATCTTCCAACTCCCTTAAAACACACACAAATATGAGAAAGGTTTACTCCAATGGTTAAATAAAGAGAACTGTCCACAGAGAACTTTTTATGGTAGATCTGCCCTGGTATCTTATACCTGAGCACCTGCTATGATCAGTAGAATCTAGTCCTTCACTTTTTCTGCCAGTAAGAGTTTGAATTATTAGTGATTCAGCCCATATGTATTGAGCTTATGCTTTTTCCTTTGCTTTTTTGCCTACTCATTATTTATATTGTAGTGGTATGTTTTATGAATCTCTGTAAACCACCTCCAATCCATATTGGAATAAGGTAAAATGTACATAAATAAATGAATGGATATATGAGTGGATAAAGTACATAAAAGTGAGATGGAGAGTAAGTGGATAAGAAGGCTAAAAAGGGACAGTCAGTTAACAACTGTTAATTACTTGGATTGGTATGCAGAAGGTGCTTAATGAGTATCAATTGACAGGATAGCTAGATTAATGTATTTTAGAAAGCTTTTCAACACACTTGCACCAAAATGTAACCTGACCATTAACTTGACCTAACTGGGCACATTGTTCCAGAGCCCTTGAGTGAGATGAACATTTTTTCTGTCTGTCCTCCTTAGGAGCCTCGGAATAAAAGGGCGTCTCCTTCTCAGACCAGATTTGACATGTGAAGATCTAGATTCCCAAAACAGATCAGAGAGGGGGTGCATCTCACCATTCATGGAGTCCCTACATTTTTGCCAAACCAGTAATAAATGTTGGAGATCCAAAACATTTTCCTTACCTTCATGGAGTTTATGGTCTAGAGGAGCAACTGACATTAAACAGATAATCACAAACTGTTACAACATAGTTAGCACTTCACAAAAGAGTGTGCCACATGATATGGCATGTGAAGATTGGTTTAGCTGAATGGTAACTTTATTTAGCAAACCTTTAGTGGAGAAGAGCTGATGGAGGACAGATTTAATAATATATGTTCTCCTGGGGTTTAATGGTGTGTGAAGTCCTTCCCCACTGGTAGGATGCATGATCACAATCCAACCATCAGCACTTTGGGGACATTTCTATTCTCAGTAGAAAGTTTGTAAGACCAAGAGCCAGAGTGATTCATCAATCTAGAGCTACCTTGATCCATAACAGGCCTCTTCTAAGACTGTATGCACAAAACCAGGGTCATTTGGAAGAAGCAGGAAAGAGCTCAATTTCTGAAGATGCATCAAAGATTAGACAGCCCTGTTAGTTGACTGCATGTCTGGCTCATCATTTGGCTACTGTCTCAATGTGATTATGAATATTCATCACTCATAAATAATAAATACTTGATATTTTTATAAGCATCATTAATAATTTATGCACTTGATAAGCATGTGGTGGAAGCATTTGATGAGTGCCTGGATTGTACAAAACATTGATCTACATGTGGTGGAGGTGGGGGCCATGGAGCTGTGTCACTCACCTCTCCCTTCCAGAAAGGACTTACCGTCCAGCTTCAAGGAAAGCAGTTATCTGACAGCCTCTATTGGCCTTCAGAATCTGCCTCAGCTTTCAGCCAAGACCATGCTCTTCCTAGGCAGTCCCCGGGTCTTGGTCATTTTTGCCCAATACAGAGCTTTCCAAATGGCATCCTTTGTTCTGGAGCTTCCTGTTGAGTTGGTTAAGACTTTATAGGATGAACATTATGTTCTGAGGTGAGTTCTTCCTAATCCTGTTTCCTCCCCACTTTTCCTTTCATTGGCATCAGATCTGCATTGTGGTCCAACCTTGCTTCCTCCTAAGCTTCAGGCTCCCTCCTAAGATGACTCCCAGTGATTCTGGAATCTCCTCTCCTTCGCTATTGTCTGGATGTAATGACTCTCTTTTAATAAGTCAGATCAGATCAGATCAGTCGCTCAGTCGTGTCCAACTCTTTGCGACCCCATGAATCGCAGCACGCCAGGCCTCCCTGTCCATCACCAACTCCTGGAATTCACTGAGACTCACGTCCATCGAGTCAGTGATGCCATCCAGCCATCTCATCCTCTGTCGTCCCCTTCTCCTCTTGCCTCCAATCCCTCCCAGCATCAGAGTCTTTTCCAATGAGTCAGCTCTTCCCATGAGGTGGCCAAAGTACTGGAGTTTCAGCTTTAGCATCATTCCTTCCACAGAAATCCCAGGGCTGATCTCCTTCAGAATGAAGTCAGCAAGAACAATGGAAAGTCACTTCTGTGACTTTGGTCCCACTAGGACTCTCTTGCTGTCTCCCTTTTGCTCTCTGGTGAATCGGGCTGCCATATTGTGAGCTGCCCTATAGACAGGCAAGGAATTTAGTGCAGACTCCGGCCAATAGGCACTGGAGGGCCTCAGATCAATAGCCTTCAAGGAACTGAATCCTGTCAACAACCATAAAAGTGAGCTTGGAAGCAAATTCTTCTCCATTTGAGCCTTTAGATAAGACCAGAACTTCAGGCTCATACTGATTGCAGCCTTGTGAGAGACCTTGAGTCAGAAGTACCTAGTTAACTCGTGCCCATATTCTTGACCCACAGTAACTATGGGGTAATTTGTTACACAGCGGTGAGTAAATAACACACCCACTTTTATCTTTCATAGGCATTACTCCCAAGAAATCTCCCAACTCCATTTTAGCCTCTGTTTTCTGGGCAACCCAGCTGGCACGTAGGTCATGAAATCTGAGGCTTGGGAGAAAAGTCAAGGTGGGAAATGCAGACCTGAAGGTCAGCAGCATAGAGGTGGAACATGAGAGGCTGTCATTTCGGAGCTTGAGTTTGAGAAGAGATGGAATCAGGATGGGATCTGTGCAGAGCCTCAGGCATTGGAAGATGAGCCAGCCAGGCAGACAGAGGAAGAGTCAGAGAGCTTCCTCAGCTGGGACGTCTTCCCTTCATTCTTCCCCAACTCCTCCCCACCACTCTCCTCCAGAGGCTGTGAGATGCCCTCTGCCCCCAGATGCACCTTTCATGGCACTGTATCTTAATTGTTGATTTCAGTGTCAACCTCCCTAAGAAGCCCCAAGAGATCCTTGAGGGCAGGGCTAGTGTCGTCTTCATTGTTGATTTCCTAGTGCCTTACAAGGTAGGAACCCATGTCAACTATGAACAAATGTATGAAGAGAAGGCATGAAACCAGCAAAATGGGATGTAAGTTTGGTCATTAAAATATAACTCAGTGAACAGTTCTGTATTAAAAACGTAAAGACATAGATCTCAGATTTCTTACTTCAATTTTAAAAAACACCTCAACCAAAAAAAAAAAGCAAAAATCACCATAGCTCAGCTTTGTCAGCATCTGTCCTGTAATACATGCAAATATATGCAATTTTCTCATTTAACTTTCCTAACTCTGTGAGACAGTGACTGCTACTTCCCACGTCACAGAGATGACTCCAAAAATGATGCACTAATTAGGAGGCAGCAAAGATGGAGTTTGAATTTGGGGATGTTAAGGTCCCACTCTGCATGGGAACTAAAAGTTAGATGAAGGCCCCCAGCCTTCAGTCTGGACTTAGACTCTGTTTCTTGTGTTCAGGAGTTAGTCTCTAGCCAGTAGAATCCGCCTTCTCTTCTCCCTTCAGTCATTTGGATCCTTGGAAGTTCAGTCCCTTCTGGCTGAGATCTGTGGAGTAACCTTGTGTGGCCAGGTTGGGTAAGATATCTAAGTTCACCTTTTTGAGGAGAGAGGCTGCCCTGTAAACAACAATAATATTCTACCTACTTATCACCCAGTATATTCTGTTTACCTGTGGTTGCTTTCAGTGTCATAAAACAAGACATCATCTATCCTTTGACCTATGTCACAACCATTTGTCACAAAGTAAAAAGTTTTATCAATAAGCAAGTCATTTTTCTTCATTTTGGATCCTTCCTCCTTATCCTTCTTTCCTCTTCCCTAAATTGACAAGAAAATTAGAGATACCAAGGAAACATTTCATGCAAAGATGGGCTCGATAAACGACAGAAATGGTATGGACCTAACAGAAGCAGAAGATATTAAGAAGAGATGGCAAGAATACACAGAACTGTACAAAAAAAATCTTCACGACCCAGATAATCACGATGGTGTGATCACTCACCTAGAGCCAGACATCCTGGAATGTGAAGTCAAGTGGGCCTTAGAAAGCATCACTACAAACAAAGCTAGTGGAGGTGATGGAATTCCAGTGGAGCTCTTTCAAATCCTGAAAGATGATGCTGTGAAAGTGCTGCGCTCAATATGCCAGCAAATTTGGAAAACTCAGCAGTGGCCACAGGACTGGAAAAGGTCAGTTTTCATTCCAATCCCAAAGAAAGGCAATGCCAAAGAATGCTGAAACTATCGCACAATTGCATGCATCTCACACGCTAGTAAAGTAATGCTCAAAATTCTCCAAGCCAGGCTTCAGCAATATTTGAGCTGTGAACTTCCAGATGTTCAAGCTGGTTTTAGAAAAGGCAGAAGAACCAGAGATCAAATTGCCAACATCCACTGGATCATGTAAAAAGGAAGAGAGTTTCAGAAAAACATCTATTTCTCCTTTATTGACTATGCCAAAGCCTTTGATTGTGTGGGTCACAATAAACTGTGGAAAATTCTGAAAGACATGGGAATACCAGACCACTTGACCTGCCTCTTGAGAAACCTATATATCAGGAAGCAACAGTTAGAACTGGACATGGGACAACAGACTGGTTCCAAATAGGAAAAAGGAGTACGTCAAGGCTGTATATTGTCAGCCTGCTTATTTAACTTATATGCAGAGTACATCATGAGAGACGCTGGGCTGAAGGAAACACAAGCTGGAATCAAGATTGCCATAAGAAATATCAATAACCTCAGATATGCAGATGACACCACCCTTATGGCAGAAAGTGAAGAGGAACTAAAAAGCCTTTCAATGAAAGTGAAAGAGGAAAGTGAAAAAGTTGTCTTAAAGCTTAACATTCAGAAAACAAAGATCATGGCATCTGGTCCCATCACTTCATGGGAAATAGATGGGGAAACAGTGGAAACAGTGTCAGACTTTATTTTTCTGGGCTCCCAAATCTCTGCAGATGGTGACTGCAGCCATGAAATTAAAAGACGCTTACTCCTTGGAAGGAAAGTTATGACCAACCTAGATAGTATATTCAAAAGCAAAGACATTACTTTGCCAACAAAAGTCCGTCTAGTCAAGGCTATGATTTTTCCAGTGGTCATGTATGGATGTGAAAATTGGACTGTGAAGAAAGCTGAGCGCCGAAGAATTGATGCTTTTGAACTGTGGTGTTGGAGAAAACTCTTGAGAGTCCCTTGGACTGCAAGGAGATCCAACCAGTCCGTTCTAAAGGAGACCAGTCCTGGGTGTTCATTGGAAGGACTGATGCTGAAGCTGAAACTCCAATACTTTGGCCACTTCATGTGAAGAGTTGACTCATTGGAAAAGACCCTGATGCTGGGAGGGATTGAGGGCAGGAGGAGAAGGGGACGACAGAGGATGAAATGGCTGGATGGCATCACTGACTCGATGGACATGAGTTTGAGTGAACTCTGGGAGTTGGTGATGGACAGGGGGGCCTGGCATGCTGCTATTCATGGGGTCACAAAGAGTCAGACACGACTGAGCGACTGAACTGAACTGATAGCTGTTATATGGGCTTCCCAAATGGCTCAGTGATAAAGAATCCGCCTGCCACTGCAGGAGACATGGATTCGATCCCTGGATCGGGAAGGTCCCCTGGAGAAGGAAATGGCAACCACTCCAGTATTTTTACCTGGAAAATCCCATGGACAGAGGAGCCTGGTGGGCTACAGTCCAAAGGGGTCACAAAAGACTCAGGCATGAGTTAGTACTAAACAACAACAACACTGGCTGTTACATAGGAACCATCTCAATAAGCTAATTTTCTTGGCAATATCAATAATAAGCGATAATGTGGGGATTATACATATGCAGATACAAAAGCCTTTTTTTTTAAGATACAAAAATCAGTTGTATTTATATACAATAGCAATGAGCAACTCAAAAATAAAATTAATAAAACAATCCTATCAACAATAGCATCAAAAAGAATAAAAGACCTAGCAATAAATAAATACTGAAGGAAATACACGATGTGTACAGTGAAAACCACAGAAGCTTTTGACGTATCAGGATGGGAATGTTTTCCTTGTAATATAAAATCTGCACGCTGGGTAAACATCTGCTGGTCACTGACTATTCTTATTTTGGCAATAACCAGATAGTTGCACAATTATTGGGCACATTTTGGTTAGATGCATGCCGTGCTTTTCCAAGAACAATTGAAAAATACCTGGAAATGGTCATGGAAAGTGTCCTTTGTTGATCTGACTCAGTTAAACAGTGATTTTTGAATGACTTTTAATCTAAACTTCTGTACAGAGCCTCCGAATAAGCCATTTTGATGACAAGCTTTATCTGTTTCTAATTTATAATAGAGCAAAATGAAAATTTATTTTAGGGGCCAGGAAATACTTCCTTAATCTTGATATGTCCTATCACTCCAGGGAGTAGCTTTGAAGAAGTGAAGATATGCAGCAAAGGAAACCAGAATAAGGCGAGGATGCTGCTTTGGTAGAAGAGGCTACAGGCAGTGGGACAAGCGTACATTTAGGAGACTTGCTTCTCTATTCAAAATGTGGCCCATGGATCAGCTGCATAATATCACCTGAGAGCTTGTTAAAAATGCAGAATCTCAGGCCCCATCTTAGACCTATGGAATCAGCATGTGCAGGTTAACAAGAGGCCTGCGTGATTCTTATGCACACTGAAGGCTGAGAAACTTCTAAAGCACCAGCCTTAACTGTAACTAGACAGACCTGAGTATTATTCTCTGTCTTTAAAATGAGGAAATTGGCCCAGAGCAATGCTTTCTAAAGTAGGATCCTCCACAAGCACTGGTATCATAAGAAAAGGGGAAAAGGAGTCTGTGGTCAAACATGTTTAACTGCATATAGTTAATGAACAAGGCTGTTTGCCTTTTAAAGGCTCTGATAAGTCCTGCAACAAAGGAATGTTTTACAGTATCATGTTTAATCTCTAAACCAATTTTTTACTAATAACAGCCTATGGAATTAGTTTTCCACTGAGCATACTCTGAGGGAAATTTTTTTTTTTAAGTCCCTTTCACCTTCATGATTCTATAAAATAATATCCTCCATGAATTTTATTTAGCATTTGTGCTGTGAGCTGAATTTAGATATCTTACCCAACCTGGCCACATTAGATTACTCCACAGATCTCAGCCAGAAGGAACTGAACTTCCAAGCATCCAAATGACTGAAGGGAGAAGGGAAGGTGGATTCTACTGCCTGGAGACTAACTCCTGGACTCAAGGAGCAGAGTCTAAGTCCAAACTGAAGGCTGGGAGCCTTCATCTAACTTTTAGTTCCTATACTGAAAGTTGAAAAATATCTTTCAGTAATCTTTCAGTAATCCTTTCAGTAATCTTCAACCAATTCTAAATGTGTCTCTTCTCAGCTTGTTTGAACCTTTGGAAGGCTTGACCTGGAAGCATAAGTCAAAGAAAAATAGTACAGGGGGACCAACCATCTTAGGACTGTCCTAGTTTTAGCCTGAAATTCCTTCGTCCTAACCCCTCAAACCAGGGCACTTGGCAATCCTAGAAACAGATCGCTCTTAACAAAATTGACAAATGGCTCATTTTCCATCCCCCATCTCTCTCGTCCTCTATCTAGTTCTCCTCCCTACCTGGCTCCCCTCAATATGATCAGCACAGAAGGAATTACCTGGTGGTTTGGTCAAATTGAAAGACACATTTAAAAAGAGAAATAGGTGTTGAGTTTGCAAATGCAAACCATGTGGGTCTCAGTTGCAATGAATGGAGTTGTCCTGTTCAGCCAAACTTATACAAGAAGAACCCCCCAGTTTAAGTTATAATGTGAGTCTTTGCTTCCCAAACAGATTCATCATAATGTTGAAAAAATGAAGGCCTACCTTAGAGGAAACATTAATGCTAAACATGTCAGGTGTATTTTTGTATCTTTTATCCCTTCTTGAAGAAACACAGTATCCCCTATGGTGATGAAATCTAGATCACTCAAGTTTCTGGGTATGGAAATTTGGGGCAGGAAGCACCTAGACAGCCCCTGCCCTTGACTTTCTTTTTTCCTGAGGCTTTCAAATATATTACATTTGATTGACAAGATCCATGCATGCATACAAACTTCCTAGTTCAGAGGTTTTTTTTCCTTGCTACAGTCCAGCCTCTATGAAATATTCTTTGTTAAAGACTTGTGGAGCCCTCCTTCTAATCCCTGTAACTCTAAATTCTAGCCTTATCTCACTGTGCATTGCATTTTTGTAGTTTCAGTTTGACAGAATGTTTCAAAAGACACCGTTGCAACCAGAACTGGATGCCTTATTTTTTGCAAAAGCAGAAACAAGTACCAGCATCCTTTAAATAACAATATTTTCTGATGTTAATGTTGAATTAATCCAAGAAATGAATATGTATTGATGGTATTCTTTGGGGTTTTGAAAATCCTTACAACCACATAATTAAATGAGTGCCTTTAGAAATACTGATAAAAGCCCATTGCCATTCAAATATCTATACAAGACAATGGCCGTAAGCTGTGGGTTTGGGAGATTAGTTTGGCCACGAGCCAGTGTTTATCACAATATTTCCATCTCAGCTGATAAAATTTAATCATTCTTATTTAAATAGAAATCAGAATTAATGCAGGTTTTAAAGAGAAGGAATAATAAACGAATCACACTATCTTTATTTCAGAGCTCCTGGCGTATATTGTCTTTGCAGAATGGAAACGCTAACGGTTGTTGTGTTGTGTTTCTACCTTGGACTTTCATTCCAGAGTCCTCCAAAATAATGAGCTATTGCTTCTCGAATATTTATTTCTTCAGCTCTGCTTTTAATAAAGTGGTTCCCACCCTGCTCTCCAGCGGGATAAACAGGGGCTGTGTGATGGGTATGTGACTTGAACTGGAAGCAGCACAGCATGTACTTGAGCTCTTTCTCCCAGAGGAGCGGTGGGTTTGGACTGTCTGTTCACATCCCTTGCCTGAGTCCCTGCAGACCAGGAAGCAAGGAGGCATCCAGTGTAGATGGAGTGTGTGGCCAGATTTGGACCAGAACCATTGTGCTGCTAGAGGTCAAGTCCAGAGTCAAGCCATGCAAGCAGTTACAGCCTGAAGAAACCTTATTGGTCGTTGAGTTCAAACCACTGGTTTTGTAGAAGAGGAAGTTGAAACCCAGGGAGCAGAATTGACGTGATTCTTCTGGGTCACTCTTCAAGTTAACAGTGAAAGCATACTAACGAGGCAAGTCAGGCACCCAGACCCCACCGGTGTCCTTTAGACTTGTGTGGTCCTTTTAACCCAGGGCTAGATCTGTGTGGATGCAGCTCAGTACCATTTTGTGTGACTCTCTCTCTACATTGTTGGTTCATGTCTCAAATGGGGTGTACCAAACCAAGCCCGTTCAAATTTAAATAGCTTCCTCATCCACAAAATTAATCAACTAAAGGAACCACGTTTTCCCCCAGGATTTGTATTTCTTGGGTGGAGAGGTATAGATAACCTTATTTCGCTGCTTCTTCCTTGAAATAATATTTTAAAAATTTAAATGTCTTATATTTAAATACAAAAAGAAAAAATAACAATTTTTCTGTCACTTCACTGTCTACATAATATGTCTAATACTAAAAAAATAAAATAATTCCAATAGTTAAAATTTACTGATCATTTAAGGAAATGGCGACCCACTCCAGTGTTCTTGCCTGGAGAATCCCAGGGATGGGGAAGCCTGGTGGGCTGCTGTCTATGGGGTCGCACAGAGTCGGACACGACTGAAGCGACTTAGCAGCAGCAGCGGTACTATGTTCTAGGCACCTTGAAAGTGAAAGTGTTAATCGATTAGTTATGTCCGACTCTTTGTGACCCCATGGACTGTAGCCCACCAGGCTCCTCTGTCCATGGAATTCTCCAGGCAAGAATACTGGAGTGGGTTGCCATTCCCTTCTCCAGGGAATCTTCCCAACCCAGGGATTGAACCTGGGTCTCCTGCATTGCAGGCAGATTCTTTACCATCTGAGCCCTTGGTATCTCATTTAATCCATACAACATCCCCGTCAAGTGGATACCATTTTTATTCCCATTTTACAGGTGAGAAAACTGAGGCTCAGAGGGATCAAGTAACTTTCCCAAGGTCACCCAACTAGCAAGTGGTAGAGCTTGGAGTCTAATACCAGCAGTCTGGCTATAGGCTCTGGCTCTTAACCATGATTCTATGCAGCCTAAGAAATGTGGATTCTTCATTTAGCCAGCACAAAGGACTTACCTGAATTTTTAGTTTCATTTCCTTTTCAAACTTTATAATGAATCCCATTGTTTCCTTGATCATATAGTCTCTCTCAGGTTGGAATGAGGCTCTCCTAAAGTCATTTTGTGTAAACAGTTACATTTGTTAGAAAAAGGCATTTTGGAATCAATTTGACTCTATTGCTTTTGACTTTGTTATGAATTTCAGTTTGGGTTAAGGGTGTATCAGACTTCAAAACATCTGGTTAGGTCATTTAAGAACCTTCCTGAGACTTCACAACCCCTTAAGATTTCCTTTCAAATGCAGATACTTCCTCTGTCACCAGGCTCTTACAGATGCTTTGAGAAACAATGAAACAGTGATTTATTCATTGGAGATAATGTAAAGAAGACCTCCTTAATCTGGTATCAGTGGGAGTAAGATGTTTCACATGAGTACAATTTCCAGATAATTCGACTTTGGACATATAAGAGCTGGGAGATATTTTCTCAATAGTTTTTGATCATTACACATTCCTTTTTCATTTTGTTTTCTTTCTGTTTGTTTTTCTTGGGTTTTAACCTTACCTTTCTTGATAACCCAGAGCTATGGTCATAATCATTAATGGTATACTATGGGGCTCCTCTGATGGCTCAGTGGTAAAGAATCCGCCTACCAATGCAGGAGACGCGGGTTCGATCCCTGGGTTGAGAAGATCCCCTGGATCTTGGAGAGGAGAAGGATCCCCTGGAGAAGGAAATGACAACCCATTCCAGTATTCTTGCCTGGAAAATCCCACGGCCAGAGGAACCTGGTGGGCTATACAGTCCATGGGGTCACAAAGAGTCATGACAACTTAGCAACAATAGTAACAGGTACACTAGTTGGAGTCTCTGGGAAAGATGCTCTTTTGGGAATCTGAAACTTGCAGACAAGTGTCACTTTGTAACGGAAGCATCCTTTAAATTATTTGACACCTTTAGATCTTAAAATATAAGCAGGATGATATAATTTGAGAGTCAGGCAATCGTTTTAATGCAGACACTGTGCTTGCATTTTGATAGGCTGTTAGAACTATGAAGACAAGTTTAGAGGGTTAGTTTAACTGTCATGGTGGTCTGGATTCAGAATAACGTCCCTCAGGTTTATCCACATTGTTGCAAATGGCAAGAGTTCCATCCTTTTTAAGACTGAATCAGTTCAGTTCAGTTCAGTCGCTCAGTTGTGTCCGACTCTTTGCGACCCCATGAATCGCAGCATGCCAGGCCTCCCTGTCCATCACCAACTCCCGGAGTTCACTCAAACTCATGTCCATCAAGTCAATGATGCCATCCATCCATCTCATCCTCTGTCATCCCCTTCTCCTCCGCCCCTGATCCCTCCCAGCATCAGGGTCTTTTCCAATGAGTCAACTCTTCGCATGAGGTGGCCAAAGTACTGGAGTTTCAGCTTTAGCATCAATCCTTCCAAAGAATAGTATTCCATTGTTTGTACATTTGTCCATGAGCATTTAAACATGGGCATGTAGATACCACTTCAAGATCCTGATTTCAGTTTCTTGGTCGTTTTGTCCATTGCCCTTGGCTTGTGTGTTTTAGTCTCTGTCAAATTGAAATTTCAAACGTAATAAGTCAGTTGAGAAACTTATGAGTGACAGACGTGATTATCTATTTCCATTATTTTTGATAATATCTCAACTTAAAAATCAACCACTCCAGTGTTCTTGCCTGGGAGAATCCCAGGGACAGAGTAGCCTGGTGGGCTGCCGTCTATGGGGTCGCACAGAGTTGGACATGACTGAAGCGACTTAGCAGCAGCAGCAGCTTAAAAATTAACCAGGTAGAGAAGAAAGTTACGTTTCATGTGACATTGGGGGCTGTTCCAACCATTTAAATGGAATATTGCTCTAAAAGGAATATTGGTATTTAGATGTCTTAAGTGGCCCTTTCAAAGTCTGCCTGACTGAGAACGAGAAAGTGGACCCTTAACTGAGGTCCCAGCAGCTCTGTCCTTCCCAACCCAAGTCCCTGGGGGAGCAGCTCTGACCCCCAGAGAAGCAAAAGGCACTGAGTCTGGGCTTCCCAGGCCATGCCTATCAGACTTTTGCCAGACTGAGCTTCCTCACCACCCCCATCTACTTACTGTGGCCCTATGCTGGTAAATACCATTCAGGGCAGGTCCTCCTTGTTTCTTACCATGCTTACTGGAGGGGCACCCTCTCTGGTCCTCTTGTGTTTCTTGCTGCTGCCAAAGTTAGCATTGATCCTTCTCCACCACCTTTGTCTTACTTCCCCAGAAACAGCCTTGGATGCAGGACTTTTGAGAACCCTCCTTTGCTCTCCCGTCCCTCCTTGTCAGCTCTTCCTGTCCCTCCACATACTAGCTCAGGCACTTAACCCCCATCTGTCCACGTGTGTGCTCAGTTGCTTGGTAATGTCCGACTCTTTGCAATCCCTTGGATTGGGGCCCATCTGGCTTCTCTGTCCGTGGAATTTTCCAGGCAAGAATACTGGATTGGGGTTTTTTCCCTACTCCAGGAGATCTTCCCGACCCAGGGATCGAACCCACATCTTTTGCTTGTCCCGCATTGGCAGGTGGGTTCTTTACCACTGAACCACCTGGGAAGCCCCTCTGCCCAGGTAGTCAGTCCTTCTGTTGTTTCCACCTCTCAGTCATCTTCCTTTTGCCCACCCTCCTCCCATCTGCCAACTTGTACCTGCCTCCTACCAGTTCCAGTCCCAACCTGCCCTCTAACGCTGTGTGATCTCTGCAGCTTGCTTCACCCGTCTGGGCCCCCTGTATGCATCTATACAGTGAGAGAGATGGATTGGATCAGCAGTCCCAAACGCAAGTGCAGGGTTCCAAAACAAAAAATAAGACTGATACAGTTTGTTTGCATATTGTCAATAAATGATACTTGAAAAAAAATTCTACCCTTTCCCATCAATACCTACTTGCTTTGATTTTTTGCTGAAACCCACTACCCTCTCTCTCTAGCTTTCACCTTCCAACCAAGGAGAGAGATGAGGGGATGAGAAGTAGGTCAGAGTTGTCTTGGCTCGAAGAACAAAACCACACAAGTATGATGACGTAGATCTAGTGACGGCAGCCTCTGTGCTGGGAGGCAGTAAGGAGCAGTGCGGACTGTGGTAACTGGAAAATGGAGGGGGACATCCTGTTGTGCAGCTGAGATGAGTATAACTTGGCTCTCCCCTCCCCCAAGAGGATTTGGATATTCATGTTTTTCATATAAAATCTCTCAATGTTTTATTTCGTTTTTAAACATTGGCATCTAATTTCAGCTCTAAAATTTAAAAAAATCAATATATGGGTGAGCTCTGTGCAAGCCTAACATATTTGGGTCAGAGAGACCAGTTTGCTTCCCAAGCATCATAGGCCTCTTAAATAAGAGTCCCAATGTGTTTCCAGTTAATAATTTAGCACCTCTGAATCGTGTCTTTACTCCATGGATTTTCAGCACTTGTACACTCGACTTGCACGAATCCAGCTGTCATTTCATTCATTGCTTTGCAGTTCCTCCACCGCTTTCATTTCTGTGTTTTATCTCATTATCTGGATCATTTGTTCCTGAGGGCTGAGCCAAACGCTGGACTAGACTCCAGGGAAGGTTGCTAGAGTGAAAGGCCCTGGTCTCTCCCTTGTAAGAGGGATGGGATGGAGCATAGCTGACCTGGCAGAGGGTCCAGGAGGAAGTACAGCCCAGGATGGGCCTGAGGGTGAAAGCAGCCCCTCCGCAGGCCTTTTCATGATTCCAGGCATCATCTCTAGCCTCAGTTCTGTAATTCTTTGCCCAGACCACTGCAGAAGCCCCCAGCTGATCCCCTGGAGCTAGACTGGTCCCTTGTACGCCTTTGAACTCACAACAGCTAGAGTGAGCTATTATATTCCTCTGGACTTTTAAGGGCTTCTCATTGCTCTTTGGATGAATCCCCTGGGCCTTAATGGGGCCTAAAAAGACCTGCCTGGTTTCGTCCCCAGGGGCTTCCCTGGTGGCTCAGTGGTCAAGAATCCACCTGCCTAGCAGGAGACCTGGGTCAATCCTTGGGTCGGGAAGATGCCCTGGAGAAGGAAATGACAACCCACTCCAGTATTCTTGCCTGGGAAATCTCATGGACAGAGGAGCCTTGCGGGCTACAGTCTGTGAGCTCAGAAAGGGTTGGACACGACTTAGTGACTAATCAACAACTCCCCAGCCTCATCTCCCACAGCCCTGTTGTCTTCTCCATCCTCACCTTGCCTTTCCATTTCTCAAACACACTCTCTTCCCTCCCATCCCTAGGCTTTTGCACATCCTCTGCCCTCTGTGCAGACCTTGCCTGTTCCCTGGTTAAATGTTTCTCAGCATTCAGGTCTCATACAAGGGTCGCTTTCATGAGGAAAGCTTCCCTGAGCCCCAAGGCTAGGTCAGGCTTTCCCGTGGTCTGTGGGAACAGAGGTCTGAATTGCC
This sequence comes from Bos indicus x Bos taurus, assembly GCF_003369695.1. Lineage (NCBI taxonomy): Eukaryota > Metazoa > Chordata > Mammalia > Artiodactyla > Bovidae > Bos > Bos indicus x Bos taurus. The sequence continues at coordinate 42,711,144 of NC_040093.1, forward strand.
TTCTTCGGCATTAAATTCCTAGAAGATTGCACAATGCCTGGCACTGGGATGGGAGAAAGTAAATGTTCACTGAGAGGCAGAATAAGGAACTTCTGAAAAGGTGTGATTTCAGGAGTACCTGCTACATCCCTCTGTCTTAAAAATATGAGGGTCAGATGAGGATCTGACTCCTCTATCACAAGCTAAGGTCTTTTCTTTACAGTAAGAAATATGGGTAACAAATAAAAGCATCTGAAAAGGTGTGATTTCAGGAGTACCTGCTACATCCCTCTGTCTTAAAAATATGAGGGTCAGATGAGGATCTGACTCCTCTATCACAAGCTAAGGTCTTTTCTTTACAGTAAGAAATACGGGTAACAAATAAAAGCATCCTTCTATGTCCCTTTCTGGGAGAAGAGTTTAAGAATAGGCAGGGTAAACTCAGGAAACCAGGAATGTCCCCTGTGCCTGATAATTTTTGACCCAATTACTGCACTGATTACCACCTGCAGAGATGTGTGCCTATGAGAAAAGGCATTTTCGTTTATGAGGATATGGGGTTTAAGAAGTACTCTGTATCTGGTGCCTTATTACTGGAAGCATGGTCTGTGGGCCAGCCACATGGGCGTCACCTGAGAGCTTGTTGGAATGTGAACTTGACATGGACAGGCACTGGTTCTAGTTCACTGTTATATTCTAATGGACCGGAGTAGTGCCAGGTACATAGAAGGTATTCAATGAATGCGTGAATGAATGAGCAGTGGAAGGACTGAAAGTTGGAGTGAGGCATGTTTGAATGTAGGCATGTTGCAGACAAAGGGGGTGAATGAATGCTGGATGAATGGACACATGAGCATGCCATCTTAAGTGTGTCCATGATGGGTTCCTTTCCTGCGGGCACAGGGCCCTGAAAGGGAGGTTGAAGATACCCTGAAGGCTTCCCCAGGAGAGGGCGTGAGCCATCGACCACTGGCCCAAGAGGTGGAGTTTTGGCTTTGATGGAAGAAAGGGCCCCGGGAAAGCAGCTGGACTTCTTCAGGGACATAGGGCAAACCCATGTTTGGGGATTAAAATAAAACAACCAGCCAAACTGTTTGGTCTGTGAAACAGTGATCCTATTATTCCCAACCTCGACAAAGCTTGCTTAACTTGAACTTCAACTGTTGTCATTATTCATCAAGACAGTACAGCCTTAATCCCTTGGTCTTAGCCAAGCCCCAGGCTTGCCTGTGCTCCCTGCAATGAATCCCATGAGCAGATCTAAGGCACAGAGAGAGGAAAAAGGAGAGCAGATGACCACCAAGAGATTGGTGATACATCTATCAAGGCCTGCACGTCCAGGCCAAACTTCAGAAGAGAAACTACATTTTCTTATTAATGTCAAATTTCCAGGAAAAATAGGTCTGAAATATTAAATGCTGAGTGTGGAACATGGTATTTTGTCTGGTAAATTTTCTACGTCATGATGAAAGCAATAAAACTTCATATTTACATAGCATTAATTCTGTGCTAGGCACTGTTCCAAGAAACTTACTCATTTTATCTTTGTAACCATCTAGTGAGGAACTATTTTTACACTCCCATTTTACAGATGAGAAACTGAGGCACTGGGAGATTAACTTCACCCAAGGTCACACAGTCACTGAATCAGGAGCAGAGCTGTGATTCAGTAGGGGGCAGTCAGGCCCCCCCACCAAGTGCATGATCTCAAACTCCCTTTTACACAGCCTCAGCTGAAGTCTGAAGACTGTTAAATGAAGGAATACACACATCCATTCATGCATTTATTTATTCTACAGATCTGTAAGCATCTGTTATAAACTGGGCCCTCCCCATAGGGATCCCAAAGACAAAAATAGCAATTCCCTACCCGAGTACAGTGTTTTAGAAAGCACTTCCTTGAGGATCTGATGATCTTCTTAACAGATGTGGACACCTGAAGCCCGGAGAGCTTACGTGCCTTTCTCAAGGCCCCACGACTAAAAACAGAGTGAGTTAGACCCTGAAATTGGATGTTCTGAAACCAGACCTGGTGTTGTTTCCACCCTAACATGCTTGTTGAAAATACTAGAGGAGATCAGACACACAGATATGTGATAGGAATAAAACAAGATAGAAATGGTTTGTGCTTCTACAGAACATATTAAATACCAGGGGTAGCTATAGATTACCCTTAGGTAACAGCCTAAACGTTTCCATTCATTCTAATGGGAGAGCTCACCTCTTATTTTCAGCATTCCTGGAGAGGAGTTGGAGGCTGTTGTTTTATTCAGCCTTAAAAAGGAATGAGACTGTACCATTTGCAGAGACGTGGATGGACCTAGACACTGTCATACAAGGTGAAGTAAGTCAGAAAGAGAAAAACAAATATCACATGTGTGTGCTAAGTCGCTTCGAGACCCCATGGACTGTAGCCCACCAGGTTCCTCTGTCCATGGGGATTCTCCAGGCAAGATTACTGGGGTGGATTGCCATGCCCTCCTCCTGGGGATCTTCCCAACCCAGGGACTGAACCCGCTTTTCCGTGGCTCATGCACTGTGGGGGGAGTCACTGAGCCACCAGGGAAGCCCTAAATATCCTATATTAGTGCATATATGTGGACTCTAGAAAATGGTAGAGATGAACCTATTTGCAAAGGAGAAACAGAGACACAGAGGTAGAGAACAAACATATGGATACCAACAGGGGAGAGAGAAGAAGGAGTGGGATGAATTGGGAGACTGGGATTGATATATACAAATACACTGCTGTGTGTAAAGTAGATGACTTATGAGAGTCTACTGTGTAGCACAGGGAACTCTGCTCAGTGCTCTGTGGTGACCTAGATGGGAGGGAAATCCAAAAAGGAGGGGATATTTGTATAGTGTGACTGATTCACTTTGCTGTACAGCAGAAACTAACACAACATTGGAAAGCAACTATACTCAAAAATAAAAAGGAATTATGTAAAACATCTTATAAAATACACAGTTAAACCATTTCCATTCCAAAGAAAGTATTGTCCTGAACCTCCTACTCTTTGCTGAAAAACCCTACTTGCAAGTTTATGAAAATAATTTTGGGTCCACCCTTCTCCCCCTCGCAGCTTGACTTGCCCACTTAAAAGGTCGCCCTCTTGAAATGAACTCTCATTAAAATGCTCAGCTAGTGACATCGATAAGTTTATCCCTTGGCGAAGGCAAGCATGCTGGGGCTATAATGACATGGTCTTTCGGTGATCTTAAGGCATTGATTAACCCTCACCTGCCAGAAATCATTAGCAGCCAGATTGCTATTTTCTGATAGTTTTGAAAGGAGGATAAGTTTTAGTAAATAATCATTGGCCACTGTCCCGGGGGAAAACCAGGCTGGAGCGGCCATGAAACGCCACATTGGTTTATTTTTTAGTGGGTGTATTTAGGGAGGAATGGAAATTGCATTCCTAGCAGCTAATTATAGGATAAGTGTGCCTACTTAACCAGGCAGCAAGCATGTCAGCTCTGCACAGAGCTCTCACATTATATACATTTTCTGTTCTCTGGATAATTAACAGGATCAAAATATTACTGTCAGATTCAAGGGGAAAATTAACACATTATCTTAATTGTCTTTTCTACTCAGGTACAAGGCATTACCATTTCAAAAAGGACTTGTTTAATACATTGGAATTTTAAACTGCAATTCCTGAAGATGCCGTTAATCCTGTTCCAAACTTTGATCTACTGTTGTGATATCTTTGGATCCTGATTTCTCTGTTTTACTTTTGAACTTTTCAAAAAGGTAAGAGAGGGTGCAGTGATACACTGGACCTGGCTTGTACTGTGGGTTAGACATGCTATTAAAAGTCAACTTTATAAACTTACAATTAAAGAAATGATATCAAGACAAAGGAGTTAAACACTTAAAACGTATGTATCACTTCCTAATGATTTCACTACATGTTACTGTCATCACTGCAGATGGTGACTGCAGCCATGAAATTAAAAGACACTTACTCCTTGGAAGAAAAGTTATGACCAACCTAGATAGCATATTCAAAAGCAGAGGCATTACTTTGCCAACAAAGGTCTGTCTAGTCAAGGCTATGGTTTTTCCAGTGGTCATGTATGGATGTGAGAGTTGGACTGTGAAGAAGGCTGAGCGCCGAAGAATTGATGCTTTTGAACTGTGGTGTTGGAGAAGACTCCTGAGAGTCCCTAGGACTGCAAGGAGATCCAACCAGTCCATTCTAAAGGAGATCAGCCCTGGGATTTCTTTGGAAGGAATGATGCTAAAGCTGAAACTCCAGTACTTTGGCCACATCATGAGAAGAGTTGACTCATTGGAAAAGACTCTGATGCTGGGAGGGATTGAGGGCAGGAGGAAAAGGAGACGACAGAGGATGAGATGGCTGGATGGCATCACCGACTCGGTGGACGTGAGTTTGAATGAACTCCAGGAGCTGGTGATGGACAGGGAAGCCTGGTGTGCTGGGATTCATGGGGTCACAAAGAGTCGGACACGACTGTGCAACTGAATTGAACTGAACTGAACTACTGTCATCTATGTTATTGTAGTTATCTTGATGGTATCTCTATGGTAGAGACTATGTATAATGGGAAGCTGGTGCTTATTCCTTTCCCAGCTCTGCGTTCAGTGACATTATTCTGGTAGCTTGCTATCAACCATTGTGCAAGTATTTATGCCTTGGAAATTAGCAGATAACTACAAATCAAGGGCTTTGGCAAGGGCTTCTCTGGTGGCTCAGTGGTAAAGAATCCACCAGCAGTACCGGAGCCACAGGAGACACTGGTTCGATCCCTGTTTCGGGAAGATTCCCTGGAGCGGGAGGGCATGGGAACCCACTCCAGTATTCTTGCTTGGAGATTCCCTTAGACAGAGGAGCCTGGTGGGCTACAGTCCATAATGTCGCAAAGAGTCAGACACGACTGAAGCGACTGAGCATGCACACATGCAGGGTTGGCAAACTATAGCTTGTGGACTGGATGCCTGTTTTAGTAAATAAGTTTATTGGAACATAACAATTTCCACTTGTTTCTGTGTTATCTATGGCTGCTTTTGTGCTACAGCCACAGAACTGAGGCCTTCCTACTGAGACTGTATGTTCTGTAAGCATACATACAGAACATAGAACATACATATGTACTATCTGGCTCTTTACAAAAATGTTGCTCTGGTCTATATTAAGAAAGTAATGGAGAAAATATTGATAATGAAGCTGCAATTTGTGTTATCATGTCTGTAGTCATTACATTTATGAATGGCTTGTATAACTAAAGAAGCATGGAATCTTGCCTTCAAACGGCTGTATCTAGGAGTTAAATGGAGAAGGCGATGGCACCCCACTCCAGTAGTCTTTCCTGGAAAATCCCATGGGCGGAGGAGCCTGGTGCGCTGCAGTCCATGGGGTTGCTGAGAGTCGGACGCGACTGAGCGACTTCACTTTCACTTTTTCACTTTCATGCCTTGGAGGAGGAAATGGCAACCCACCCCAGTGTTCTTGCCTGGAGAATCCCTGGGGCAGGAGAGCCTGGTGGGCTGATGTCTATGGGGTCACACAGAGTCGGACACGACTCAAGTGACTTAGCAGGAGCAGTAGCAGGAGTTAAAATGATGCCATTGATCTCTCAGCTTGGTTTTCTTCTCTATTAACTATTTTCAGGTAGGGTTTACCATGATGTGATACAATGTCTTCTCAGAATCTCTGATTAATGTCCTAGCTATAGTTGCTGTTGCTAAGTCGCTTCAGTCGTGTCCGACTCTGTGCGGCCCCATAGACGGCAGCCCACCAGGCTCCCCCGTCCCTGGGATTCTCCAGGCAAGAACACTGGAGTGGGTTGCCATCTCCTTCTCCAGTGTATGAAAGTGAAAAGTGAAAGCGAAGTCGCTCAGTCGTGTCCGACTCTCAGCGACCCCATGGACTATAGCCAACCAGGCTCCTCCATCCATGGGATTTTCCAGGCAAGAGTACTAGAGTGGGGTGCCATTGCCTTCTCTGCCTAGCTATAGTTAAGTGACCTCAGTTAAGAGGACTGCAGCAGCAAAAGCCCTCCCAGGGGTATATGGTCAGGTTATAGTAACCTACCATGGGCCACATGATCACCTATGCGCCAATCACAGAAATGGAGTGCCCTGTTTGGTTAGGCCTAAAACATGGGCCCATCCTAAGAATTAGGGTTGAGGGTCAGCATCAGTCCCACCTGGGTGCCCTAATTGCTAGAGAGTGTGTATGCTTCCCAAAAGAAAATCAGGTAGTTGATGAGAGAACAAAGATGCTCTAATCCTTGGATGCTAGAGATGAAACAGCAGATGTTTGCTGTAAACATCGTCTAAGCCCTTGCCGCTCAAGGAGTGTGGTCCATGGGCCAGCATTATCTGGGAGCTTATGAGAAATGAAGAATCACAGATCCTTTCCCAGACTTCTCAAACCAGGATCTGCATTTTGACGTGATCTCCGGGTGATTTGTATGCATATTATGGTCTGAGAAGAGCGGCCCTAGGACGGAATTCTCACTCGGCAGGAAACCTAGGCTCAGAAGTTTTGGTGACTTTTCCGATGTCACCCAGATTAAGTGCTGATTCTGCTTCAACCAGCTCACTGTTCTCGCCCGTACTCCAACACACCTGCCAACATACGATTCGCTAAACAGAACTGCTACGGGTCCTCTCCCTGACCTCTTAGTCTGAGGCTGTCTTGAATTCTATAGCCTATCAAGAAAGCGGCTTTAAGACAAGACCAGAAAAAAATCCCCAGTGTTTCCAAAACAACAACAAAAAAAGCCTGTCTTCAGCTCTCCATTGGCAAGAAACACAAAGTTAAACTCCCAGACAGTTCCTTAGGCACACGTTGATAGCATCCCATTAGTCCCGGGGCACCAGGGGGCCTTGTTTTATTTATGTTGGGCTAACAGGGAATCATGTGTATTTTCGTCATCATTACTATTATCATAGAAACAACAACAGCAATGGTGATAAGAAATGCATACTTTTAAAAGCTACTAGTGCCCTTTGGCATCCTTGGAGCTGGAATGGAAATGCACAAGTGTTAGGTCTCCCCCATATTTCCTTACATGTTGACATCAGGAATGACACACATGGCTAACAGATTTTCCACATGTTTTTCTCCTTGGCTGACATCTCCCCACTCAAGTCAGAGTGAAGTCTGTGATCAGAGAGAGTGTTGATTGACTGCTTAGAGGGCATGAGCCTTCATGAAAACACCGGCATGACAGTTTATATAAATATCCTGACACTTTTTTTTGTATTCTCCCCTGTCCCTTAAATTCCCATTTTTATTTTTTTTCTTTGAGCTTAAAATTAATATTTTCTTTGTGGACATGTAATATCCCGGCATGCCTCAGAGCTCACCCAAGGAGCTTGTTAGCATTTCCTATTTAATTGGATCTCTTTCTCCCTCACCCATGTGGAATTCTCCCTCCATGGGTTTCCAATCGATCTAATGTCAAAAGGAAAAAAAGGAAAAGAAAAAAAAAAGACCATCTCCCTAAATTACAGAGTATAATATATTGTTTTCTTTAGTAGGATAACCGCAAAGATTCAGACTTAGGCTGATGTTATTTGGGGGGGTCTAAGACTCCAAAGTTCCAATTATTTGGGTAATTTGGGTATACAGACCCTCTCTCATTTGTCCAAATTAGTTGGCTAATTGCAGCTGTTTGGTTCTAACCTGGAGGGACTTTGGCTGCTTCCAAAGTGCAGGGAAATAAATGATGTCGTTTCCTTTGGAACAACATTAAAGTTGGAAAGATTTTAATACATGCAATTTTCCCACTGATAACATTTAACTTTCTGGACACCCTGCAGTGGAAGGAAGATTATACTCGATTGAGTATATTTTTGTGTGAATTGAGTGAAAATTGAGTGAAAATTGAGTGAAATTTTTTCAGTCTGTGATCTCAGAAATCTATCAAAATTATGTAGTACATGTTCCCCGAAACTCCTTCAACCAGTGGAGGAGCCTGGTGAAATATTCTTTTCTAGTCATCCAGATAATTCCAGCTGGCAGCCAGCTGACCCCAAGCTCCGTCAACATCCACCCAAGATCTTATGGGATTCAGAATTCTTCCCAGGTTGGTCCTGGAAATGGAATTGTCTGTAACACCATTTCTGTCCCAGGGCTATACTTTTACCCAGGGATAGAGCTTCTCCATCCTTTATCTCTGTTTACACTGAGTGTGTGTCTCCTAGCGGTGCCGTAGTCCCTGACATTCCAGGGACTTAATTACCAAAAGGTAGATCCTTCAATCCTTTCTGAATGTGTGTTTCCTAGGCTTACTCACTCCTTCTGAGAGACCAGGAGGGCTGTCTCTTTGCAGTTCCTGATACCCAGGGAATACATGACCCAAGAGCAGCCCTTACTAGTGAAATTCTAAACTGCTCCCCCCACCCCTACCCGAGGCCCAGGATACTTGACAGATACCTTTTAGTTCACCTCGCTTAGACACTACAGGAACAAGTCGAGTCAATAACTCTGCTTTCCAAGCCCGATTCTGCCTCTCTCGCTGTTGGACCTTGGGAGAGTGTGTTCATTTCTCTAGGCCTCAGTTTTCCCCATCTGTGCAATGGAAGGCATTAGCTAAAGTCTAGGTTAAATCTAAACCCAAAAGATGAAATCCATTTTAAGAGATTATCATACATTAGAATTTAGAAGATGGATTTTCCCATCTCTGAAAAGATGTCAGTTTTTATGCATCTGTAAGAGCTTGCCAAATTATGACCCATCTTAAAAAACCAGCAGTGTAGTCATTGTCCATAACATAAATAGCTGCTATGTCTTCCCTCTGCAGTGAATGTTTTTGACTCTGCCCCGTGAATGTCTAAACACTTCTAAAGAGAAAATTTCGACTTTCGTTTTCCCCTTTGTGGGCCAATCTTTTGAACTGCAAATAGATGAGCAGAGACTATTTATGCATTCCACTTCTCCTGTACATGTTTGTTTGACTGCTAAGATGGAAGGTAAGGGACTATTTAAAGATATCTTTGAGAATAGTATAAGTACACAAGGGGGCCAGGAATAATAGGTTAACATCACAGAAAATGTAGGTTGGGTATAAACTTCCCGGCAGTTTGCATGATTCAATTATGAAGTAGTATCCCATAGGAAGGGCTTTGATCATCTGTACTGGAGATGTTTGCAATTTCGCTGGATTTTTTAAAAAATCTCTCAGAGTCATTTTTGCAAAAGCAAGAGGCAAGGCACTGAATTTGGACTCTTTCTCTGCATTAATTTTTCCTCTTTTCTCCCCCCTCTGCTGGCTAATTTCTCTGAATAATCATTACAATGAAGTGTCACAAAGGATCCATTTAGAAGTTCAGAATAGCAGTGTCATCTGTGTACTTCGTAGAGGACTATATATAAGCCTAATCTGATATTGGCTTCTATGGGAAATGAAAATATTTTAACTTATTACTCAGGACTCGTAAGTGTATATGATTTGCTTATCACTACTTGAGCTTTCTTGAAGACCAGAATACTTCGTTTTTCTTTCTTCTTCCTTTATTTTTGGTTAACTGTTTTAAAGTAAAATAAGACACACAGAGGAAAAAGAAAACACCAAAAATGAGCAATTTAAGGAGTTCTTACAAGAGAAACATCTTGCAGTGGCTACCCAGGTCAAGAAAGAGGACTTTGCAGACACCCTGGAAGAACTTTTATGGGTCCCATTGCAATCACAACATCTTTCCTCCCCACAGCCCTGACTTTTGTGTCCCTTCCTTGCATTTCTTTATAGTTTTATTAGTTAATGGACCTCCCTTGACACTCATTTTAAAAGACAAAAGACACTTTATATTTGAAGAGTTTCTCTCAGTCTATAGGTTTTCTCTCCATCTTTTTCTAGTCTTTAACTATTTGTGTTGAAAGAACTCAAGACATTTGACCTAAGAGTTTCACCCACCCTGGATTTTGCTGATTGCAATTCAGGGTGCCATTTAGCATGCTGCTCTATCTGTCTTTCTTGTAACAGGACCCAGAGGCTGGTCTGGACTCAGATTTGATCTGTTCTGAAAGAATGTCATTGGTAATGTGTTCTTTCACATGAGTGTGAAAAAAAAAATGCTTTTTTTTTTTTAATGTTAGAAGACATCGACATGCAATGCTTAGATCCTTTCATTCATTACGTTTGTAAAATGATAATACTTTGTCTGCCATTTTTCCCATGTACGAGAGGTATGAATGTTAAGAGATGCTTACTCTCATCTGTATTTGATTGCCTGGTGGTGTTGTTCAGTCACTAAGTCATGTCCGACTCTCTGTGACTCCATGGACAGCAGCACGCCAGGCTTCCCTGTCCTTCACTATTTTCTGGAGTTTGTTCAAACTCATGTCCATTGAGTCAGTGATGCCATCCAGCCATCTCATCCTCTGCCATCCCCTTCTCCTCCTGCCCTAAATATTTCCCAGCATCAGGGTCTGATTACCCGGTAGCACAGTTTATATATGAAAGATTGGTCAAAGGCTTAATTTTCCCTTATATTTATGAATTTTCAAGATAATGAATTGGCTCCCTACATTCCAAAGATGACCAACCAGTGTCTTTAAAAACATCACTGTGAATTGTCATCAAAAAAGAGAGGAACAAATTGAGCACCAGAAGGAAATACAGAAGGGAGGTAGGGAGGAAGGGAAAAGGGAAAGAAAGAAGGGAAGAAGGAAAGGGAAGGGGAGGGGAAATAAAATGAAAGAAAAAAAGGAAAGGAAAGAAAAAAGAAATACTTAGGTATAAATCTAACAAAACATGTGAAGGATCCATATGCAGAATACTGTGAAACACTAATGAAAGAAATCAGACAAGATCTGAATAAATGGAGAGAGAGTTCATGTTAGTGGACTTTAGTTTGAAATAATGTATTTGTATCGGTTTATTCATTGTAACAAATGTATTATACTAATGTAAGCTCTTAGGAGAAAGTGGGTATGAGGAATATGGAAACTCTCCAGAATACCTCTACAATTTTTCTGTGAACAAAAACTACTCTAAAATAATTATTTGTAAAATTTCATTATGATCTTAAGAGTTTAAATTTATTTGATGAGATTCAGTCAATTGCGTTTGTTTCTTTTTGAAGCTTAAGTTGTTCTGTTGTTGGCCTCTTCAAAGGTGGCTCTTGAGTGCTTTTCACATGACCCAAGTCCTTGAAAGTTTTTGGGGTGGCTCATATGACAAGGTATTCCTGGCTCACATTTTATACTCCTGCCCCAGCCACAGAATCAGCCATTTCTCCAAGAAGCTCTGGTATCTTCTGTTCATGTATTTCAAGCTCAAAATCTTCATGCTTGGGATAGTCATCTTTAGAACTCATCAGTAGAGCTCATGAGTTTATACTAATGATTCCACTTCAAATTCAAGACCCCAGTTATTGTTTTGTTTTTTTAAATAACTTACCCTCTTCTAGAATATATCCGTATCTCCTTTTTCCCCACACTGAGAACCTTGGTTCTCAGGGACACATGGAGTGATAAAAACCAGAGCATCCCATGTTATTTACTTTACCCCAAATTACACAACAGTTTCAGGACAGTACTAACACTGTACCACCAATATAATTATTGAGAAAAGTCTGCAGTTTTTCCATATGGTCTTCTCATTAATCCTATTTTATAGTTGAGCTATAGATAGCCACAATGCCCGGGCATAATAGCCCTTCTAAATTATACTCTTTTCCTTGGAACCCTCATCTAGTGTTAGTTCCACAAGTAACTATATGTTAAAGTTTATAAACAGTCCTTGCGTTGATGCCTCTCAAGTTGGTTGTCTAAAGCTTGTGTTCCAGAAGTTTCGGTGGGAAGGGTACTTTGAAACACTATTCTTTGGGTTGATAACATTTGTCTGTGTCCTTTGAACTTTAAAGGTACTATTATTAAATATAAAAATTTGACTCGTATTTTCATTCCTTGAATTTCTTAAATATTTCACTCTATTTTCTTCTGTCATAAAGTTGTTGACATAAAGTAGTGAACTCATATCTAATTTTCTTTGCCTTATAAATCATTTGTTCTTTTTCTTAATTGTCTAACGGATTTTTCCCTTCCTTCCTTCCTTTTTTCTTTCTACGATTAATTATTTTACTAGAGTATGTCTTAATGTTGATAGCTTTGGGTCAAGAGTCTCAGATATATATACAGTTCAATGTATAGTTTTAAATCTTTATTTTCTAAAGTTTTCCTGAATTATAATGTTTAGCATTTGTTCTCTTTCCTTGTTTTGGTTTTCATTTTTGAAGGTATTCCTCTTATTCCTGTGTTGGGTGTCTTTGCCTGTTTTAAATATTTTTTACTTTATTTAAAACTCTTTTAGTTCTTCCTTAATTTCTTTTATATTTTTAATGTTTTGTTTATCTTAAGGCATAATCTGTTTATTCATACTTGTGTTCCTTCTAGTTTAATTTTCATTTCGGAAAATTATTTAAAATTTCTTCTCTTCTTATATCTGTGGTCTCATCTCCAAGTTTTTCAAAGTCTAATCAATACTATTCTTTTGTGTCCTGCTTATTTTCTTATTGTATCTTAGCTCTTTTAAAAATAGAAATGTATAGTTTTGATCAGTTTTGTGAGCATATTTTTCTGGCATGATTTCGTTGTCTGCAAGATTGTTGTTCTGCCTCCTTTGTTCTTTTTAAAATAATTTTGTATGGGATTTATCTTTGGTACATGTCTGTTGCTCACTTTTATATTGGATTGTTTTTCTGAACTTTTGGAAAGAAGTATAGTTTAAGATAGCTTTTGTAACTTAAGAGAATTGACTTTCCTGATTTTTTGTATAGTATTAAGAAGTATGGTGACTTTTCTCAACTTTGTTTCCTTTCTTGACATTTATCTGGACTTTCTCCTCCCATTGTGTGTGTTGACTCCTACTTAATTATGAATCTGTTGCTATTTCTACTAGTTGTTCTTTGATGTGGAGTCCTCTCCTGAAAGGGAGTCCTGGTGTACTGGTTTCCGATGCTGAAGGAAACTAGATTGTTACAGAGTTTTTATTTCTTACTGTGGACTCTTCCTACTCACCCACAATTAGATTGGGCAGATCTTGGTGGGATTCCTTGGTGGCACAGATGGTAAAGAGTCTGCCTGCCACGCAGGAGACCTGGGTTCAGTCTGTGGGTTGGGAAGATCCCCTGGAAGAGGAAATGGAAGAGGAAACCCACTTTAGTATTCTTGCCTGGAAAATCCCATGGATGGAGGAGCTTGGCAGGCTACATACCTGTTGGACACAACTGAGCAACTTCACTTTCATTGGCAAGGTGTCTTGATATTCATAAATAGTCCCTCTCAACCACACCTAACTTTCCACTAATATAGAAAGCACTAAGGCTGATTGCCAGGGGAACCAACCATGTAATTGGAGAGTTGGAACTTTTAGTCAAACCCACCTGACCTCCAGGGAGATGAGGGGGTCAATGATTTTATTAATGGTGCCTATAGAATAAAGCCTCCATAACAACCCAAAGGGATGGTGTTCAGAGAGCTTCGGGTTGGTGAATGTACAGAGATCTTGGAAGAGTACCGTGCTTAGAGGGAGCATGGAAGCTCTGCCTCCCTTCCCACATGCCTTGTACTTTTTACATCTTTCCCCCTGGTTGTTCCCAAGTTATATCTTTTTATAATAAACTGGAAATATAGCAAGCAAAATGTTTCACTGAGTTCTGTGAGCCACTCCAGCAAATTAATCAAACCCATGAAGGGTATGGTAAAGAAGATGTAGTATGTATATAGACAAGGGGATATTACTCAACCATACAAAGGAATGAAATTGGGTCATTTGTAGGGATATGGCTAGACCTAGCTTCTGGCATATAGAGTGAAGTAAGTCAGAAAGAGAAAAACACGTGTTGCAAATTCACACACACACACACACACACGTATATATAGAATGTAGAAAAATAGTATTTGCACGACAGGAATAGAGACACAGATGTGGAGAACAGACACATGAAGACATCTGGGGAAGGGGAGGGTGGGGCCCACTGAAGGGGCAGCATCAATGTGGGTGCACTGCCGTGCGCAAACCAGATAGCTAGTGGGGAGCTGCTGTGCAGCACAGGGAGCAAGCTCAGTGCTCGGAGACGACCTGGAGGATAGGATGAGGCTGCAGTGGGAGGGAGGCTCACGAGGGAGGGGATTTAAGTATACACATAGCTGCTTCACATGGTTGTACAGCAGAAACTAACACAATATTGCAGAGCAATTATACTCAAAAAAATAAACAAGAAGGGGCCACTGGAACCTCCAATCTATAGCTGGTCCAAAGCACAGGTGACTGTCTGGACTTATGACTGACTTCTGAGGTTGGGGGTGGTGGAAGTATCAGTCGTGTGCAGCTGAGCCCTACATATCTACCTGTGGGGTCTAAGAGGTATCTCCAGGTAGACAGTGTCAGAACTGACCTGAACTGAGGACACCCAGCATGTGTTGCAGAATTGCCTGCGGGTGTGGAAAAAGCACACACATTAGAGCTGGTGTCAGAATGGTAGTGTTTTATCCCCACCTGTTAGTTTTGGGGGCTTCTTGGGAATGCTAGATGCATAGTGCAATTACAAATATTGTTTATAGGTCTTTGATTTTTTTCATCTAGTTGCTCTAGTTTTGTATTGGGAATTGGGGAGATTAAAAAACTATGCCACAGCTGCTCTCTCTTTTTCAGAATTTCTCCATTTTTTCTGACCCATTACTACCCAGATTTCATCTTTTGATACCAAAGGAGTAAGTTTTAATACATACAGAATATGAAACAGAGGACATTTCTAGTTATATTTTATTTAGAAATATTCATATATAAGAATTCTTAACTTGCGTTGTTGTTCAGTCACTAAATCGTGTCCAACTCTTTGCGACTCCACGGACTGCAGCATGTCAGGCTCCTCTGTCTTCCACTTTCCCCCAAAGTTTGCTCAAATTCATGTCCATTAAGTTGGTGATGTTATCTGACCATTTCATCCTCTGCCACCCACTTCCCCTTTTGCCCGAACTTGCATAATCTGGCATTTTGGGGAAATTTTTTCAGAAAAAAATAAGCCAACAAAAGGAAAATAGACTCACAAGATTTTTACTAACCATACATTTGAAAAGCAGTTCATTTTAAATAATTTGAAGAGACTTTAAGAAAATTGGAAAAGCTGGTAAAATAAGAATGCTGGCAGGACTTCCCTAGCAGTCCAGTGGTTAACACTTCACCTTCCAATGCAGGGGATCTGGATTCAATCCCTCATCAGGGAGCTAAGCTCCTACAGCCTTGTGGTCAAAAAAACAAAACAGAACAGAAGCAGTATTGTAACAAATTCAATAAAGACTTTAAAAATGGTCCACATTAAAAAAAAAAATGACTTCCTTAACTCACAAATGTGGTAATTGAATAGTCTCTGCAGATCTAATTCAAGATACTTCTTCACCGAGAGCTGTGGTGGTCACGGATAGTCAGCCTAGGTTGCAGTGGTCTGAAGCCTTGTTTCTTCATTTTTTTTCACTCCGTATCTTCCCTTAGCCAGGTTATTGCCACTAGCACCATCATAAGTGTGCGTGCTCAGTTGTGTCCAACTCTTTGCGACCCCGTGGACTGTAGCCCTTCAGGCTCCTTTGTCCTTGGAATTTTTCAGGCAAGAATACTGGAAGGGGTTGCTGCTGCCTCCTCTAGGGGACCTTCCCAACCCAGGGATCGAACCCTCGTCTCCTGCATTGGCAGGTGGATTCTGTACCACTGAGCCGCCAGGGAGGCCCAGCATCATAACTGTAATGCATATTCATTTAGACTGCACCTGTTTCCAAGGTGCTTCTCATTCATCCAATGCTCCTGAAGCCTTCTAACTGTAAAGATGTGTATCAGTTAGGAATATGCTCAGTTGCAAGTGACGGGAAGCCCAACTAAGATTGACTTCAACACATAGGAATTTATTTTCCTATAAATCAAAATCCAAAGATAGGCGATCCCAGGTTGAAAAAGCTGCTTTGTCTGATCATTGTGCACCCCGTTCTTTCTACTTCTCCCCTTTCCCATTCTTAATGTGTAGCTTTTGTCCTCATGGCTACAAAATGGTTGCTGCCTTTCTAAATATTATGTGAACCATTGTCAAGATTGGGCCTTTGATGCTAAATGATGATAAAATGCAATACACATAACAACACACATAATTCAAGTACACGTAAATATGGAAAGCACATATTCACTCGTCTTTAAATAGTTGAATCCTAAGTAGAATGTTCTCATTTGTCAAGATACCCTCTTGGTATTCTTCTGATAGTTTCATAGAAATACTCCGGGAATTTGCACACTGAGCTCTGGGAACATCTTATTACACCATTTATCTTCTTGCTTTTGTCCTGGGAATCAGCCAGGGGCTGCACATAGTCCTGGGGCTGTTACAGTGGAACCCAAACTTCACTTTTCTGTACTCCCCATGCATGAAAACCACGTAGGCTGGTGACATGCCTGAGTCCTATTGCTATGCAGAATTTTACTCCTCTTTGCTTGGTGACCAGTTGGGTGCTTAATCTTTGCTTCATGGACAAATATTTGTTGGCGTTTCATTCTCTGCTTCATTTATTCAATAGGCATGGATATTTGTTGGCATAACATTTTGCCAGTGGTAGGTGTTCTATACATAAGGCCTGGTGCCTATCATCAACACCATTAGAGATATTAAAAGTACCAACATCCTATGCTGCTGCTGCTAAGTTGCTTCTGTCGTGTCCAACTCTGTGCGACCCCATAGACAGCAGCCCACCAGGCTCCCCCGTCCCTGGGATTCTCCAGGCAAGAACACTGAAGTGGGTTGCCATTTCCTTCTCCAGTGCGTGAAAGTGAACTGTGAAAGTGAAGTTGCTCAGTTGTGTCCGACTCTTAGCGACCTCATGGACTGCAGCCTACCAGGCTCCTCTGTCCATGGGATTTTCCAGGCAAGAGTACTGGAGTGGGTTGCCATTGCCTTCTCTGACATGCTATAGATGGGAGTTTATATGAAGAGAACCACCAATTCTCTTGTTCAGTTGCTACATCATGTCTGACTGTTTGTGACCAACCCCATGGACTTCAGCACGCCAGGCTTTCCTGCCCTTCACTATCTCAACTCATGTCCGTTGAGTCAGTGATGCCATCTCTAAATAAGACCAAATTCTGCCCCATAGAGCTGGTTAATGGCACAAAAAGGTGATCATTGTGGGTCATCCATTCTGATCTTTAGAATCGCCTCTCTTTGGAGCCATCAGCTGATCAAGTCACTACCACCACCACATTGGCATCCCAGGGCTACCCCTCCCTAAGGCCTGGACTATGTATGAACAGCTCTCTCTGACCATGATTCTTCATCTGTAAATGGAAACGACATTCTTTAGCTCAAAAGGTTCTAAGACTTAATGAGAAAACCTCTATAAACCCAGCTGTTCTCCTGTATCCACAGGTTCTGCATCTTCAGGGTCCTCATTCATGGATTCAACAAACTCTGGATCAAAACTATTTTTAAAAAATTTCCAGAACATTCAAGAAAGCAAAATTTGAATTTTTCACGCACCAGCATTTATTTACATAGCATTTATATTGTATTAGGTATCATAAGTCATCTAGAGATAGCAAAGTAGATGGGAGGGTGTGCATAGATTGTATGTAAATACTGTGCTAATCTTACGGGCTTCCCAGGTGGCTCCGTGGTAAAGAATCTGCCTGCCAAAGCAGGAGACACCAGAGATGTTGGTTCAATTCCTGAGTCCTAGAGAAGGGAATGGCTACCCACTTGCTGAGAAAATCCCATGGACAGAGGAGCCTGGTGGGCTACAGTCTATGGTGTCGCAGAGTCAGACATGACTGAGCCCACATGCCATTTTATATAAGGAACTTGAGCATCCATGAATTTTGGTATTCAAGTAGGGTCCTGGAACCAGTCCCCTGTGGATGCTGAGGGACAACAGCAGTGATACCTCTATAAATAATGCAGAAACTGTTTAAGGCTCCAAGCATGATATCTAGCTCAAAAGAAGTACTTACTCAAAGTTAAGTTTTAGTTTGCTCTTCTGTATTATACATGAGTATTGGACCCAGGTAGTTTAAAAAGACTGGTCCAAGGACATTCGGTTGTAATTAGTGGGGCAGGAATTTGAACTGAAGGTCTACCTGGCTCTCATCTTTAGTGTGAACAGGGATGCTGAGGAAGAAGGACAAACTTCTGGAAGGACAGGGGACTATACCCCATCCACTTCATCACCACCATCTCAGGGCTCAGGTATGAGAGTACAGGTTATTTGCAAAATATTTTGTGGCTGTGCTTGTAAGATACTCAAACACCTGGTCAGTTTAGACACTTGGGGAGTGGGGAGAATGTTTAAATTAATTTTATGACTGCTCTGGTATAGACAACATAATCCGATAATTGTCAGATGGAGGAGCCTGGTAGGCTGTAGTCCATGGGGTCACTGAGAGTCGGACAAGACTGAGCGACTTCCCTTTCACTTTTCACTTTCATGCATTGGAGAAGGAAATGGCAACCCACTCCACTGTTCTTGCCTGGAGAATCCCAGGGATGGGGAAGCTTGGTGGGCTGCCGTCTATGGGGTTGCACAGAGTCGGACACGACTGAAGCGACTTAGCAGCAGCAACCCCTATCTTTCTCCAATTTTTTCTCCATTTATCCTACTTGTTCTTTTTCTAATGATGAACTCCAGCAGTTTTTCAAAAAATGACCCTCCTTCCTGAGCATTTTCTTCATAAATGGTAAATCTATGAGTATAGATTAAGATATGAATATTATGGATATGAATGGAAAGTAGAAAATCAAATGCAGCATTTTGAGGTTCTGTTGACCAAAACCTTGGAATATTTGACTTCCCTGGTACTCCTTCAGTTGGGTGTTACATGAGCTCAGAGGTCTTCGTTTTTTCTAGTCACTCTAGTTCTTTCCCTTGGACTAATGATGCTGATGCAGCATGCAGGAGAGACTCAGAGACAGAGAGCAGGAAAGAGAGATGTTGAGATAGAGAGGGAAAACCCCTTGTGTCCATGGCTTGTACATATAGAACACTTAAGGCATATATTTTTCCATGTGACTTTTGTGACTTCAGGGTTGGGAGTGGGGAGAGGTTGGATGGGGTGATAAGGAAATGTCCATCCAGTTCCATTTTTGCCTGTCTCGTCCTCTCTGATTGCTCTGATTCTAAAAGTGGTTCCCTGATGCATGGAGTTTTGCCTTCTCCATTCCCTGCCTGTGCTTCACTTATAAATTATCTGAGGAACTCTGCTGGCCGTGGCTGACAGTTGCCCTTGGTGTCTCATTGTCCCAGTCCCTACAGGAACTTGGCAGTCACATAAAGGATGACTCAGGTGCCTGGTGACCACACCAAGCAAGTCTCTTATCAGTTTCCTTGTTCTTGGCTCAGTTCTGGGCGTCTCTGTTGGAAGCAGGAACTGGAACCGTGCTGGTTCTCAGGCCCGGGCACAGCTTTTGTGTCTCTCTTTGGCTCTTGATAACCTTTGCTTCAGTTCTATCTGTTTATCTTCCTCCGGAGGAGTTCTTTGATTTCCCACATGCCTGATAACAATACCAACAACAGTGATGAATCGTGCTGCCATGTCCTGGGTACCCACCCATGTGCCATGTACTCCCCTGGCCCGTTTCTGTACCCTGTGTCCAAGCTCAGGGCAACCTTTTAAAGCCAGATTGTATTATCTTCATTTTGCTGATGAGACAGCTGGTGCTGATGAGACGGCTGTGACTTTCCTAAGATTACTTATCCATTCTGTGACAATTTGGGGTTTCAATCTGGTCTCACGTACTCTGTAGCAAGGTCCTTTCCAGCGTATATCCCTCCTCCAGATGCTGGACATGCAGAGCAGGGAACAGACTCAACTTTCAGGCCTCTGAGTGCACTAGGTAACCTTGAATCCATGGTGACTAAGCTACTTCCTTTCATATTCTCCTTCAGTACCACCGGTTACATGAAGCAGGAACTGTCTGCTGATGGTGAGGCTCTGACACCTGTCTGACATTTGTTAATCTCCCCTTTTAATAAAGAGACAGCGGCCTCCAGCACTGAGCTTTGGGCAAGCAATTATGTCCAACCGGAATTTAATAGTACTGTTGTTTTTATACTTGTATTTGTTTTGTATGGCAACTTTCTTTTAATTCCAAGTGATATTAATATCCCATATAGTAGTGATGAAAAGTTTTCTTTCAAGATACATCAATCTAGGTTTTAACAAGTGAACCCATTTGAAGAAAAACGTGAAACAAATAATGGTATGGATCATAGGAGGATAGAGAAATTATGGAAAATTGATACTCAGATGATTGAAATATTAGAAGCAGCGCTCTCCTCAACATTTCACTTGTTTGTGACCCACAGAAGGCCAAGCCCCCGTGAGCCACAGACGGACATGACGACACCTCGGTGCTTATACTTCTGATGCACAGGCGCTATCTAGTGATACTGTAGTTCTTTGACAGAAGTGAGTCATATAGCATATTTGATGAACATATTCCCAAGTCTCCATCTTTTGTGGAAGGGAGAAGAGGTGGGTGCACCAGTAGAACCACCAGAGAAGGTGGAGTATGAGAAAGACTGGAAATGGGACTCAGACACAGTGTGGTAGAGTCTCCAGCTATGGGGGGTCACTTTGGGAAGTAGGAATTAGGAAGGCTTCCTTGTGGCTTAGCTGGTAAAGAATCCGCCCGCAGTGCGGGAGACCTGGGTTCCATCCCTGGGTTGGGAAGATCCCCTGGAGAAGGGAAAGGCTACCCATTCCAGTATTCTGGCCTGGAGAATTCCATGGACAGTCCATGGAGTTTCAAAGAGTCAGACACAACTGAGCGAATTTCACTTTCCCTTGAGGAAGAGGCATTTGAGTGAGGAATAAGTAGCCATTGATTATATGGATATGGTATGGGGAGATGGGAGCAGAGACATAGAGTGGAGAAGTGCAATCTGAGTTTGGGAAACAGCTAGTATCCAGTTTGCTTCGAGAACTGGGAAATGGGACTGGAAGCATAGATTGGAGCAAAATCATTTAGAACCTAAAAGACAGGTCAAGGAGATGGAGCTTATTTTACAATGGAGTTGGAATCCACTGAAGGCACTTCAGGAGGGACTAGAAATGAATAGGATCAGTTACTCACAGCACTCGGGTGCCCCAGGAACCTGTGTTCCCCCAATTTTGTCTTTTCTTTGTGTAGTAGGTGAGCTACTTCTGAGACCTCATTTCCGTTGGAGAGTCCTGTCCAAAATGCCCTTCCTGCTGCTTAATATTCTATCAATATAAATTCATCCCTCTAGGACCGACCAGTAGGTTGAAAACTGTAGAAGGGGCAACATTTTCAGTTCTTGAGGGCTGCACTTCCAAGTGGGCAGTTACCCAGGATTGGAGAGTTTGGAGATTTGGGCTTCATAGCCATCTTTCCATCCACAAAAACGTGAGAGTTTCTCCTTTTCTCTGTTTCTAACCCGACTCCTTGTGTGGAGATTGTGCAAGGTCCTCCACCAAAAATTCATGGGGAAAACATTCATGGGGAAAGCAAAACAGTCAGCAGTCTGTATAGCCAAGTGGTGCAGAGATTGTCTGTTTTGAGGCCATCGGCCTCTTTCTCCCTTACTGCTGGAGGAGAAACTTTGAGGCCCAACTCTTTGGGTACCCAGGGGGCTGATTTTCCTTTCCCATGTTTTGTAATTTTTCCTTGTGACCTCATCATTAGTGGAGCTTTATGGGAGGGAGTCTTGTGGGAGTTGGTTTAGGAGTATATATTCTTCTATGGTGCTTGTTTATATCTGCCAGCTGGCTGGAGAGATTTTCCAAGCTAAAACTACTGAACCCCAAACCAGAGGTAAGAAACGTCTTGTCATTGTGCATTCTACTGGGAGATGGGGCTTCCCAGGTGGCTCAGTGGGAAAGAATCAGCCTGTAATACAGGAGACATGGGTTCCATCCATGGGTTGGGAAGATCCCCTGAAGAAGGAAATGGCAACCCACTCCAGTATTCTTGCTTGGGGTATCCCATGGACAGAGGAGCCTGGAGGCTACAATTGATGAGGTCACAGAGTCAAACACAACTTAGTGACTGAGCACACACGCACTCATGGGAGATACTGAATGTCTTTTCCCACCCAGGGCCAAGTTTAGATGATCAAACTGTTTTATCTCTTTTTGCTGAAAAGATGACCTAGTCCATCCTGTAACTGAGGATGCAGCTTTTTGAGTGTCCTGGCTTGATGTCTACATAAAGCCTTGACTCCCATCCCTATATGGTGTAAAAGACCAAGCTCCTATTTTGCCTAGACTGGTGACCATAAACCCTACCTGGGGGCAGCTACAGTATTATTTCACATATAACCCTCAAGACTTCTAGTCCATTTTCGTTTTAAGCCTTTTGGAATTCCCCTGATATTTTTTTCTTTTTGCAAGTTCAGTTTTGCTGCACTTAAAAGGATGTTCATTATATGTCATCCAGTAGTTCTAGAGGCTTTGTAATCATAGACTTTTCAGGTTATCTAGTCCAGAATATTCCTAGAGATAGAGATTTGCCAAGGAAATTGAAAGCCCCTTCTTCATAGCTATACCTACCCTGCATGGGCCATGGCTGAGGTTTCCCAGAAAATAAACATTTTAAGGAGATTTTGCAAGAGTGAGGGAGAGAGATGAGCAAATATGGTAATCTCTTTTTTAAGTGAAGACATAAGTGAGAGATGTTGCAGGCAACTGCAGTCTCTGAAGGAACATTGGCATCCTTGGCAGGACATTTCATGATGTGATGTGATGTGATGTGATGTGATGTGATGGTTTCTTTTTCTTAAATCATGGAAGGATAATGCAATAGAGAGGAGGATATTTCATTTTAATCTTTTACATCTGTTCACCAAGTATAAAAGGATAAAATAAGATAAAGCAATGCTCTCTTGAGAAGTCCATATTTTCAAAGGCTTTTGGCATTAATGTGCTTATTAATTGTCATAGATAGTCACTGTCATCAGAAGAATATTGTATAATATATAGTGTCCTTTTTAGGACTAAGAGAGAGAGAATTTCAAGTTTCTCTCTTAACCTGAGCCACTTAAAATGAAAAACAAAGACCATTAAATCCTGTTCAGTTGAAGGGGATCCTAAATATAGTTTATTGGGGCTCTTAATTCACCCTGAAAACTGCTGTAATTATTAAAAGTGTCCAAGCTGTTAACTCGAAAACAACATATGCCACATTTACATAATGATTTGCATATAATTTCCATGTAATTCATTTAATGTCAAAATGTACAATTATGCTTCCAGCCACTCTGCCTTTTGCCCCCATGCCCCTTCCTGGCCCCACTGTGTTAAATCAGAATCCCTTCCTTGTTGGAAGCTATTTATGAATGGCTTTAGAAGACTTGGCTGGATGGAGGTCGTCTGTTGTTTTAGTCCAAAAAGATCTTGGCCAAACATATTTCTTCTTCCAGACTGGATTGGTTGTACTCTCTATTGTGAGTACATTATGGGGACCAGTTACTCAGTTCTGCTTGAGACATGGGCTCATTTTACAGACAAAGAAACTGAGGCTCAGAGAGGTTCTCTCTGATGCACTCTAGTGTTCACTTGCTTTCTCTGTCCCAGCAATCCAAAGTCACCCACCTGCCATACAAGAGGCTTTTTTGTGTATCTTTTACAAGAGACAAATATAATTCATTAAAAAAAATCATTTGCCATAGCTCATGTGATTATTTGCTCTTGGGTTTGCCATCAAGGACAGGAAAGAATTCTTCCATCAGATTCCATATTTATCCATTGCGGGTGAGCTCTCTTTCTGTCTAAACTAACTGCAGCCCCCCAAGCATGTCATGTTTTTTCTGGCTCCTACCTGTGTTTTCAGTGTGGGCCCCTCTCCCTGCATCTCTGTTTGCACCCAACATCCAGTGTCCCATTTACACATCACCAGGATGCCTTCTTCCATACCCTGTGACTAGGTTTGATGCCCTTAAAGTGAACTCCTAAATCACTCTGTTTCACTTGAGCTCCCTGAAAGCAACCCTTGAGACAGACTTGAGTGTGAGAACTTCCCTGGTGGTCCAGTGACTGATACACTCCACACTCCCAGTGCGGGCAGCCCGAGTTCAATCCCTGGTCAGGGAACTAGATTTCACATGCTGCAACTAAGAATTTGCATGCCGCAACAAAGACCCATGATCCTGTGTGCCACAACTAAGACCCAGTGCAGCCAGATATATAAATAAATATTTTAAAAAGAGACTTGCGTATAGGTACTGCATTTGGGAAGTGACCCCTGGGTGCAGGGGTGAGGGAGCTGGGAGAGTGAAGCCAGGACGGAAAAAGTTAGGGGTCATCACTGAGGATGCTGCTATCAGCAAAGGGAGCTCAATTCCTCTGGGTCCTCCTGGGAAATGTGTGGAATGATTCCAGTATAACTGCCTGGAGGAGGGGAATTGGGGCATTTATTCACTGACTTAGTCAGCGTTGGCTGAGGGTTGCCCCAAGAGTTGCTAGTTTCCCTGCCCTTCCCAGCTGTGCAACTGCACAGGCTGACTAAGCTCTCCAGGGCTTCTGCCATGTCTGAGTCATCCAGAGAACGAAGCTGTGTGTTGCTCAGGCTGGTAGCAACATGCCAGGTTCAATCTTGGCTGAGATCGGAAGTAAGGTAACCGAGTGTGTCCCCAGATGTATCTAGTACTGCACTCACCACTCTGTTTTGCATTTGTATCCTCCACTAGAGCATAAGCATCCTGAGGACAGGGGTTGTGTGACCACTGGGTCCCCAGCTAGACACTGTGTTTGATGATTATCTGTCACACTAATACATCAGGTACCAAATTCAGTTCAGCTTCAGCAAAGCTAGCTATCACTAAGCTTAGCAAAGTCAGAAGAGCTGGTTTCTGTAGTCTTTTTTCCTCCCCAATTCTGTCCATCCTAAAAAGTTGGAAGAAAGTAAGTGAACCAAGGGGAATATTTCACATATACTTTATGAAATTGCCAGAAGCAAAAAGAAAATCAGGTCCATCACGATTCTTCACTTGAAGATACCAGCAAATTCTGAGGCAAAATCATAGCTCAGAATTTTGCCTCAGATGTTTGGTTTCGTTCAAAGGAATAGCATCAAATAAAGTTAAATGGATAACAGCAAAAGCCATGGTTCGAGACACTTAGGCCCTTTTCTCCTGGAAGTAGCTCCATCTTTTCTTTTCGTCACTTCGCTTTGTCATTTCTACTCACCTCTTTGCTCACTCTTTCAGTGGGTTTCCATTCTTCTCCTTTATTTCTTATCCCTCATGTTCTTCCTCAGGTCTAGGACTCCAGCTGCCACATGGTGCCAAGCATGGTGACAGAAACATAGTGGGCAATGAGGCCCCTTTCATTTTCAACTGCACATTTTATCGAGACAAATAGCTGAGTGCCCATGTGCTGTGCTCAGTCGCTCAGTCATTTCTGACTCTTTGCAACCCCATGGACTGCAGTCCACTAGGCTCCTCTGCCCAAGGGGATTCTCCAGGCAAGATTACTGGAGTGGGTTGCCATGTCCTCCTCCAGGGGATCTTGCCAACCCAGGAATTGAACCCAGGTCTCCTGCATTGCAGGTGTATTCTTTGCCAGCCGAGCTACCCAGGTGCTTGTGGTTCCTCCTCAGATAAACATGATGATCTGACAGCCAGGGAGCTGAGAGGAGGCTGTGCGAGAAGCCTCCTTATCTAGTAGGAATCTGTCAGACAATGTCGGGTCAACACAGATGGACAACTCGTAGTTACCGCTGGGGAGAGGGAAAGGGGAGGGACATGATAGGAGTAGGGGACTAAGAGGCACAAACTATTGGGTATAAAATAAATAAGCTATAAGGATATATTGTACAAATAAAATAGTAATGTTATATACATTAAAGCATTTTTAAATAAAATACCTAGAAAAACTGGAAAAAAAAGAAAATGTCAAGGAGCCGATGGGCCCTCAGAAGTGGTGTGGCAACCCCCATGGCTGCCCCCATGTCTCTGGGGACCTCTGGGCCATGAAAACCTTGCCCTCCAGCGATCCCTAAGAACTGCCCACACACCAAGTGGGTAGGCAGCTGCCAGACTGGACAGGAGAGGATCTGAGAGAGGAGGGGACATCCGGTCAGGAGGCAGAGTGGCAGCCTCTCTTCCTGCCTCCTTCCTCCTTCTGTAACTTTCAGATGCTCCGAGGGAATCCCTGTTGGCCCAAACACCTGTGTCTGGTACATCCCTTTCTGGAAGCGCCACCTACATATTCTTGTGACTGACACTGAGCTGTGTGTGTGAGAGAGACAGAGACAGGGACACACAGACAAAAGAGATTGAGAGAGATATAAATATTTTATTAAAAAAATAATAAATGTATTATTATATAATAAATAATATTATAAATGTTTATAATAATGATGGGGCTTCCCTGGTGGCTCAGGTGGTCAAGAATTTGCCTGCAGTGCTGGAGACCCAGGTTCAATCCCTGGGTTGGGACGATCCCCTGGAGAAGAAAATGGCAACCCACTCCAGGACTCTTGCCTGGAGAGTCCCATGGACAGTCTGTCCATGGGGGTCGCAAAGAGTCAGACACCACAGAGCAGTCAAGTAGCACTATAATAAAGATGATAGCTGAATTTATCAAGATGTTTACCAAGTTCAGGCACCATGCTGAGCTCTTCCCAGGTATCCTGTCATGGGTTCTGTGAATATTCCCACTGCACAGTTGGAGGACTGAGTCTCAGAAAGGTTAAGTGACTTACCCAGGGTCATGCTGAGTAAGTGGAGCATGCGGGCCTCACACACAGGCTTGTCAAACTGCAGAAATAGAGTTGGTCATCATCATGGTAGGAGATTAGAGACCCGCAGGATGTGTTTTGGGCAGTACATCTGTGTGTGTGTGTGTGTGTGTGTGTGTAGTGTATGTCTGTGTGTGAGTGTGTCCTCTTGTGTGCACATGTATAGAGAAAGTGGTGGTTGAGAATACAGAACAGATCCAGATGGCACGGATTTGCAGTCCAGCCATTCTATCTCGTGAGTGTTATCTCAGGGAGGTCACTTACACCTTTCTGCGCCTCAATTGCATCCTCTGTACATTAGACACAATAGTACCTCACTTACTGGCTTGTGAGTGCTTTGAAAGGTGATGTGTGTGAGTTCTTATGTAAATGCTGGATATTTGTGTTACTAGTAGTAGTCATTACATATCAGTGTTCAAGTGCATGAAGTGTTAGTCACTTAGTCGTATCTGACTCTTTGTGACCACATGAATTGTAGCCGTCCAGGTTCCTCTATTCATGGAATTCTCCAGGCACAAGTACTGGAGTGGATAGCCATTCCCTTCTCCGAGGGGTCTTCCCAACCCAGGGATCGAACTTGAATCTCCTGCATTGGCAGGCAGATTCTTTACCATCGAGCCACCTGGGAAGCCAGTGGTGAGTAACATCAAATGTTTATTGATAATAATAATAATAATGTGTACTGGGTGCCCACTTTGACATAGTGCTTGGAATACATTCCCTGATCTAGAACTCTCAGCTCTACCATGAGGTCAGTATCATTAGTTCCATTTATACAGGAGCAGTCAAGTCTCAGGAATATTAAACAATAGTCCAGAGACACGGAGAAGGCAATGGCATCCCACTCCAGTACTCTTGCCTGGAAAATCCCATGGACGGAGGAGCCTGGTGGGCTGCGGTCCATGGGGTTGCTAAGAGTCGGACACGACTGAGCGACTTTACTTTCACTTTTCACTTTCATGCATTGTAGAAGGAAATGGCAACCCACTCCAGTGTTCTTGCCTGGAGAGTCCCAGGGACAGGGGATCCTGGTGGGCTGCTGTCTGTGGGGTCGCACAGAGTCAGACACAACTGAAGTGACTTAGCAGCAGCAGCAGTCCAGAGACAAATATCTAAGAGAGGTCAGAATCGAGATGCAAACCTTGATCCCTGTGCTCTCCTGTTTTACTTTTTGTGGGCTCATTTGTTCATCTGAACAAATACCTTTCATTCAGACTTAGATTTTTTTTTCCACATTAGGATCTGTGCCCATCTGCCTGCCTGAGAAAAGTTTGCACAGAGCTGCTTTTAAATGGCGACCCCTTGCAGCTCTTTAATTGCCACTATCTCTTTGAACATTTGGAATTTGTAATGAAATCACTTTCCACCCCAATTCATCCCAAATTCAATATTCTGTTTCCTTTCAGCTTTTTTTGTGTGTGTTTCCCGAGCAATGAAAAGATTGGTAACTTTATAAAACATCTAAAAGCGCGGTGGAAGTTTCCTGGGGCTTCAAGTGTTGTGTTATGTTATCTTTGGAATAACTTTGAAGTCCCACCGGTGTAATAGAAGCCGTTATTATGTCATGGAGCTGATTAGCATGCCTGTGGGAAACATTAATTCATGCTGACATCATAGCTGGGTTTGCAATCAATCAGTGTGTTTTGCTTCTCTTCGCTCCCCGCCTACCCCACAAGCCACCCCCCAGTGCTCTTCATGTAAAGGTGATGGGCTGGCTTTCTGAGGATAATGGAGGCATGTAAGGATGCCCCCAGATGAGGCCAGACTGAACCGCAGAAGCCACCACCACCTCCTGATGGCCCGGGGAGGAAATGGCGAAACAAAGCTTTTGGCAGAAGCAGGGAGAAGGCTGCCGGTCTTTTGATTTGCCTTGAAAGGTTTTGATTTAGTTGGCATTCAGACTCTTGATATATAAAACTTTTTAACTCAGTAGGCAGCATGGCTGCCTGAATCCATTTGGTTCCGGTCAGTTATGATTAAGCTGATTGCTGGTGGCTCTGGTGTGGCGGGCGGTGGGGGGCAGGGCTGGCCTTCAGTGGATAAGACCAGCACATTCCAAACTCTCTCTTCCTCCAACACAAGAGTACATTTCATTGACAAAGGAAGCCGTAAAGAAGAGACATGTAGATTCCTATTATCTCCAATTGTTAATATTTAACATGCATTAAAGAGCTATCTTTCTGTTCGCCACGTGCAATTAATTTAATCACCAATGCGCTGTTAAGTACCTATCAGAAATGTGAATTTTTTCACGATGTATTAATCTGGTAATGATGTCTTTCCTTTTTACCTTTAGATTTAGTAGTATTGTTTTACGTTATGTGGCGTATCCTCTGGGGAACTGGGGAGAAACTATAGGAAGTGTTGGGAAGAGCCTAATGATGGCTCATGTGGGGTGGGAAAAGTTCAGGGTGTTTCTATTCTGAGCACAACCTGGGGCTCCCTTCCTCCCTCTAGGGCATGTGTGACCTGCTCGGCTCCCCCTCTCCTCTGACCTCTCCACCTACAACCTATGTAGCTTGGAAAGCTGAGATGATCATATCCCTGAGTCAGGTTTTGGCCTGGAAGATGAAAACCCTGTTGTCTATGGTGAATCAAGGAAGGAGGAAATTGGGGAAGGGAGGTGCTATTTTAGATGTATATGTAAATAGCTGGTGCTGTTCCTAGCTGAGGCCCATTTGCCTCAGTTATAAGTGCCCCCCTGCCACAAGCTCCCTGCGCTCCCCTTATGAAAAGCTCTTCCCGTCCACAACTGCCCACTCAGAATCTATTTTCTCTCATTAGATTCAGGCTGTCTGAAGGCAAGAATGTGTCTGCCTTGTTCACCAAAGTGAGAACCTACCACATGTTAGATACTGTTCTAGACCTCAGAATTATAGAAATGAGTAAGGTATAGTTCCTGCCCTACAGATGTCTTATCTTATTAACAAAACACTCATTTTGTTGTTGTTCAGCTGCTAAGTCATGTACGATTCTGTGACCCCATGGACTGCAGCATGCCAGGCTTCTCTGTACTTCACTGTCTCTTAGAGTTTGCTCAAATTCATGTCCAGTCTTTCTCAGCATCAGGGTCTTTTCCAGTGAGTTGGCTCTTCACATCAGAAGCTGAAGCTTCACATATTGGAGCTTCAGCTTCAGCATCAGTCCTTCCAATGACTGTTCAGTCCTTTGGGATTGACTGGTTGGATCTCCTTGCAGTCCAAGGGACTCTCAAGAGTCTTCTCCAACACCACAGTTCAAAAGCATCAATTCTTCAATGTTCAGCCTTCTTTATGATCCACCTCTCACATCTGTACATGACTGTGGGAAAAACCATAGCTTTGACTAGATGGACCTTTGCTGACAAAGTAATGTCTCTGCTTTTTAATATGCTATCTAGGTTCGTCACAACTTTTCTTCCAAGGAGCAAGTGTTTTAATTTCATGGCTGAAGTCACCATCTGCAGTGATTTTGGAGCCCCCCAAATTAAAGTCTGTCACTGTTTCCATTGTTTCCCCATCTATTTGCCATGAAGTGATGGGACCAGATGCCATGATCTTAGTTTTCTGAATGTTGAGTTTTAAGCCAACTTTTTCACGCTCCTCTTTCACTTTCATCAAGAGGCTCTTTAGTTCTTCTTCAGGTTGGCACTAATTCAAAAGGTAACTTGGGACTTCTCTGAGCAAATGAGGGGTGGTGAGCACTTCAGTTGGAAAAATACATAGAAAATCATGGAAATGTCAGGGGGCGTGTTTTTGGTCACCTGCAAGAAATCCAGAATGGTTCCATTACAGGGGTTACCTGGGGGAGAGGAACAGTAAGGAACGGATACAGAGTGCTGAAGCTTGAAAGGGCAACACGCTTACCCATGGTCACATATAAAGCCAAGTCCACGCTAAACCCAGTGCTCTTTTGGCTGAATTATAGTTCACCCATGCTGCCCATGGTGAGAAAACACAGCCCTGGTATCAGGAGTCCCCCCAACTGGTCCTGTTTGGCTGCAGTGGACTTTCAGTTAATGTATAACTTTTTTTAATTTATTTTTTTTATTGAAGGGTAATTGCTTTATAGAATTTTGTTGTTTTCTGTCAAACCTCAACATGAATCAGCCACAGGTATACATATATCCCCTCCCTTTGAAACTCCCTCTTAAGCCCCAAATTCTAAGTGTCCAACCTATGAGACAGAGGGTTAAACAAAGTTCATAAGTTATCATGTTGGGGAATGGGACTTTTGCCAAAAAGGAAATGCATGGTATAGTTAGAAACTGATATAGAAATCCCCCTTCCCAGTTCAGCTGCTGGTCCACAATGATCTATTGGCCTTATTTTATTTTTTTCCTTCAGGTGTTCCTTTATTTTGTTTTTTATATCCTATTCTATATTCCATTAAAAAATTTTTTTTTCCTTCTGCATCCTAGCCTCACTTCAAATCTCTGACTTCCCCTACATGCATCCTTGCTGGTGAGTTTCACTGAGGCTCTTCTACTCTGTGCCTCTGCGCATTGATACGTGCGTCTTCTAGAACTCATTCTGTATAGTTCTGTGTGCTAACGTTAGGTGGTGTTGGACGCCAAATTTCATTTTGCAAGCCCTAGGTATCACTCTTTAATCAAACACATTAGTTTGATTTCTGTATCTAAATGTATGAACAATCACACTAAGTGGAATGTGAAAAGGCCTATCTTCCCGCCCACAATTTCTGCTTCCAAGTGCCAAAGTTACGAAAAACTTCATATTTTTAGAGGTTTTTGTACTTAAGAATTGCAGATAAAGGACTGTGGCCCATTTTACTCCTCCATTCTGCCTCTGATGGACCCCTCTGCATCTCCAGTTCTGCCAGTTCAATCAATGCCTGGCATATACCCTGAGAAAACCGTAATTCAAAAAGACACATGTACCCGATGTTCGTTAACAGGAGCTGGGACATGGAAGCAACCTAAATGTCCATCAACAAACGAATGAATAAAGAAGATGTGGTAAATATATGCAATAGAATATTAGTCAGCCGTTAAAAATGAAATTGAGTCATTTGTGGTGATGTGGATGGTCATAGAGTTTGTCATACAGAGTGAAGTTAGTCAGAAAGAGAAAAACAAATATTATATATTAATGCATATATGTGGAATCTAGAAAACTAGTACAGATGACCCTCTTTGCAGGGCAGGAATCGAGAGGCAGGTGTAGAGAACGGGCGTGTGGACACTGGCTGGGAAGGGAAGAGTGTGGTGGGTTGGGAGAGTGGCGCAGCCGTGTACACACTGCCTTGTATGTAACAGACAGCTCGTGGGGAGCAGCTGTGTGACCCCAGGAGGTCAGCTCAGTGCTCCGTGATGACAAAGAGGGGCAGAAGAAGGGCTGGGGTGGGAGGAAGCTCAAGAGAAAAGGTATATGTATACATATAGCTGATTCACTTCACTGTACAGCAGAAACTAACACAATATTGTAAAGTGATTATACTACAATTTTTTTAAAAAGCTGGCCTTATCCATGTCTTTCTTTGGGACAATGTCTCTGGGGTACTCACTCAGAAGAGGGTGTCCTAAGATCTTAGGATCTGTGCGTTTTTACTCCCACTAACTACTGCCAGATTCCTCGGCAAAATATCTGTAGCAGTAAACCCCCCACCAGCAGGACATGAAGGTGAGTTCCTATTTCCTAATACCCTCACCATCACTTAATATTATTACCTGATTGTCTAATTTTTTTTAATTGGAGGGTAACTGCTTTACCGTGTTGTGTTGGTTTCTGCCATACAACAACTCAATCAGTCATAATCACGCATGTGTCTCCTCCCTCTGGAGCCTCCCCCTCCTCTCCCATCCCACTCCTCTAGGGTGTCACAGAACGCCAGCCTGGGTTCCCTGTTATATAGCAACTTCCTACTAGCTATCTGTTTTACACATGATAGTGTATATATGTCTGATTGTCTAATTGTTTTCCAATTTGACAGGTTAAAAGTGCCATCGCAAGCTTGTTCTAATTTGCCTTTCTCTATCAGTGAACGTGAGCTTTGTATATATGTTAGCTGTTCTTGTTGCCCCTTTTGGGAAACGCTTATTCATATCTTTTTAGTTTTCTGTCTTTTTCCCTGCACTATATCATTTGTTCCTTTGCATTTTGACTACCCAATCATAATCCACTCCAAGGTCACAAATACATTAATCTTATTTACTTACTATATTTCTTAAGTTTTACTCCTCATATTTCAGTCTTTAATTCATCCAGTTCATCTCTTGCTTATGTTCTTATATGTGCTGTGAGGTTACAATTCAACTTTTTCTCTATTCTTTGAGTCAGTTTCTCTTTTTATCAAATAATCTGTACTTTCTCTATCCATTTGTGATGCTGCCTCTCTTAGATACAAATGAAATATAAAGTCCTGCAAGGATATTGATTGAAATTACAGTTAAACATTGAACAACACAGAGATTAAGGGTACCAACCCTCCCCATAGTCAAAAATTCACATATAACATTATAATTGGCCCTCCAATACAGATATCATGGTTCTGCCTCCATGGATTCAGCCAACCATGGATCATATGGTACTGTAGAATGTATTTAGTGAAAAAAAAATCTGTGTGTAATTTAGTGAAAAAAAAAATCTGTGTGTAAGTGAACCTACACAGTTCAAACACATAATTTTTCAAGGGTCATCTGTATCTATTTGGGGAGACTCAACATGTTTTATAGCTCATTTAGCCCTCACAAGAAACACAGTGAGTTAGATTTTATGTCCCCGATTTACAAAAAAGGAAAGAGAAGCTTCAGGAAGCTAAATAAGCCAGTTATTAAGTAATAGAGCAAGGATTCAAACCTAGATCTGTCTGACTTTCTGAGGGTTTTTATTATTATTATTGCACCCTTCTGTCCTTGTGAATGTATATCCTTGCTTATTTATTTGCGACCAACTAACCCTCATAACCAGTTTTCCTTTAGCTATAAAAATAACCCAACCCGAGGCTATCGAGCCTATAAATGTTTTTTCTTTCTACCTTAATCCCAGGGGAATCTCTTGGCTGGCTGCCCCAGGAACCAAGAGCAATACCTCTGAGATTCTGTTTGACCTCAAGTAGGATCAGGGTCTTGGAGAAGTGACCTGTTTTACAAGTAAAACAAAAATGAATAGACTGTAGATAATTTCCATTTTCCATTTTTATATCTCTGATGAATGAAAGAATATCTGATGATTGAATGTAAAGAAATTTGAAGTTTGTAAAGAATCTCTTTTAACCAAATTAGGTCAAAAAATCATAAAAGGTTTATGACATATAGATAAGTATGAAGTAATAAGAACAATAGTAAATCACATAGTCATAGTTCTTTGTAGTTTTCAGAACATACTAATGCTGTTTATTTGTTTTGCTTCTTTCAGTGATCTTTTAAAGCAGGTAAACTGAGCTTGAATATTACAAAGAAATTGAGTCATGGAGTTTTACCCAAGTTCAGGTGATTGCATCAATTCCCCGAACTAGTCACCTCTAACTGTATCCTGTTAGCAGATGTGCCTGAAGCAGAGGCTTGAAAGTGCCTGCATGCTTCTGATTGGTCTCTCGCTCTTCAGACATTACCATAAGGACAGTCCAGGCTGGCCAGCTGTTCCAAAGAGGAAGGTAAGAGACATCTGGAGCAAAGTTCCCCAGAGAAGATGCCACGGCCAAGCTCAACCTGGAGCAGAGCCTCCTTTGACCTGCAGATTCATGTGTGCTCGTGCTCAGTCACTCAGTCATATCTAACTCTGCAATCCTGTGGACTGCAGCCCACCAGGCCCCTCTGTCCATGGGAGTGCCATTTACTCCTCCATAGGATCTTCCCAACCCAGGGATCAAACCCCTGTCTCCTGCTTTGGCAGATGGATTCTTTACCAGTGAGACACTCGAAAGCAAATTCATGAGCTTTCATTAAATACAGTTGTTGACTTAAGCCGTAGAGTTTGGGTGATAGTTTGTTACATAGCAATAGCTAGCTGATACAACAAGATAAACCAGTTAGTAATTGTAAAGCTGGACTTGGAATCTAGATCTTCAAACATATAGTGTTTCGACTATACACACTTTTGACTCTGCTAAGTTGCTTTTCATGCAGACAGACATTTGTTTAGATTTTTTTTTTAAATACCTCAAGATGGAGTCTTTTCTGCTTTGTGTCTCAGGGGCCATGTCTTCTCTCTGACTCCTCAGAGCCTAGTCCCATATCTTGCACATTGTAGGTAGTATGTTCATTAAATAAAGAAGCTATAAAAATATGAAGGTCATACCTCTATCCCCTTCATCTTATTTTTACAAATAAAATTTTTAATAAAAACAAAGTTAAACTGGAAGGTATATTGATCAGTGAGAATCAGCTTCTAAAAACTGGTCCCAGCAACTGCACAAAGAGAACGCAGTCATCATTTTCTTTCTCAGACATCTGTCCATATGCAGCATATTTCCTCTCTGAAGAAAGATCAAACCCCATAAAATGCATCATTTATATGCCACTCCCCATTATGAAACAGCATGGAGACCATTAATGAGAAGCAAAGGCTAAAAGAAGAGCCCACGAGTCGGGTTCAGGCAGACTGTGGCGAAAAGGCACCATCCTTTGGGAATTACACACAGGAAAAAAGAAGAAACATCGTGCCTGTTTCCCTGCCCACCGCCCCCACCCACCCCCATCCTCACCTCCATCCCCACTTCCCCCGTTGCTTCAACAGCTTGAGGTAGAGAATTTGTAAAACCCACACGGAGAGCTTTTTCCTCTGATTTTTTAATCTCAGAAGTCCGACAGTGGCGATGAAGGTAGCTGTGACATTTGCAATTTTCCATGCACCAGCCCATTCCATTTTCTTTCCTGGTGCTGCTTCCATGGTACAGTAAACCTCCAGCTCTGACAATAATTATAGCTGGAATAAAATGAAGGGAGTAATAGGAACAAAGCGTCGCTGTAATTGCCTTTTCATTATTTGCTAACAGTTAGTTATTCAGTCACAGGGAAAAATTACACAGTAATTGGTTGACAATGGGGAAGCAATCGCTGAATCCCACAACTATGATATTTTTGCTTGTTGGGCTTTAGACCTTTTATTCATATTTTGATTAAACAGCTGGAGCATTAAACTGACATGGAATGTATCCTTGGTCAAATTCCGATGTGATTGTTTCTACCCCATTCAAAATGTTGAATTTAAACTAGCACCTACAGTAGAGCTGTAAATAGTCTATTGACTTTCAAATAAATCCCTCCTCTTTACTCTAGTTCATAAAGAAGGCACAGTAAGTGTAATAGCAAAATTTTTTAACAAATCAGTTTTCAGTTGGGTGTTTTCAAATGTAAAAAAAGTATATGGAATCACATGGTGCCTTCTTCCGGCCTTCAGATTTTTGAATTTAACTTTCTAAACTGTCGCTCAGTCACGTCTGACTCTTTGCAACCCCATGGACTGTAGCCCACCAGGCTCCTCTGTCCATGGCATTTTCTAGGCAAGAATACTGGAGTGGGTTGCCATTTCCTACTCCAAGGGAATCTTCCCTGACCCAAGGATCAAACTGGTGTCTCCTGCATTGGCAGGTGGATTCTTTACTACTGCGCCACCTGGGAAGCCCCAAGATCTTTATGGAGTCCTGAAAAACATTCACTCTTACTTGCTCCTACAGGTAGAAAAACTGAGGTCTGGAAAGGGGACTGAGCTGTTCAGGTTCATCTAGCTCTCTACTCATTTTAGGACTGGAAACCCAAATGATGACTCTTGGTACTTCATTTAAACTGTCTTCTGGCTCCACATTTGCATGCAGGAGGAGAACTAGAACAGCACAACAGGTAAGACCTATGCCTGCATAAGCATATATCTCCATATGCGTTTGTGTGTGCACGTGCACACGTGAGCACACACACACACACACTACATGGTGTCTGCCTCATATTGACGATCTTTGTGGGTAAGCTTCATGTACCACCGTTCCTTGGCATCCTAAGCACCTAGACTAGGGCCATGTGTGCCATGATGTCTTGGGAAATGTTCAGTGGTGATAATAGAATGAGAAGATCTAATTCTTATGGTCCAAGTGTAGCAATCTTTTTACTCTAGGTGATATAAATGTTACGTTGGTTAAACACAAGAGTGTTGAGTTGGTGTCCATGTTGCAATTGCAGAAGGAACTGAGAAAGCTGCCTTGTGAAGAAGACATCCATGTTTGTATGTGTGTGTGCATGTGTCTGTATCAGAGCTGGCGATGAGAGATGCTGCCACAGAATCCATCCATGTTTATATGTATGTGTATGCATGTATCTATATCAGAGCTGGCGATGAGAGATGCTGCCACAGAATCCATCCATGTTTATATGTATGTGTATGCATGTGTCTATGTCAGAGCTGGTGATGAAAAAGCTACCACAAAGTCTTCTTTGAAAGATGGAGATTTTCTGTGTAGGGGGTGGAGTGCTCGGGATCATATGCATGTGGCCTTGAATCCATTTCAATAATTTTAAGAGAACCTTAAAACCATGACTCCGAGAAAGTGGTTATGGGAGGAAAGAGAGGAAGAATAGGATATTTGGGGACAGAATGTGTCTAAAGCTGTAACTAACACAGAAAGCGAGGACATAAGCTTGGTGCTTCACACACATGATCTTATGTAATGCTCATAGCAGCTCTAAGTGGCAAAGTTTCTCATCGTCATTTCATAGAGACTAAGTCTTAGACAGATGAATGGATTTGCTCAAGATCACCAAGCCAGTGGGAGAGCCAGTGAATAAAGCCCAGAAACTGGGCTTTGACCTTAAAGTCATTGGTGATCTTTAGCTTCATGCAAGTAATCGCAACTTATCTAATTTTCCAAGTAAATCCACAATCAACCTTATTTGATGTCTACTGTCTAAGTGCCATGGGCTTCCCTACTGGCTCAGCTGGTAAAGATTTCACCTGCAATGCAGGATACCCAGGGATTGAACCCGGGAAGATACCCTGGAGAAGGAAATGGCAACTCCAGTACTCTTGCCTGGAGAATTCCATGGACAGAGGAGCCAAAGAGGCTATAGTCCATGGGA
The DNA here is from genome assembly GCF_003369695.1 of Bos indicus x Bos taurus. NCBI lineage: Eukaryota > Metazoa > Chordata > Mammalia > Artiodactyla > Bovidae > Bos > Bos indicus x Bos taurus. The sequence continues at coordinate 42,748,844 of NC_040093.1, forward strand.
TTGCAAGGACTCGGACTGTGTGACTAACTTTCACTTTCTTTTTACTTTCTCTAAGTGCAATGCCAAAGAATGCTCAAACTACCGCACAATTGCACTCATCTCACACGCTAGTAAAGTAATGCTCAAAATTCTCCAAGCCAGGCTTCAGCAATACATGAACTGTGAACTTCCTGATGTTCAAGCTGGTTTTAGAAAAGGCAGAGGAACCAGAGATCAAATTGCCAACATCCACTGGATCATGGAAAAAGCAAGAGAGTTCCAGAAAAACATCTATTTCTGCTTTATTGACTATGCCAAAGCCTTTGACTGTGTGGATCACAATAAACTGTGGAAAATTCTGAAAGAGATGGGAATACCAGACCACCTGACCTGCCTCTTGAGAAATCTTCATGCAGGTCAGGAAACAACAGTTAGAACTGGACATGGAATGATAGACTGGTTCCAAATAGGAAAAGGAGTATGTCAAGACTGTATACTGTCACCCTACTTATTTAACTTATATGCAGAGTACATCATGAGAAATGCTGGACTGGAAGAAACACAAGCTGGAATCAAGATTGCCAGGAGAAATATCAATAACCTCAGATATGCAGATGACACCACCCTTATGGCAGAAAGTGAAGAGGAACTAAAAAGCCTCTTGATGGAAGTGAAAGTGGAGAGTGAAAAAGTTGGCTTAAAGCTCAACATTCAGAAAAAGAAGATCATGGCATCTGGTCCCATCACTTCATGGGAAATAGATGGGGAAACAGTGGAAACAGTGTCAGACTTTATTTTTGGGGGCTCCAAAATCACTGCAGTTGGTGATTGCAGCCATGAAATTAAAAGACGCTTACTCCTTGGAAGGAAAGCTATGACCAACCTAGATAGCATATTCAAAAGCAGAGACATTACTTTGCCAACAAAGGTCCGTTTAGTTAGGCCTGTGGTTTTTCCTATGGTCATGTATGGATGTGAGAGTTGGACTGTGAAGAAGGCTGAGCGCCAAAGAATTGATGCTTTTGAACTGTGGTGTTGGAGAAGACTCTTGAGAGTCCCTTGGACTGCAAGGAGATCCAACCAGTCCATTCTGAAGGAGATCAGCCCTGGAATTTCTTTGGAAGGAATGATGCTAAAGCTGAAACTCCAGTGCTTTGGCCACTTCATGCAAAGAGTCGACTCATTGGAAAAGACTCTGATGCTGGGAGGGATTGGGGGCATAAGGAGAAGGGGATGACAGAGGATGAGATGGCTGGATGGCATCACTGACTCAATGGACATGAGTTTGAGTGAACTCTGGGAGTTGGTGATGGACAGGGAGGCCTGGCGTGCTGCGATTCATGGGGTCGCAAAGAGTTGGACACAACTGAGCGGCTGAACTGAACTGAACTGAACTGAAGTGCACAATGGGGATTCAAAGGCCAATGAAAAGTTTCTCTCCTTGAGATGTTTAACCTCTCCCAATGGAAACCATGAACCAAGTCCAGCATGAAGGCCACTCCTGTCTATGGTGACCCAGTTTGAGTTGCCTCAGAAACAGACCCTGAGACAAAGATTCAAGTGCAACAAGTTGATTTGGAATGTGATGCCGAGAAACATGGTTACAGAGTAAAGAGTGAGACAGAAATGGGCAGGTGCTAACACAGTGCATTAAAAGTTACTGCTGGGGACAGCTGGACCCCATTTTCCCAGGGGAATTGTAGGACTCATTGGAGAGCATATGTGTTGGAGAACATACTTCATTGTTATCCTGATCTGAGGGTGAGGGAATTGGGATATTTATCCTCAGCGTCCTGTCCATCACTGGTTAAGGGCTACTTCTGAGGGTATTAACTCTTTGCATTTCCAGTTGACTTTGTGCACCAGCCCAGGGTACATCAGCAACCAGAGAGAGCCTTCGGTAAAGATTTGCAAGTGTTCTCACTGAGCATCCTTCTGTATTTACAAATGAGTGCCAAGGTGATGTGGGTGGGCAGCTGACAGTGTCTGTCAGCATGGTGACAGGCAAAGTGTGTCCCAGAGTGGGTAGTTATTAATGATCAAACTTTGAAGGTGAAGGACAGGGCATTCTAGAGCATGGTCCCCATCAAGGGGCATAACTTAAGATCATCCATCTCTAAAAGACCTGCCAGGCTTTGTACCAGAGGCAGAAATTGGCTGAGATGCCAGATTCAACTCCAGTGAAATCATCTCCTTCTCATAACAGAAAGCCTATATTCTTGTCCTGGCATCCAAGGCTATTCACAGTCCAGCTTCAGTTCACCTCTTGACAAGTTCCGAGCCGTCTACCCTGGGCTTTGATTCCTGACTGTTTTTATTAATAAGTACCAGTGTTGCTGCCTGAGTCCTGCCTTTGAGACACTGCCAATCCTTGAGGGTCTCCACTCCAAATCTGCCTCTTACACTGTCTTTCCCAACCAACCTAGGTGGAAGAGACCTTCCTCTGCCCCCCTGCTCCTGGCCCAACACACTTATGCAGTCTCCATCACTTCCAGTGATAAAAGCCACAATCTCTTTTTTGCATTTCTCAAATCCTCAAAGCCCTAGAAACTCAAAGAGTTTTATTTATGTTATCATTTGTTTGCTTTGCTCTTTAAAAAATCTTATAAGGTAGCAGAATCTGACCTGAACTGACATGAAGCTATTTCTAGTTCTTGTTTGATCTAAATATTCACATATTTCACCACATAAATATTCATATATTTGGTTAGAGAATAAAACCCCAGATCCTACTGTGCTTTTCTATCTACACCATGTTTCTTCTCTAAAATCTTTATATCGGCACCATATTTCTTTTGTACAATTTATATATGTGCATTCATATGTCTTTTCTAAAATCTGAAAATTTTGAATTATGAAACATATGTCAGCTCATGTGATTCAGATAATGGCTTATGAGCCTGTACTATCAATAAGTAGGAGAATAAGGACTTTCCCTGGTAGTCCAGTGGCTAAGATTCCAAGCTCCCATTGATGGTTTGTTCCCTTGTCAGGGAACTAGATCCTGCATGCCACAGCTAAGACCTGGTGCAGCCAAATAAATAATAAAAATAATGTTAATAGGCAGTACTGAAGTCCATTCGAAGTGCTTTATATATTTAATGATTTTAATTCTCATAAGCACCTGAGAAGGGAAGTTCTAATAATAACCCTATTTTCCTAACTTCCCTCAGGAAACTGAGGTTCAGAGCTGTTACATAACTTGCTGAAGGTCACACAACTTGCAAATGCCAGAATCCAGGCTTTGAACTTAAGGCAGTCTAGCAGAGTCAATGGCAACCCACTCCAGTACTCTTGCCTGGAGACCCCATGGACGGAGGAGCCTGGTAGGCTGCAGTCCATGGGGTCGCTAAGAGTCGGACACAACTGAGCGACTTCACTTTTGCTTTTCACTTTCATGCATTGGAGAAGGAAATGGCAACCCACTCCAGTGTTCTTGCCTGGAGAATCCCAGGGACGGAGGAGCCTGTTGGGCTGCCGTCTATGGGGTCGCACAGAGTCGGACACGACTGACGTGACAACAGCAGCAGCAGCAGCAGAGTCAAAGCTTTTACTTGCTACACTGTGCTTCTTCTAAGTCTAAATGCCCAGCCTTGAAATTGTACATAACTCCTAGCTCAGACTTACCATCTATCTTGTTCATGAATGTTCTCTGAAGGACCCTCTCTCCTTCTGAGTCTGAATTTTCAACGTCCAAGCTTTAAACCACCAGCATTGAATTGCTGTGGATAGTATTTATCTCCCTGGGATGCGTCTCCAGAACTTCTTGCAGACTTCAGTGGTCCTCATGTTCACGCTCAGTCCCTAAGACATGTCCAACTCTTTGAGACCCTATGGACTGTAGCCCGCCAGGCTCTTCTGTCCATGGGATTTCTCAGGCAAGAACATGCGGGTGGGTTGCCATAACCTCCTCCAGGGGATCCTCCCGACCCAGGGATCCAGCCCACATCTCCTGTGTTGGCAGGTGGATTCTTTACCACTGAGATACCTGGGAAGCCTTCCTCTCAAACCACAGCCTTAGGAGGGGCTGGGCTGCCTGTCGCAGCCCAGCCCCAGAAAGGGCTCTATGTATACCCCGGATCCGTAGCCCCTCCTCGCACATCTCCTCTCCGCCCCCAGAGCCTCACCCCCACCTATCCTGTGTCTTGGAACCCTTCTAAGATTAGAGACCACGGAAGTCTGTGTCCTGAGAATTATCCCAGAACCTTGCCTAGCATAGGGCCTTAGTGATGTATGCAGGCAAGAATATATAGCTGAGCGAGGAGGTCCAGATTTAGGTTTCTTTGCTAGCATAGACATGTCTTAGTTTTGAAATTACTCTCACACTTGACTCTCCCCACCAGCCAGATCTGTAGCAGATTCATAGTGCCAGGAGCTGAACCACCCCCCACCCCCAAACTGGATCCAGAGTTCATTCTTCTAACCGTGATGACAAACGATGCTTAAGTGCTTCTGCATCATTCATCCCTATGAGCTACTTAAATGCCTTGTCTCTGTTGAGCCTCACAACAGCCCTGTGAAGAGGTACCCTTGTTATATCCTTTTACTATATGAAGAAGGGCTTCCCAGGTGGCACTAGTGGTACAGGACCCGCCTGCCAGTGCAGGAGACATAAATGATGCAGGTTCGATCCCTGGGTCGGGAATATCCTCTGGAGGAGGGCATGGCAACCTATTCCAGCATTCTTGCCTGGAGAATCCCATGGACAGAGGAGCCTGGCAGGCTCTAGTCCATGGGGTCGTGAAGAGTCAGACATGACTGAAATGACTTAGCATCCATATACTCACTATATAAAGAAACTGAGGTGGAGAAAAAGGAACTTCCCCGAGGCCTCATACCTACAATACCCATCAAGTGTTGTCACAATAACTTTGTAACAAACCCCTCCTAAACTCAGTGGCTTAAGATAATCATCATCTACTCTTCTTGCTTACATATCTGTTAGCTTTCTTGATCTCATCTGGGCTCCTACAGGCTTAACTCCAAGCAGCTGTTGAGTTCAGGTCTGCTCTTATGCCTTTTATCCTCATTGGACCAGAGGCTAGTTTGGGCATGTTTTTCTTGTAGTGATGGGAGACACAGTGGGCAAACCCGATCTCTCAAACACAGTTTAAACATCTAACTGTGTCAAAACCACTAATGTTTCATTAACCAGTGCAAGTCACATGGTCAGGCCCAACATCAGGGTGGAGCGGAAATATGCTCCTTCCAAGGACATAGGAACATAGGCACTCAGAGAGACTGTTCAGCAAACAGTAACCTAGGACTTCCCTGCTGGTCTAGTCATCAATCTGCCTGCCAATGCAGGGGACACGGGGTCAATCCCTGGTCTGGGAAGATGCTGCATGCCACAAGGGAGCTAAGCCCATGTGCCACAATTACTGAGCCTGGGTGCTGCAACTACTGAAGCCCAGAGCCTGTGCTCTGCAACAAGAGAAGCTACTACCACAAGGAGAAGCCCCCCGCCAACACCTCAACTCGAGAGAGTACCCTCCGCTTATCGCAACTAGAGAAAAGTCTATGCGCAGCAACAGTCACCTAGCGCACCCAAAACAAATAAATAAAAATTTAAAACCCAGTAATCTAATCCACCATACTCACTAAAAAGTAGTCAGAAGTCCCTCCAGGGCTTCCAACTCTGAAGCCACTTTTTCTTAGCACTCTCTTGAGTAACACCAAATACCCAGGGCACAGCTTTTGGACATATAGAAAAAAACAAAAAACAAAAAACACAAAACCCTGTTTAATCAGTCTATTGGGATTTTGGCTTCTGATTTGGAAGGCATAAGGCTGCTCCTAAAGGCAAGTGAGAGATGGTGGGAGAGCCTAAGCAGTGGGGTGGGGAGGGGCAGGTGAGTGCCTGCTCTGCCAAGCTGACACCCCCCGCCCCCACCTACACACATGACCCTGTGATGAGGCTTCCCTCTGGGCCTTAGACCTATCATTAGAGGATTAACTTTCTCATCACTCTCCTTACACATGTCTCCATGCAGCCTTGGAATGCATCATCAAAGTCCAAAGCAAGGGCATTTGAATTCTTTGCCTGGCAGACCTGTTTTCTGGTGTTTAAAGAGATTGCTAGAAATTCCTAAATTTTGGAGCTGTTTCCCGCCCCACCCCCTTTCCTCCCCCAGGAGAGAGAAAGGAATAGCAGAAGCTCCCAGTGGATTAATTTATTTGTATTTTATTCTAGCTCCTGACATTTGGAGAAGGCTTGAAGAGCTTCCTAATGTTTGCTGGTTTTGATTTGCTTTGCAGGATGCTAGATTAAACCTTAGAATCCTGGAAAATAGACTTGCTATTTTCCTTAGCAGAGGTACAAGGTCTGAAACTATTCTCTCAAATGCCAGGGTGGCCAGCCCCAGCTCCAGAGCTGTGGCTTGTCTCCATCCTCACTGTTTCACACGTTACCAATAGAGCCCAGTGCTGCTGCCCTCTCAGTCCAGAAATGACCCCAAGTCCTCCCAACACAGCCCTCCAGGCAGCCAATACTACTTGATCAGAGTTAATGCAAATGAGTTCCCATCCTTGCTCTAAAACTTTTCCATTTTTAACATGCTGGGCTTCCCTAGTGGCTCAGTCAGTAAAGAATCTGCCTGTAATCCAGGAGACCTGGGTTCAACCCCTGGGTCAGGAAGATCCCTTGGAGAAGGGAATGGCAACCCACACCAGTATTCTTCCCTGGAGAATTCCATGGACAGAGAAGCCTGGTGGGTTACAGTCCGTGGGGTTTCAAAGAGTCAGACATGACTGAACGACTAACACTTAAAATAATTTTATCCAACTCTCCTGTAGAGTTCTGATAAAGGTACTGCCTTTTCCTGTTCTACTTCTCATTATGCTACTATTCAACTTAAAAATCCTCAGTCTCCAAACTCCTTGTCTTGCCGTCAAGGTCCTCCATCATATGACACTTTCACTCCCCACGACTTATCTAATGCCCCTTGAATCCCTTTATCACCCCTTGTGGTAGCAAATATTCTACTTTGCCTGCCAACATTCCTATACCTGTCTCCACCCCTGGTATATGTGCTTGATGTGATTTTCTCCTTTTAAGTATGGGAGAAACTGGAGAATGTGTTAGGTTACTAGTCAGCTGACCCGGAGTTCATCAAAGGAGAGTTATCCTAGGAGCCACGGGGCTGTGCTCCGTGGCTAAGTCATATATGACTCTTTGCCACCCCATGGACTAGCCCACCAGGCTCCTCTGTCCATGGGATTCTCCAGGCAAGAATACTGGAGCGGGTTGCCATGCCCTCCACCAGGGGGTCTTCCTGACCCAGGGATTGAACCCCAGTCTCCTGTGTCAGCAGATGGGTTCTTTACCACTGAGCCACCAGGGAAGCCCTGTGCCAGGTGGGCATGACCTAATTAGGTGAGTCTTTAAAAAGAAGGACAGATCCTTCTGGAAGTCAGAAAAATTTTGCTGGCTTTGAAGAAGCAAGCTGCTGCTGTTGTGAGAGGGTCTTTGGAGGCGGCCATGAGGAAAGGATTTGAGGGTGGCCTGTAGAAGCTAGGAAGGGTCCTTACCCAGTAAGTAAGAAGAAAAATACAGAAACTCACTCACACCACAGCAGGGAACTGAGCCCTGCCAGCAACCACATGAGCTTGGAAGAGGAGCTCCCCAGAGGAACACCTTGATTTCAGCCCTGGGAGACACTGAGTGGAGAACCAGCGAGGTTGAGCCCAGACTTCTGACCCATGGAAGCTATGGGATGATAAAGTGAAAGTGAAGTCGCTCAGTCGTGTCTGACTCTTTGCAACCCCGTGGATTGTAGCCTGGCTTCTCCATCCATGGGAGTCTCCAGGCAAGAATACTGGAGTGGGTTACCATTTCCTTCTCCAGGGGATCTTCCCAACCCAGGGATTGAACCTGGGTCTCCTGCACTGGAGGCAGACGCTTTAACCTCTGAGCCACCAGGGAACCCCGATGATAAATGGGATGATAAATGATCATTATTTTCAGATGCTAACTGTGTGGTGTTTTTTTTTTTTTACACAGCCATAGAAAACACACACATCCATATTCTCAAGCCACGTGCACATGGTGAGTTTTCCTATCTCAGGGAACACTTAGAGCAGAGTCTTTTCTCAAACTGGGAGTCCTTTCTCATCCTTCTGCTTAAACCTTATCCAAATGTAAACCCTTCCCAAATGTACCCTTACCTCCTACCTGAAGCCTTTTCTTGGTAGGCTCACACATAGATTACCTGGTCTTTTTTTTTTTAATGCCATAATTGTTTCTCTTTGTTTGAGTTTTATAAAATCCCCCTGCAGACTTCTTTGGGAGGAGTCCAAATCTGCCTAATCCTTGTAGCCCATTGTAATTCACTGTACCCAGCACACAAAAGGTAGTTAATATACACTTATTACATGTATGAATGTTTTGTGAATTACAATGTGCATCTAACTAACTTGTGTATTTGACAACTTTCCTAACCTTAATGTATCATGTTTTGATGACATTTAAAAAGTTTACATGACCGGGAACCAGATGAAGAGCTCTTCACCCTACATGTCCAAGTATAGTTACACTCACATTCCTCTCTCTTCTTTTATTTAATTCGAATCAGTGCTCATTTGTCGTGTGCCAGGTCTTTTGCTCAGCCCTTGTCCTTGATGAACATAAAGTCTAAGGTGAGTAGGTCTCCAACCTTCCTGGTTTGCCTGAGACTGTAGGGTTTCCTGGGATGTGGGATCTTCAATGCTAAACACAGGGACAAGCCCAGGCATTCTGGGATGGCTAGTCACCCTAAGGGAGGGAGACACACAAGTCAGAAGGCAAATACAGTAGAGAGGGATCACTATGCTTTGGGAACTCAGAGTAGCAGATGATGATCTTATAAACTGACTCCTAAAGAGTATCTAGGAATCACCTAGAGGAATTGCACTAACAGAAGGAGGAAGAGGCCGGCAGTAGTAGATGTAGAAATCGGAAAAAGAATGAGCAAAATCCTGGCTCTGAGAGATGGCTTCTTGAGAGAAATATGTATGTATTTTTGTGTGTGCTTAGTCGCTCAGCTCAGAGAAGGCAGTGGCACCCCACTCCAGTACTCTTGTCTGGAAAATCCCATGGATGGAGGAGCCTGGTAGGCTGCAGTCCATGGGGTCGCGAAGAGTCAGACATGACTGAGTGACTTCGCTTTTACTTTTCACTTTCATGCACTGGAGAAAGAAAGGGCAACCCACTCCAGTGTTCTTGCCTGGAGGATCCCAGGGACGGGGGAGCCTGGTGGGCTGCCGTCTATGGGGTCGCACAGAGAAGGACACGACTAAAGTGACGCAGCAGCAGCAGCAGCAGCAGTCGCTCAGCTGTGTCCGACTCTTCGATCCCAAGGACTGTAGCCTACCAGGCTCCTCTGTCCATGGGATTCTCCAGGCAAGAATACTGGAGTAGGTTGCCATGCCCTCTTCCAGGGGATTCCTAACCCAGGGATCGAACCCAGGTCTCCCGCGGATTGAAGGTGGATTCTCTACCATCTGAGCCACCAGGGAAGCCCTGAGAGAAATATAAGTGGTTCTTATTCAAGGATTAGAATCAGCTTGTTAAGCCAAATTGTTTGATTGTGTGTGTGTGCATGTGAGAGAGAGAGAAAGGGCGGGAAGGGAGAGAGAGACAGGTAGGGAATCAGTGAGAGAAAGGAAGGACATTTCGGGCACAAGGGATAACCTGTGTAAAATCTGACTTGACAATACTGGAGGCTGTGCATAGGCCTCAGTGCTGGAACATGGAGGTGAGATGGGGTGTAACTGGAAATGAGGCTCATGGAGAGGTGGACCCCACTGTGGAGGACTTGTGAGCCTGGCTGAGGAGCGTGGGCCCAGCTGGTAGGGTGAGGGGGAACCACTGAGTAGCGTTAAACCAAGCAGTGATGTGGACCCATTTGTACTTTAGATGAATCATTTGCATCTCTGGGTATACGACAGACCTGAGATACCCAAGATAGGCATCACGGTGACAACGAGGAGGCTGTTGACTGTATCAGAGAGAGGTGACCATGGCCTGAACTGGACAGTGACAATGGAAATAGAGGGAATGGAGATCTTTCTTTTTCTCTATCTATCTGCATATCTGTCTACCTACTCACACTCACATATGCATAAACATATACAGTGATGGAAAACATTTGTATGGACATTTATCCGGGAAGCATATGCATATCTTGTTAGGTTACAAAAATGAAATGGGATCATACCATACATATTGTACCTTTTAATGCATTTAATAAACCTTGAACATCTTTGTATAAATGCGCATATAGGTCTCTTCTCTGTGTATCTTCAGTGTCCTCAGCAGTTGCCTAAGTATTCTGTTATAATGGATTTATCAGAAAGCAGTTAATAAAGATTAATGGCAATTCAATTATTTATTTTACTGATTCTTTCTTTCTCTTCCAATGTTGTGATGAACACCCTTATACGTTATTTTTGAGTGCTAATGCAAGTCTGTCTGGCTTCCCAGGTGGCATTATTGGTAAAGAATCCATCTGCCCATGCAGGAGATGTAAGAGACGCAGGTTCGAGCCCTGGGTTGGGAAGATCCCCTGGAGGAGGGCATGGCAACCAACTCCAGTATTCTTGCCTGGAGAATCCCATGGACAGAGGAGCCTGACGGGCTACAATCCATGGGATTACAAAGAGTCAGACATGACTGAAGCGACGTAGCATGCACACACACAAGTCTGTCTACAAGATAAAAATCTCAGAAGGTACGCGGCTAGGTCAAAAGGATATAGATATTTTAGCTTTAATAGTTATTGGCAAGTTGCTGTCTGAAAAAGTACCAATATGCATTTCCATCCACAGTATATGAATGTCTATTTGTTTTAAAACAATTTATAAATTAAGAAGAATTTCAATATCCTGAAATAGAAATACATTTAAGAATGAGGAGAGTAGTCACCACATTATGTATATGACTCTGACTTTGGTTCCTTTGGAATTAACCTTTAATATGCTATATTTATGCTATGTGAATCTCAACTGATTCAGAAAAGTATTTTATAATATACATTTTAAAGTCTGAATTGGGCTATAAGCAGTACTGCATGGCTCATATGAGATCAGATCAATATACTAGCTCACTCTACCTTTAAACATGACAGCCACAAAAAAAGGTACATTAAATGTATCTATCATGTGATAAATGAAATGTTTTCTATTAAAAAGTGTCTACTACACTTGGTTCCATTGCAATGCAAATTTTATGTTATGGGTCTTAGTAACAGTTTTTCTTGCAGCTAGATCTTTATTAAAGTCAGTCAAAGGCTGTGCTTCTCATGTTATGAATAGTCATCATAATTATCTACTGCAACTACTCCAAAAATCAGATTAGTAATTAGCTGGCCCAACTGATTGGTATGACTTCCTGGACGCAGCTCTTTAATGTTGAACATTTACTTTGTGCTTGAAGGATTTGTTTGTGTGTTTCCTATGTGTGATGAGAGCTTTTCGATAATTAGCTCCTAAGGGATGTCGTATTCCAATAGCTGAAGAATAATTACGGCCTTATGAAAAGTGAAATGACTTCGGCTTCCTTTTGTTGCGGTTTAATTGTAGGCAACAAGTCCAAGAGGCTTCTCATTTCAAATTGTGATAGTGAAGATGTTGCTTTCATTAACAAAAAAAAAGGATGTGAATTTGGTGAAATGGCAAATTGGTATAATTTTGAAAACAAACAAGCAAACCACCCTATTTAAACAAGACTTGTGTTATTTCATTAGTTCATAATTTTGATTACAAATTAAACTGTGGCAGAGTGAGGAGTTGGAAGGTTTTCACAACAAAGGGGATGGAACTTGAAAAAAGTTCACATCAAAAGGCATCAGCTGGGGGGACGCCGTTGTAATGGACTGTTAATTAGTGCCAACCGCTAAAACAAAGAACAGAATGACAGGTCCATTCTCACAGATTGTATAGTTTGGGGTTGAAGTGAGAATAGAACACACTAAAAAGAATATATCTTTCTTGAGTGTACTTCTTGTTACTTTTGAAAAATTGACTTTTGGGGAAAAATGTTTCAAATCCAGCTATACCAAGGTTATTTTTCATTCTAAACAAGCATGAGGAGTTAAAGGATGCTTGTTTATCCAAAAAAGTAAGACATTAGCCAGTTATTGCTGCAATAAATGCTGTATAACCAACCACCCCTGAAACAGTGTCTTAAAATAACAAGTATTTATTTGTCACCCATGGGTTTGTGCATTGGTTGCCCTTTTTTTACAGTTTTTGCACAAATGATTTATTGATGCCTTTCTTTTTTTAATAAACATTATCTCTTTTATTTTAATTTTCATTTTATATTGGACTATAGTTGATTTACAATATCGTGGTAGTTTCAGGTGTACAGCAAAGGATTCAATTATAAATATGCTTATCTATTCTTTTTCCAATTCTTTTCTCATATAGATTATTACAGAATATTAAGCAGAGTTCCTTGTGCTATACAGTAGGTTCTTGTTAGTTATCTATTTTAAATAGAATAGTGTTTATATGTCAATCCTAAACTTACAATTTATCCCTCCCTGCCACCTTTCCCCTTTGGTGATCATAAGTTTATTTTCTAAGTCTGTGAATCTGTTTCTATTCTGTAAATTAGTTCATTTGTATCGTTTTTTTTTAGATTCTGCTTATAAGTGATACCATGGCATTTGTCTTTCTGTCTGATTTACTTCACTTAGTATGCTAGTCTTCAGGCCCATCCGTGTTGCTGCAGATGGCATTATTTCATTCTTTCTGTACTGGTTGCAACTTGATTGGACTAGGTTGGACTTCAGGTTCATGACTCCAAGATCCAAGGTGACACTTAGGGGTTTCTCTTTGGACCAATGGCCACCCACAATGTAATCCTCTTATAGAGAACAACAGAAGCACAAGAGCCAGACTAAGATGCATAAGACACATAAGGTTTCTGCCGGTGTCATGTCCAGACTTATGCTTGCCAAAGGAAGTTACACGGACCAGCTCAAAATCAACGGGATGGGGAAGTGTGCTTTGCCTAGAATGCAACAAAAAAGTGCAAGTCGCTCAGTTGTGTCTCACTCTTTGTGACCCCATGGACTATACAGTCCATGGAATGCTCCCGGCCAGATTACTGGAGTGGGTAGCCATTCCCTTCTCCAGGGGATCTTTCCAACCCAGGAATCAAACCCAGGTCTCCCGCACTGCAGGTGGATTCGTTACCAACTGAGCCACAGGGAAGCCCTGTGCTAAACAATCATTCAAGTTATCAGAGTAACATGTGTAATCATCATAGTTGAGATTATTTCCTCCATCAGTAGGAATTGAGATCTTCCAACATTTTGATCCATATACATTGATTGTATCAGGCCACACCTAAATTGGAAAGTATTAAAGAAAAGAAAATATGATAAGACCATTTTCCTTGCAGCATGGATGTGACAGAACATAGTATAAAAAGCCATCCTTCTTGTGCAGTGAGGTTTGGACCACTGGAAACATGAAGTTAACAAGTTAAAGGAATATTTTCCATCTGTCCCTCTTGAAAAAACCCTCTAGTCTGAATGATGTTAAGTGGAAAGTAGACTTGTTTTGAATATACTGGAACTTTACCTAAACTTGCATTTGTTGTTGTTAAGTCGCTAGGTCGTGTCTGACTCTTTGTGACCCTGTGGACTGCAGCATACCAGGCTTCCCTGTCCTTCACTATCTCCTAGAGTTTACTCAAATTCATGACAATTGAGTTGGTGGCGCTATCTAACCATCTCATTCTCTGCCGCTCCCTCCTCCTTTTGCCTTCAATCTTTCCCAGCATCAGGGTCTTTTTCAATGAGTCAGCTTCACATCAGGTGGCCAAAGTATTGGAGCTTCAGCATCAGTCCTTCCAATGAATATTCAGGGTTGAATTTCTTTAGGATTGACTGGTTTGATCTCCTTGCAGTCCAAGGGAAAACCTGCCTTGTTTCAACGCACTCTATGAGATTGCTTATTTCAGCATCCATGGAAAAATCTACATAGTTGCAACAGCCTTGTTGAAGCTATGTGTCTTGGAAAGGGTTGAGCTACAGTATGGTTTAGAAGGAAGAATAAAACTGTAAAACTGCTTTGCTCCGACGACATCACCCATTCCAGAATCACTGATCTGCTTTCCACTATTCCAAAGCAGATCATGGAGGGATCTGTGTCCCTCCAGTCACTCTATGTCCCTTCATCAAACAACTGGAGGAGATTAATGATGTCCTCTGTACAGCCTTGTTTTGGTCCATTATGTAGAGAACAATGTCAACAAGGAAAACACATCGCTGGTGAACCTTTTAGAAATTGCAGCAGCCTCTTGGAAACGGTAAAAATGTCACCTGGAAGGAAGCTCAAAGTATCTGTGTGTAGCAGACCCTGTCAGAGTCCTGCCCATCTCTCCTTGCCTCTCACCATCTCCTTAATTCCAATGGCTTCTTGCTGTAAACACCCGCCACTCAACCTAAAAATATTTTCAGAATGCTGGAATAGGCTCTAGCCCATGCATCAAGCAGGATCAAACTGCTGGAAAAGTTAATGTTTCCAGGGGAGCAGGTCCCAACCAGTGATGAATGGGGGTTGATGCTGAAACATCCCTCAGAATGGGGATAATTCTGAAGCATGTTCTTCACTGTCTCCCATGAGGTGCCAGCAAGACTGCACCCGAGTGGCACACACACCCTTTAAAATCTTCTTTCCATTTCCTGACTCACTTCCTCACTGCCCTTCAACAGCTGCTTCCTGGAATCACCTCCAAAATAAACTACTTACCGTCATATTCCTGTGTCATGTCAAGGACTGTTTGGGGGAAAATCCAAGCTAAGACACTGTACACCTGCACAGCTGACATCTCATCTGGTTTTGCTACTTGAGTGAATAAAGTAGTTCTGTACATTATCCTAACTTGCTGCCTTTTTTTTCAGAGGATTCCACTAGTGTCAAAACAGTCTGCCAAATATGCTGACAGGCAGCTGGTCGACTACAGGGTAGGGTCTCCATGATACTAGAGCTAGGTTCTGTTCACCATCTTTCCATGGGGCTTGTCAGAAAATGGAAACAGACTGAAGCCTTGCTCCAAAATCCTGAAGTTCCCTGGTTTTCAGGGGGTAATGCACTTGACTGACCACTGGGCAGAAGATAACGTCTATTCTCAAAACAATTTGGTAACATTAAAACTTGGCATTCTTGGCAGATTTTTTTAAAAAAATCAAATGAACGGGATAAATGTCTTAATTCAAAGTCTTGCCATCCTTGTTATGGAAGCTGTTGCAAAAAAAAGCTCAGAACCCTTTAGTCTTCATACTTCTACTGTGGGTGAGGCTGGTGGTGGAGAATTTACCCCTTTCTTCAATTTTAAGATGAAATCTACTATAAAATACACCATTACGTTACTAACAGTTCAAGTGTACAAGGGGATATTGCCACATCCAGTGTGCTCATCAACTTTAAGAGGGACAATTTTAACACGTACATCTGGGAACGGAGGAATTATGAGGGAATACCTGGTCAGTGCTAGTGGGATGACCTCACAAGCACACTTGACGGCGGCAAATCCCTGTCAGTTTGAGGGCAGGTGGACATTGATGGACACCTGGATGGCTATAGGGACTTTTAGAAATTTTCTGATGCTCGGGAAGAGAGACTTAACATTGAAATACATAACCTGCTGCTGCTGTAAATATTGTCAACATAGCAGGCCCTGGCACACATGCCCTGTCCAACTTGAAAAAAAGGGACTGATGCAAAACACGTTCCACTGGAAGTCTTGGGGAACCCTGGGTTGCTCTGGCCACGGGAGCAACAGGAATTCTGTTGGTGCTTGTACACCTGTGTTGTCAGTACGTGTCCCTCACAGAATGAACTAGAAACGAAATGGGTCAGATGTCAGCGATGGCCATGCCAAAGACCCATCCACAGACTGACCCTCCCAGTCAATCCAAACCAAAGAACCTTCCAGTGGAAATCGACTTTCATGCAGAATTACAGTTGCCTTTCTGTGCTATGTGTGTAATCTGTAACTGTTTCCTTCTGAAGGAGGGGAAAGTAGACGTTCATTTTTGTCTGGAAAGAAGTGAAAGAGACAACATTTTGACAAAAAGTGATCTTACTGATATGAAAAGAATCTATATCCAGTGAAGAAGAGTGATATGCACAATTTTGCATATATGTGGATTTTTCGGAGGTTTATGGATTCCCTTAGACTTTTGAATGACTTTGCAATCTCCAAAAAAATTTTTTTTAATTACTTTGGAAACTGAGGACTGAAAGAATGTAAGTGATTTACTCCACCATAATTGTATAGTCAGATATTTTTGAAGTTATTAAAATAAGTATATTTTTTCTTGCAGTTGAACAAGTCCTTCTTGCAGTGTTGACCTAACTATTAATTATCTTAATAATCCTCACCACCCTTCTTATCCAGTGGAAAAACACAAAAGGTCCACTGTTTGGTCTCATCACAGATGCTCACTTAGGAATGGATAAATTAAGCTAAATAAGGTTTTGTAGTCCCTGTCTTATTAAACTGGCATAAATCTCAATTTCAATCTGTATCTTTGTAAACAGTGGCTAATCTTGTAGCACATTGCTCTCTCTTGCTTAGGCATGATTTATCTCTTCCATCCACAGTGTCTCTCCTCACCTCCACCCCCCAACTCCAAAAGCCTTAACATATTTCCTTTCATTCAGAACCTATATAAATATATGTTTCTTTGTGATGCTAAAGACTAATCTTTGTTTTTTCAAGCTTTTAGGAGGGATACTTACCTTAATCCTCTTAGGTCCCTGTGCCTTGAAGTGATAGCACTTGGCAAGTTTCAGGTTTCAAGGAGCGACTCTCCTAGGACTCCAGTTGAATTGACCTTCCCTGAGATTCCTGCCCTATCACCCTTTTGGGGAACACTTTAAAAAGATTTGTGGCTCCCATTATTGCTCAGTCCTTGGACATCTACCAATGGTGCGTTGAACAAAGAGGAAACGCAAAAAAGAGAAAAGAGGCAAGGGGAGGGGGGAGGAGGAAGGAGGGTAGCGAGGAGGGTTCAAATTCCATACATACGTTGCTTCTGCTCTTCTACTCTTTAAGTATTTTCCTAATTGTGGAGGTGTTTTCTTTCTTTTCCTTTTCTTCTCTCTTTTTAAATTTTAGAATACACTTATTTCATTATAATACTATATTCCCATTATAAGACTCATACATTTGGTAATAAGCTACAGTGTTTCTGATGGCATTCAAAGCTGTCTGTAAATCCCATATGTCTTTCTGTTACTGGCAGGCAAACCAGCCCTTGGTAAGTTGCCTTGATGAAGATGCTCATCTCCCAGAGCCTTTTGTAAGCAGCTGGCACCTGGTGCTCGCTGCCGAGGAAGTAGTGAGAGGTGAGGTAACAGAGAGAGATTCACAGAGAGCAAGTGTCAAGATTTATTTTCTTTGTTTTAAAGGACTCCCTCTGGCTATTATTTTGGATTTAGTGAAATTCACTTAATAACTGGTCTACCTTCCTAGGACCTATAAACCATGTCTCTTGAAATACAGTTCACAGGTCTTGACCTACATTACATTTAGGGGAGCAGTTAAAAATGTGAATTCTCATGCCCCAGATCTGCTGAATTTCTGGGTGTGGAGTATAAGAACCTGCCTTTCTAACAAAACACCCCTGTTGATTCTGTAGTAACTGAAGTTTGAAAACTCTATCTCTCAGCTTCCCACCCCTGAGTGTTTTAGCTCCTGCGTACCCACTCAAGGTACCCTCCCTAGTCCTTGTTATGTCTCGGAGATGGCAGTGTCTAAGAGATGGGAGATGACTGTGAGCACGTGTTGATTTTTGCTTGTTTGGTGTAGATTTCCCACCACTTCCGGTAACAATGCTCAGATTTTTCTCTAGAGGAACCGCCCATCTCTTTCTCTTCATTCATATGACCAGACAGGATCCTAAGTCTTCACACATCTTGGAGTGGGCATGTGACCCAGACCTGGCCAATCAGCACATTCCATCCCTATGGCTCCTTTGTGATTGGTTCAGCGGTAGACACACGCCTGTTAGGCCTATGAGACCCAAACTGAGGCTGCTGTTGGAAAAGTTTAGAAACTCTTTTTTTTTTTTTTGCAGGGGTTATTGGCAACCAGAACGATGTAAGGATGGAAGGGTTGCAGGGTGGAGCTCCGTGTGGATGGGTTCCACTTAAGAGCCGCACCAAAGAGCTTACAAAGGAAAAGGGAAGGACTGAAGTCCTGTGGTTTCTGTTTGAGTGCCAGGATTCATACGTATCTGCAGACAGATGTGCCCCAGGAGTTTTCAGATCGCTAAGACAGTATATCCCTTTTCCGTTTCTGCTAGTTTAACTCGAGCTTCTGACCTTTCTACAAGAGCTTCATTAAGGAAACACAGTGAAAATAACTGATCTTTTCCACGTTCAGAATTGATTTTGTTTAGATCAGACATGGGGTGTTTGGTGTGGGCAGGCCTTAGACTAATGGTATTCAGTGAAGTATGTTTGGAAGTCGAGGGGTATGGATAACTTTTTAAATTATTTATTTTATTATTATTTTGGGGGGTGGGGTGGGGTGTTGTGCTAGGTCTTCGTTGCTACATGCAGACTTTCTCAAGTTTCGGCAAGCAGGGCTTCTTAGTGCAGTGGCTTCTCTTGTTATGGAGCATGGTCTCTAGGGCACACAGGCTTCAGTAACTGCAACGCAGGGGTTTAGTTGCCCGAGGCATGTGGAATCCTCCCAGACCAGGGATGGAACTCGGGTCCCCTTCATTGGCACGTGGATTCTTAACCACAAGTTGATTCTTACCCAGGAAGGTAATGGATAATTCTTGAGTTGACTCCAAAAGTCTCAGACTAAGTCAAGGCCCTGGACATTTTGTAATATAATTCTGAACATACGTTTTGTCAAGAAGGAAGGTCATTATAGGGACAAAGGACCAGACTATTTGAATCAGGTCTCTTGAAAATTCCTGACCATTGTCATTATACTCTTAGCCCTGATAACAGACTCTCACCAGACTCCATGGCTTAGGTGTGACCGGTAGCTGATTCAGACCTTCCAAATCATGATCATGGTAGATTTCTCAAGTTATGATTGTAGCTACTTGAATTCATGGAAAAGAAGCAACCTCTAGAGTCATCAATATCGGGAGGAC
Organism: Bos indicus x Bos taurus; assembly: GCF_003369695.1. Taxonomy (NCBI): domain Eukaryota; kingdom Metazoa; phylum Chordata; class Mammalia; order Artiodactyla; family Bovidae; genus Bos; species Bos indicus x Bos taurus. Next base: position 42,767,941 of record NC_040093.1, read on the forward strand.
GTTCAGCATACAGTTAAGAATAAGAATTTTGAGTCAGACAGAACTGACTCCAAATCTTGACTCTGTCAATTGCTAGCTACCTAAATTCGGCAAGTAGCTTAGAGATTTCGTCTATAAAAGGGGATAATGGCATCCTTGTGTGAGAATTAAATGAGATGATATATGTAAAGTGCTTGTCACAATGCCTGACCCAATTAATTAGAATTACCCAATTAACCCAGGGCTTCCCAGGTGGCACTCGTGGTAAAGAACTTGCCTGAAATGCAGGAGACATAAGAGATGCAAGTTCAGTTCCTGGGTTGGGAAGATCTCCTGGAAGAGAGCATGCAGCCTACTTCAGTATTCTTGCCTGGAGAATCCTATGGACAGAGGAGCCTGGCAGTCTACAGTTCATAGGGTCACACAGTTGTACATCACTAAAGCTACTTAGCATGCACACACAATTAACCTTAGTTCCTCTTATTATTGACCTCAGTATGCACCTTCAACATTTTTATCCCACTTTTACCATATGTTGATATGTTTCATGAATATTTTCCCAACTACCCACCCATCAGCTCAAACTTTTAAGCTCTTTGCAGTAGGCTCTTCTGTGAACCTACTGTGGTTGGCTTTAGGTCTTTTGGTCTCAATTTACCTATCCAAAAATGGAGGGAGGAGGGGCAGTAGGGGCATTGTTAGACTAGATGTTTACTAATTTTTTTCTACTTTTAATATTTCTTCTGTGATTCTGAGAACTCTACGCACTTGGTAACCAAAAAACTAAAAATTCCTAGGAAAACAGCTCAGTGTTGTGTTGCTTAATCACTGATTTTGTCAAAGTAGTTTAAAATATGCTTTTTATTTTTTGTGTGAGGAGCTATAGGTGTGGTTCTATAGGTAAAAATTTGGTCAAGAATCAGAATGACTTCTACTCTATACTTGTAGTTTTACTGCAAATGCTATCAATTGGTAAGTATATTCTTTTGAAGCTTCCAATCCACAAGATAAATTGCATTTTTAAAATGCTCGAAGATTCCCCCCATTTTTTCATTTCTTTGATGCATGTAATTATTTTGACTTCAGCCCAATTCTCATCTTTTGGCAGATGACCAATTCGCAGATTCCAGGCAATATTCAGAATGTATTCAGCTAAAACAAATCAAGTCAGACAGTTGTCACAGAAGCATTTAACCAAAATTACTTCAACATTTTAACAATGCTTGACGTTTGCAGAGATGTCTTTGAAGTACAGAGATCCCCAAATATTTAGTGTTAACAGTTTTAGACAGGTGTTTTGCCAAAGACATGTAAAGATGTGTTGAGTGAAAACTATTATTTTGCAGTGAGCTTAGCCTCTGGAAAAATATTTATGTCTTAATTGGATGGAATTCCACCTGTCATTTTATCAAACACTTTGCTTATGGTCCATTTTGCTTAGAGTCCAAGAAAAATGAAAGTATTTTAGTTGTGAGCATTAACACGACACATGTTTGGGCTTTGTGGAATCACTGCGTTTGTTTGGTGATAATTATAAGAGAGTGCTTCAGGAACTTGAACTGGAGTTTGCAATTAGAACATACAGAATTGGGCCTGAAAAGAAAGCTTAAGAAAGAAGAAGCGTGACAAAAAATGTTGCCAGGGTCCTTTTATAGCTCAACAAAGTTATAGAACAGAAAAAAAAAAATCACTCAATGAAAACTCCAGTGGAAAAAGGCAATCAACACATTTTCTAGGAGCATCTGTTTATTGTAGGGATCTCTTGTCTTACTACCTGGCACGTAAAAGGGAGCTTCCTGCCTTTCTCTGCCTTGCTGTTCCCTTCTTTCACTTTGTCATACTTCCCTCTACAAGCTTTTTGGTCATTTACAGTATGATTTCAACAAGGGATACCGAAAATAGGAAACAGAATTCAGCCGATTTTGAATCCATCTTGAGATCAGAGCTAAGAAACATCCCTCCTATTCCTTAAAAAACTGGAACTAGAACTGCCATATGAGCCAGAAATCCCACTGCTGGGCATACACACCGAGGAAACCAGAATTGAAAGAGACACGTGTACCCCAGTGTTCATTGCAGCACTGTTTACAATAGCCAGGACATGGAAGCGACCTAGATGTCCATCAGCAGATGAATGGATGAGAAAGCTGTGGTACATATACACAATGGAGTATTACTCAGCCATTAAAAAGAATACATTTGAATCAGTTCTAATGAGGTGGATGAAACTGGAGCCTATTATACAGAGTGAAGTAAGCCAGAAAGAAAAACACCAACACAGTATACTAACGCATATATATGGAATTTAGAAAGATGGTAATGACAACCCTATGTGCCAGACAGCAAAAGAGACACAGATATAAAGAACAGACTTTTGGACTATGTGAGAGAAGGCAAGGGTGGGATGATTTGAGAGAATAACATTGAAGCATGTATATTATCATATGTGAAACAGATTACCAGTCCAGGTTTGATGCATGAGACAAGGTACTCAGGGCTGGTGCACTGGGATGACCCTGAAGGATGGGATGGGGAGGGAGGTGAGAGGGGGGTTCAAGATGGGGAACACATGTACACCCATGGCTGATTCATCTCAATGTATGGCAAAACCCACTACAATATTGTAAAGTAATTAGCCTCCTATTAAAATAAATAAATTCAAAAAAAAAAAAAAAAGAAATCTCCCTCCTTTGCTCAGAGAAGTTCTTCATGTGAATGTAGCTGATGAAGTATTAGCATATTGACTCCATTATTGGGATGAGTAAATCTGCGTCACACGATGGGCCAAGAGAGACTGAGAATGCACCTGAAATATTCTATTTAAGCCCCAATAATGTATTGGATGAATGTGAGCTCTGGGCAGGTCTTGGTGAGCTGCATTATCACCTTAGAGATGAGATCCTGAAGGGAGAAGTGGGTCATAGATGAGGTGTTTGGGGGTGGGGATAAGAGATTGTTGGGAGGTACTTTCTAAACCTCTCATTTTGGGTTGTTGTTGTTCAGTCATTAAGTAATGTCCGACTCTTTGCAACCCCATGGACTGCAGCATGCCAGGCTCCCCTGTCCTTCACCATCTCCCTGAGTTTGCTCAAACTCATGTCCATTGAGTCAGTGGTGCCTCCTACCAGCTCATCCTCTGTCATCCCCTTCTCCTCCTGCCATCAATCTTCCCCAGCATCAGGGTCTTTTCCAATGAGTCGGCTCTTTGTATCAGGTGGCCAAAGTGTTGGAGCCTCAGTTTTAGCATCATTCCTTCCAGTGAATATTCAGGATTGATTTACTTTAGGAAACCCATTTTGGGTTATAGTATGCCAAAACCCAAGCAATAAAGGTCCAACTTTAATCAAAAAGCAAAAACTTTACTCCTGTATGGTGGGATCTAAGGAAACAGAGTGAAGGACAGATTCCACTAGAGGGATGGATTCGGAGATTCATAAAGCCTTGTAACGGCACACGCACCCCACCCCTACTTTGTTCTCTGTAGACAGTCATTCTCAGATAGTCCCCAGATAAACAAATGGAGAAGTTGTCATTCACGAGATCTCCTCTCTACTTTTCTTGTATCAAAGACACTTAAAGTACTTGGGCTAGAAATTGAGGCTGAGTAGGTTGTCATGGAGAAGTTGTCATTCACGGGATCTCATCTCTCCTGTGCCCCTTTTCACCAGGGAGTGAGCCTCTAGATCACAACTAACTGTGGAAAATTCTAAAAGAAATAGGAATACCAGACCACCTGACCTGCCTCTTGAGAAATCTGTATGCAGGTCAGGAACCAACAGTTAGAACCGGACATGGAATGACAGACTAGTTCCAAATCAGAAAAGGCATACCTCAAGGCTATATACTGTCACCCTGCTTATTTAACTTATATTCAGAGCACATCATGAGAAACGCTGGGCTAGAAGAAGCACAAGCTGGAATCAAGATAGCCGGGAGAAATATCAATAACCTCAGATATGCAGATGGTATCACCCTTATGGCAGAAAGTGAAGAAGAACTAAAGAGCCTCTTGATGAAAGAGGAGAGTGAAAAAGTTGGCTTAAAGCTCAACATTCAGAAAACTAAGATCATGGCTTCTGTTCCCATCACTTCATGGCAAATATATAGGGAAACAGTGATAGACTTTATTTTCTTGGCCTCCAGATCACTGTAGATGGTGACTTCAGCCATGATATTACAAGACGCTTGCTCTTTGGAAAAAAGTTATGACCAACCTAGACAGCATATTAAAAAGCAGAAATATTACTTTGCCAACAAAGATCTGTCTAGTCAAAGCTATGGTTTTTCCAGTAATCATGTATGGATGTGAGAGTTGGACTATAAAGAAAGCTGAGCACTGAAGAATTGATGCTTTTGAACTGTGGTGTTGGAGGAGACTCTTGGGAGTCCCTTGGACTGCAAGGAGATCCAACCAGTCCATCCTAAGGGAAATCAGTCCTGAATATTCATTGGAAGGACTGATGCTGAAGCTGAAGCTCCAATACTTTGGCCACCTGATGCGAAGAACTGACTCATTTGAAAAGACCCTGATGCTGGGAAAGATTGAAGGCAGGAGGAGAAGGGGACGACAGAAGATGAGATGGTTGGATAGCATCACCGGCTCAATGGACATGAGTTTGAATAAATTCCAGGAGTTGGTGATAGACGGGGAGGCCTGGCGTGCTTCAGTCCATGGGGTTGCAAAGAGTCGAACACGACTGAGCAACTGAATTGAACTGAACTGAGCCTCTAGCTTCTCCTTGATGTGGGTAATGTCCTTCTGAATGCCCTTTCTCATTCTCTGGCCTCTCATGCTATGATTTACTTTATTGTCCAATTTCTTTTGGCTGCTCTCTGCACAATCTTAGTTCTCCAACCAGGATTAGGGTGGATCCGAATCCTATATTGCAGTTGTTTAAACCACTCAGTCTGTGGTGCTTTGTTCTGGCAAGCTTAGTGAACTGGCACACTCCCCTTAGTAAACTGACCATCAAACAGGTAGATGGTCTACAAATAAAGACACATGACTGTGCAGATAGCTGATGTTTGGGGGAAAAAAAAAGATACAGTCAGGAAAGGAATTCCAGCAGCATTAAGAGCTCCAGCAAAGATCTGGAGGTAAGGAAGGAGGAAATTATATTTGATACTGGAATGTGGGAAGGAGCAAAGAGCAACAAAGCTGATAAGGTGAGTTGGTCTCATAGGATCAAGGTCAGTGGATTCTAGGTGGAGAAGTTTGATCTTCCCGGCCCTCCTCTGGACCCTCAGTAGACCAAGAGAACCAGGTAATAGATGTTGGATGAAAATTCAGGGCATGTGGAAAAGTCCAGCATTTTTTTTCCCTTGCCTCCTCTTTTCCTATACAAGCTATTACTTTACAAGTTGAAAGAGATTCTGGAGCCTAAAAAATGCCTATAAAATGAAGAGAGAAATCGAAAGAAGGTTTCTTTGCTTCAGGGACTTTGGGAGGAAATTTTTGTTGGCTTAAAACTTTTATGGATACAAAAGCATTTCATGCCCATTGACTTGAGTGAATTTGGGGGCATTCTCCCAGATGGGATACATTTATTGGCCGGGAAGGGATGAAGCTTCGGACTGGGTCCCTGCAGTGCAAGCAATGAAGTGACTTCAAGTCTTTTTGCACAGTGAAGAAAATTGGGATGGGTCACTTTCCACTTGCGGTGGTGGGGGAGGGGTGCTGCCCATGGCTCTCGGGGAGGGGGGCTTCTCACGGGGCCCCTACACGGCAGGCTTTTGTGTGCTCAGAGGAGAGAGCTTGGAGCATAGGCACACGGTGTGGCTGATGCGACCTGATAAACCCCACACAAAAAGCCAACTGTAGTGCTGAAAGGGTCTCCAATGTAGCTCTTTAATTTCCTCGCTTAGAAATGTCTCTCCTCTTTTCATCCCCAGCCCTTATCTTAACTTCTAATCGGAGCAAAGCGGCAGCCTTTCAAATTGAACAAATAGGTTCTTCTGGCCGTGACAAGATGTACCTCATTTTCTCAGCCAGCCTTCAGCAAGGTCACACCTTTTTAATTTATTTTCTGTAAGAAAAATCTACTTGCTGGATAGAACAAGGGCCAGATCTCGCTAGAGGTCATTGCTCGAGCTAGTCATAAAGCGAACGGGATTAGAACCGTTTCATATCCTCGCCCTCACCTTGCTGCCCACCGCCAGCATGCAGGGAGCCGGTGGGAGCTGGCCGGGCGACAGGGACATTCCGCGTGGATTGTTCTCTCCTCCTCTTGTGCCGGGCGTCTTTCCCCTTGTAATTTATTTGTTTTTCCCACATGGCTTTTACTCTCCAAAATGTACTTATTTAAAAATGTTAATGAAAGATCACTGGTTTAACATCTTCTAATATGAAAAAAGAAGAGATGGGAGATAGTTTGCTTTCAATTTATTTCAGCTAATTTGTTCTTTAACGGACCTTGTCCACCACCCCAACTTTAAACATTGTTCCCCAGACATTTTTTTTTCCTGTTGATTTAAAAGTGGAAGTGATTTTACTGTGAAGTCAAGGCAATCTTCAGTCTTTAAGTTTTAGTGATTGGATAATTTACTAAAATATCCATCTGTTTTGTTTTGTTTGTGTTAAGTAACTTCGTTTTTCTGATTATAACATTAGTTGCCATGTACATTCATGTATGTAAATAGATAGAAAAATATCTGGAAGGATATATACCAACCTGTAGTAGTAATTCCTCCTGGGGAGGCACATAGGGATGGTAGGGGAAAGAAGACTCCATATATAAAGGCATTAGTTGAATAGTTTACTATGATAATGCATTTATGTTAAAAAAAAATTTGAAATAAATGAAAATAAATTTTTAGAAAACTAAGACCATGTTACAATTTATAGCAAGTAAATTTGTTGTCATTCAGTGACTAAGTTGTGTCTGACTCTTTTTGACCCCATGGACTGTCGCCCACTAGGCTCCTCTGTGCGTGGGGTTTTTCAAGGCAAGATATGGAGTTGGTTGCCATTTCCTTCTCCTGGGGATCTTCCCAGATTAGGGATCTAGCCCGTGTTTCCTGCATTGGCAGGCGGGTTCTTTACCACTGAGCCACCAGGAGAGTTAATTCAAGTCACCTATAATCTTACCTTTCAGGAAAAATAGTTGATGACATTTTGTTGTAGTCCTTCCTACAGTTTAATCCTGTATATTTTTCTAGCTCTATTTCTCCATTTCATTAAATGTTTTTTTAAAATAGTGTATTCAGCGCCTGCAGAGTATTCCATCATATATGCATACCTAATGTGTTTAGACATTTTAAAACCTGCTTGCTGTTTTCGATTTGTGGCTACTCTTAAAAGAATCACTGTAATAAACAGCCCATCGAGACACATTTGGGTATATCTCAGATCATTTTCTTAAGCTGGAGAAAATTCCTAGAAGTGGAGTTACAAGTTCAAAGCAGAGAACATGTTCAAGAATATTGATTCATTTTGCCAAATTAAACTCCAGGAACATTATATTCATTTAAATTGCTACCAGCAGCATTTCAAAGTGTCTATTATCATTTTTCCCGACTCTTTGAATTTGATAAGAGAAGTAGTCATTGTTTTAATTTGTATTTTTTTATTATTAGTGATATTAAACACTTATCATTAGTTTATCAGTTATTGATATTTCTTGTGACTCAGCTGTCTGGATTCTTTAACCATTTGTTTACAAAGTTTTCATTTTTGCTTACTGATTTGTAAACGCTTTTTAAAGTTTAAAGATATTAACCCTTGGTATATATTTTGTGTTCTAATGTAATTTGATACCTACGTTTTGACTTTTTAAAAAAAAATTATGTTTTTTTTTTCCATTTTTTCCCTAGGTGGTATTTTCATTTGCATTTATGCTTAGAAATGTGTTTTCTATCCTAAAATCACACCTATTTCATATTCCACTCAGATACTTATCCTTTCATATTTTTACATAACTCTGTATTGGTTCAGAATTTATTTTTATATAGTATAAAATAGGAAGCAAACTTTATTTCTCTAATAGAAAACTAATTTTCTAAAACTGCCAATTGCATTAATTTTTCTCAAGAATTTAGAATTCTTAAAATCTATGTTGATTTCTTTTTCTATTCTTACACTGACAACGTACTGGTTTAATAATTGTAGTTTTAGTCTATGTTTTCACATTTGTCAGTTTATTAGTCATTTTCTTCTTTTTTACAGCTTCTTCCATAGTCTTACCTATTTAATTTGCAGATCAATTTTAAAATTTTCCTATCATTTGGTGCTTACCAATTAATAGTACTTCACCAATAAAACATTTTTTATTTTGCAAATGAATAATTAACTTGATTTGAACTGAATTAAACCTCTAATTGGGCTTCCTTGGTGACTCAGTGGTAAAGAATCCTCCTGCCAGTGCAGGAGACCCAAGTTTGGTCCCTGGGTCAGGAACATCCACTGGAGAAGGAAATGGTAACCCACTCCAGTGGTCTTGCCTGGGAAATCCCATGGACAGAGGAGCCTGGTGGGGTTGCAAAAGAGTGAGACATGACTTAATGACTAAATAACAACAGCAAACCTCTAACTGGAAAGTACTGACATCTATGCAGTATTAGCTTTCCCATCCGTGGATCTAATTTGTTTAAAAAATTGTGTTCCTCAATGAATTTTTTTTTTTAATGTAGGCCTCAAATATTTGTGATGGTTAGGAAGGGAATAAATGGGTTTGAAAGATAGATTAGATTCACAACTCACAGGCTTTGCTAGTAGATCAGTCATGGGAGGTTAGGGAGAAGGTTCTTGGCTTGGATCACAGGAGAATGGATGGTGTCATTAAGGACCATCAGAGGAGAACCAGATTTGGGAGAGAAAGGTCCAGTTTGGCTTTGGACATGTGAATTCTGAGACAATCCTGTGACAGCCAAGTAGAAGCATGCAGGTTAGCAGATTGCAGGTTTGGAGCTCTGTGGAAAGCGCTGAGGAAAAAATCCACATTTATGAGTCTCCTACAAATGGGTGATAATTAAAGCCAGACATTACCCAGAGAGCAAGCATGGCATGATAAGGGAAATATGCATAGTACTGAGCCTTTATGGCTAGGAAGATGTTGAGCCTGCAAAGGAGATAGGGAGAAACCAAAGTGAGTGTGAAGTCAAGCTAAAGCAAGATAATCTCAATTATTGGGTTGTCCAATAAAGCTTAGGTTTTTCTGTACCATCTTATGGAAAACCCAAGCAAGCTTTTTTGGCCAACCCAATACACCTACAGCTAACTAATTTTTGACAAGGGAGCCAAGACTGTTCAATGGGGAAAGGGTAGTCTCTTTAACAAATGAGGCTGAGACAACTGGATATTTACCTACCAATGAATGAAGTTGAACTTACTTCATTCCATATGGGAAAATTAACTCCAAATGGATCTTTTGTAAAATATCACATCTTTGTTTTACAAGAGAAGGAAGAGAAAGAGGGGGAGGCCGAAGGACCCCTACCAACTGAGTCAGCAAATTTTTAAGAAGTCTCAGAAACTCTTCCTAACAATGTTCACTTACTTTTTTGTTTCTAGACCTTAGTCATGAGACAGATCCTATCTGCAAGAGAGGCGGGGAAATGGAGCTTTTGATTGGCTACTATGCTGTCTTTTCCCTCAGATTTTCTATGGAGGAGGAGAGAGAGGATACTGAGTTGGTATCCAGCAGTTTATCTTTCCAACTTTGCTTTCTTTGACATTCTTTGACATTTCTTTGACATTCAGTTTCCACATTTACATTAATGATTCCCCCACAGCTGCATGCTGCTCTGTTCCCTGCATTGAGAATTATCCATTTTTGTGCTTTCCTTTGTTTATTCATCTAACTAATACCTATTGAGAACCAACTATGTGGCTGCACTTGGAGATATGGCACTGAACAAACTTTTTAAAAAAAATCTCTGCTTTCACAGAGTTTCATTTTTAGTGAGAGAAAAGATGATAAATACGAAGAATATGTAAAATAAATACTCTGCTCAGTGGTCACAAGTGCTAAGACAAAGAAAAGACATCAGGGCAGTGGGATGGGAACGAAACATTGGAGTAGTGATTGTTGAGATTTTAGATAAGAAAGCCCAAGAAGATCTCATTGATTTTTGGAACTCAGGCAGAAGGAGGTAAGGGAGCTACAGGAAGAGCATTCCAATCAGAGGAGACTGCATGTACAAAGGCCCTGTGGTGGGAGTACCTGTAACATGTCTGAAGAAAAGATAGGAGGTCAGTGTGCTTAAAGCAGAGAAAGTTGTTGTTTTTTAGTTGCTTAGTCATGTCCAATTCTCTGTGACCATACCCCACGAGGCTCCTCTGTCTATGGGATTTCTCAGGCAAGAATACTGCAGTGGGTTGCCATTTCCTTCTCCAGGGGTTCTTCCTGGATCAGGAATCAAACCCATGTCTCCTCTGTTGGCAGGTAGATTCTTTATCACTGAGAAGTGGGAGACAGAGCAGAGGGAGAGCAGGAAGCTGATCACTTGGGCATCAGAGACTCTCTGAGGGACATCACCTCATTATTTTGCCTTGTATCCCTACTTGGAATTTCTATAAACTGATAAAGCTTTAGCTTTAGTTTAATTTTACTATTTTTTAAAATTTCATTTATTTTAGTTGATTTACAATAATTCATTAGTTTCAAATGTTCAGTTCAGTTCAGTTCAGTCACTCAGTCGTGTCTGACTCTTTGTGAGCCCATGAATCGCAGCATGCCAGGCCTCCCTGTCCATCACCAACTCCCGGAGTTCACCCAAACTCATGTGCATCGAGTCGGTCATGCCATCCAGCCATCTCATCCTCTCTCGTCCCCTTCTCCTCCTGCCCCCAATCCCTCCCAGCATCAGGGTCTTTTCCAATGAGTCAACTCTTCGCATGAGGTGGCCAAAGTATTGGAGTCTCAGCTTTAGCATCAGTCCTTCCAATGAATACCCAGGACTGATCTCCTTTAGAATGGACTGGTTGGATCTCGTTGCAGTCCAAGGGACTCTCAAGAGTCTTCTCCAACACCACAGTTCAAAAGCATCAGTTCTTCGGTGCTCAGCTTTCTTCATAGTCCAACTCTCATATCCATACATGACCACTGGAAAAACCATAGCCTTGACTAGACGGACCTTTGTTGGCAAAGTAATGTCTCTGCTTTTGAATATGCTATCTAGGTTGGTCATGACTTTCCTTCCAAGGAGTAAGCATCTTTTAATTTCATGGCTGCAGTCACCATCTGCAGTGATTTTGGAGCCCCCCAAAATAAAGTCTGACACTGTTTCCACTGTTTACCTATCTACTTGCCATGAAGTGAGGGGATCGGATTCCATGATCTTCATTTTCTGAATGTTGAGTTTTAAGCCAACTTTTTCACTCTCCTCTTTCACTTTCATCAAGAGGCCTTTTCGTTCCTCTTCACTTTCTGCCATAAGGGTAGTATCATCTGCATATCTGAGGTTTTTGATATTTCTCCCAGCTATCTTGATTCCAGCTTGTGCTTCTTCCAGCCCACATTTCTCATGATGTACTCTGCATATAAGTTAAATAAGCAGGCTGACAATATACAGCCTTGACATACTCCTTTTTCCTATTTGGAACCAGTCTGTCATTCCATGTCCAGTTCTAACTGTTGCTTCCTGACCTGCATATAAGTTTCAAGTATACAACATAATGATTCAGTATTTTTATAGATTATATTCCATTTAAATATTTCACTATTTGTTTAATGATGTATCAGGCTTATGGACTGATGACCATCATTGGGTGAATATTTCTGCTTCCACCTCATCAATTTTAATGACATTAAACTCATGCCTTTAAGTGCTCTCCCCAATTACACACGTGTACACACACATTTGCAAATACTTTTTATATTGACCTTTTAGTTTTGTTTTGTTTCTCACCAGCTGGCTATGCTGGTGCATATTTTTATATTCTCAGTTCTTGTAGAAATTGAGCGATATGGCTGATGTGGTTGACATGAGTGGGTGAGAGGATGATGATATGTGAGAAACATATTCAATATGAAGGCGATCCTTGGATAAAGGGATTTTTGACCAGCGGATTTAAAGATGGGAACCAACCCAGCGGCAGATGGAGTTACTTAGAAGTAGTTAGAGAAGGAATTCAAAGTGCAAGCTGAAACACAAACCTGGATTAAACCTCCCAAATACGAAGGAACTTTCATGATGAAGTTTGTTTTCATTTTTTTTCTCTCTCTCTCTCTCCAAATCCCAGCCCCAAACTGCATGTCTCAGATGAATAGGGAGCAAGTGTAATTAACTGAATAGAGCAGTAAAAGGAGAATTATGGGATATGGAAAGCATTTAAATATGATTCATGGGCTTGGAGAGATTGCAAACATGTGATAGATGCTCGGAAGAGGCCATCGGAGAGATTGCACTGAGAGTGCAGTTGGGAAATGACTAAAGCCTGCCCCCAAATCTTGGCAGTTCGTATAATTAAAAGACTAAATATTTTATAAAGATGAAGCAAGTCAGATTTCACCAGCACCACACTGTGCCAGATGTGATTAAACACAAACCAAAAATGCACGCTTCTTTTCTCCCTGGGTAGCGGATATGCTGCTTCCTGCCGGAAGCTAGGACTGGAAGGGCACCCTGCTTACCTGGTTGCTAAGTGGATTGCTAGTGGCAGGAATCCAAAAGTAGGTGGAAACCAAGTCCTTAGCTCCATGCTGAATGGAACCAGGACGTGAGCTGGCATTCCACAAGAAAAAAACAACACCTCAAAGCTATCGTGTCACTCACTCTCTCACCACCCCAGGATATTAGCACAAGTCATGCCCACAATGTGAAAGTTGAAACCATTTAGGCTTCTTAAAAGAAAACAAAGGAGACTAACTTCATCATCTTGGGGTTGGCCGAGATTTGTTAGATAGGATGCAAGAAGAACTAATCGTAAAACAGTAGATTTGATAAATTGAACTTGAGTCAAAATGAAAGTGTCTTTTCATTGAAGGAAACTATTGTGAAAATTAAAAAGCTAACCATAGAGTGGGAGAAAATATTCATAAAATATCTATTCGTACCCACAATATATAAAGAACACCTATGAATCAATAACCAAAAGCTGCAAACAATTCAATTTTTAAATTGGCAAAACAAAACAGAAAGTGGCCAAAAAGCTTGAGCTGGAACTTCATAAAAGAAGACATACAAATAAGCAGTAAAGAAAGGTGCTCAATATTATTACTCACCAGGAAAATACAGATTCATACCACAATTGGATATCAGTGACACTTAGCTCAACTAAAGAAGCTTGGAAAGCTATCACTGTGGTCATTCTCATCTTCTACCTCCAGCTAGTGTTTTTCCCTCTTCATGTCACCACTGACTGATTCAGTTCCTTAGCTTCTGCTTAGGACAGTCTCTCCCCAACTCTTCCTTCCTCTCTTGGGACAGTTTCCTTACTCCTCGCCCTGCTCATCTTCCACTCTACTTCACTTTGTTGCAGATATGATCATATCCTTTCCTGTCCCACATTCTTGCTGAGTTCTCCAAGCCTATGGGTAGGACACACCCTCCTCTAAGCATCTTTGCCCCTCCAAAACCTCCACCTCTGGCTTTATCTCAGGAACCTGCTCTGTTCCAGACATACGACAAACTACCTCTCCAGATTCCCAAGCACACTGTCTCTGTACCCATTCATCATTGTTTTTGCTTCCTGGAGGTTCTCCCAGCTTATCCCCATCACCTTTAGGATAGGAAAGACACCAAACTCCAAGAACCTGCATGGCCCACCTCTTCAGTAGTCACCCACTTGGTCATTCTCTTTATTCTAGCCAGGGTTGGGGGTGGCTTATGCTCTGTCCTGCCCCCATGCAAAAGGACTTTGCATGTGCTAGTCCCTTTGCCTGAAACGCTCTACTCCGTTTTATATACATCAAATTAATTCCTACTCAGGCTTCTGCTCTCAGCTCGGTTTTCCCCTGCCCTAACCAGGGTTGGTTCAGATCCCCCTTACTATCCTTAGAGCACCATGGACCTCTCCTTTGCAGTGTATGTCATAGTTACAGTTTTAAACAGTCTCTATCACCACATAGTAGACAGGAACAGCATGTGTTCCCACCATTATACCCAGTGCTGACAGCAATTCCTAGCTCCAGTAGAAGCTCAGTAAGCATTTGTGGAGGGCTTGGTGGTATACTCAGTCTTGATCCAAATCCTGGCAGAGCCACTTAGCAACATGTGAGCAAGTTACTAAAACTCTTGCTTCAGGGCTAGGACTAGAGAGGGGAAAGGTGCCTGGGGTAGAAAATATAAAGAGGTACTCACTCCAGGACCTGCCCCCATCCTGGTATTGACAAACCAAATTCAGGTCTGCTCACTTGTGTGCAGTGAAGCCAATCTCCAGGCACCAGGCTGTGGTGAAGGAGAGTGCAGCATTATTGCAAGTACCAAGCAAGAAGTCAGGGTAGCTAACCCTCAAAATACCTGAACTCTCTGATGGGTTTCAGCAGAACATTTTTAAAGACCAGGGGAGAGAGTGGAGTTGCAGGGTACATACATGATCAGCTCCTGCATGATTCTCTGACTGGTTGATGGTGAGGTAACAGGTGTCACGGGGGTTAACATCATCATTCCTTAGGCTCCAGGAGGTCAGGGGCCCTGGGGCTCATCAAGTAATTAACATCCTCCTTTTGGTGGAAGCTTTAGCATCTGTAAAAACAACTCAGGAAATATGGACCAGATCCTGTTATCTAGGTACTTCTGAGAGGAGCTGAAGCAGAGAATATGGGGGAGGGGTCAGTCCCAGGAATGCCCCATAAGGTCCTGCTCCACATAATTGGCTGTCTCTCAGTGTCCTCTTCTGTGATAATAGCTGTTTCTGCATCACAGACTTACCAAGATGAGGTGATTCCATGGATGCAAAGCACCAGTACCTGTTCCTGGCCCAGCATCTTCATCATTTGGCTCAAGGCTTAGTTCATCCCTGTTCTGCCACCACTTTCTCCTAACTCAGACCCACCTCTCCCTCCCTTGGACCCCCACTGTAACTTCTGAAAAGTGGCACTTGTAATAGTACCAAGGCGTGTAATTCTCATAGCGCTCAACACATCGGTCACTCTCTCTACTAGACAAGAATGCTTTGAGGACATCTAAATCTGAGTATCTCCTGCACTAGCCCAGGTCCCAACAAACAGGATGTCCTGCCTGGAAACTGGTTGGATGGATATCTATTTGCTACTCTTGTTCAAGGCTGGGTCTAAGAGACCCTCGCACCCTGCAGTGCATGAAAAGCTGACTCCTGGTTGTTCAAGTTTCAGGATTTGAAACTGGCAGTAGTGGGAGGGGGAAGAAGGTGCAAATTGAAGCAGAATCTGTACTGGTCTCAGGAAAGCCCAATTTGCTGGCAAAATGAGTCCGCAACCCATGAAAGAGCAGAAATGCTCAGAGAAGTAAACATCCCCGGAGATGAACTTTTTGGCAGTGGGGTTATTGTGCTCCAGAGAAGTTTATACATCAGTCCATCTAGTAGCTAACCTTTAGCTTGTTTGTTCCTTTAGTGGCTTGAACTATCTAGGAAACACTGCATACTTTCAAGCAGTAAACAAGCCTCTTTTCTTTTTTCACGTTCCTCCTTGTCACTCCTGGCCTGTCTCCCATGCCCTGCCACCCACACCTGCCCATCAGCAAAACTGAAGGATCCCAGATTCCCATTCCCTCTGACGAAGACGAGCATAGTGGCTTCTGTCTCTCTGTCTGCCAGTTACCCTCACACTGAAATTCTGTGTTGCAAAGCCCTGGCCAGACCTCTCACAGCCCGTGAGGTCCATCACGAGGGGGCTGCGGTCAGGGGGAATGGGTTTTCCAGGCCTGGGGGGGCTCATGTCCAGACTCGTGCCCCACAAATGGCCCATCATCTTTAGAACTGTAGAACAGTAAGTGTCTTTGTTTGGTGGAGGATAAATCCATCAGGAGACCAAGCTCTGAGGCTGATGGTGTGGTGACTCATGTCCAAATGCTGTTTATTTGCAGCGTTGTGGGAAATGCCAAAACTGACATAGGTTTTCACACAGTCGGACTCTGGTTTGTCTCCTCCGTCTGCTCCTCCACCCCTTTTCTTTCCAACAGGAGAGACTAAGGACAAGAAGGATACTAAGGTCATTCTCATTGAACTATTTGGAAGGGTTAGAATTTCATAGGCAAACCTGGTCCGCTGCAGCAGGTCACCATCTCCTCCACTGTAAGCCCTGATTATTCTCGCCTTCTTAGTCTGCATCATTCTATGTGTCGTCTGCAAAGGGAGAAAACCAAGCAATCCAGAATATTGTCAGTTACCCAGAGACAACAGAGAATTAAGAACAATCTAGAATGACATAAAATGGTACATCATACACTGCAGAGTAGATCCACTTCCAGTTAAGTTACAAAGGCTTCTGTTGCAATTATGACGTTATTCAAATCAATACTTAAACGAAGCTTGGAAATAGAGATGGAGAGGCCAGAAGGCAATGCACCGCATGCCATGCAAAGCACCTTTCCAATAAATATGCAAGAGTGTCTCTGCCACGGAATCTATTGCTCCCGTGAAGTCAGCATAAATATGTGAAGTACTTAACAACACTCGCTGCATGTATATTGGCAGTTTGTCAGCGTGCTAGCAGCAGGAATCGAATGCCAAGTGCCTGGTGTTGGGCTGGTGTCGTTTTTCAGAATACCAGTACAGGAAATTGCTAACTCTAGTTAATTCTTTTGAATTAAAATTACCCACATGTTTTCCTGAATGAACCACCAATGATTCGGGGAAACCTCCTCCCCACCTTTCCCCAGCCCTACCATGCACCCCAGGGTTCCTCATATTCTCCGCTTCCTCTCCAAAAGCTAGCCAGAGTTTGACGGATATCTTTTGTTTCTTTCATCCAATCACCCCTCGACAACCGTTTGTTTTCCTCCAGGGTAACTGACCCTCCCATATCCAGAGCCAGTGGTAGTCTTGGCGGTGTTGACTCCATCCTCAGCCTGTGTTTTAATATGGTCAATCAGATAACACGCCTCTGGCCCCAGTGATTGGTTCAGAGGTAGGCATGTTACTTAATTTGGGTCAGTGTGAGTCAGACCTGGGGATTTTTTTTTTTTAAGCTGCTTGGAGAAAAGAAACTCTCTTTCTGCAGGGCTTGACACTATGAAGATTGAGCTGCCTGTGACCAACTCACGGAAAAAATCTGCCTGAGAGTAAAGCCAACACAGAGGGAAGTAAAATCAACTGAGTCCTAATGACAGTGTTTGAGCCCCTGGATCAAGCCATGCCTGAAGGCAGTAATCTTAATTTTTTTTTTAAACTATACAAATACATTTTAAAATAATTTTTTTCTGTTCAGTAGATTGAGTTGTACTTTCTGTTACAACTGAAAAACTCCTAAATTATATGCCTTAAGTCTTAGGAACTTACACACTATTCATGAGAAGATGTCAATATCACAAAACAAGTTAAATGTCCTTCTCCTTTTGCAGCATAAAAAGTAAAGTAAAAGTAAAGTGAAGTTGCTCAGTCGTGTCCAACTCTTTGCAACCCCACAGACTGTAGCCCACCAGGCTCCTCCATCCATGGGATTTTCTAGGCAAGAGTACTGGAGTGGGTTGTCATTTTGCAGCGTAGTGGAGCTAAAACTCATGTAAAAACTCTAATTTTTTGATCCTACTCTGTCCACATCAAGTATCTTCCATGGGAAGAAAGACTTGCTTTAACCAACACTTTCTCAAATTCCCTTTAGGAGAGGCACTACTTGCCTTGTTCTATTGCAGTCTGTGAGTTTGTGTTTTTTCTATAAAGATGGTCACTGGGGTGAAGGGGAAACTCACTCTCATTTGCTCTGTATCACTGAAATGCCTTGGTTCTCTCAGCCACAAAGCAGCTAAAAACTCCCACGCTGCACACACCCATCTCTGGAGCGAAATGAGGGTCTGAGTCCCATGTTAAGGTTATGATCATAATCATAGCAAATAACTGCCTTGTTATTTTGCTGTCTGTACTGCCTCGTGTTTCAGCTCTGAGCTATCAGGTTTCCTATTACCCCAATGCCATCTCGCTAGCACACTGGGTTCAAAATGGCACCACACAATGAGCTTTAAGGTTGGGTCTTCACTGTTGGGGCAGATGTAACTCTTGTCCAATAACATGCATGCCCCTTGAGCATCTCCTGGTGACTTCAGCCTGAAAGGATGGGTTAAGGACCATCACTCTTTGCAGGGAGATATTTCATCTGCTAAATCGTTTTCAGTAAAACAATCAAAGCTGCCATGTGCAGCTCCAAAGCATGGGCAGGGATGAAGCGGGGGATGTCCTTGGGTTGATATGCAATCTGGCTTGGGTTTTAGCTATGTGTGAGTGACTTCACTTTCACTTTTCACTTTCATGCATTGGAGAAGGAAATGGCAACCCACTCCAACGTTCTTGCCTGGAGAATCCCAGGGACGGGGGAGCCTGGTGGGCTGCCGTCTATGGGGTCGTACAGAGTTGGACACGACTAAAGCAACTTAGCAGCAGCGGCAGCAGCAGGCAAAATGCAGCTCCAGAAATGACCATGAGGTCCCTGATTTCGATGCAGAAGTGGATAGAAGGTTGAACATCAGTGCTTAATAAGTGCCTTAGTTGTTACCATTACTTCTCTTAATATCCTCAATTAAATGATTTAAAATAGCATTGTGAAGTAACTATGCTCCAATAAAAATTAATTAATTAAAAAAAACAACACTGTACTCAGATTTTGTCCTGTTGTATTACTCCAGGTTAGTTACTTAAATTTGCTGAGCATTAGCTTCCTTTCGTGAAGTATGGCTCCTATCCCAAAGGGTGTTGTGAGAATCCTGAGAGTCTAAGCGCACACACTGCATTGTAAAGAGTGCCTGGCATTCTGTAAATGCCCGTTACCATTGCCAAAATACGGTGGGCTTGGGGGGCAGATGTCCTGGGGAGCAGCTGGAGAACAAAGCTTGAGCCAGTTGTCTAGTACTCTGAGAGTTGGTCTTCCTCGTGTTGCATCTTCCCTTTGGGCTGCAGATAAGGCCTTGACTCAGCTTTGCTGCACTAGGTCCTGGAAGCACCTAGTCTCAGGGTCTTTTGTGTCTGTCACAAGGTAATTATTTAGTACCTGTGATTTACTCACCAAATAGTGGCTAGTTGATTTACTTCAAAGTCTCCAATCCTGTCCTAGATCAATCAGATCAACATTTTCAAGAGGGTTCAAAAATCCTAATTCTTAGGTAAAGCTTTCAAAAGTGAACAAAAACAAAAAAAGTGGTATACATCAACCAAAACACACCTGCAGGCTGCATTCAGTTTGGAATTTCTAGGCCAGCTCCTTGGAATGGATGCTAGTGGTGCTCGCAGGGTCTTATTACTTCAGGGCCCTCGGGGATGCTCAACACCTGTGTCTTTTTGCCTGGGATCTTTCTGAGGCCGAAACATTCCCTCGGCTCACAGCTCAAACACAGATACTTCAGTGCCAGGGAGCCGACCCTTTTCAGAAGCAGCTCACATTAATAGCTAATGGGAGTGGTGGATAAATACCCCGCTCCCTCACCCACAGGCAGGATAACTCTGAGACCCGTGTATGTTCTACAGTGGCACTGCATACTCTCCAGCAGGACTGAGCCCCAGTTCGATTGGCTTGAGAACACACCACTTATTGGCTGGCTGTCTTCCTTCCCGTGTCTCGCTCCTCCCTTCTACAGCTCTGTTTCCTGAGCCCACTTCCCAACAGCTTACACATGAATTCTTGTCTCAAGGTCTACTTCCCAGGGAACCCAAACTAAAATAACTCTCTTGGGCACCTGTCACTTAGGAAAACTGGATCTTCCTGCCTATCTAGTCAGTGTCATGGGCCAGGCATTGCAAAATGGAATGGCTTTGGAGCCCAAGGGCCTCTTGGGGGCCACAATAAGGTTTCATGGTCAGCCTAAGCTTCTAGAGAATTCCCTCCAAATTTTGGAGGGGGTGGGGAGGGAGATTCTTTTGATACCCATACATTCATTTGCATTTAAATTTGAAGTTGAAATTAAGGCTTTTAGAAACTTTTAATTTCTATTTAATTATAAGAATTTCACTGCAGGGTATCTATCTGATTTAAAAGAATAATTAAAATTAAGTATAGCTGCAATGATTTGCCACAGCGTATGTCTATCCTTTAAAACATTAAGCAACAGAAAATTATCTGTGGCCGGAGGTGCTCTATATGTAAATTCCCATAAGAATAGAATTTGGTGATAGAGAAATTCAGATTATGAAAATCACATTGCAAGTTTGAACATCAGTGCTTAATAAGTGTCTTAGTTGTTACCATTACTTCTCTTAATATCCTCAATTAAATGATTTAAAATAGAACAATAGATAAGCAAGATCAATTAATTTTATAAGATGATCAAAGGAATGTGGTTCAACATTGTCAAAGCTGTAAACCTGATAATGGTTTTATCAGACAAGAAAAATAACTCAAAGTGGCTCGAACCTTATTCGTTTATGCTCAAAGGGATTTTATTTGTGATTCATCAAATCATCTTTTGTCATAGGGAGAGTTTTAGGATCTTGCCCATTAATTTGAGGAAAAAAAATAATTCAAACATTAAAATAGATGCTATTCTCTGATGCTTGTATGTCAACCGTAATAAGTGATAACAACCATCAAAGTGACTTGATCCTGTAACCTGTTGGAAGGAGACTGCAGGAGGGGCCAGGGAACCGCCAGTGGCAATAACATTGATCCTCCTGAGGACTCAAAGACGAGCCCTAATTCAGCTTGTGTGTCTGAGGTCCAGGCTGGAGGCCAAATGCAAGGAACAGAATCAGCCAGTGATTCTCTGCTCAGATGAAGGATGTGCCATTGGGAATTTGAGAGCGGCAGGGTGAAGGGAGGGATCGTTTCTGAAAGGCTACGTTTATCTGCAGTGTGTATTGGGGTTAAGAGTGATTTCAATTATTTATACTCCTCTGCCTTTCAAAAAGGAAATAGGTAGCTTTCCTCTCCCCCCAAAGCACAGAAACAGTAAAAAGAACAGACAGAAAGCAAAGCTGAGTAATAAAGGGGTGGTGGGTTAGGATTACGGTGGCTCAATCTAAGTTAAGGGAAAATGTTTGCAACTAAAAAAATGTGTTTTGTTTTGGGTTTTTTTTTGGTTTGGAGCTTCCTGGCAATGAAAGCAAAAAGGGAAGCACTGTGAGTGATTTCCACTTACTATCTTATTTAAGGTAGAAAAGAGATGACTTTTAATTTCTAAGAGGATTTTTTTAAACAAGAGTAAGAAAAAACACAAGCATTGTTTGTAAAACAAACAAAGAAACCCCAAAAAGGCAAGGAATAGTGTTGGAAGCCCATAAATAGTCCCTCTGTAAATTACCTTGGTTCATTTGGACCAGAAGGCTTCTGTCCGGATGAGACCACGTTAGCAAGTTGTGAGAAGGCTCACAGACAATGTAAACTGGTGTGGCTGATGACCCGTCAATATGCACTTGGCCGCAGTGGGGTTGAATGATCAGATATCAGTTTCATAACTTTGAGGGGCAGTTCAGTGGTTTCTAAAGACAGAGCAGGACCCAGGGTGACAGGCAGGGGACGGCACTGGGACCAGTGAGTGGCTTTCTGGCAGTCCGTATGCTGCAGGAGCCACGGCTGGCTTTCCCCACCACTGCGAGTCTAAAGCTCACTCGTTAAGTGGCTCATGGGCTGCTGCCTGCCCTGCATTAGCACAGCTATTTGGGGCTTACTGGAAGGACTTTGGCACGCTTGCTGATTAAGCAGACCATGGTGTTCTCTTCCTTCTCCACTGAAATTCACAGAGCTAATCTCCTATGGTTCTCAGGTCTAAAGGCAAAAAGGTGCAGCACACTGCCATGGACCAGTTCCCACTGGAAAATCGGCAGAGAGAAAGCTCCTGGACTCAGCTGTTATTTGAGATTTCTGGAGGGTAGATACGCCAAGGAATTTTCCTGGCTGGTGGTGGTCCCTTTTCCAAGCCTTGAGGTACTTCAAATACAATTCCTGCAGGAATGTGTCATTTTCTGCCTTACATTACATTATTTCTGGGTGTAATACAAAAGGTTTGGGTTTGGGAGATCTGGGGCCAAATCCCATCCTGCTACTTACTGGGTATGAGATGCCAGATAGATTATCTGACTTTGTGGAGTTTATTTTCTCATCTGAAAAACGAATGTCCACGAGTAATTAAATGTGAAGCATCAAGATTCGTCGTTGTGCATAGACAGTCGTCTGGTCATAGTTCCATTTTTAAATGTGCGGTAGACTCTATGTTCTAGATGTTGAGAATACAGAAAGAATAAAACACAGTCCCCTGAAAAATTCCAGGTCTGCAGGGGAAAC
This sequence comes from Bos indicus x Bos taurus, assembly GCF_003369695.1. NCBI lineage: Eukaryota > Metazoa > Chordata > Mammalia > Artiodactyla > Bovidae > Bos > Bos indicus x Bos taurus. Next base: position 42,790,200 of record NC_040093.1, read on the forward strand.
ACCAAGACACAGAGGCAGGTGCCAGCAGGAAAGCCTATGTTGACAGGGCTAGACAAGGAGGAAATCTAGGTTAGTGCTTGACCCAAAGGCTATGGCTGAACATGGTCTCCAGCTACCTAAGGTGTGAGCCGTGGCCAGGGGTATGCACTTATGTTTTAGTTGCTTCACCAATTAAAAAAAAAAAAAAAAAAAAAAAGGCTCATCTGCAGGTCCCTTATGTTCCTTAGTAGCCATTTGGAGGCTAACCTTCAGGATACACTTTGAGAAAATTACAGAGCTCAGGCAGATTTGAATGTTGGAAAATTTACCCAGGCTCCACCCAAAGTTCAACCTGGAACGCTTCTATGGGAGCCAATGCTTTTCCATTAGCTAATCCCTGGTACCCCCAAAAAAATACAAAGAGGGGAAACAGAGTACATAATGCGTCGATGTAAAGTAATTACTAACCTTGCATTACGACCATGTTTACAAGGTGACTGGGATGCCATTCATATGAAGGATCCCATCCAGCCTGGGGGCTGTGATTTAGTTCACAGAAGGTAAGCTGTAGAGGTGCCCTGTGCTGTCTTGAGGGCCAAGTACACTGAGTCAGGTCACTCAGCCCGCCTGGTGTGTGCTTCAGCTTAAGCACTGAACTTCATCAGCAGTGTAATTCCATTTATGCTATTATAAAATTAAATCGAGACTTGAGACTTGAATTGTGCTTTTTAAAAGATTATGTGACCATATGTACCTTGAACGAGGGCCAACTTTGAAAAAAGTGGTCTTCCCACAATTCCTTTCTATTAGGTTAGGGCTTCGTTTTTTCTGGTTTCCTTTTTTTCTCCCATAAATTTGACTCGAACCCAGTCAGTAGTTAATACATTGATATGATTACAGCTTCAACTATTTTTATTTTAAAATATGCTTTCAATATGGTTTAAAACAGAAATGAAATCTCGTGGAATCCAGATCGTGTATGGAGCATGGAGTATCAGCGTTCCCACACTGAGAACAACATGAGCTAATGTTTCAAATGGCTTTTTATCAAATCAGGTTTTAAACCAAAAGTTTTGGAGTCAATACTGAGTAATTTAATTAGCAAATGGTACACTTAATTCTTAAAGTAAGTCAAGTTAAGGAAAACAAAATCTTATTTTTAGCATAAAGCTACCATTTTTTGAGAAATTATATCATATTTAGGGGAACTGATCTTCTGTACTCAGTAATACTAAGAAACTCAATTCAGATGTATAAATTAAGCCAGCAGAGATTTTTTATAGCAATTAATTTTATTGATAAACAAAAAAATTACTAATAGATTTAAATGAAATCCAGCCAGTATTTTAAAGCCCAATCATATCTGGAAAAATTAATAAGAAAAATAACTGTACTTGAAGTCTAAGGAGATTGTGGCCAGTTTTCATTTTTCTTAATCAGCATAAACTATTCCTTGTAAAATCTGGACTGGTCTATGCATATGCAACAGCTCTTATTAAGATGCATTAGAAAACCCAAGTGCCATTAGATAATGAAACTGACCAGAGGTATTTTCTAGTGCTTCAATTAATACCCTAGTGGTTAAACTATAATGTCCAAACTCAACTGGCATCAAATTCAGATGTGAATTGTACTTGAGGACCTTAGAGTCACTTTTTAGTGGATTGGTTTTGAAACAGAAAAGCACTAAATTAAAATAATTGTTTTGTCTGTAAGTTTTTTTTCTTTCAGTGATCTCCAAAATGGGCATTCCCTCAATCTCAGACATTAGCACAGAACACGGAAGGGTATTAGCATCTTCCATCCTTATTCCGTGCCTGGCGCATACTTGGTATCCAATAAATATACCGAGTTAAATATATAACTCAATATCAATAACCTCAAATATGCAGATGACACCACCCTTATGGCAGAAAGTGAAAAAGAACTAAAGAGTCTCTTGATGAAAGTGAAAGAGGAGAGTGAAAAAGTTGGCTTAAAGTTCAACATTCAGAAAACTAAGATCATGGCATCCGGTCCCATCACTTCATGGCAAATAGATGGAGAAACAGTGGAAACAGTGGCAGACTTTATTTTTTGGGGCTCCAAAATCATTGCAGATGGTGATTGCAGCCATGAAATTAAAAGACGCTTACTCCTTGGAAGGAAAGTTATGACCAACCTAGATAGCATATTAAAAATCAGAGACATTACTTTGCCAACAAAGGTCCATCTAGTCAAGGTTTTTCCAATAGTCATGTATGGATGTGAGAGTTGGACTATAAAGAAAGCTGAGCACCGAAGAATTGTTGCTTTTGAACTATGGTGTTGAAGAAGACTCTTGAGAGTCCCTGGGACTGCAAGGAGATCCAACCAGTCCATCCTAAAGGAGTTCAGTCCTGAGTGTTCATTGGAAGGACTGATGTTGAAGCTGAAACTTCAATACTTTGGCCACCTGATGCGAAGAGCTGACTCATTTGAAAAGACCCTGATGATGGGAAAGATTGAGGGCAGGAGGAGAAGGGGACGACAGAGGATAAGATGGTTGGATGGCATTACCAACTCAATGGACGTGAGTTTGAGTGAACTCCGGCAGTTAGTGATGGACAGGGAGGCCTGGCGTGCTGCGGTTCATGGGGTCGCAAAGAGTCGGACACAACTGTGCGACTGAACTGAACTGAACTGAAGTACATAAAGAGTGTTTTCAGAAGCTCAGTATAATCTGATCCAAAGCATTGTGCTCTTTGCTTTGAGATCTTCAAGTCCATAGGCTTGTCTTAAGTTCACTGCACTAAACTCAATCTTGGTTTTAATTTTAAAAATCTTGAAGGTGAGGGCACACAATAATACTTTTCATTTCCAGAGTTTCTAAATAACATGCATATTCAGTTTTTTGATTCTCACAGTGTTTCTATCCTAACTTTATATAGTGAAATTAGATAACTTCCTGAAGGTTGATGGTAGAACCAGGATTGAACCCAGTCAACCTAGATCCTGAAGCCATTCTTTCATTCTCCACATCACAGTTCCACAAACTATGGCCCAGGCTATTTTTATTAAGAAACTTTTCTTGGAACATACCCCGCCCCACCCCCCGCTCCATTCCTTTGGGTTTTGTCTATGGCTGCATTCATACCTACAAAAGCAGAGCTGAGAAGTTGCAACAGAGACTGTATGGCCATAAAGCCTGAAGTGTTTTCTATCAGATTCTTTTGGAAAAAAATAGACTGACCCTTGTTCCCCACCATTTGCTCAAGAGTAAAGAGGAGTCAAGGCAATGGCTCAGAGGCTTCCATTGAAATCAGCCAGAACCCACTGTCAGAAATAACAGTCTCTGTCAACCAATTCAAGATAGTGTGGGGTGGTGAAAGGAGAATGTGGCTTTGAGGCCAGGTCAAGTTTAAATATTAACTCCAGCAGTTATTAGACAAGTCTCTTCTCTGGGTCCTGATTTTCCATCTGTAAAACCGGGCTGGTTTATACTTCCCATGCTGAGTTGTTTTAGTGAATTAAATAAGATAATTTATGTTGAAGTCTTAATGCAATGCCTGGCATATAGTAGAAGGTCAGTAAATAGTCATGAATCAACAGGGTTTTATCCTTGTGTTTCTTTTTGCCTATATCTAGCGACATTCGTATATCTGTTATCAAGTGGAGGAAGTCAAAGTCCCTAGGCTATAATTTTTCCAGAGTATTGGTGACATCTGTGAATATTTGGAGGAGCTGTCAATCATAAGAGAAAGTTCTTCTTTCCCAGGGTTCTGCTGGGCTTCTGGTCCTTTCCATCAGGGAGGAGTCTTATAGAGGACTGTGTCTTCAGCTGGGTCAGGCAAAACAGAATCTATTCCACATCCCTAGATGTGACTGCCTCTTACTATTGCCACGTGCTGTGATAAAGCTCACTGTGCAATAATGTGATTTCTCATTAGGGTGTTCCCAGGGCCCTGGAGGTCATTTAAGAGGCTTGAATTCCTCTAATCTCTGGGCTTTGGGGAAAATACTACCAGGGAAACGTGAAGCTGTTCCCCTCTGCTGCTTCTCTGGCCCAGGTACCTCCATCTCTCAGTGAATGGACTTCAGTAGCCTCTTCCCTGAGTTTCCAGCTTCCACCAAAGCCCCTGATGGTCTGCAGACAATGCAGCAGCCATAGGGATCCTTTATGGCCTACATCAGATTTTTGTCACTCCTCTGCACGAATGCTTCTGTAGCTCCCCGTATCTCTCAAAGTAAAAGCCAAGTAATTCCTTGGGACTTCCCTGGTGGTCTAGTGGTTAAGAATCCACCATCCAATGCAGGGGACTCAGGTTCAATTGCCTGGTCAGGGAACTAAGATGCCATATGCCACGGGGCAACTAAACCTATGCAACAACTGAGCCCTCAAGCTCTGGAGCCCACACACCACATCTAGAGAGAGGCCCGTGTGCTGCACCTAAGACCTGATGGCCAACAAGTAAATAAGCCCATTCCTCATGAGGGTGTTTAAGACCCAACACCATTTTTGTTCCTTCTCATCATTCCTCCCACCTCTCCTGTGATTCTGCTCTTGCACTTACTTTATTCTGTCACGAGGTCTACCTGATGCCTCCTAAATGAGCCGGGCACACTCTTTCCTCAAATACTTTGTATTTGCTATTTCCTCTTTTCTGAACACTAGTTCCTCATTCCCTCTTCTCCTTCAGATCTTTACTCAAATGTCACCTTCTCAGGGAGGCCCCCCCAATAACCCCTCTTTCCCAGATGCCCTCCTCTTCCACTACCAAATACTCACGTATACTGCCTGTTCCCTATCCTGATTTTTCTTTTCAGCATTTACCACCATCTAATGTATTATACAGGCTTGCCAGGTAGCTCAGTGGTAAAGAATTTGCCTGAAATGCAGGAGATTTGGGTTTGATCCTTGGGTCAGGAAGATCCTCTGGAGAAGGAAGTGGCAACCCAGCCCAGTATTCTTGCCTAGGAAATCTCTTAAACAGAGGAGCCTAGTGGGCTAGAGTCCATGGGGTCATGAAAGAGTCAGACACAACTTAGCCACTAAACAACAAAAACATACTGTATATTTTTACTTCATTATCTTGTTTGCATCTGCTTCTCCTAACTAGAATATAAACTCCTTAAGGGCGAGGCATAGCTTTCCTTTCTTTTGTTTTTGTTTTTTTTTTTTTTTTCTTCACTTTTTGGCCAGACTTCAAGGAATGTGGGATCTTAGTTCACCAATCAGGGATTGAACCCAAGCCCTCTGCATGGAGTCTTAACTGCTGGATCGCCAGGGAAGTCTAAGGGCAAGGCATCTTATCCAAGTCGTTTACTGCTGTTTCTCCAGCATTTAGAACACCACCTGGCACAAAATAAATGCTCAGTCAGTATTTTATTAAGTGAATGAATGTAGATAAAGTTATAGGCCTAAACACTGAGAGGCTTCCCAGGTGACCCTAATGCTAAAGAACCCACCTGCCAGTGCAGAAGATGTAAGAGACCCAGGTTCGATCCCTGGGCTGGGAAGATCCCCTGGAGGAGGAAATGGCAACCCACTCCAGTATTCTTGCCTGGAGGATCCTAGGGACAGAGGAGCCTGGCAGCTGATAGTCCACAGTTTGCAAAGAGTCAGACACAACTGAAGCGACTTAAAATGCAAACACTTGAGAGTGGAGTCCTTCAGGCTTCACTCTTAGAAAGTCATCTCCAGAAAGCAATGTGAAGTACCAGATGTTGCAAACCACAGATGGTGGGAAATCTTCTGAATTCTCCAGAAAATAGCATGGTCATGTCACTCTATGCATGTTGCTTCATTCTAAGGAGACTCTCTGTTCCTGATGGTGTTGTTTCTGTCTCCTGGCATTATACGGTCAGACGAGACATCTTTAGTGAGTAGAAACGTGTGCTGGCAACAGCAACGTCATGGAACACATCTTTCCAATAACTGATGAGACAGCAAATGTATTTTCCAAGTTGCGTTTTTTTCAGAAGGATCTCAGTACAGAAGTATCAGTAGGGAGACTTGAAGTTCTTGCTTTGTTTTGACTGGGTACATGAAGAAGATGATGATGGTGATGAAGATGAAAATACTTAAGAGTTACTGAGTGCTTGCTTGATGATTTTTCTTCCCTTGTTATACTGCGTGGATTTTAGTGTCAACTTACTACTTTCTGAGGAAGACTTGGAATTTTTATCAGAATTTAATTGAGTGTATTGATTAATTCAACGGTAATTGTTACACTGGTCTTCCTCCCACAAACATATTTTGAGCTTCTTTAGACACTGTTTCATAATCTTCTGTAAAGTTTTTATCATTTTCCTTGTAAAGGTCTTGAACATTTTTGGATATATTTAATCCCAGGTAGTTTGTAATGAGAATTTTTTAAATTACATTTTTAAAAGTTTGTCATTGGCGTAGAGGTACTTAACTGCTTTTGATATAATGACTTTGTGAAACCTTATTGCACTTTCTACAGTTTATCCATTCTTTTGGTTTTCTACATAGACAATTATATAAAAAATTGCCATATAAATAATGTAATCTTATTTCTGCTTTTCAAATGTGTTTGTTTATTTTCCTTATTACACTTTCTAGGACATCTAGAGCAACACTGAATAAAAATGATAATAGAGGTCATTTTGCCTTGTTATGACTTGAAAATGTAACGTTTCTTAAGGTTTACCACCATGTATAGACCTTCTTGGAAGGACTGATGCTGAAGCTGAAGCTCCAGTACTTTGGCCACCTGATTCGAAGAGCTGACTCATTGGAAAAGACCCTGATGCTGGGAAAGACTGAGGGCAAGAGGAGAAGTGGGTGACAGAGGATGAGGATGGTTGGATGGCATCACAGACTCAATGGACATGACTTTGAGCAAGCTCTGGGAGGTAGTGAAGGAAAGAGAAGCCTGGCATGCTGCAGTCCATGGGGTCGCAAAGAGTTGGACACGACTGAGAGACTGAACAACTGTCCCTTAGTAGCAAGGATCTTTGAAGAGTAACTCTCAGTCTTCGTCTGAAAACTTTTATTTGATCCCCACTTTTAAGTAATTTACTCTTTCAATGGCTTGAAGATACTGTTCTATTATTTCCTAACCTTGATTGCTACTCAGAAACCTATCATCATTCTAATTGTAGTCTATTCCCCTCCATTTGCTTTTAGGATTTTTCATTTGTTTTTGGTAATCTGCACTTTCATTCCATGTGGAGGAGTATGGGTTTCTTTAATTAATGCTCCCCAATATTTGTTTCTTTATTTGGAGTCTCATGACTCTTTAATTCTAGGAAGATGTCAGCCTTCATGTACACTTGACACATGATGTTTTTCCCTACCCTTCCTGTACTCATCTCTGGAACTCCAGTTAGATGCATTTGCATCTTCTGATTCATTTCCTGTGTCTCCTCATCTCTTCCATATGATCCATCTTTTTCTAACTTTATACTCCATTCTGAGAAACTTCCTCAGATCTCTCTTCTGACTCAATAATTCTCTCCTCATCTGTATTTAATTTGCTATTTAGTCCTTTGAAGTTTAATTGTCCACAAGTATATTATTAACAAATATGAAGTTATTAGTCAGAGAATTATTTATAATTTGAAAATGTAGAAGCTGCTGAAATACCCAACAATTATAAACCAAATGATGATCAACTAAATCATAGTGCATATATCTGATAGATAATTATGTGGCCATTAAAGTTATAATTACAAAAACATGAAGTAAATGTTAAAAAAACTTATTAAAACATACAAAATTATATGTATGCTATTCTTGTGAATATATGTTGAAGTAAAGGTGAATACACAGGATTGTAATAGTTGCAGTCTATCATGACTAGGATGCCCTGAATTTGCTTCTTGCTTTTCTCTCAAACATAATTAAGAGTTTGGTTCTGAATATTGTCAATTAAGAACTGAAAAATGTATTTGCATTCTACAAATGGTGCTTTTTTAAAAAACTGGTTTATAAAACATGGTCCAGGCTTAAATTAACTGAGGACATGTTTTTGAAGCTTAAACTTTTGTTACTTAAAAAACAATTTTACACTTTTGAGAAAATAGCTGTGTATTTGCCAATCATACGAATTCTTACACTGCAAACTAGGGATTTTCCTTAGCTCATATGAAGCTAAGATTTGGCGTTCAGAAAAGCTGTACACAGGTGACTAAAAATATCTGCAGCCTATCTGACCAAATCTTTCAATTAGGTCAATTTCCTTTTTCCTAGTGTTTATGTAATGTTTTCTCTGCAGACTCAGGATGCCCGTTTCCTGCTACATGTTCCCCACCATCACTCTCTCACCTGATTAAACAGCAGGACAGCAGGCTCCTTAAGAACTGATAAAGGGGGCTTCCCTGGTGGCTCAGTGTAGAGTCTGCCCACCAGTGTAGGAATCATGGGCTTGATCCCTGGGCCAGGAAGACCCCACATGCCTCAAAACAGCTAAGTTTGTGTGCCACAGCTACTGAGCCTGTGCTTAAAGTCTGGAAGCTGCAACTGCTGAACCACGCACCACAATTACCGAAGCCCGTGTGCCCTAGGGACCATGCTTTGCAGCAAGAGAAGCCACTGCAGCTAGAGAGTAGCCCCTGCATGCTGCAACTAGAGAAAAGCCTGCATGGCAACGAAGACCCACTACAGTCAGAAATAAAATAAAAAAGAAATCTTTAGCTTCATCTTAAAAAACCAATCAAGAAAAAGCTTCTCTAAAATTTTGAGATTTTTGACTCATTGGCCAAGGTTCCTGTCTTCAAGATGCTTCTTGGGTTTGTATCATCCTCTGTTCTAGACCATAATCCTTAAAGACAATGATCACCATAAATGCTCTTCTGTTTCCATTTATTCTGAGAGGTCAAAAGATGCAGCTGGTTTATGAGTTTATTCTGCCATGTATCACTACAGGCAGGTCAGCCGGCCAGCGGATGGATGGGCAGTGCTCACCTCCCCATATATTACTCTTGTCAACTTGGAAGGGATTTTTTTTTTCCTTTACCTTGTGAAAGGCCCATCAGCAATGAATCAGTGAAGTGAAGACGACAGTTGATTTGTGAATTTAGATTCAATAAAGTGACTCCGCTTTGGTGGGCTGTGTAGATAAAGCAAGTGTCATGATAAGATGCCAAGTGCAATTCCACAAAACCAAATTTATTGCACATTGGAGGAAATCATCCTATTTTAAAATGCCATAAATTCTAAATTGAATATTACTTATTCCCATGAATTTTGATTTATATTTTGAATATTTTTAATGGGATGCTAAATAGCTTAGGTTCGAAGTTATGAGTTTATGCATTTCCTCTTGCAGGCTATTGTGACTTGGCGCAGAATATATTGGCCATTCTTAGGATTTTATTTGTGTGGACCCTGGTGGGGGTGGGATAGAGGATTCATACTCCTGCTGAAGGCACCCTGTGGGGAATGATATGGATGCTGGTTATAAAGAAAGGGAGCTGGCTGACTGCAACCTTCCTTCCCCCGAGCAGTCTCATAAGGAACTCAGAGAGGGACTTTTTGCACCAGCTCAGACAAGGCTGACACAAGCATGAGAAGGAGCAGGAATCCTGACTCCCCAAGTGTGTTCGACCCCCATTGCTGCTGCTAAGTCACTTCAGTTGTGTCCGACTCTGTGTGACCCCATAGACGGCAGCCCACCAGGCTCCCCCTTCCCAGGGATTCTCCAAGCAACAACACTGGAGTGGGTTGCCATTTCCTTCTCCAATGCATGAAAGTGAAAAGTGAAAGTGAAGTCGCTCAGTCATATCCGACTCGTAGTAACCCCATGGACTGCAGCCTACCGGGCTCCTCTGTCCATGGGATTTTCCAGGCAGGAGTACTGGAGTGGGGTGCCATTGCCTTCTCCATTAGCCACCCTAATCAGGATCCCTGTACTTGGGACTTCACTGGTGGTCCAGTGGTTAAGAATCCCCTTTGCAATGCAGGGGACTCGGGTTCAATCCCTGGTAGGGGAACTAAGGTTCCACATGCTGTGGAGCAACTAAGCCTGAGTGTCACAACTACTGAGCCTGCGTGCTCTGGAGCCCAGGTGCCACACTCCCTAGCCCACACGCCACAAAGATTCTGCATGATGCAGTGAAGATCCTGCATGCAGTAACTAAGATCGAATAAATAAATGAATAAATTTAAAAAACAGAAAAGAATCCTCATACTTCTCTGTAACACTTAATGCCGCAATAATGAACGATTTCAGTGCTGACTTCTTCACAAGTTGTGTCTCCTGTCATGGGTCGCATCTCCTGGCTCATGACTGTAACTTCACAGAGCTTGATAAGCAAGGAGGCCCTTCAGCGATGACGACAAAAATCTCCCTTGCCCAGAATGCTTTAGGCTACAACCTTTCCAGTTAATTTAGCTTTCTGCTTAACTGAGAGTTTAAAAAAAAAAAAAACAAGCCACCTAATTTCAACCCTGGCTGTTAGAGCACTTAAAAAAAGGAACACCCAATTTACCCCCCTCCAAGGAGAAAGATCAGGGAAGATTCTTTCAGCCTGTACCTGAAAATTGACAGCTTTCCCGGGTCCCCACCAGGTAGCAGCCCCTTTGGGACCATTTCCCTGGCCTGCGGTGGAAAGACAGCTGGGTTGCAAGGTCTTGAATGGCTTCCCCATTCTTTGTGCAGACTTCACCCAGCACCTGGCACAGTGAGGAGCAGGTACTGAAACTGTCAGATTACATGGTCAGGGTTTCTCCAGCCTAGACTGGAGCTGCTTTGCCATGAATCCCCCAGGGATTCATGACAGTTGAGAAGATTCAGCAGAACAGATTTAATATGCAGATGTGTGTGCATGTATGCTCTTCTTGTCTGACTTTGTGACCCTGTGGACTGTAGCCTCCCAGGATCCTCTGTCCATGGGATTTCCCAGGCAAGAGTACTGGAGTGGGTTGCCATTTCCTCCTCCAGGGGATTTTCCCAACCCAGGGATTGAACACACATCCCCTTGGGTTCCTGCATTAGCAGGAAGATTCTTTACCACTGAGCCACCTGGGAAGCCCAGATATTCAGATATGGGCCTGGTAAAGCCAGGAAGGTCTCTAACTTCTTTTAAAATACTTTTAATCACTACTGTGTTTGGAACATGGATAGAGTTTGCATGACACCTGCTAGAAAGGTTCTAAATCTCTGTGTAAGTTGAAACCTTCTAACTTTCGCAACCTGAGTCCTCTTGGGCCCCCAAACCCCCAAAGAACTGTGCTGTTTTTCTTTGCATTTTACTGTAGTTTCTCTTCCCATGAAGCATAGAGAATAAGAGAAACATACAAATATGCTTTTTTAAAAAAGATAGGGGAGTTATTTATCATACTCTATTACCTCCTCTCTGACCACCACCTATAAGACTGTAGAGCTAAGTTTGAGTAGCTTAAATGCACAAAATAATGTGATTCCACATATGACTGCATTGACTGAGACCTGAGCTAGGCTGTGTGTTGTGGGGAACACTGCCACATGGCCTCACAGGTACCCTGGGCTTCCTCACAACATCGTATGCGTGCTTGCTCAGTTGCTAAGTCATGTCCGATTCTTTGACACTATGTAGCCTGCCAGGCTCCTCTGTCCATGGGATTCTCTAGGCAAGAATGCTGGAGCAGGTCCAAGGGACTTCCCAACCTAGGGATCGAACCTACATCTCCTGTGGCTCCTGCATTGGCAGGCAGATTCTTTACCACTGGGAAACCCTTTACACATGGTAGTGGGGTCCAAAAATGAGTGCACAGAGTGGGAGAAGATAGGAAGAGAGGGGCAGAGACAGATAGACACACACACACACACACACACACTCACACACACAGACAAAGAAACAGAGGCAAATACAGAGGGAGGGAGAGAAGAAAGGGAGGGAAAAAGAGACAAAAAGACAGAGAAACAGAAGGACAGGGAGAGAGAGAGAGAACTTGGTGGAAGCTTATCCTTTTTATGAAAAGCTTCATGGAGAACCACTCTGTCCCTTCCTATTCATTAAAATCAAGTCACTACAGAGGAGAAATATGTGACTTCCCTTACATGCAGAATCTAAAAAAGAAAGGAGACAAATGAACTTATTTATGGAATAGAGACTCACAGATTCAGAGAACAAACTTATGATTGCCAGTGGGAAAGAAAAGGGTGGAGAGATAGTTAAGGAGAATAGGATCAGCATGTATACGCTGCTTTGTTTTAAATGGATAATCAACAAGGTCCTGCTGTACAGCACAGGGAACTCCATTCAGTGCTATGTGGCAGCCTGGATGGGAGCGGAAACTGGGAGAGAATGGATACATGTATATGCATGGCTGAGTCCCTTCATTGTCCACCTGAAACGATCACAAACATGGTTAGTCAGCTATACTCTAATATAAAATAAAAAGTTAAGAAAAATAGTCTGACCCACATTCAAGTGGAGGAAATTAGATTCCACTGTTTGAAGGGAAGAGTGTCCATGAATGAGCAGACCTATTTTAAATCCACCACATAGGGGGTCATTGTGGGAAGCAATCTTGCCCTTGATGGTGGTGAGATCTGGTTTGGGTGGTACCTGAGACCCTGCCAAACTCAATTAGCATCTTTCAGAAGCAACCAAGGGTTTGGCAAACCACCTTCTTACCTGGGTGGATACTCATATAACATCTCCTGCAGTGCCATTTTCTTGGTTATAAGGGTTTTGAGAGATAAGTTTACAAGCGAGTCTGAGGCCTCCTCTGGTTCTCCAAATGCCATTTAATATTTTCTGGAACATCTCTATGGGGAGGGTAAAGGTCACTGTGCTGTGCCCCCTGCTTGCAATGTCTCTGTCCCCTTTACTGTGTTTGACAGGCTCTGTGCTGTGCTTAGTCACTCAGTTGTGTCCGACTCTTGCTACTCCATGGACTATAGCCCACCAGATTCCTCTGTCCATGGGAATTCTCCAGGCAAGAATACTGGAGTGGGTTGCCCTCTTCCGGAGGATCTTCCCAACCCAGGGATCGAACCCAGGTCTTCCACATTGCAGGCAGATTCTTTACCAGCTGAGCCACCAGGGAAGCCCAAGAACACTGGAGTGGGTAGCCTATCCCTTCTCCAGGGGATCTTCCTGACCCAGGAATCGAATGGGGGTTTCCTGCACTGCAGGCAGATTCTTTAGCAGCTGAGCTACCAGGGAACTAGTCATCCTTTAATGGCCGCACTTCAAGCCCATCTCCTCTTTTAAGTATTCCAGGGTGCCTCCAGGGATTGTTGAATCCCCCATCCCTCTGCTTGCCCACGGTCTCTTATTCTCAGGTCTGTCACAGCACCAAAGTGTCTGCTGTTTTCTCTTCTGGATGGTAGGTTCCCCTAGGGCAGTGATCCTATCCTTCCCCAGCTACAAACACAGTTCCTGGAATGTGGTGGGCATGTATAATCCATAAATGTTGGCTCAGAGGGGCTTAGAAAAATGGGCAATTGTTTTAGCTCAGCATTTTCCCACATGGGACATATGCAAGCTACACTTGATGAGATCCTATAAAAGGAGGGTTTTGTGTCAAATAAGTTTGAAACAAATCTACTTTTTCTCATTTTCCCTTGAAAGCTCATAATGCATATTGATACTCAAATGGTGTTGAGTGTGGTGTAGAGCTTAAAAAAAAAAAAAAAACTCTGCACCTTGAGGTCAATTTGGATTTGAATTTTGGCCACACTCCCATATGCCATATTTCCTTTGACTATAAAACAAGAATGATATTATTATTCCTTACCCCCTGGTGATATTGTTTTTGAGAGAATGAATTTGGTTCATGAAAGGCACTTAGATGGGTTAAGAACTGAATAACTATTGAGTAATATAATTATCAGTACAGGCTCTAAGAAGTCCTGTGACAATCACAGTGTTTCCCAAACTTACTAGACATAGACCTTTTTTTTTGCTCGTCACACTTACTAATTTACACCCACATTTTAGGATATATGGCAGCAGATTTGACAATATTGGAAATTAGTCTCTGCAAATTAGATGATACTTTCAAGCTAGAAAATCTTAAAGATACCATGATTCTTAAAGGGTTGTTCCAAGTGATGAAGCCAGAATTAGTCAATGAATGAGTAGCTGACACTTTTGTGTCATTCAAATTTCTTTAACTGATGGCTGTCACCCTTTGAGAATTGATAAAACTACTTCAGTTATATCTGACTACATGTTTCAGTAGCCTGCACTGTGAAAAAGGAGTTACCAGCATGGTGGGTGGTAATCATGCTGAGCTTAGCGGATGTCCTTTTGTGAAAACTTAGCACTCACTCTGTCATCCTTGTAGGCATGTTCAGAAAGAAATGCAATGCTTAAATTGCAGTCAGGGACTTCCATCTCTGGTAGGGAACTTCCAGCTCCTGCGTAACAGAAGCTGTGTTGAGTACTTACCCCTTATAAGCCAAGGGGCTTATAAGTTTGTTTATTAGCTCCTCACAGAGACTTGAGGCTGTCAGGGGCTTCCTCAATCCTTAGATGGGTCTGGGCTCAAGGTGGCTGCTTAAATACCTGTGGACATCTGGGTCCTGATTTGAGTCTTGTAAAGTGGTTTTAACTGTCCCACAGACATGCCTCTTTTTTCTGGTAACAAACAACCTTGTTCTTTCTTTGGGAAGTCATTCCTTTCCACTCCCAGGCCATATAATTGAGGTAGGACTAACTTTAACCACCCCCAACAGACTGGGCACATGCCCCAGGTCTGGCCAATCAAAACATCCCTTTTGGCTGCTTCAGAAAAAGACATGTGACCTAAGTGGGCCAGTGAGACCCCTGGGTGGAACCATGGGAAGAAAGTCTGTCTGGTCAGACTAGGAAGGGGAAGGGAGCAGTGTGGGGCAATGGCAAAGTGAGTGAAGTCACTCAGTCGTGTCCGACTCTTTGCCACCCCATGGACTATAGCCTACCAGGTTCCTCCATCCATGGGATTTTCCAGGCAAGAATACTGGAGTGGGTTGCCATTTCCTTCTCCGGGAGATCTTCCTGACCCAGGGATTGAACCCAGGTCTCCCACATTGTAGGCAGACACTTTACCATGTGAGCCACCAGGGAAGTCTATTGTCCAGGGAAACTCAGACATCAAACTTGTTTAAACCTCCTTTTTGAAAAAAACATAGGGAAAGAGACAACTTGCATTACATTACAGTTCGTCTCCAGAATAATCATTAACAATAGAATATCTCTGTTTTATTGAATATTTACTATGTGCCAAGCTCCTGTTTGCCCTCAGTTCTAACACACGACTTTTCTATTTGAAATCTCCAGAATCAGGATCCATCTTCTCTTTGACGGCCTCTTAAAACTGCTTGCAGCCAAGCAGTGGTCATGACCTAGTTGTCACTGCATTAACCAGTATATCGCACTTCTGTTTTGTATGAATGCCAAGGGTAATATTTGGTGAAAATCTATGTTAATATAAGTCTTCAAAAAGCTTTTTCAACAAAAATTTCAAATGTTAAGAAAGCTTTGGGATATGCTTCCATCACCAGTGTTTTTTCTTTCTTGGAGAGACACACAATAATATTGCATCTTGGGACTTCCCTGATGATCTAGTAGCTAAGACTACATACTCCCCAAGTAGGGGGTCTGAGTTTGATCCCTAGTCAGGGAACTAGATCCCAAATGCTGCAACTAAGCATTCACATGCCACAACTCAACAAATCACCACTAAAACATCCTGCATACCACAACTAAGACCCAGTGCAGCCAAATAAAGAAAATATTAAAAATAATAATATTGCATCTTGCAATTGATGGCATCTCCATTTCTTCAAAATACAAGATTATCTTACTTAGCGTTGGACTTGGTATTATTTTGCATCTAAGGAAAGCAATGCTTGGGGAAGTTAACTAATTACCACAATCCACCACCAAGTGCCAAGCTGGACCAGCGTGTATAAAGCACATAAAGCTGGGCCAAATTAGTTCAGTTCAAAACTCAAATCATAAATGGACTTCGCTTTCTGGGCAGATTTCTAATTTGCAATCATAGGCAGAGGTCATCTTTTCTTATTCCTGTATCAAAAAGAAAAGGGTTTTTTCGGTCCTTTCCCAAATCCAAACCTTCCGTTAGTATTGCTGCTTTAGATAATGCCATCTCAGTACAGTAGCATCATGAAATAGTTACTTGTAATCTACAGGATTAGATGAAAGCCGAGTTCCTGGTCTGTTGTTTCTCTACCAGAAAATTGATACCAGGGACTTTCAGAGCTGAAAGAGACCAGTGAGCCTGCTTAAAACAACCAAGGACCCAGTTGCCATGATGTGGCAACAATTAGAATACGATTTCCTTTAGGAAAACGACAGTGCAGCCAAATGCCCCAGTCATTACGAACAATTTTTCCTGCACAACCCACCCACTCCCAAATTTTTATAAATTAGAATCATCCAATTTGGCTTCAGAGTTTGCTTGCATGGGCAGTGAGTTTCATTCTGGAATAAAGTGTCTCATGGGAAGAAGGGTCTTAGCACAGAGGCAATTTCTTGATGGGGTGGAGGGTCCTGGAGCATTGCGAGACTTTCCTTCCGAGGTTGCTTTGAACCCTGGCTTTCATGTGAATATCAGACACTTTATTGCCTTGACTCAGGTGACCTCATCTATCAGAATGAAGTCATCCATCCCACCAGGGAAGACAAATCTTCATTCCAGAGAATCAGTTGGGCCCATCAAGGGCCCTGCTCACCCCCTTATCTCCAGCCAGTGAAGGAGTGCACAGTTATGAACCTACAGGCCCCAGACAGCCCCCGTTCCGCACGTCCCACTAAATCAAAGAGGAACCCAGAGACTCACGTAGTGCCAACTGGCTACTGGGTAACACTGCTTGACTTCATTTCTGACTTAGGGGGATTGTTTTGCATCGAGGTGTTTCTTGAGAACAAAACCATGGCATTCCACTGAACTTTAGGATTTTCTCCTTCTTCTTATTAAAGTATTAACTCCTGCCAGATAGGAATGCCAGGCACATAATTGCTCGCCCGGCCTTTTTATCCCAGGCTGTTGCACAACCCATAAACAGTCCAATTAGGAAACCAATTAAAACCAGAAAGAGGCTTCCTGAATTACCCAGCAGTTGAGGCAGTGCTGTCTTTTCGTTGTCAAGCAGTGAAAGGTTTTTATTGCATCTGCCGAAGAGGTGAAAGGATGAAGGAAAACCGTGGCGCCCGCCCGTGGGCTGAGCTGCAGCGAGAGGGGAGCCCTGGGCAAACTCAGGGATGCTCTGGGGGATGACGAGGCCGGTGTCAGAGAAAGAGGAAGCTTTACTTTGCTTATTGGAAGCGAGACAGAAATTACAAATAAAAATGAAAAACCGGTCCATGAAGTTTATTTCTGCAGAAGCTCTGGTGAATATGGATAGATTCAGAAAGTGGGCACTTTCCCTGGGAAATGGATCCTGCCTCGCATTCCTGGAGGACTCTCATGTACACTGAATGCCAAATCCTTCTTCAAGGCAGCCCTCTCAGTGGTCGAAGGAAACCAAGAAGGAAGCTGACCTTGGCCAAGGTCACATACCCCTTCATGCATTTCTTCAAGAGACACTTGCTGTTGGCTGACTGCATGTAATAGACACTACTGAGCCCTGGGGACCTGAAGGGTGAATAGGATGGACTCCTGCCTCCCTTGACCTTGCAGCTTGTAGACACATGCACTCACTTCTCCCTGGACTCACCTCCAGTTTAAACCTTCATCTTCAGCTAATCCCAGGGCATGGCACACAGTGGATGCTCAGACAAGGGGATGATGGGAGTATCCAGACTCATAGCCTCTGCTCATCCCACCTGACTATCAGCATTCCATCAAGAATCCTTGAAAAGATGGGGGCTACTGATTCCTTTTTCTGAGATGGAAGCTTGCATGTGTGTGTATGCAGGCATGTATGCATATGTTTTGAGGAGATATAGTTAATAAATTGAGCGTTCCTTGTTCTCCAGAGTATTGAGATCTCTGTCAATTACTGGAGCCACTCAGAACTCCAGTTGTGAAACTGACTTTGTTCTTTGCTGCCTATAGACTCAGAAGAAGGAAAGTGGATGAGGGGTGTCATAGATCTCTGAAATGCCAAGAGGTGGTACCCTAGAAACGCCCCTCAGTGGTAAAGAACCCGCCTGCCAATGGAGGAGATGCAGGTTCCGTCCCTGGGTTAGGAAGATCCCCTGGAGGAGGAAATGGCAATCTGCTCCAGTATTCTTGCCTGGGAAATCGCATGGGCAGAGGAGCCCATGGGTTCACAAAAGAGTGAGACACGACTTAATAACTAAACACACAACTCTGTAATGGCACCAACAGCCTTCTCCTTCGCTCTGAGGGATTTTGCTATGTCTCCTTCCTCCCTGCCTGGATTTGAGCTCCTTGAAAATAAGCATGGGGCATCTTTGCTGCTCCAGCCACAACCCCCCACCTCCCCCGCCTCCTGGAATCTCTGGCTTAGGGACTGGCCCAGGGTGGCTCTTCTCTGAATCACTGACAGGAGAACACGGGTTTCTTGAATGTCTCTGAGTTCCTCTGTCTTCTCACTCTGTTGGTCCTATAACTGCCTGACCCACTTCATTTCCATTTTAGATGACATGGTGGCTTCAGGACTAGGATTGAAGTCTGTACCTTCAGCCTCCTTGGATAAAAAATTGAGTCTCATCCAAGTTCCTCCAATTAAGTCAAGTTGCTTAATCTCCTTAAGCCTCTGTCTCCTCATCTGTTAACCACAAACAATAATAGTCTGAGTCAGGTTGCTGGAGGATTGAACGAGTTCATATACACAACGTGCCCAGACCAGGACCTGGCACATGGCAGGTGCTACACGATGTAAGTTGTTAACTATTTCTGTGCTCTGGTGCTTATCCAAGCTGTTTGCTTTCTCCTGGCAAGACTAGACCTTGAGTGTGCAAAGCTACACTTGCTCCTTTTTAGCGGACTGGTAGCAACATCAGTTTCAATGGGCTTTGGGAGACTTCACATGTGCCCAGCATCCATGCTGCAATCCCCTGGAAAGCTGGTTGCCATGGATGGCACATCTCATATGTAGTAAGCACCATGCTTTGTGTTTTCACAGGTCCTGTTTCATTTAGTAAAATGGCCAGCTTTGGCTTAAATTTCTGGTGAATGGTAGCCTACTGCATCATAAAGTTTCTACTGAAAGGTAGCATAGCAGAGTAGTTCAGAGTATGATTGACTTATGTTTGAACCCCAGTTCTACAGCTGAGTGTGTGCGTGCATGCTAAGTCACTGCAGTCATGTCCGACTCTTTGTGACCCCATGGACTGTAGCCAGCCAGGCTTCTCTGTTCCTGGGATTCTCCAGACAAGAATACTGGAGTGAGTTGCCATACCCTCCTCTAGGGGATCTTCCCAACCCAGGGATCGAACCTGCGTCTCTTATGTCTCCTGCAGTGGCAGGCAGGTTCTTAGCACTAGTACCACCTGGGGAGCCCACAGCTGTGTGAACTTGAATGAATTACCTAAACTCTCTCTGCCTTATTTCTCCATCCACAGAATGAGGATAATAATAGTCCCAACCATTACAGGTTTTATTAGAATTAAGTGAGGGAATATTTATAAGGTTTCTTGAAGAGTGTCTGCTGTGTGAAGTTAGCATGAGCCTGGCTCAGAAAGGGTCTGTAACCTCTGCGTTCAAGATGAGTTTCTGCATGCTACGCCAGACCAGGGTACCCATTTTAGAGATTCGTAAAGGAGAACTCAGACAGCAGAAGTAACTTCCCAAGACAGCATGGCTAGGAAATGGTCTAGATGATAAGGACACCAAACCCAGAACTTTCTAAACTCGACACTTTTGCTTGGCTCCACCAAGGGGCAAATATGGATTTCAAATCGGTAAAAGAACTATCTAACACTGATTCATCCTAAAACTGAAATTTATTTACCATAGTCTTACGTAAGGAAAAACATCAAAATATTTTCAAATGAAAGGACATGATGTCTTCCATGTGCTTTGAAGTAACTGGGTATGAGGAAAGGGTGGGCAGGGCCAGAGAAGGATGAAATAATGGCTAGGTGTCAGTGGGCATTAAAGCTGAGAACAGAAGGCTCAATCGATTATTCTCCCTACTTCTATATACTCTTGAAAATGTCTATAATAAATTTTAAAATAAAACAGGATAAGTGAGAGCATGGACAGGATTAGTGATAGAGAAATCAGGGAAATCTCGCAAGTTCAATGGCCAGAAGTCAGCCACGTGGGGAAAAAAGGCAGGAAGACAGGCAGAGGGAACAGCAAGTACATCACAAAGATTATTCAACTCTGTCTAAGAACTAACACTGTAAAGCCTTGGAAAATGCCACTTATACATTTTCTGAATGATCAAATCAGCCAAGAGAAGATGTCTAATTAGCAACTGAAAATATTGCTGCTTTGAAAATGATGCTAATTTTCAGTAGGGTTTCTTCCCTCCAAACAGAGATAATGTGTGCAAACCTTATGCTTTGGATTAAATTTTCAAGTGTGTTTTAAATTTTGATTAGAATTATTTCAATTTAAAAATTTTAATTGCTTTATTGTCTTCATCGCTTGCCGTCTGACTCCACCACTGGGACCCATTCCTGCACCTGCTGGAGTTCCATAGGCTGCCAGTTCAAACAGCCACATGTCAGTGAATAAAAGGAAAAGACAGTTTTGTTTTGTGTTTTTTTATATTTGTGAAATACTGCACCAATGCATGTAGTGTAAAATAGCCCAGTGTGGTCCCAGCTGAATAGTAAGAGGGTGATTTATTCCCAAGGCTCTGTTTCCATTTTTGCTGTTTACGATAGCATATCAACGGAGCTTTTTGATTGAATTACCACCTTGTATTCAGGCTGGGACCATGCATTATTACATATGTAAGTATAAATGTTGATGCAAATGAGCTTTCCTAATGAAATGAGAGGCAGTTTATTTTTCCTTGCATAATGGGTGATTCTGAGGACCAGATTTATTTTCTGAAAGTGAGTACATGCTTATTTTTCAATTTGTCATCCATTCTTAGCATGAGCACCCCAATAATTCAGATCCACAGATCTTTAAGCTTTCACATGTTAATGTGGAAGTTTTTTTCATTTTTAAACTGAAATCAATTTTGGTGTGATTTATCATCAGAGAATTACCTTATGTAGAATGCTTAAGTGAATGAAGTAATAACTTGAAGCCTATCAGTTAGAGGGCAATTTTCAGGTTCTCAGTTCTGAATAAATGGTGAGATCTTTGGGTCACCTTTTCATTTCATTCATGACACTGTGTGCTTTAGTTATTACTGAGTTTGGGCCTGTTTAGAAGCTTCAGATGAGCTGAAAAAATTGCTTTTAAGTATTGCTGAATTTTATTTTGTACAATTTGAACTGTCCTCCTTGGGTGTTGCTTGCTCTGCTGTTATTCCCTTACCTGAACCAGCTGGCCACGTCTGGAGTTTATTTCACTCTTCATAAATTAGTATACTAATACGGAGCCCCGGGCTCTCTCTTTGCATATGAAATTAACCACAGCTTCTCTGCTTTGAAATCTGGATTCGGTTGAGGATTTGCTTAGTAAATACTTGTCCAGAATTGCAGAGGGAGTACCAGACCGAAGGAAATGCAGTACAAAAGTGTTTCTCTCCCAGCTTTGAAGGGGTAAAGGTTCAGGTGAGCAGATGTCAAAGACAGACAGGAGTTTGCCTACCAAGGCTTCTACATGAAGTATCAGTTTGGGGGTTAAGTAGGTGGCGCCCCTGCGAGCATAATGAGTTTGGGGACAATAACAGCTTTCTTTTCACAGGTCAGACATCTCCTAATAAGAACAATAATGTTTGATAGTAATCTTGTTTCTTTATTATACTTACATACGGTATGGGGCTTCCCAGGTGGCTCAGATGGTAAAGAATCTGCCTGACACTGCAGAGACGTAAGTTCAATCCCTGGGTGGGGAAGATCCCCTGGAGGAATAACTGGCAACCCACTCCAGTATTCTTGCCTGCAGAATTCCATGGACAGAGGAGCCTGGTGTGCTAAAGTCCATGGGATTGCAAAAGAGTTGGACATGGCTGAGCACACTTGCATGCACGATAAATAAAATTTAATAATAAATATATTTATTTATTTAGCTTACAAATAGCTGTAAAAAAAAGAGAAGCAAAAGGCAAAGGAGAAAAGGAAAGATATACCCATCTGAATTCAGAGTTTCAAAGAATAGCAAGGAGAGATAAGAAAGCCTTCCTAACTGAACAAGTCAAAGAAATAGAGGAAAACAATAGAATGGGAAAGACTAGAGATCTTTTCAAGAAAATCAGAGATACCAAAGGAACATTTCATGCAAAGATGGGTAGAATAAAAGACAGAAATGCTGTGGATCTAACAGAAGCAGGAGATATTAAGAAGAGGTGGTAAGAATACACAGAAGAACTATGTAAAAAAGATCTTAATGACCCCAATAACCACAATAGTGTGATCACTCACCTAGAGCCAGATATCCTGGAATTCAAAGTCAAGTGGGCCTTAGGAAGCATCACTACGAACAAAGCTAGTAGAGGTGATGGAATTCCAGTGGAGCTATTTCAAATCCTAAAAGATGATGCTGTGAAAGTGCTGCCCTCAATATGCCAGCCAATATGGAAAACTCAGCAGTGGCCACAGGACTGGAAAAGATCAGTTTTCATTCCAATCCCAAAGAAAGGCAATGCCAAAGAATGCTCAAACTACTGCACAATTGCACTCATCTCACATGTTAGCAAAGTAAGCTCAAAATTCTCCAAGCCAGTCTTCAACAGTATGTGAACCGAGAACTTCCAGATGTTTAAGTTAGATTTAGAAAAGGCAGAGGAACCAGAGATCAAAGTGCTAACATCTGTTGGATCATAGAAAAAGCAAGAAAGTTCCAGAAAAACATCTATTTCTGCTTCAGTGAATACTCTAAAGTCTTTCACTGTGTGGATCACAACAAACTGTGGGAAATTCTTCAAGAGATAGGAATACCAGACCACCTTACCTGTCTCCTGAGAAATCTGTATGCAGGCCAAGAAGCAACAGTTAGAACTGAACTTGGAACAACAGACTGGTTCCAAATTAGGAATATGTCAAGGCTGTATATTGTCACCCTGCTTATTTAACTTCTATGTAGAATACGTCATGTTAAATGCCAGACTGGATGAAACACAAGCTGGAATCAAGATTGCCGGGAGAAATACCAGTAAATACCTCAAGATTGCTGGGAGAAATACCAGTAAATACCAGTTACAGAAATACCAGTAACTTCTGATAGGCAAATGACACCACCCTTATGGCAGAAAGCGAAGAACTAAAGAGCCTCTTGATGAAAGTGAAAGAGGAGAGTGAAAAAGTTGGCTTAAAACTCAACATTCAGAAAACTAAGATCATAGCATCTGGTCCCATCACTTCATGGCAAATAGATGGGGAAACAGTGAGAAACTTTATTTTGGGGGACTCCAAAATCACTGCAGACAGTGACTGAAGCCATGAAATGAAAAGACGCTTATTCCTTGGAAGAAAATTTATGACCAACCTAGACAGCATATTAAAAAGCAGAGACGTTCCTTTGCCAATAAAGGTCTGTCTAGTCAAAGCTATGGTTTTTCCAATAGTCACATATGGATGTAAGAATTGTACCATAAAGTAGGCTGAATGTGAAGAATTGATGTTTTTGAACTGTGGTGTTGGAGAAGATTCCTGAGAATCCTTTGCACAGCAAGGAGATCCAACCAGTTCATCCTAAAGGAAATTAGTCCTGAATATTCATTAGAAGGACTGATGCTGAAGCTGAAGCTCCAATACTTTGGCCACCTGATGCGAAGAGCCAACTCATTGGAAAAGACCCTGATGCTGGGAAAGATTGAAGGTAGGAGGAGAAGGGGACGACAGAGGATGAGATGGTTGCATCACATCACTGACTCAATGGACATGAGTTTGAGCAGGC
This sequence comes from Bos indicus x Bos taurus, assembly GCF_003369695.1. Classification (NCBI taxonomy): domain Eukaryota; kingdom Metazoa; phylum Chordata; class Mammalia; order Artiodactyla; family Bovidae; genus Bos; species Bos indicus x Bos taurus. The sequence continues at coordinate 42,813,985 of NC_040093.1, forward strand.
TTTGGGAGATGGCAAAGGACAGGGAAGCCTGGCTTGCTGCAGTCCATGGGGTTACAAAAAGTCGGACACGACTGAGAGACTACACAACAATAAATATATGTATTATGCTAATGTATATAGAATTTATATCATCATCATCATAATACTCACTTATTGAGCACTTCCTGGGTCCAGGCAGTATGCTAAGTATCTAACATGCATTATCTGATTTAATCTCCAAAACAACCCTCCAAGGTAAGAACCACTATAATCTCTGTTATACAGATGAAGAAGCAGAGGCTCAGAGGAGTTAAGCAATTTGGCCAGGGTCACCCAGCTAATAAGCAGAGGAACCAAAATTTGAATGCAGCCTGGCCTGAAAGCATTCTTCACCTCACAGGCATTTGACTTTAGTAAGGTTTCCGCTCATGGAGGAACGCTTCTCTGCGCAGGGTTTCTAAACCCCCATGATCTCCCATCCTGTGGAAGGGAAGGAGATTATGTAGCCCGGTGGTGGGTGAGAAGGCTAACTTTAAAAGTCGGACAGACCCGGTTAAGCTCCACCTCTGGGGCTGTCATTTCAGCTGCATGGCTTTGCATAAGTTGCTTGACCTCTGTCCACCTTGGTTTCCCCGCCTAAATTATGGGGATACTAATGATAATATTGTGATGGTGAAGAATTCGTGAAGCAGGGCCCACATCCAGTGGGTCAGAACAGAATGGCACTAGCTATCCTTACACTAAAATCTTAACACCAGATTTACTCAGGTGGGAGCTGCCTCTGGGAGCTGTTTTAAAGGGGCTTATCCATTTGCATTTCTAATTACCCTCTAACTACCTGCCTGGCCAGTCCTCTGAGGACTTGCTCGGTGATTGATATGATGCCACTTAGAAATTTCTTTGAATTCCTCAGAAGAAAGGTTTTTCTGTACAGTCCAGCTGGTGGTGTTACCGTTTTGAGGCATCTGAAAACCTAACTGTGCCACTGATACGCTCGTAGGGAGTTGAAAGGGGGATTATCTTTTAAGACTTGAGAATGTTGATGTTTGCAAATATTTTCTTGCTGCCTCTCCTAATACTGCAAATTGACTGCAGAGATAATGGGCAAAGGATGACATCATACGAAATAGCAGCCTTTTAAGTGTAAGAGCTAGAGAAACCACTTAGAGTAATTAGGAAATCCTTAAACAAGTGTTTGCAAAGTATTGGCTCACCCTGAAGGCTGGCCTTTTTTTTTTTTCCCCTGGCATCCAACTTGAAAAATCTGACCTTGAATAATTATCTACTTGCTGGCTTTCAGCACCAGGAGAAGAAGGGTTCTGGGTCACCGTCTGGTTGCCTGTGGACGACACCGCTGAACCCTAGTGCAGTTAATAAGCGAGGAGATGTTTGGGAGAGAGCTCTCAGACAGAAGGACTGTGCCGAGTAGAGTTGCAGGGGGCCCCTGCTGGATGCTCTGGGAGAAAGTACCAACTTTCTTTCCTCTTGCTTCCATTCTAGAATGGCTAGCTGGCTCTTTGGAAAGCTTGGTAAAATCTCTCTTCCTGTTGAAACTGGCTTGGATGCCGAGAGTCACTGTGGCCACCTTGACAAAAGCTGGTTTTCTCAGGATGGCCCTTTGACCTGTTTCGGAGAAGGGAGAGAATGATTGGAAATCCTGTCTTTTGGAGCATACATCTTCAGTGAGATGGGGTGAGCAGGGAGGAAACTAAGCTTGGGGTTGATATTAAATCTTTTATTACCTAGGTCAATACATAATATCTTCTGTAACCATAATATATAACCATAATATCTTCTGAAACCAATTTTCTTGTCCTAAAGAAAGAGAAATGCAAATCAAAACTATAATGACATATCACTTCACACTGTTCAGAATGGCCATCATCAGTGTACAGGCTGCTATACTCAAAATAGATAACCAACAAGGACCTCCTGTACAGCATAGGGAATACTGCTCAATATTCTGTAATAGCATAACTGGGAAAAGGATTTGAAAAAGAATAGATTCATGTATATGTATAACTGAATCTCTTTGCTGTGCATATGAAACTTTCAGAACCTTGTTAGTTGACTATACTCCTGTATCAAATGAAAGTTTTTTAAAAAGACCACAAGCAGTCTATGCTGGAGTGGGTGTGGAGAAAAGGGACCCCTCCTACAATGCTGGTCAGAATGTAAATTGGTACAGATAATATGGAGAACAGTATGGAGGTTCCTTCAAAAACTAAAAATGGAACTACCATATGATTCAACAATCCTACTGCTGGGCATATATCCAGAGAAAACCATAATTTGAAAAGGTGCATGCACCCCAAAGTTCATTGCAGGACTCTTTATAATAGTCAAGACATGAAGGCAACCTAAACGTTCATCAACAGATGAATAGCTAAAGAACAATGTCTGTTGATGGACATTCCATATACAATGGAATATTACTCAGCTATAAAAAGCACAAAGTAATGCCATTTGCAGCAACATAGATTGACCCAGAGATTATCATACTAAGTGAAATAGGTCAGACAGGGAAAGACATATATCATATGATATCAGTCATGTGTGGAGTCTTATTTTAAAAAATAGACAAGTGAACTTTTTTGCAAAACAGAAACGGACTCATAGACTTCAAAAACAAACTTACAGTTACCAAAGAGGAAACACGGTTGAGGGAGAAGGCTACATTAAAAGCTTGGGATTAACATATACATACTACTATATATAAAATAGATAGCCAATACGGACCGACTGTATAGTACAGGGAACTCTACTCAGTATTCTATAATAACCTATATGGGTAAAGAACATGAAAAAATTATTATAATATATGTATATGTATAACTGAATCACTTTGCTATATATTTGAAACTAACATGACATTGTAAATTAACTGTACTCCAATGACATTTTTTAAAATAACACCTCACTTAGCAAAAACCCTTCATGGGCAAGCCTTAGTCCTCAAAAACTAATGATGGGCCTTCGTGAGAAGAGTTGACTCATTGGAAAAGACTCTGATGCTGGGAGGGATTAGGGGCAGGGGGAGAAGTGGGTGACAGAGGATGAGATGGCTGGATGGCATCACCGACTCGATGGACTTGAGTCTGAGTGAACTCCGGGAGTTGGTGACGGACAGGGAGGCCTGGCGTGCTGCAATTCATGGGGTCACAAAGAGTCGGACTTCATGGGGTCACAAAGAGTCGGACACGACTGAGCGACTGAACTGAACTGAACTGAACTGAATGGAGTTCAACAAAGAGGAGATCCACCCTCATTCATTATCTTTTCATATTCAAAACTATCTAAATTCCAAAAGAAACTAAAGGCATACAAAGAGTTGGAGGAGAAAATTTTCCGAATAAATTCAAGCACAAGAATTTAGATTGTCCATGTGTGTTTTATTTTTTTTAATGATGCTCAAATTCCACATCGCAATCTCTTCAAACTGTGTCTTGTATTTATACCTTAAGCTCCTAGTAAAATGCTCTATGTAGGTTCTCAACGATGTATTGAGTAGCTTATGTGCCAGGCACTGTGCTGGGTGATGGGGCTACAAGATGGAACACAATCAACAGTATGCCTCCTCTTTTGGAGTGTGCAGTCTCATGGAAGGTACATGTTAGACGAACGTAATCACACACACACGTATGTTATTATAACTCTTGGTAAGAGCTAAGAAGGGAAGGTGAAGATGTTCCTGGAGATTTGACTTAGGTTTGAGGTGGGATAGGGTGGCACAGTGAAGACTGGTCAGAGGGGATTTCCTTAAGAGATGGTGTTCCAGCTGACACCTGAGGGATACATATAGAGCTTAACCAGGCAACGAGCAAAGATTCTCCAGCAATTGATACCATATGCGAGGACTCTTGGAAGAGAAGACATTGGTCAACTGGAGGAATTCTCCATCTTAAGCAGCAGGACATGGGGTCAGCGAGACAGGCAGGAGTGAGATGAGCGGAGTTTGCCGGGCTATAGGAAGGCACTGGAACATTATCCCGAAGTCAGAGGGAAAGCATTGATGTGTGTGAGTGTGTGTTTCATTTACCGCTTATACTTACTTTTTATGTTTAAAAAATTATTGATTTTTTAAATTAAACATTTAAAAATATTTATCTATTTAATTGGCTGTGCTTGGTCTTCCTTGTGACGTGCAAATTCTTAGTTGTGGCATGTGGGATCTAGTTTCCTGACTGGGAATCGAACCGCCTGCACTGGGAGTGTGAAGGCTTAGCCACTGATCCACTAGGGAAGTCCCTATTTACAACTATTAAAGCAGTAAAGTTACACAATCAAGTTTGTATTTTAAGATTCTTTGGGATATATTGTAAGAGGAAGTGAAAGGTGTAAGGAGGCCAACTGAGACAGAGTCCAGATGAAAGATAGTGGTCTCAGATGAAGGTGCTGGAGACAGCTACTCGAGAGATAGATCAGGAAGGGACTATTTTTGCAGGAGGAACTGGCAAAGCTTGGTAAGACTGAATGGAGGTGGGGGCTGGTGACGGAGATGATGATATCAAGGATGAATTCGGGATATCTGCCTTCAAGTGACCATTTACCTAGAAGAAAAACCCTGAAGGCAAGCAAACTTGGAGGTGGAAGATAAATATGAATAAATGAGGCATCATAATGATTTCTTTACTGCCTATTTAAGACTCTGACAGAGGATGAGGTGGTTGGATGGCCTCATCGGCTCAATGGACATGAGTTTGAGCAAGCTCCAGGGGTTGGTGATGGACAGGGAAGCCTGGCGTGCTGCAGTCCATGGAGTCACAAAGAATCGGACACCACTGAGCAACTGAACTGAACTGAACTGAAGACTCTGACTCACTGACTATCCTGAGAGTAGAACACAGGACCCCGGGCCTCCCTGGGGGTTCAGTGGTAAAGAATCCGCCTGCCCATGCAAGAGCCATGGGTTCAGTCCCTGGTCGGGGAAGACCCCACGTGCTCCAGGGCAATGAAGGCTGTGTGCCACAATGCAGCCTGTGCTCTAGAGCCTGGGCACCACGACTGCTGAGCCCACATGCCATAGGGTCCATGCTCCGCAGCAAGAGGAGCCACCACAAAGAGAAGCCTGCACACCACAACTAAAGAGAAGCCCCCACTTGCCACAACTACAGAAAAGTCCACACAAAGCAACGAAGACCTGGCACAGTCACAAACAGATAAATTACACAAAGACAGGACCCATGTAGATGATCTGTTCTCGTCCTTGATAGTTTACAAGGACGTGGGGGTGTTTTTACAGCATCCACACCTCGACTTCTTCGTATCTCTCCTGATGGCAGCCTAAGTGTATTCACTCCCAAATTTCTATACTATGCAATGGCTTTTGATAATAAATATAAATCATCCATCCACTCACCCCCCCAAAAAATGGATGGATTGATCTCTTTTCCATCCCAAGTTGAGCCCTGCTATCCACAATCTTTTCCTGGTAACCATGGAGGGTGCAATTCTTAAGAGATATTTTAACAAGGTTTCTTGAGTCATTCCAATAAGTTCTTTAAAAGAAACAGTGTATATTTTTTTTTCAGGAAGTAAACGAGGGCATTTGTACCATTATAAATCATGATGGATTTCCATATTCTCTGCCATAAAGAACCTTTTTTCTCTTAGAAAGGAAAATTAAGGTTGCTGTACCAGGGGATCACTTTCATTATCTTTAGCATACAAATGATCTTTTAAAAAGATTTTCTTCCTCTACATATGTACAGTATCAATGATATAATTTACATTGCATCCTTCATATTAACACTCTGATCCATCATCGCTAACAATGCAAGGTCTTTGTGTGAGGGGCTGTCGGACAAATGTTTTAGCTTGTGAGAAGAAAATTGTTAGCATTTGAATAGAGAATGGTACAGGAAGGATTAATAGCCTACTTTGATGGATTAGAATGTAGGGAAATTGCTCAATATTAATATGAAAATGTTTGTGAATTGGTTGCAAGGTGCTGTCAATGGAAAATGATTATGTCTCCAAGGCCTTATCAGTTGAGACTTGACTCTTAGCAAAGACTTTCACACAAAAGACTGATGAGGGGTGTGGAAGATGGCTGGTTCCAGGAACTGGGACAAAACCCCACCATTCAACCAGTGAAGTCCTCCTGTCACTTTGGGTGCCCTTTCTGTATTATTGTACATCTTTATATTAACATATCTAATATAAATATGCATTTATATTAGAAGAGAAAGGAAAGTGTGGGCAATGTTGTTATGTCCATAGTTTAGCCTTTCCATCTTTGGAAACCCAATCAGAAACAAGCAGGTCATTCTCGCATAGCTAAAATTTTGGTCTGAGTACAATGGTTTCCCAGATGGTAATTTGCAAGGATGGCCGACAGTTCTGAAACCATGATATGGAAATAACTGTTTAATACGAGCGTCAACCAACTCAGTCAGCACCAGCCTAATTTTCGAATGATGTCTATGAGGTTTGGGAGGTGGGTATTAAAAAGTCTTATCTGCAAAATTGCACTCTGGTGTTTTCAAGTATCTTAGGTGTTCATTTACCTTAGAAAATAGATTTTGGACTGAAAGTTCAAATTTGGGACAAAAGGGAAACTAATAAAGCTTTGTTGCCTCTACAAAAACCTGAAACAATAGCCGGCCCCTTTTGCCCGACTGATGGGGTACCCAGCAGCGTATGAGGGCAGCCTCATCCTGCAGCCATGCGGTAATGCTGTCATTCATTCTCACTGACATCAGAATGGAAATGACAGGCTAGGCAGCGGGAAACACTGCTCTAAAAATCAAGGCACTGTCTCTTCCAAGAATGGAATGCTCAACAGCATTCTCGGAATAAATTTTTCCTATTTAAGTTTCATATTTAATGCTAGAGCAGGCCTTTTCAACGCCAGCACTACAGACCTTTGGGACGGAATAATTCTTTGTTGTGGGGCTGTCCTGCGCATTGTAGATGTTTAGAAGCATCTCTGGCCTCAACCCAGTAGATTCCAGTAGGTTCTCCCCCAGTTGTGATGGCCAGAAATATCTCAGACACTGCCAAATGTCCCCTGTAGGACATCCCAACCCCCAGCAGTTGAGAAATACTGAGCTAAAGAAAAGAAAAGTAACTGAGTTATGTAGAAATATTACTGTTGGGATGAAAAGCTTATATAATGTAAAATTTTTTTCTCCTTAAAATAAAAGGTAAGATTCCAGGCTGTTTATTTAAGCATTTTAAAAACAATAATACTAGCAACTATCTATGGAATGCTAGTGATTTACTGGGCATCAAACGTTTTGACATCACTATATGGTCTTTGCAATAACCTAATGAACTGGGTCAAATGATTCCCCTTTAACAGAAACTGAGGCTTCAGTCATTAAACCACTAGCCCTGCATCAATTTGCTGTGTGTATGTGCTCAGTCATGTCTGACTCTTTGCGGCCCCAGGCTCCTCTGTCCATAGAATTTTCCAGGCAAGAATGCTGGAGTGGGTTGCCATTTCCTCCTCCAGGGTATCTTCCTGACCCGGGGATCGAGCCCGAGTCTCTTGAGTCTCCTGCATTGGCAACTGGATTCTTTACCAGTGAGCCACGTTGAAGTCAGTTTGCTAAGACAGCATAAATGATGGCCAACTCTGGGTCACCCTGGCAGCAATGCCTGTTCACGGCTTCCAAGCATCCTGGAGGTGAGGTCCCTGCTACAAATAGCTGCTAGGTGCCCCCTGCAGTCTCCTGTACTGGATGAATCTCAGTCTCCACCTGTACCCTCTAAACGGAGCTCTGAGAGGTTGCCTCCATCCTAGGCTGCTGAAGGGTCGCCAGGCAACGTGGCAGGGGGGAGGGGGTGGGGCGAGTGTGTTGTAAACCCCAGGGTCCTTCTGGAGAGGGAGGCATTGTTCAGCTCTCCATGATGCTTTGCACCATTCCTGCTGCATTAAGCTGACGTCTTTGCTGTAGGTGTTCACTCCTGCAAGATGCAGAAACCTGAACTAACAGCTCTTGGAATGATATAGCAGCCTGGGGACCTGTGCAGTGCTTCCTCTTTCCCCATAGACTCTGTGAGTGAGATGCCCTAAAACGGTGACATTTGATCCTGGCCTGATATCTCGTAGTTTCAGTCTAGTTGGCACAGCTAAGTACAGAGTCTGTACAAAAATAAATGCACCTTTGGAGAAATATGCAAATTGACATAGGTTTTTTGGGGAGGTCATGGAACCCGCCAAAGCTTTTTTTCCCTAGAGTCAGATTGTGGAGTCATTTCCTGATGAGTATGTGGGCTGTCCAAGAATTTTATCATAACTCAGAGTAACACCTTCTTCATTTAAAAAAATCTGTTTTGGACATACTGGGATCTAATTTGTGGAAATGAGCAGTTATAGTAATCAGTCAGTGTGTGCTAGACAGACAGGTGACAGCCTCCCCGGCCTGGCAATGTGCATTTAAGAGAGCTGACAATTCGCAAGGCCAGCTGTGTCAGATGCGTCCCCCGCCTGCCCCGGGATTGGCAGCTCCATTATTGCTGTTGTCAGTGTTTGTGGAGCATCGACCCTGTGCGCCAGCCAGGCCTTTCCCAGGTAGAGATGTTCATTGTCACCTATTAATTCCCAGGCGAAGACAGAGTCGCGATAGAGGGCTGGCGGCTCTTGATTGCTGCGCTGGACTTTCTGCTTTAATTCCTCCTTGTCTGTGGTTTACGAGTGCCATCCTGCATCCTGTCTGTTGTCAGATTGGCCCAGATTCCTCTCTTTTCTTTTTGAATTAAAAACATTCCCCCAAAGTTACAAAGTTACTTTCCTAGTTCTAAAAAAATTCCATAAAGCTCCTCTTTGCCTCCTCAAGTTCCCTATTCACCCACCCCAATTCCATTGTCTACAAGTGACTCATCTCTTTCTGATGTATCTCTGTGCACATATTCCCTTGTTTCTAAATCACATGTTTGTATAGCTTTTTCTTCATTTTTAAGTCTAGGTACTGTCTGTTAACTCCCCACTGTAGAATATGAGCTTCTAACTCTTCATGTATTTCCCTACCACTGCCCCCAGGACACACCTGCCTGGCAACACAAGCCCCCCTTCCAACCACCTTCCTCACAATAGAGTTACATCACAATTTGCGTTTAACTCAACATTTGACATTTACCTTGTTTTGATCATGTCAGTATAACCCATGACTGAGCCATTGATTGTATTATGATTACATTTCCTTCTTGTGTAACTTTTTGTTTTCCCTGGAGTTGCCAATATCTATGTACCTGTCAGTCATTCACGTGCAGCCTATCAAAGCTGTGACTGTCTTCCCAACATTTGTAACCACATCTGCCATTTGATCAGTTTGGGGTTCTTATAGCTGACATCCCTGTGGCCCCCAGCACTAGCCCGTTCTCCTGCTGACAGCCTCCTCGGTCTTTCTTCACCATCATCCCAGGGGGGCCCCTCTCGTCTCTTTATTAAGTTAAATCTTTGCTTCCTGTCCCTGTCTTTCAGTGGGCATCATCTAGTGACTTCTGACCGTAGGTTCATGTCTTATACTTCTCTGACACTGAAAATGTCTTTTCCCTAATGTGTCAAGACTTCCCATCACATGTCAAGACTGCAAGTGACCCCGTTTCAAAACATCATAAAAACCTCTTAGAGTTTCCCCTACGTTATTGCTCCCAAGGCAGCAGCCTGTTTTTTTGGAGTCATAGACTTTTTTTTCTAGCTCTCAGGAGCATTGAGTATATCCCTGTAATCTATTTCCCACTGACGTCTCAAGATTAATAACAGCCTGCATTGTGTAGCCCTTTACTGTGTAGCAAGCACTGCCATAGACATCCCCCATTGCAGGAGCCAGGTAAACATTACGAATGTTGCGTCTGACAAAGCTGAGCCTGACTTGGGACCACACTGTACATAACTGGGGTCTAGGATACAGGCTTCTGACTCTAGGCGAGTGCTTGAGAGACCAACAGCGCATGTTCAGGAAGTACCAGAGAATCAGAGGCACCATAGAAATTTTTCCTTTGATGAGCTTAGCCAGAAGTTTGCATTAAGAAATTCTTCCAACGAGCTCTTTTTTGTATCAGCCAATGTGTTTTGGATAAGTTTAGTATGTTATGGTTTAATAAGGGCTTCCCTGATAGCTCAGTTGATAAAGAAACTGCCTGCGATGCAGGAGACCCCAGTTCTATTCCTGGGTCGGGAAGATCCCCTGGAGAAGGGACAGGCTACCCATTCCACTATTCTTGGGCTTCCCTGTGGCTCAGCTGGTAAAGAATCCACCTGCAAAGCGGGAGACCTGGGTTCGATCCTTGGGTTGGGAAGATCCCCTGGAGGAGGGAAAGGCTCCCCACTCCAGTACCTGCAGGTAGTACCAGAGAATCAGAGGCAACTTCAGAAAATTTTGCTTGATGAACTTAGCCAGAAGTTTGCGTTAAGAAATTCTTCCAATGAGCTATTTTTTTTGTATCAGCCAAAGTGTTTTGGAAAAGTTTAGTATGTTACTGTTTTATAAGGTTTTTTAATGATTTTATTTATTTGTTTTTGCCTGTTGGTGGGTCTTCATTGCTGCGGGGGCTTTTCTCAAGCTGTGCCAAGCGGGCCATGCTCTCTAGCTGTGATGCATGGGCTTTTCATGATGGTCGCTTCTCTTGTTGCGGAGCACTGGCTGTAGGGTGTGCAGGCTTCAGTAGTCATAGTGTGAGAGCACAGTAGTTGCAGCTCCTGGGATCTAGAGCACAGGCTCAGTAGTTGTGGCTTATGGGCTTAGTTGCTCCATGGCATGTGGGATCTTCCTGGACCAGTGGTTGAACCCACATCTCCTGTATTGAGCCACTAGTGAAGCCCCTGGTTTTGTAAGTTTTTGAAGTCTATATGGTCCAACTCTTTGCCACTCTCTGAACTGTAGCCTGCAAGGCTTCTCTGTCCATGGGATTTTCCTGGCAAGAATCCTGGAGTGAATTGCCATTTCCTTCTCCAGGGTATCTTCCCAACCCAAGGACTGAAACCTTGTCTCCTTCATCTCCTGCATTGCAGGTGGGTTCTTTACCAACTGAGCCACCTGGGAAGCCCATATGGTAGGTCAAGGGAGCCCCATAGTATTTTCAGGGTCTAGGGCTTCTAAAGGTCTTCAGTTCAGTTCAGTTCAGTCGCTCAGTCGTGTCCGACTCTTTGTGACCCCATGAATCGCAGCACGCCAGGCCTCCCTGTCCATCACCAACTCCCGGAGTTCACTCAAACTCATGTCCATCAAGTCAATGATGCCATCCAGCCATCTCATCCTCTGTCATCCCCTTCTCCTCCTGCCCCCAATCCCTCCCAGCATCAGAGTCTTTTCCAATGAGTCTACTCTTCGCATGAGGTGGCCAAAGTACTGGAGTTTCAGCTTTAGCATCATTCCTTCCAAAGAAATCCCAGGGCTGATCTCCTTCAGAATGGACTGGTTGGATCTCCTTGCAGTCCAAGGGACTCTCAAGAGTCTTCTCCAACACCACAGTTCAAAAGCATCAATTCTTCGGTGCTCTAAAGGTCTTAATCTGTTTGTTTAGATGATTTGCTCCCCCACAACTTTCCCACCCACTTACTCTACTTTGATGAAGTTAATTTCTATAATGATTCTTAAGTTAGGTTTATCCTAGGAAACTAACTTTTAGGCATTGACCAAAAATTCCTGTAAGAATGTTCTCTTGACTAAACAGCTTTGCAGTTGAAAAAGAAAGAAAGAATTTTATACCCAAGTTAGCAGGAGAAAATTTTCAGCCTATGCTCTCTCTGTCCCTAATATTTCCCCTTGACCCTACTCTACTTCCTCCCACCATGCTAGGAATACAGTGTTACTGATCGTGGTAGGTGGGAAAAGAAAAATCAAAATGAAAGAATTCCACTGACCTTTATCAGAGTTTATTGACCATTTTTGGTTAGCACATGCAAAGGCCCTGTGGCCCTTTTAAGTCTCCCCATTCCCTCAATGCTCTGCTTTCTCAGGTAACAGCTAGCTAATTTTTAAAGTACTTTTTTTTTTGGCTGTACCACACAGCAGGTGGGATCTTAGTTCCCAATCAGGGATTGAACCTGTGCCCCCTGCAGTGGAAGTGCAGAATCTTAACCACGGACTGCCAGGCAAGTTTGGAAAGTACTTTTTAAAGTAATTTTAAAAATAATTCCTGATGAAATATTCTGGATGAATGTGGTTTAATCAGTTTGAAAAAAAACATGTTCTAGAGACTATTCGTTAATCCAAAGAGGGAAGAGAAGTAGTAGAATTTCTGATCTTAGCAGGCAGGGGACTTCTTTATTTTTCAGCCATGGAGAATAGCCCACCTGGAGAACCAATGAGGTACAGACAAAACAAGGAAGTATTTGAGATCACTCCTTACTGTAAACTGAGATAATATAAAACATGCCTTAACCTGTATTACAAACACAGAGAGGACAGCAAAGTGCTTGGTAATGTAATACAGTATCTGAGAGACCTTGACTCCCCATAAGCGTCTTAGTTTTTACCAAACCAATTTCGTTTCTTGACATTTCCCTGCCAGCATATAGCACTCTCACATAACCCCCTTGTGCATACATGCTCAGTTGTGTTCGACCCTTTGCGACCCCATGGACTGTGACCTGCCAGACTCCTCTGTCCATGGGACTTCCCAGGCAAGAATACTGGAGTCGGTTGCCATTTCCTTTTCCAGGGGATCTTCCCGACCCAGGGATCAGACCTACATCTTTTACTTTAGCAGGTGGATTCTTTACCACTGAGCCATGGGAAGCCCCCATAACTCCCTCACAGAAGGTATATTCCTGTACCTCATTATTCCATACCTGCCCCAAACCAGATTTTCTTTTCCTCAGGCACAGTCTGCATAAAATTAAATGTGAGTAAGTGTGTGTATCAGTGAGGGCTTAGGGTTGCAAATGGAGAGGTGGATTATTATCTTAGGTAGAAAGGGGAATTTAGTCAAAGTTTACCACACTGTGTAGAATTGATATTCAAAATAGTAACTGATAGGGTCTGGCACTGGCCAATCAGAAGGGGACTGGAACAGGTTCCTGGTGGCCTCCTGCTGTTCCGGGAGTTAACCCTTAGCTTTCCCTTGATGGGGAAAGCTAGACAGAATGGCGGGGGCGGGGGGAGGAGGGGGGCAAAGGGCAGGGGTTTTTCAACTAGAGCAGGAGGAAGATGCAGTCAAGGAGCTTGGAGCCACAGCTGTTTACTGATGGGAGCAGGAGTACCTCGACATTTGCACCACTGGCACAGGCTCAGTAAGGCGGACCCACTGAACATAACTGCTGGCTGCGAAAGACACGAAGAGAAGCAGGTTGGAGAAGAATTCAGAAACCCAGATAGTTGGAATGGCGCCTACGTATCCTTTGGGGCTTCCCAGATGGCATTAGTGGTAAAGAACCCATCTGCCAGTGCAGGAGAGGTAAGAGACATGAGTTTGACCCCTGGGTTGGGAAGATCCCCTGGAGGAGGAAATGGCAACCCACTGCAGCATTCTTGCCTGGAGAATCCCATGTACAGAGGAGCCTGGTGGGCTATGGTCCATAGGGTCACAAAGAGTCAGACACGACTGAAGTGACTTAGCATGCACACATGCATGCTCCATATCCTTTACGAGACCTACTGGGGAGGTTCCAGTCGCTGATTCTGAGCATCACTGCTGTGAGGGAATTCCTCACTGTGCCTTCATCTTTGTGGCATTCTTGCAGGAAGCACAGTCATGTGTGGGAAAGTCCAGGCTGGCCAACGGTAAGCATGCCCCCTGACTGCCAGGGAGTGAGGAGGGCAGTGCCGCTTCCTACTACACAGCCAGTGGGATTTCTTCCAAGGAGAAAAGGGCTTTTGATGCTGTGTATCCATCCTACTAGGCTTCCCTGGTGGCTCAGATGGTGAAGAATCCACCTGCAAGGCAGGAGACCTGGGATCGATCCCTGGATTGGGAAGATCCCCTGGAGGAGGGCATGGCAACCCACTCCAGTATTCTTTCCTGGAGAATCCCATGGAAAGAGGGGCCTGGTGGGCTACAGTCCGTGGGGTGGCAAAGAGTTGGACACGACTTAGCGACTAAGCATAGCCCAGCATCCACCCCACTAGGATGAAGGTTTACTGTTGGGACAAAGATGTTTCCTATAAGATGGTCTGTCTCCAAACCTGTTTCTCTTTCTTTCTCTCATCCAAAGAAGAATTTTGTAAACAAATCATTTTTGTTATCACACACACACACACAAACCCTTAAAACAAATGCAAGGTGATTGGCAGTGTGTTGCCAAGCTCAAGGTCACCTTGGATTTTCATCCCGACTGCCATGCTTTACTTCTCATTAAAATATTTGACAAGAATTCTTTGCATGGATGAGCAGCTCCAGCCACCCCGGCCCCACACTGTTCTCACAAAGATGTTGTCCTGTCATAGTAAATAATTGTGCCACCAGCTGAAAACCAGTATCTGTGTTATACACACATTAACACAGAAATCTGACATTCATACAGGTACGATGCCAGAAGATACTGCATAATTTTTTGATGAAATAACATGGATTTCCTTCCCTTTAGGTTACTTATGACTGGCCTAAAAAAGTAGGGTTTTACATCTTTATTCATTTCCGGATCCCTGTTGCACTTGGCAAAAAGCTTTGATCACAGTTGATGGTTGAAAATGTTTATTGAGTTGGACAGCGGTGTTGGGAATTGCAAGAATATGACTACGGTCTAAGTCTCAGAAGCTGTATATGGGAGGAGATCAAGTGCAGTGGTTACTGTTACAGGATGACCAACTGTCCCCATCTGCCTGGAATGGGGAGGGTGCCCAGGACACTGGATGTGCAGGGTTAAAACTGGGAAAGTCAGGGGCTAGGGTACCTGACAACCTGGATTTGAATTCTAGTTCTACCACTTATCAGCTGTGTGACTCAGTTTTGTACCTGTAAAATGTCAATAATACCCCATTTATCATTGGGCATTGGAAATATCCTCATAACATATTTAATTAGCATATGTAATATGTATAAAGGCCTTGGATTATGGTGGTTCATAGTACATACTCAGCCAGTGTTGACAAATAGTAAATTATTGTAATGCTCTAATGTCTCCCACCAGAGCCCAGAAGATGCTTCCATGAATATCTTTTTAGCATTGGTAAGTCTTTTTACAATATTGTGTGTCATAAAAATTTTTAGATGGTTGTCTTACTAGGTGACTCTATCACATACCCCAAAACACACACACCAGTATGCACACACACCCATAACACAATGCTGGCTGTTTTTGTACTGCCAACTTGAAGATTTCCCAAAATTATCCAGCTGAAATGAAAGTTGGGGAGGTGAGGTGAGCAGAAAAAGCCTCAATAAATACCATCGAAATGCCACCAAGGCTCTGCGCTCTTTAATTTCCCCCCTCTCTCTGAGGGAAATGTTCCTTATCCCCAATTTCATGGACAAGCTTCAATCAGTGTGCAAATATTTTGCCATCACTAGGACCTGAGTTCTTCATCTAAGTATTCAGAAGTCTTTAGTCCGCATGTGAAAGAACACAGAGGCCTTATCATCTTACATGGAAACCAGGGTATGTGCTGAAAGCTAACCCAGGAAAGAATAATCGTGGTCTGTAAGGCAAAGGCTTGCCAGCTCTCTGAGCTAGCGCTCCCCTGAGCCAATGAGGCCCAACTGCTGTTAGCCTGGCCTCGCTTTTAATTGGGTTCTGGCTCTGTGAGCTCAGATCACGAGGATGAAAAGAAGAAATGGTCAATAATCCGGGTGTTTTGTCTGTGCTGTCAAGGGTGTGGGCATGCAGCTGAGTTCTGACTTTCTGTTAGGCCTGAATCCTTTTTCTTTCTCTTTAGACTGTAAGATCTACTCAGGGTGAATTACACTCAGAAATGTAACGCAGCTACAATGTTTTCTTGTTTCCCTCTGCTTTTCATATTTTTTTTTTTTTTTGGCCGAGCTGTGTGGCACGCAGGATCTTCGTTCCCCCACCAAGGATCAAACCCGTGTCTCCTGCATTGAGACCTCAGAGTCTTAAACCCTGGACCACCAGGGAAGTCCCTCCTCCTGCTTTTTAGAAGAAAGAAGCAAAGCAACATGAAGTAAATGAATAGAAATCTTTAGTTAAAATGATGTTAAAGAAATAGGATATGATACAGTGTCAGTAAGGGCTTCCCAGGTGGCGCTAGTGGTAAAGAACCTGTTTGCCTATACAGGAAACATAAGAGACATGGGTTCGATCCCTGAGTCAGGAAGATACCCTGGAGGAGGGAATGGCAACCCATTCCAGTATTCTGGCCTGGAGAATCCCATGACAGAGGAGCCTGGCAGCTACAGTTTTCTATATATATATATATTTTTTTTTTTTTTTTCTTTTTTTTTGGCTGAGCTGTGTGACATGTAGGATCTTCGTTCAGTCACCAAGGATCAAACCCATTTCTCCCACATTGAGACCTCAGAGTCTTCATCACTGGACTGCCAAGGAAGTCCCTCCTCCTACTTTTTAGAAGAAAGAAACAAAGCAACAGGAAGCAAATGAATGGAAACCTTTAGTTAAAATGATGTTAAAGAAACAGGATATGATATGGTGTCAGTAAGCATTGCCTGTGTTGGTGTTTCCAGGTGTAGGACACACGTTGCTGAATGTGGGTGAAAAGATTTTAGGCGTGGCCTTAAATAACAGAGACTTCCACAGTGAGAAAGACTGCCTTTTCCAGTCTTTAATCCCTTTATCTCCATCTGGAAGAAAGTCTCAGCTGCATGCTAAGAGTGTGTCTTTTAACATCTTGCCAACACTTGCTAACCTGCCTCTTTCCCAGAGATCAGTGGCCTAAGGTTCAACTCTTGACGGGGCAATAGGATCTCTTTGGAATTTAATAACATTGCTTTTGCTTGCATTTTATTTACTTTTCGTATTTGTCTTCTTTTCCACTTATAGCACTGGGTGAAGTTTTTTTGTTGTTGTTAAATAAAAGTGTGCCTATTTAAAGAAAGTCATTAAATCATTATAGTAAGGTAAGTGTATAGATTTGTCAAAAAGACTATCATGAAGACAGTCTGTACACAGTCCAATTTTAGGAACCAATGACCAAGATCTTCAGTGTGAAGGGACAGTATAATTCTTTCATCCATCCATCCATTCACTCGTGCACGCATCCATCCATCTTCCACCCATCCATCCACCATCTTTCTATCCACCCATACATCCATTCATCTTTCCATTCCCCCATTTGTCCATCCATCCATCCATCCAACAAATATCTATTGAGGATCTACTATGTTGTGTGAACCCTGCGGATCGGGGGGACAAAGTCCTTGGTCTTAAGGAATAGTAGGTGAGCTAGATGGCAATCAAATAAATAAGTAAGCACGTAACGTAATATCAGAAATAAGGTGAAAGAAAAGAACACCAAAGGACTAGAGAGTGACAGAAGTGGAGGTTCTATTTTTGACTGAGTGGTTAGGGCAGAGCCCTATGGGGAGATCCCTTTTGAGCAAAGCTGGAATGAAGATAGGTGTGAATTCTCCTGTATCTGGAGGAAAAGCATCTCAGGAAGATGGAACAGCCAGTGTGAAGTCCTGAGGCCGGAGTGTGCCCGGGCTGGAGGGGCTGCAGCGTAGTGAACAAGGCACGTGGCACATGACGTGACTGGAGATCTCTGGGCAGGACTGGAGTCTCATTGGGCTTCATTGGCTCTGGGGATAATTTTATTCCTAGTGAAATGGGGGCCATTTGAGTGAAAACATGATCTGATTTACACTTTTAAAGGTCGCCCTGGCTGCTGTGAGGAGAAGAGATGGGGGAGGCTGTGGAGGAGACAGGAGGAAGGCCCTCCAGGCTCTTCCAGGCCATGGCTTCTATTAATACCCAGATAGGGGTGTTGAGAAATGTAAGCCCCCTAAAGCTGGGAACCTTTATTGATCACTTCTAAGGGATGAGTGAAAACTGCATGAGAGTCTCTTGTCTTTCTCTTCTGAATGGTCCCCACATATCTCCCATCTCAGACACGCAGTGAACTATGCGTGTGTGCTAAGTCGCTTCAGTCGTGTCCAACTCTTTGTGACCCCTTGGACTGTAGCCCGCCAGGCTCCTCTGTCCATGGGATTCTTCAGGCAAGAATACTGGAGTGGGTTGCCATGCCCTTCTCCAGGGGATCTTCCCGACCCAGGGGTTGAACTCATCTCCTGCATTTGCAGGCAGGTTCTTTACCTCTTGCACCACCCCATCTCAAACTCTCAGTGGACTGAACCACCTACAAGTTTAATTGTTTTAGTCTCTCTGCCTACGCTTCTAACTAGGCGTTCAAAAGAAACCACATTCTCCTCTCATCTCTGCAAAGGCAGCCCAAACCTCACCAAGGACAGAATGAAGTTACTAGGAGACTGCACCCAGTTGCCTTTAAAGAACCTGTCATAGGATCTACCGTTCATCAGGCCCCTCCCTCTGGCATGCCAGTCCATTCACTCTGAAAATCGCCATAGGCACTCTTAATCTACTTCCTTGGATTTATCTTTTGGTTCCATCAGCCAGTTCTTATGATCCAATGTCAAAAGCTAGGCTCTGCAATCTGAATGACAGGACTGCTGGCTTACCATGTTAAAATGGAATTATCAGGCTGAAATCAGAAGCCATTTAAGGCTCCAACAAGCTCTCACTGTGGCTGCTGATTCAGGAGACTATACTTTCCTGGACAGTGGGTATTCCTAGCAGATATTTTGCTTGCATGGAAGAGGTCTTTTCGGAGGAGTAATTTACCAGTATCCACTAAGGTTAAAACATCAAGAATCTGCAAATCTCTTGATCCCATTTCTTTGTAAGTCCCAGAAGACAAAAATGCACCCAAAGTGCCTTGGAGGTACATCTTATCCTTCAAGGGAGAACAGGAGAAGCCCTCTCCGTGTGTTTGCTCTGAATATTTCCCAGTAAGCTCTACAATGTAGCTGCTTCTTCAGCTGGTGAACTGAAACATAATCATGACAACAGCGATGATTACAAGAGCTATTCTCTTTTCAACACGGCAGCCTCAATCATCCTGGCATTAAGTCACAGCAGGTCCCCTCTACTCTCAAAGCCTGCCAGTGGCTCCCATTTTGTAGTAACATCCAAAGTCTTCCTGAGACTCCCCTGCCTTTGCAAATCTGGTCCTCTGTTGCCTCGCTGATGTCATCTCCCACCACCCTTGGCCTCCCTAGTTTTCTCCAGGAAAAAACTGGCCCTGTTACAGCTCCTCAGCAACTCTGGGTGTGCTCTCACCTTGGGGCTCTGTACTGCCCCCATGCTTGGAGCAACTGCATTCACCATATCCTCTTGGCTAATTCATTCAGCATCTCCAGGTCTTGGCTCACATGTCACCACTTTAGTGCGTCTGACCCTGACAATCCTGTGCCCTCCGACAGCTGTTCTTCTTTTACCACAACCTTTTTTCCCATACAACTTTCACCTAAATTCCATAGGACTGTCTTGTTTATTATTTATTGTCTTTTATCCACACTAGACTATCAGTTCTACCAGGTCAGGGATTCTGTTATTGCTGTTCTATTGTGTTCACCAGTGTATCCCAGGCACTTCAAATAGAGTCCAGCATGTAGAAGGAGCTCCGTAAATTGCTGCTGAGTGCTAACTGGCTCACATTTTTTGGGTGCTTAGTGGGTGCTCTTATTATATTACACTTGAAGACCCCTGGAGAAAAGAATGGCTACCCCTTTGGTTTCCTGCTTTCATTTCTCTCTTTCTCTTTGCTTCCTTCTTTCCCCTCTTCTTTCTTTTCTTCTTCCCTTCCTCCCTCTTTCTTCCTTTTTTTTTCCCCCTTCCTTCCTTTTCTTACATTAACTGACTGATTACTGTACACCAGAAACTATCCTACATTTAAATACATTATCCCATTTCTACAACAACCATATTAGATGGTAATGTTTAATATTCCCACTCTATAAAGGAAGACAGACTAGAAAATCTGCACAGGGTCACCCAGTTGACAGAGTCCAATTTCAGACCCAAGCCATCTGTCGCCAACCTGTGTGCCCTTAGTCATTTGGAAACACTGCCTCCCTTGTGGAGCACAGGGGTTTGTGTTGGGCAGGCCAGAGTGAACAGAAGAAGAAAGGGTGGCTACAAAGTCAGCTACTGTGACTGTAGGTAACAGTATAAGAGGCAGACTGGCATCATGATTAAGAACTAAGCTTTGCATTCAGACCAGCTCTGGTTTGAATTCAGCCTGTTCCATATACTAGCCGTGTAGGCTTGGCACATTCATTAGTCTTTCTGAGTTCTAGAATCCTCATCCGTACCATGAAGGTACATGTTAATCCCTGTCTCGAAAATATGTTGCCTGATTTAACTGAAAAGATGGATACAAAGCGTGATCCCATTATTTAGTACATAAGTGAAAGCTGATATGATATTAACATGTATATATAATTTCTGTTAATATTCTGATTATTCTTAATCACCCTTAGGCTCCTCAGTCCCAGCAACAGTCATCTGCAGACAGAGAGCTAAGTCTATTTTCTCCCCTGTGAAATTAGCCAAAAACCCCCTTCTGGCTGTACCCTTGGAATTGAAGACTACATATATGACAAAAAAATCCATTTAAACTATGCCAGTTGAATTTTGTCAACCTTGGGAAGGAAAATGTATGATGTGTAGCCTTCAGGAAGTGGCTGTGTTTAAAGAGATGTTCTCAGAAATACGCATGTGCCCCAGTGAGGGGCAAATTAGCCTGAGTCCTCCCCAGGTGATGTCAAGCAGACACCTCTTTCAGAATTAGCAATCTGGCTATGAAAGCACTGGTATTATGCCACGGGCATAAACCTTCACAAGCAGGGAGGGGATTGTACAAACAGGAAACATCTCCCAGATCTCGGATTAATGCAGCTGTGAAAAATAGCATTTTAATAAGTGTGTTCTCCGTAATGGAGGCACTTTCCTTGCACAGCCTCTCTTTTCTATCCTGAGAAACATGGGAAGTTTGGCTAAGCAGAAGTCATGGTGAAAATATTGGTTGGCCAAAAAGTTCATCTGACACACAGAATACACACATATTTAGAAAATATTGGGATGGCCAAAAAAGTTCTTACGGGTTTTTAATATTGTCTGAATACACGTGTATTCTGCACGTGAGTTTCACTGCACGCTGTAGATACCTTTTGAGAGCTCCACGGAAATGCTTCTCCATCTTGAGCCATCCGAAGTCACCAAACCTATTTTACAGTTGGAGGTTTTCAGCTTCCCACCTTCCTTCCCCACTTTCTATAACTGCGCAGTTGTATTTATGTTTATAAAAGAGCTTTACGTGTGTGTGTGAGAGACAGCACCAACCATCAGACTATTTGAAGTTAAAGCCCTTTGCCAGGTTCCATTTACTTCACAGCATTCCTTTCCACCTCTATTTTTTTTCTTTAAAACAGGCACACACACACAAAACCTGATTTGAGAAAACTTGATGCAGTTGGAACAGATTGGCCCCAGCAATTCCTTCCTGTGCTCCCCAAGACGGAGGAGTGGAGGCAAGAGAGCCCAGAAGATTCTGGAAGGGTGGGAGGTGGGAAGATGCCAAGAAAGGGCAAGGGTGAATGGGGCCATAGCCGCAGGGGATGTTCAATAACTCTCTTACCCTTTATGCTGTGGGACAGGGGCTCATTTGCTCAATTTGGGGTGACAGCGGCCGTTTCTGCTGTAGTGGAGCCAGGGTTTGAATTAAGTGCAGCTCTCAGAGGTCGAAAGCCGCATTCGTTATCTTAGCCATGGGAGGGCATGGAAATCAGAGGCGTTTTGGCAAGGGCTACATAAATCCAAGGTTTGTCAGGGGCCGATCCAGCCAGGAAGGAAGGAATGCAGTTTTCCTCTGACGGTGTGACTTCCTGCTTCTTCTTGGAGTGGTTGTCTGGACTCAGGCAGGAGCAAAATCGGCATCAGTTACTTGAAAGGAAACCAACCTTATTCCTGAAGGTTTGGCAGCAGAAATATTCATTGTTGAGAAAGGAGAAGGAAAAAAAAACAGCCTAATGAACTCTCCTCTCTTCGGTATTTTCAAAGGCCTCTTGTGTGGTGGCTGCTTTTTTTTTTTCTTCCAGAGTTCTGAGGAACTCTCTCATTAGCTCCTCAATAAATGCTACTTTAAGGGCTTGTAGCTTTGTCATTAAATCTTCACTCCAAGATGAATTAAGGTGGCGGCCAAGAAGTGCCCTCCCCACCCCGCAGCCCCCAGCGAGCTTCTTTACAATTACCAAAAAGGCAGGAAAATAGATTTGTGGGCAATTTTTAGTACTCCTTTACTCGCCTTCCTGTCAAACAGTGATTAATTCAGGGCCACTTAAGTTTTCCAAACTTTCATCCATAATGGGCACGTTGACATTTTTATTTGAATCTCTTTACGCCATCCAAAATAATCTCCTTCAGCAACAGAAACTGCTGGTTAATTGCCACAGAGCAGCTGTTACCTCTTCTCTGTCGACAGCCTCTCTGGGGATGGTTTGGAGCTTGGTGCCTGCGGAACACCCGGGCCTGCGACAGCGGGTGTCAGGTGGATGGGTTGAATGGCCCCCTTGTTCCTGACTGTCTGTGTCTACACCAGTATCAGGGCCAAACAAAGCCCTCCGCATCTAAATATAGCATTTTCTTTGGCCTCAGGCCCTCACTGTCTTGTTTTTCCATTCTTCCACACTCTAAAACATATTCAAGACAGCCCCCCCGCCCCCCGCGACTGCCGCCCCCGCCACCCTCTTAACTGATTCTTTTTTACCCAGATTTGCATATTCCTTGGATCAGACCACATCCTGGAAATAGAAGTTCATGTGCACAATTAATCTGATTTTCTGGTTAACTGAAGGCTGGCTGGAAAATGGCTTTGAAAATTCTCTATTGCTGTGAAGTCTTTTGAGAAGGTGTTGAGACAGGCTCAGAAAAGCAGATTCTCAGACCTGTAAGGGAAACAGGTGTCCATGTACTCCAATCCCTATGAGGTGGAAGGCAGCACCTCTGGGTCCAGCTGAGTCACTTGGACTTTGCATCTTCTGCACAAGCCATTGCAGTTTTGAATGCTTTTTGTCCTTGGATATTTCTGAAAGCAGTGTTATTCAGGGACATCTAAGAATTGTGTTAGCCATACACCCCCTCTAAGCCCAGAGTTCTATCCTTGGATCAAATTGGATACTAGAATCATGCTCATTTCTGCTGGATTTGTTTGGCCCAAGGTAAGGAGTTCCACGGCACACATGTAGTCGGCCCTCTTCTCTGCCTGGCCTCCATGTGGCTTGAGTTCTTGTTGTATTTCCTGCCTTAATGTTTAGTGAACTCCAGCGAATGTTGTTGTTGTTTTAATTGTTCACTTGATGGGGAAGCCTGCAGACCTTCAGGATCCCATATTGACCCCTGTCCTGTCAATATGGAGTTATCAGTACCTGGGTGGCCCTTTTGGAGCCGTGAACCACGTGTGCCGATCACAGACTCTCCATATTTGTTGTCTTATCATCTGCTCTTCTCCAAGAGGAGGCAGATCTATGCCAATCCAGAGCCTGGGAATCCAGTTAGATGAAATCTGTTCATCAATTTTGCCTTCTAGGCCACCAGAAGGATAGCCTTTACCAAAGGTTGGTATAACTTGAGGCCAAAAAAGAAAAGCAAGGAAAATGGCTAATTTAAAATGATTGATCTACTCTTTTCAGATTGTAAAAGTAATATATGTTATAATAAGTTCACACAATACAGAAAAGTGAGAGAAGTCCAAAGTTCCCTGAAGTCCTGCAGAAATGTTTTGAAATGAAAAAAAAAAAAAAAAAATCTGGCCCAGGCCAGGCCCATGTGGAGGTAGTATGGCCTTGAATCTAGATGTGATTACGGGTTGGGCTTCTACAGTTTAAGCTGTCAACCCCACCACCTGCTTCCTTTGTCGTCCAAGCATTGATAGAAACCCCAGGCAGCCATCCAGCTCCCCTGGAAGGCCCAGCTGAGAGCAGTGTTATTCAGGGACATCTAAGGATCATGACGGCCATGCACCCCTTGAGGCCCCAGAGTTCTATCTTTGGATCAAGTTGGACACTTAAATCTTGCTCCTTTGTGCTGAATCGGCTTAGCCCAAGGTGAGGCGTTCTGTAGCACATGTGTGGTCAGTCATCTGCCCTCTTCTCTGCCTGGCCTCCGTGTGGCCTTGAATTCTTCTCACAATAGGCTCTGTGAACCAACCAGGCAGCTGCAGTGGGTACTAGACAGGTGCCCATTTGCTTTACTTTTTTACTCTGGCTCTGGAATTTAACAACAGCGTTTGCTCTCAAGTTGACGTTGAACTTCTGTTTCCTGACCCTCTTACGAAGAGCCCTGAAGGCAAAGTTGCTTTGACAATGAAGTGCCGGGAAAATATTTCTCCCCACTGAAGACCTGATGCTTAGGTGAGGTGAGGCTTTGTCATTGGTCATCATTCCCCTTTCACTCTTGCTGCCAGGGAGCTCTGAATCAGGTCTCAAAGTTCCATGTGTGTGTGTGTGTGTGCTGTTGTGTCTGATTCTTTGCAATGCTGTGGACTGTGGTCCACCCAGCTCCTTTGTCCATGGGGTTCTCCAGGCAAGAATACTGGAGTGAGTTGCCGTTTCCTCCTCCAGGGCATCTTCCCAACCCAGGGATGGAACCCACATCCTTTGCATCTCCTGCAATGGCAGGTGGATTCTTTACCACCAAGCCACCTAGGAAGGTATCAGCAATGAGCCTTATGATTGCCCTGTTTGCAAATTCCTTATTTCTTGTCCAAAGTTTCTGTTTCTCTCCTCTGTTTTTGTTGTTGTTGTTGTGAACTGCCTTACATCAAAGAAACAAAAGTATAATTTTGTACACAAATTTAAAAAATCATGCTGCCTATTGCATGCCTTAGGAACACAGGCCTTAGTCTGGGAGCTCATCTTGTTTTCCTTCATGCTTAAAAACACATCCATGGCTTTGGACTGTATCTAAGATGAGAGATTGGTGCCAGAACAATGTAATCAGAGCTGGAAAGGGGAAATAAAACTGGGTTGATGGCCTGGATATAGGACGTCTTTATTTTCGGCCTTTAGAGATTGCTCTTGTGACCCATTTTACAGATAAACCAGGGCAGACGTGAAGGAGGATTCGGCTTCCAGGGGCCACCAGGGCCTGCCTGAGTGGCATGTCACTCCAGAGACCTGCCTCCAGGCCTCTCTGCCTCACAGCCTCCTGCAGCCTTGTCCATTTCAAAAGTGCTTCTGTGCTACAGGTCCTTCCAAATGCTACTGGTGAGCCCGGTGAATTTCTACTTTGTTTAGCAATCAGAATCACTGTGACTTTTGAAAAGCATGAAATCTCCAAGGGAAGGAACGTCCTTTTAGGTACTTAGCTTCCAACCTCCTCTCCGCACCACCCCCCTGCACCGCTCCCCCGCCCCCCCCCCCCCCCCCCGCCCCGCTCCCCGCCCGCCAACATGGAGAAACAATCTGAATACACAAAATTAGAAAAACATACACAGAATGGTTGTTTAAAATTCACAGCTGTCCACACTAAGTATTTGGTATGAGAGAAAGAAGGTAGGAAACATCGGGTTAACAAAATAGCTGCAGATGGATGGGTTCGAGGCTGGGCCGAGGCTGCCATTATCTGCACTGTGGGCAGAGGCTCATTTGCATGCCGGGACAAAGGTTCCCTGTTGGAGACCCGTTCTCTCCATCTTCCTCCTCAAAAAGGCGGCTCACCATCCGCAGTGAAGATCGCCTGCCTCTGTCCTCCCATCAGAAACCTACAGGAACTAACACAAATCTGTTCTTTTAACACAACGTGGGCACAAAGTGGTGTTTTCACTGCAAATAAAGCCAGGGGAAGCTGAAGAATGGGGCCTTTTATTTGCAGGAGATACTCAAAGGAAGCCCGGCTGAACTGTAGGCCAGCACGTATGAATAAAGTTGTTAGAGAATTTGCAGCCTGTGGTCTGGGAGCGCCACTGTAAGTTTGGCTACTGTCAGCTTGAAGCACTTTGCATCAGAATGCATAATTGCCTCTGTTAATGACATTTTTAGCCCAGTTCTCCAACAGAGAATAAATTCATTTTCCCTCCACTTTTCATACTGCCTGGGAGAGAAGACATTTTTTCTTTCAATTTAATAAACATGATTGACAACAGAAAAATGCAGATTTGCTTTCATTCTATTATAACTGTATTTCGGAGGCCAGAATGCACACATGTATTCTTCCGACAATTACACAACAGCCCATTAACAATGGCATTCATTCCGTGAATTCTGAAGGCCCTCTCTTATGACTCTTGTAAGAAGTAGCTGGAAAGTGGCATGAAGAAATGTTTAAAAATACACTGAGACTAAGGACATTTTAAACACCATGTCTAACGGGAAATGCCAGGGTAGAAAGGGCATGTCAGTGGTGAAGGCCACTGAGGAGGGGGCAGGCTCTGAGAGCATCAGTTGCAGTGCTGGGGCTCCAACCCCACACTTTCAGGGGCTTCCCAGGTGGCGCAGTGGCAAATAACCCACCTGCCAATGCAGGAGACATGGGTTCTATCCCTGGGGTGGGACGATCCCCTGGAGAAGGGAACGGCAAGCCACTCCAGTATTCTTGCCTGGAGAATCCCATGGACAGAGGAGCCTGGCGGGCTACAGTCCATGGGGTCGCAAAGAGTCGGATGTTACTGAGTAACTTAACAAGGTCACAAGGATTAATAGTAAGAGGTGTGAGCCCAGCACCCTGACCTGCCTGGATTATGTGAAGGAGCCTGGGGTTTCTCCTCCCTTTCTTCTCTCTCCTCCCCTACCCCACCCTCTCAATCCCAGTGCTCCCAGGAAGAAAGGTTGAGAGCCTGCCTTTCCCATATGGGTGGGGAAGAACAGAAGAAAGATGACTGTCACTGAGGCTGAGAAAGCCAGGGGACAGGGTGGTTTCTGCGGCCGTGGCCTGAGGCGCCATGAGGGCTGGGGGTGGTGACAGTCTAGCCCTGCTCCAGAGAGTGGCCCCATGATGTCACTGAGGGTCTTGACACCAGCTCTTAAATCAGGGGCTCCTTTAGGAGTACCCCACTGCCATGGTTTCTTATGGCCTTAATCCCGGGCCTGAGGGGCAGGTTAAATAATTTTTCTTTTCTCACCACCAAAGACACCCTCATGTTTGAATAGAAGAGAAAGGGAGAAAAAAGTAAATATCCCAGAGCATAGATAATCTCCTCTTGATCTGGTCTCCCTGGGGCTCTGGCTGGCAAAGCTAAGCTGTCATGATGGTTCCAGAAAAATGAGCGTGGGAATGCCCCTCCTTGGGTTTGGGAGAGCCTACTATGGGGGGGGGGCAGTCCCTGTGGTATCTTTGGGTCCCTAAACCTGCACCCCCGGTGACAGCTGTGTCACCCGGTACAGACTCTGCTGTGTGTGGGCCCTGGTGCCGTGTGGTCATATATCCACGTCCACATGAGAGGTCGGATTAGATCATTGGGGTGAAAGAGCTTTGTAAACTATGTCTGTGACAAATGTCTGTGAGTTTTCATTATTAGTAACACAGGCCCTCTTCTGCCAAAAAGACTATTAAACATGTTTTTTATCAGAGATTTTTAAAAATTGTTAAGAAATCTTTATTGAGTAGGAAATGGCAACCCACTCCAGTATTCTTGCCTGGGAAATCCCATGGACAGAGGAGCCTGGGGGACTATAGTCCACAGGGTCACAAAGAGTTGGACACAACTGAGCATATTTATCGAGAGCCTACCACTGACTAGTCACTTCAGTACAATAAATCAGATCATGTCACTCCCCGACCTGATCCACTCCAGGGCTCCTCCTTACATGTAGAATAACACTCATAAGAGAATCCTGGCCCTGTAGGCTCTCCCACCCGTCCCCTCCATTGCCCCCTTCCCTCTTCTGCTCCAGCTGGGGCACCCTCCTCACTGATCCTCAAACCTGCCAACCTCATTTCACCTTAAGGCCTTTGTACACGCTGTCAAATCTGCCTGGAAGATACCCGCTTTCATCCATTCAGGTTTCTGTTCAGATGTCACTTCTTCCAAAAGGTTGCCCTTTCTGCTATACAGTGAAGTGAATCAGCTGTATTTATACATATGATAGTGGTGGTGATGGTTTAGTCCCTCAGTCATATCTGACTCTTTGCGACCCCATGGACTGTAGCCCACCAGGCTCCTCTGTCCATGGGATTGTCCAGGCAAGAATACTGGAGTGGGTTGCTGTTTCCTTCTCCAGGGTATCTCCCGACCCAGGGACTGAACCTGGGTCTCCTGCATTGCAGGCGGATTCTTTACTGACTGAGCCACCAGGAAGCCCAATGTATACATTTATCTCCTCGCAATTATACTCTGACATAAATAAATAATAAAAAATATTGATTTTTTTTAAAAAAAACAAGGTTGCCCTTGACCATGCTGTTTGCAATCACCCCTTATACCTGATGCTTGTTTACATCTTACCTTGCATTAAGGTTCTTCATAGCCCTCATGATGATCTGAAATTGCTGAAGGTGTGTGTGTGTGTGTGTGTTGCTTATCTTCCCTACCAGAATACATGCTCTGTGAAGTGCATTTCACTCTTGGCTCTGTGCCCTTGATATTTGGCATACAGTAGGTGCTCAGCTGAAGAAGGGAATGGCAACCCACTCCAGTATTCTTGCCTGGAAAGTCCCATAGGCAGAGGAGCCTGGCGCATTACAGTCCATAGAGTCGCAAAGAGATGGACACGATTGAAGCGACTTAGCACCCACGAATGCACACAGGTGCTCAATAGAACCTGGCACATAGTGGGTATTCAATAAATATTATGAGATGAATGCAAAGGGGATGTGAAGATGAGGGAAAATATCAAGGGACTTAGCATCCTACCCTTTATCTCCCAGGATTTGGTTTAGAAGGGAAGCAAAGCATAAGAACACAATGTTGACTTTATGAATGAACTTGAAAGACTTAGACACCCAAGTTCTTTTTCTTTTTCATAAGAAGACCTGCCCAGAAGATCTGGTTTCTAAGGTCCCCCCGGGGCTAGGATTTTTGAGGGGAGAGATATAAAGACCAGGGTCCAAAGAGCCAGGTCAGAGAGCTCAGGGGTGACACACACCGGGAGGGCCGCCCAGCTCCCAGTGACTCTCAGCGCCTGGACTGGTGCTACCAGCTCTCTTTCACCTCCTTCTCTCTAGGTCCAATGAGCCACGCGGGGCCTCCTCTCTGACTGGTTAAAGAATGAGCCCCTCAACGAAGCTGAGCCCGTGAGTCTCCTTCAACCTCAGACCGTGGATGGCTTTGCTAGACCAGTTTGGGCCTTCCCTAGGAATGTTCTAACTGACACTAGAGAGGAAAACTGTTTTCCTTCTGTATTTATTTATTTAACACTACAGTATTGTATTGGTTTTGCCATACAGCAACATGAATCCACCATACATCAACGTGAATCCACCACGGGTGTACACGTGTTCCCCATCATGAACCCCCTTCCGTTATGGGGATGTGAGGCTGGAAAGAGAGAGCAGTGGAAGTTGTACCTCGTGGCAACAGCCGCAGGAAGCGAGATGCAGAGACGACAGGCAGTGGTGGAGGTGCAGAGATACAGAGAGAAGTTTCAGGCTGGGGCTGCTTCCACTCCCTTCCTTGCCTTCTGCCCTGAGCCACTAAATCCCGCCTGTCTGCCTACTGGCTCAAACTCGTTTTTTTCTCAAATTAACAAATGTGCCCTGATGAGTCTATTTTTATACAAACTATTATTCAATTATTATAACATAGGCACATACATTGAGTGTAAAAATGCAAGCCCTCCAGGAGATTATCAAATGAAAAGTGGTCTTCCTCGTGTCCCCCCACTCCTTCCTCCGCCTCACCACCACCCCCCCACCCTGCCCCCCAGTTTCATTCCCTAGAGGTAACCGGCAACCACTTGTTAAACTGATTATCCTTCTTACTGTCATTTGACCAACTTCTGGCAAGCATTTTGAAAAGCAGCAGAAAACCTTTTGTAATTTTGATTTATCTGATTGTAATATATATTACTCTTGTAGATTTTCAAACAATGGGTTATTCAGTCATTTATTTCAGTCAGCTCTGTCTGCATTAGTAAATGTTTTGACATTAGCCATTTGTTTCAGAGATGAATGATTCATTTGGGTATTTCTCAACAACATAAAAGAATACTGTGGGTGAGGGCATTGCGGACTTTTTGGCAGGGACTGAGTTATTCCTTTTCACATTCTTTATACTGATCATGGCGTTTGCGTAGCGCAGACACACAGTATGTGTTGGAATGGATGAAGAATTGGGTGAAAAGAAGCCCAAGACAGAAGGGGAAAGAATGAAGCTTTACTGAGTGCCTTCTAAGGGTCGCGGGCTTGGCATGCTTTATCTCTTTTGGTTATTGTTGTAACCCTGAGTGACTGCAGGCCCTATCTTTCTCCAGCTGGTTCTTCTTTCATTTCATAATGAAATGAAACTCCGCGTCTCTTCCACTAATTTGTTTGGCTAGATTAGCCAGGGCTGCTTTCTATTGCTTGCAGCCAAGAACCCTGAGACATGGGTGCATCCACAGTAGGGCACAATGGCCTGGACAGGAAATAGATGTATGCCCATTTTAAAACGAGAAAGATGAAGGTACAGATCCATTCAGTGCTTTGCTTCAGCCCACATGGCTAGGGAGTGGCTGAACAGGAATGAACCCCGGCCTGTCAGGGCACAAACGTTTTGTCCTTTCTACCACTCTGCAGCTAGTGCCAAGGCTGTGGCATAGGAATCAATTATTTCCAAAGACCAAAGAAAGCATGACTGAACTTGCATGGTCCTCACCTAGAAGTCAGCCTGCATCTGTTTTGCAGAAGGTGGCCTCTTCCTCTTCTAGAAGTCTGTAGGCTTTATCCTTGGAGACTTCTCTAGACCCCTCTTGATGCAATGGCATGTTTTAGACACTTAGAAAACAGCGTCTAGATAAGGGAAGTCAGGCACTGTTCTCCATTTGTCTTCATATCTCCAGACGTTTCGTGTGTCCCATTCCTCTTCTGCTGCCTTCACTACATAGTTTAAAAGAAAAGAATAGGGACCTGCCAGCTACGGTGAATATTAATCATTTGTTTGTTTTAGGTCTGACTCTATCTCACAAAATATTACAAAGTGGTCAAAAGCAGAGACTCCAAAGCCAGATTTTCTGTGCTTGAGTCCCAGTTCTGCCTCTTGTTATGCAACTGTATGATATGTGATAAAGTACTTATTATCTCTGTGACTCTGTTTTCTCATCTGTAAAATGGGTATAATAATAAAAGCTCATGTTTCCCAGGATTGTTGTCTGGATTAAAAGGTTAACATATCTAAAATGCTTTGAACAGAGCCTAGCACATGATAGGCATTGTGTGTTTGCTATTACTATTTTTCCTTAATTTATTATTTGAATTTGTTAATTACATTTTAAGATTTGAGGGAGACTGAACAGATGAAATGTTTTGAATTCTGCAGCTACATGTGTGTGAATTTTGCAGTTCAGGACAGAGGCTCAGAGTCTGTGATTAAGGCATAGGTCTGAAAGTAACAAATGACTGGTAGCTGTAGGAGTATAAATAGAATCCTTCTTCATGGATATTCTAATTATTCTTTCCTCTTTGACATGATTCCATGTTTAGCTGCATAATATTAAGTAATACTTACGCAGTTCGGGAAAGGGCAATTTAGAAAGATCAGACCCAGTGATCTTAAAGCCATGATGTATGGTTCAGTGAAAGTATAAGTAGGTCAAATACCTCTAACAGAATTAGCTGAAATTATGCAAGCTATTATATTGGATATTACTGTTTGAACATTTTGTATAAACGGCAGTAATACACATTCGTCTTTAGAGGATGAATCAAGACTTAAAACTAATTCTGGCGAATTAAGAATTGTATTTTCCAGGAATTAACTACCACAATTTGACTGCAGCTGTAAAAATTTTATTAGGCAATACATCTGACCTCAAATTGGAAATTTGTGTTGGAACCCAGTTTAGGAAATAATTATTGCTGTGTTGTTAATTTTATATTTGCCTAATAAAACATAGCAGGAGCAACAGGGTAGGGTGCATGTAACAAAATTGAAAGCTCTTGGACATGCTTGAGACAAATGTTTTCAACCCAGCTGGAACGCCGACGAGGAGAGTCTACCTGATAAATGCTGTCCTGGTGAGGTCGTGGAATTAACAGTTCATGGCTATCAGACTGTGAGAAAGAAATGTATTGATGTTGTTCGTATCATTCACACCAGCCAATAAGAAGCATCCATCTGTGTGTACCTTAAACCATCTGCCTCGGTAAAGTTTAACTTCCTCACACAACTCCAACCTCGCAGGAACGCACACATACACGTTGACATTGACACTTGGCCTACCTACATGTTCCTGTTGGTTCAGTTTGCACTGTGAAGAGTGCGAGCAGAGAAAAGCCAGCTTCTCTTGGAAGCCTGTGGCTGCTGTCAGCGTGGACAGAGGGCTCATTAATTCATGCAGTCGTGTAAATGTATATTATGTTTCCTTATGCTGGTATCAGCTTCTAGTATCTTTTAGTAGCATCTAGTATCTTCTCGTTTCATCTCAAAGACATAACTTGAGGGGTGAACTGTGTCCACAGCTCCTTGCTATCAGTTGCTGGTGGGCAGGATTATCCAACAGTTGGGACACACAAACTGCCTTTCAGGTGAAGTATCAAATAACGTAGATTCTCCCCATGAGAACATTATTCTCTTAACAATGCTCTCATGATCCTTCTGGTTGTATCAACCAGGATATCTCAAGTTACTGGTAGGATGTCTTTAACACCTTTTAAACTCTTGTTTACATCCATTTTTACCAAAGTTTGGGGCGGACTTGGGCTCAAAGCCATGGAGGCAATAGTAGCTAGCTATGGATTGATGATGTTGATTTGTTTGCCCTGCTTTTTCTTTTTAATTAATTAATTAATATGGCTGCCTTGGGTCTTAGTTGTGGCATAAGGAATCTTCATCATGTCACAAGGAGTCTTTCGCTGCGGCACACAGATTCCGTAGTTAGGGAGCACAGGCTTAGCTGCTCTGCTGCTTGTGGAATCTCCAATATTGTTGCCTAGAGAATTCCATGGACAGAGAGAGGAGCCTGGCAGACTACAGTCCATGAGGTTGCAAAGAGTGGGACATGATGGAGGGACTAACACCTTCACTCCTTTTTCACTTTTTCATGTGAAATCTTAGTTCCCTGACCATTGCAAGGCACATTCTTAACTACTGGACCACCAGGGAAGTGCCTGCTCTGCTTTTTTTTTAAATGATTGTATCTGATTTAGGATAAATGGGCATGGTTTTCCATTTATGATAGGGATTAAGTGTCTACTTTAAAATAATTGAAACATAAAATAGTGTAATTGATTTTAAAATATATTAGATAAATATAAATAAGTAGACCTTGGGTAAGGCAAGGACTTGGATAGGAGAAATCAAGAAGATTGTTCTAAGAGGAGTGAATGCCATGCTCAAAGAATTACCTGGAAAGGGATTATGAAATGACTAGTTAGAGAGTTGTGAGCAAGGTGAAGGGGACCAAAGAGAGAGGGTGAACACTCAGGACTAGCAACTGTGGGAGCCATTAGCCTCTGAGGGCTGAGTGTGAGGGAAGGGTGGAGTTTCCCCAGAGCCACAGGAGACCTGGGACTTAGGAGGTGGGAGACAGCTGCCTCATTGGGAAAGTGAAAGTTGCTCAGTCATGTTCGACTCTTTGTGACCCCATGGACTATACAGTCCATGGAATTCTCCAGGCCAGAATACTGGAGTGGGTAGCCTTTCCCTTCTCCAGGGGATCTTCCCAACCCAGGGATTGAACTCAGATCACCCGCATTGCAGATAGATTCTTTACCAGCTGAGCCACAAGGGAAGCCCACCTCACTGGGAAGCAGAATAATAAGCACCCTGACGTCTCTCTGCTTCCATCTTCCAGCATAGTGCTGGTGCCTTATATCAGCCCAACCCAACCCGAAGCCAAGGTCAAGGGAGAGTCTGGGAGATGCAGTTCTCAGAGGTCAGCCTCTCAGGGCAAACAGCAGGGCGGGTAAAGAAGCTGGTGCTCAGTTGCTTCAGTTGTGTCCAACTCATTGTGACCACGTGAAGCCCACCAGGCTTCTCTGTCCATGAGCTTTCCCAGGCAAGAATACTAGAGTGGGTTGCCATGCCCGCCTCCAGGGGATCTTCCTAACCCAGTGATCAAACCCGCATCTCCTGCATTGCAGGCGGATTCTTGACCCGTGAGCCACCAGTGAAGCCTGGAAGGAAGGAGTAGGGGCTGGCAAATGGAGAAAAGCCAGAGCAGTGGTGCTGAAATGAGTGAATTCGGGAGATGCTGCTGGGGTGTTAGAAAGAAAAGGAAGATGATGATTAGGGGAAAGGGAACCGACTTTTGATATTCCATCCTGTATTTTCCATGAGTCAAATATCCTTGGCCTGCTTTAGTTCATTATTTATATCATGAGTAGACGGATGAGATGAGCAAAATTCATCTCTGAAATTCTTATATTGTGAGAGAACAGTGTCAAGTGATAAGTTATTGGCAGAAGAATGTTTAACTTTAAGCCCCGGTATCACACAGCCCTGCTCACCCACGAACTTTGTAAAGTAGAGCACAGCAGTTGAGAAGAGCAGCTCAGGGATCCATCTGGCTGGGGTTCAAGTCCCCACTCCTTCATATACCAGCCATCTGATAGTGAGGGAGTCACTTAATCTCTCTGTGCCTCATTTTACTCATCCACAAAATGGGAACATGACAGCTCCTACTTCTTAGGGATGCTGTAAGGGTTAGGTTGATTAATGCAGATTAAGTTCTCTGAGAAATATCTGGCACATAGTAAGTGTTCAATAAGTGTTTTGTAGCAATGTTATTGTAATTGTTTTGTTTTTGTTTTATTTTGCAGATGATAGTGGTACCCCTTCTTTCTTTGGAGCATAAGTAACAGTACTGATGCTGAGGCATAAAAAAGTGGAATAAGGAAGGATCTTTCCTCCTTATTTCTTCACTGCAGTAAAACCTTAATAGATCAGAAGGTGCCATACTCCAGTAACCGAGACCCTGGTTAATCAAGGAAATCCGAACTCCCTTTTTGTTCCAGTATCTGTTGAAATAGTTTCTAAGATGGACCAGTCCACTTAGATCACCTAGTGAAGAGAGTAGTGAACATAGCTGGAGACCCTTGGAGACTGAAAACCCGAATGAGCTGAGACCCATTGTTCAGAAGATGCGAACTTACCTTTCTAGCCTGTGAATTGAGACTAGGTACTAGGCTGAACATTCCGGGTGCTAACTTTAGAGGATTTGTCCTTAATCTACCATGTGCTGTTTTATTTTCATTTGCTTCTTTCTGATAAGATGAATAAACTACCCTGGAAAGTTAAGGTTCTCCTGGCACATGCATGCTTTGAGTGGTAAAAATTCTTCATTTAATTTGTGTGTGTGTGTGTGTGTTGGACAGGGTTTGCCCAGGATAATGCACGGCTCTGGCCCTTGGGGAGATTTTGATTATAATGAGGAGCATGAGACGATATCCAGGTCAGACTCTTCTGACTGCCTTTGGTAGGCCTAGGGTACAGAGGGGATCCCCAAAAGACACTTACCCTTTCTGCTAGAGATAGAAGGTACACTGGATCACTTGGGGAAGGGACTCATTTCTGAGCTGAATTCAGAGGGGAAGTAGGATGTTGAGAATTGGAGATGGATGAGAGGAAACCTTTATGATAGAGGTAATTCTACAAGTAAAGGCTTAACCTGAGGGAATTGCTAAATAGGATTCAAACCAGCAAACATCCAGCTTGGCAGCCATGCGTTTTGCATGTTGTGAGCAGCCTCTTAATGTGTTTGTTTTATTGACTATAATATGGCCTCCACAGTGAGAAATAGACCAGAAAATATGGTTGCAGTTGGATTATAAAGAGTTTTAAATGCCAAGCCAAAGAATGAACATGCAAGATTGTGAGTTGATTTTTTTGACTTTCAATCTTGAAGTGAAAAGGTAGAGAGCCTTTTCAGTGTCCCAGGTCTTAAAGTTAAGAGATGGATCCTATGGCCTTGCCTCTATGGAGTTCACAGTCAGACACAGAAGATGGTCACTGCACGATATCATGAAGGTCACAGCAAAAGGACCATGGTGTCTAACTCAAGGTGGGTCAGAGAAGCTGCCGAAAGTGGGGGATTCCTGGGTGAGACACAGGCAATTGATTCAGCAAAGTAAGGCAGAGAGAACTGTGTGTGCAAAGATCCAGAGATGAAAGAAGATAACTGTTGAGAAACAGCCAATGGGCTTCTTCCAAGGATGACTAGTTGGGATGATTTTGATAGAAACGCACAGCAAGCTACTCAAGTGAATGCCAATAAAAACATGGGGTTATTAGAAAAGACCCTGATGCTGGGAAAGATTGAAGGCAGGAGGAGAAGGGGACAACAGAGGATAAGATGGTTGGATGGCATCACCGACTCAATGGACATGAGTTTGAGCAAGCTCTGGGAGTTGGTGATGGACAGGGAAGCCTGGCGTGCTGCAGTCCATGGGGTTGCAAAGAGTCAGACATGGCTGAGCGACTGAACTGAACTGATTGTAAGGGTACTAAAGGCTTCTGGACTCCAAGTACAATGCAGCCAGGTTTCAGGGAACTTACTGACTTTCAGGAACCAAATATTCAAGCCCTCCCCCATGGGCTACATGGCTTCTCATCTCTGCTTTTTCTTGCCTTATCTATTTCTGTCTCTCTCTCTTCCTTGACTTTCAAGATGGCCACGAGCCCACCAGGCTATGCAACCTGTCTGCCCAACCTTAACTAACTCAGCTTCTCAGCCCAGAGTCCCAGGAGAGAACTCTGACCACCTGGATTCAGCAGAGTTCTTGACACCAGACTATGTCATTGGACTGTTCAGAGATTTATTATCTTTGGGTTGGAATCTCTGGTCCAATAAGTTGTGGCTGGGAGGGAAGGGACCAGGTCATACATGTCCACTCATCTGGGGCTATGGGTCTTAATGCCCAAATCTCCAAAGATTCTAAGATGCCACAGAAGGTAGTTTGAATAAAGAACCAGCCCTTGAACTGACAACATGGAGCCCTGCCAAGCCCCTCCCCCAACACCTCCACCACGACCCCCTCCCCTCCCCCATCCAATCTAAGTGTAATGACCCGAGAGCCACTTCCTTGATTGACATTCTTGTCAAGATCCACTCATTCTGGACCTAGAATGTTAATTTCATTTGGAGCAGCAAAAAAATAAATAATTCAATTAGGCGTTTTCCTGCTAGACCTGTGGTGAGAACTAAGTGATAGGAATCTCTCCATCAAGTTGTCAGTTTTATCTTAAGCACTCAGGGACAGAAAATGGTGGCAAATAACAATTTGTGATCGAGAGAAAGTAGAAAGTGCAACCCTCCAGTCATAATGTTAATTCTTAGAATTTTGTGTTTATCTTGGTGGTGATGCTGCCTTCAATTTTATTAAAAGTTTAGGACTTTCTTTGATTAAAAATGTACTAATATGCTAAGGAAAAAAAATTCCTCTCCCCCACCATATTAAAATTTATTTCCCAGGAGAGAAAATAAATTTCTGTGAAACGAAAGGAAGAATTAAGATGCTTGTTTTCTGAATCAGCCTGTTTTCTCTTGCAAAGAATGTGCTTTCAGGCAAATACATTTGCGTGCCTCTGGAGGTATGTGATGTCAGCCGCTGTAAGACAATAGTAATTAAAAAATTAAACAATTAAAAAAGGGAAAAGTTTGTCATCAATTTTAATGTTATGTTACGTGAATTAATATTTCTTCTTATAATGCAATATTCTTCAATTTATCATGCAAGCACAGTCCTTGCTTCCGCATGGTAGATAATTAGTTTACATTACTCTACAGAAATGAATTGTCACTGGTGATCTCAAGTGCCTGCTAACAAATCATTTTTGTTGCTGGGCTTCATTGAGATTCTACTCAGGCCTTAACTATAAGCTATATATGG
Organism: Bos indicus x Bos taurus; assembly: GCF_003369695.1. Lineage (NCBI taxonomy): Eukaryota > Metazoa > Chordata > Mammalia > Artiodactyla > Bovidae > Bos > Bos indicus x Bos taurus. The sequence continues at coordinate 42,851,807 of NC_040093.1, forward strand.
CATTATCCTTAAATGTTAAATATCAGCTTAATTTAACAAATACCAGCAACAACCAAAAAAAAAAAAGAAAATTAGACTCCTAGACCAAGAAGGCTAGAAACCTATTCTTGTGACAAATTAATACTCTGTCCTCTTACTTCACAAAAGGGATTTGTGTTCTCAAGTATAATTTTCATGACCAGTTTTTCTCCCCTCTCTCACCACCAACCCAGCCACTAAACCAACCAGCCCGGACAGTGAAGAGAGTCTTGGGACCGCTCCAGGCTGTTAATGAGACAAAATTACTCATGAGTCTTCGTGCACCTCCTCCTCTGAAACTAGATGTCACCATGAAATACTCATGGAAAAGAAAATTGACCTCTAGATCTAATTCAAAATTCCAGTCTTTGTCATCATGTGTACGAAAGCCATATTATGGATCAATTTCATCACAGGGGAAAAGAAAACTGGATGGTCTGATCATGTCTGGTGAGTTCAGTACTGCGGAGCTCATCTGTCTCACTGAGGTTCCTAAAGGACACAGCACACGGAGAACACAGTCTGCCCACTCGGGGAACTGAGCAGGAACCATGGGAGATGGTGACCTGCAAGGATCTCGTCTTATAGAGAAGATGATGACTTCTGAGAATCTGATTCACTATCATCTAGAGATTCTCAGGAACCTGGTGGGAGTCGTCCAAACGACTTTAGAGAAATATCAGCCCTGCCTGCCAAGAGTTCCAAGCCTAAGATTCAACTGGATTTGACTGGGCCAACAAACATTTATGGAGTGCCTATTAAGGGCCCCCCCTAAGAAGTGTGGATTCTTAGGTAGAACTATTAAGAAGGACAAGTCTGGCCTCTACCTTAAAGAGAGTTACAGTCTAGTTGGAGGAAGAAAAGGTGAGCATAGGGCAAAAGGCAATGAAATAAAAGGGCACAAATATTGATTATCGATTAGTTTGTTGTTCAGTCGCCAAATCGTGTCTGACTCTTTGAGATCCCATGAACTGCAGCGCATCAGGCTTCCCCGTCCTTTACTGTCTCCAGGGATTTGTTCTAACTCATGTCCATTTGATTAGTTTAGAATTTCCCAAAGCTCAAGTGACTTTGGGTGGTACATGGATACAGCACTAATTAATGAATTAATGAGAAAATTAACTCATTTCAATCTCTTCTCAATCTTTCCATACCAACAAGAGAAACTCTAAGTTTTGTTGCTAATATGTCTTTAATACTTCGCTAACTTTTCCAAGCTTTCATTTTAATAACAAAAGAGCAGGTTCTAGGGTACAACACTAGGCACAACTTTAATAATAGCATATTTTTAATGTTATTTTTTATTTTCTTAGATTTTTTTTAAAGTGGACTATTTTTTAAAGAAGTCTTTGTTGAATATGTTACAAAGCTGCTTCTTCCTGAGATGAGAAGCAGACAGATGCACCTGGGTCCTTACAAAGATTTGTAATGACCAGAGATTCAAGCCAGGACAAAGGATCCTCACTGTGGCTTGACTCCCGGTAGCTCGTAACCCATTATCCTGTGGGCCCCCACCCCTGCTGTTAACTCCGACTTGTGGAAACCCCGTTTTCTACCCTGGGTACAAGGGAAGTGGCTGGTTCTAGGTGAGGTCTCACTTCCTTTGACGGGAGAGAGTCTGGGCTTGGGTTATACAAACTCATCCTATCCCATGGTTTAAGGGTGTTATGGGTTAAATCAGCATTTGAGGATTCACTCTGGACACTCACCACTGGAGTTTCTGTGGGAAGTGGGCCTGGCTTCCCTCAGATCCCCAGCCGCAGTGCATATGCAGGATGGGATGTGGGAGCTGCCATCACCAGGATGCACCCGTTGGAAAGTGTTTCTCCCAATCCCAGCTGCTTAAAGGCTAATCTTTTTGCCTCACATGGGTTAAGAGTGCAAAGTTGAGTCCAAAAAGGGCTCAATTCAATCTCATTTCCTCCTCCCTTTGATCTCTTCATTTCCTATTTCACTTCCTCTGACAATTTCCTCCTTCCATTCCCAGAACAAACAACTCTCACTGTGGCACTTGGCCATTTGTAATCATTTTCCCAGATGCTGATTCTCTTTTGGCCGCTGTGCACTATGGACCTTCTGATAAATATCAGAGGCAGGGTTGGGGGCACCTCACGTCATGCTTCATGGATCCTCGTGCCTGAGACTTGGGTATAGCTAGAGCTATCAGCCTATGAAATCTTGGATCCCCCAACAGGTATAAGTAGCACAATTATAACCAAGAAGTTGAGTATTTCACAGTGAACAAAGAGGTTTCTACTTTTGGGTCCCTCAAAGAGGCTAATGTCGCGATTTCAGCCATTTGTGTTTTTCTTTCCTAACTGAGCTCATGAGTGAGAACCAAATATTCCATTCTAAAACAAAAAAAGTCAAGGCACAGAATGTTCTAGAAACTTCCATGTTTTTATTTTTACGTCTGCGTCTCAATGTGAAATGGTTCCCGAACTAATCATATTAGTAAAACTGGCAAGATTAAAAGAGCCATAAACACACACGCTCAGTGTTTCAACATCCATTAAAATGTATACTGCAGCCTCCCAGAATATTTAATAGGCTTGTATGATGACTGAATGCGAATTCATTCATCTCAGTCAAGTCGGGTTATTAAGATACACACGCTAAGTGATTTGTCCTGTGTTTACCCTTTGCTGGGAAAATGGTATCTGATTTTGAAAAGGAAAAAAAAAAAAAAAAAAACAGAGTTGTTCCTTGTTGAAAGAAATGGGAGGCAGGACCCCACGTGCCCTCCACCCCACCCCAGTTTTCATACCAGCTCTATCGCAAGCAAAATACTTAGTCCTTGCGGGACTCAGCTGTCCATCTGAGAAATTAGGAGGATTGCCTAAGTGATCTCCAATGTTCCTTCTACCACCGACTTCTTTGAAAGTGACATAAGGAGTAGAGGGGTGTGGGCTCTCGCATTGCACCACCAGGGCGCAAACCCTGCCTCTACCACTCCGTTTCCCCATCTGTAAACTGGGGATGATAATAATAGAATGTTAAAGAGAGACGATCAACGCAGATCGTGGTACCTAGGGAGTGCTCAATAGAAATGTCGGTTTTAACTTTAGAAATTAAGGCAACATCAGGACTTCCCTGGTGGTCCAGAGGCTAAAACTCCAAGCTCCCAGTGAGGGGGCCTGGGTTCGATCCCTGGTCCGGGAAGTAGATTCCACATGCCACAACTAAGAGTTCACATGCTACAACTGAAGATCCTACATGCTGCTGAAACTAAAAGAGAAAGAAAGAAATCAACGTAACATCTACTGGGCAGTTTGAAAATGGATTTCATTCTAGAATTTAAGAGTATCACACTTTAGCTACATTATTAAATGTAATCCTCCCCACCACCTTGCAAGGAAGATGGAATTAACCTTGATTTAAAGATAGGAAACTGAGACCCAGAGAGATGAACTAACCTGCCCAGAGTGATACAACTATTAAGAGATAGAGCCTACAACTATTAAGATAGGATTTAAACTCAGATCCTCACTGACTCCATTGTGGGCTCCCCTCCCACCCAATCTATCCATCTAACTTCTGGTTAAGTTCCAGTGCATCCAGCATCCCTCAGGGATTCTGAGTACATCTCTAAGTATTCAGCCTGTGGCCATAAATTTCTCCACTTTGGGAAAACGGAAAAGAGCTGGACCATGTTCTGATCATTTTGGTTTCTCTGAAGTTTAGGACTGAAAAATCAAAGTTGTGTTCTCAACACCTGTTTTCTCTCCTCCCTCACCAAAGCTTAGTCAGCCAAGAGCAGCTTTTGTTCATTATTATTTTTTGGTTTTAATTTTGCTGAGATTCAGGCTCAGTGATATCACATCTCCAACATTAATGTGTACCTCGGCCAAGCTGAGCCGCGTGGAAAACCAGAGTCACACTTCTGAGTCTAGATTAGTTTCCCAGCTTCGTCACTATTGACATTTTGGGCCAACAATTCCTTGCTGTGGGGGGCTGTCCTACACATCCTGTAGAATGTTTACCAGCATCCCTGGCTTCTACCTACTAGATGCCAGTAGCAACCACTCCCACCCTCCAGAATGACACTCAAAAATATCTCCAGACATTGCCCAATATCCCCTCGGGAGCAAAAATCCCCATTTTGGTTGAGAACCACTAGGCTAGCTAAAAAGGATGAAAAGCTTAAGCTTAAGTATCCTTTTCATTCTGCCTTTGCCTGCTTCATCACATGGCTTTTGGGGTTATTTAGGTTCTGGTAAGCAATTGTTTTATCTGGCAACATCCTAGAAGGCAAAACATCAGCCATCGGGAGATGCTTTTGGTCTGAAGGCGATTTTGCCTGGATGGAAATACATGTTATGTTTTTGTCTCTGTGGCTAGCAGGCGTGTTTTTTTTTTAGCGGGGGGCAGTTAAGGCAACCTTTTCAAAATGGTCCCCCCAACTCTCCATGGGTCCAGTGCCCTCTGCTGGAAGGTTTGCCAACATTGTCTCAGAGGAGGTTGGGGCACATGGTTTGAGAATTTGGGAAACGGCGCAAGTACAAAGAATAAATGAAACAATCCAATGCATAGGAAACTTTTGCAGTAGCTTCCTTTGTATCTAGTCATTTTTTCCACAAGCTTTCTAATTTCTTGGCAGAACTTTTTTTTTTTTTGGTAGATTAACCAACACGCTTTCCATCCTTTCATCTGTATACCCATATGGTCTTTCACTGATAATTATAATAACCACATCAACAAAAATTTACTGATGAACTAACCATGTGTCTAGTCAATGTGTCCCCTGTATCAGAGGTTGCCAACATTTTTGGAATCAGGGATCGGTTTCGTGGAAGACAGTGAGGGGAGGGGGATGATTTCAGGATAATTCTAGTGCATTAATTACGTTTACTGTGCACTTTATTTCTATTTTTATTGCATCAGTTTCACCTCAGATCATCCAAGCATTAGATCCCAGAGGCTGGGGACTCCTGCCCTATATGCTTCCTCCTCTGGTGTTCTCAATAGCTCTCTTGGGACAGAGGGTATTATTACTATTATTATTCATACACACTGGTGGCTCAGAGGTGAAGAATCTGCCTGCAGTGCGGGAGACTCTGGTTCAATCACTGGGCGGAAAGATCCTTTGGAGAAGGGAATGGCATCCACTCCAGTATTCTTATCTGGAGAATTCCATGAACAGAGGAACCCGGAGGGCTGCAGTCCACGGAGTGGTAAAGAGTGGAACACAACTGAGTGACTAACACTTTCACCCAGACTTTGGTCACTTTCACGAAATTGACCTGACCAAGGTCACACAGCCTTAATGGTGGAGAAAAGGCCTCAATGCCAGATCCCACGTGTTTAACCCTACACTACACTGCTTTATTCCTTTATTCATCTTTTCTTTTCCATTCCACCTAAAGTTTCCTTTCCAAATGTGACTCATTATTGATCTAAGGAAGCAGCATATGGATATCTGGTGTCATTTTGAATTTGCTCCCATTTATTTAAAGCATATTTTTCACCTAATTACCCCTTTTAGCTTCCGAAACCACAGGAAGATAAGTTGCTTTTTTTTACCAGTGTGAACTCTAGACGCAGAATTCTAATAGAGAACTAGAGTCTTAAGCGTTCAAGGGCTCATGAATCTCTCTAAAAATATTATATTCGAATAACATTCACATGCATCAGAATACATCAGAATAGATCCAAGACCTTGTAATTTATGGCCTTGCTTATTACTTTAAAAGCCTGGGATTCTTGTAGAATATGGTTTAGTGGGTCAAACATTCCCTTTCCTCTCATTTATCAGGCTTTTGATCTCATGTCAGTCCTGAATGTCGGCTTGCCTGGCCAGGAACCCCAGGCTCGCAGATCACATACACAACAGAACCCCTTCCCTTTTAAAAGCTGGTGGGGATGAGGGTGCGACAGCCCCGGCTGGGTAAGCAGAGGAGGTATTGAGTTCCCTGAGTCCTCACTGCCCCTTTGTCTATTATTATTTTATAGTTTTGTTCTGCATTCCTTTCATTCAACCTCCAGTCCATAGAAGCCTGTTTCTTTATTAGTTACATATGTCTGCACCCTTTTACCCCAGCAGGGAAAGACAAAATATTCTGGAGGGCTCAGAGGCCTGGGATGGACAGCTAATCCATCCCCACCTTGAACTAATCGGCGAGCTGATGTGCTATTGTACTGGGTACTGTTCTGTGCAGCTGAGCGGTGGGGTTTCAATTTGTAGGAGCATAAACAGATACTAAAGTTGGAAGAACGGCTCAGTCATTTGTTAGCAGAGTTCAGATCAAATTATCACAGCGGTCCCCTGCTGACAGCCTGAACAATTACCTCTTTTTTTTCTTGATCTTTAAATGTTTTCTGTTTCACTTAAGCCTCAGTAAATAGTTTACTTCTCATGGGCTTCATTTATTGACACAGAGAGGCTGATTTATTTAATTTTGTTTCTCTGCTGCCTTCCCAGAAAGGAGTCTGTAATGCTTTGTTGAAATCTCCCCCCTTCCCTGCCCCAAATGATAAGTTTATCATGGTAGACTGAGGAAGCGGTTTAATGATGTGACTATAAATTATCTGGCTTTTTAATGAGAAGTTTAGATGCCCAAATTTGAAAGCCGATTTTTAAAAGGCTTTAAACCAGAATCCAGCGTCTGTTACTTGAAGAGGTTGAAATTCAGAGTCAGAAAGGGACCTAAGGAGTGATCCTGAGACTCTGGGATCTGAATTCATAATTGGATTATTCAAAACCCAGGAATTGGATTATTCTTTTAAAGAAAATGGCTTATATTGTGTCCCTCACCTCTGTCCCATCTTGGCATAGATTCATTGATGTTCTGAGTGAGTTCACTGGAATTAACTCCCACATTTGTTTTCACTCTCTTTCCCCTTCCCCCATTTTCAACCCTTGACTTTCACTCTTCCACAGTTACATTTGTCTGCTTCTTACAGTCCTACTGGGACGGATTTATCATCATTTGCTAACATATCTGTCTCAAAATCTCAGCTTTGATCAGCTTGTATTTTATAACTTACATCTGTTCTACATTTAACCTTTTGTAATGCTGTTTTTCAAAAATATTACCTGAGCTAACAAAAGAATTGTACCAGAGCATGAGCTCCAGAGTGGAGATTTAAAAAAAAAAAAAAAAAGCCACCAAACATACCTGTGCACATGACCATATTTTTATTACTCTTCCAGAGGTGACTTTTCATTAAATGTATCAATCCATCATTTCTCTGCACTTCGTGGCAGGACCTCTGTCTGTCTAAGGGCTTCGTGCTCCCCATGTGCTCTAGTCCCATCTTCTTGACCCTTCCTCTGCCTGGAATTCCTGCCAGAGCACAGGACCATGAACAGGGTACTTCTGCTGGGGTCCATGGCTGGACTTAGAGCTGGCTTTCCTGTCTCATCTGCCTGACCTGGAGGGGGACTGGGGGTCCGTGCTGACCAGGGCAGACTGCCATTGTAGCTCATGTGAATTCTTTTCCAGCAGGTCTGCCTTCCATGAGACTTGATTCGCTTATTTGAAGAAAGTCAGTTTATTTTTACTGATGAATTCTTGACACCCAAAAAGTATTCTTTTAAAAAGTATAGTAAACATTCATGTACCTGCCACCCAGCTTAAGAAATAAAATATTACAAATACAGTAGAAGGCCCTCGTGTCTCTCTCTTTATCACATCTTTCCCACTGCTCCTTGGAGAGAAAGGTCACTCTGAATTGAAGGTACGCATTTCAGGGTATTTCTTTATACTTTGGTGGTGATTTAGCCACTAAGTCGTGTCCGACTCTTGCGACCCCATGGACTGTAGCCTGCCAGGTTCCTCTGTCCATGGGATTTTCCAGGCAAGAATACAAGAGTGGGGTGCCATTTCCTTCTCCAGGGGCTCTTCCTGACCCAGGGATTGAACCCGGATCTCCTGCATTGCAGGCAGAGTCTTTACAGACTGAGCTATGAGGGAAGCCTTCTTTATACTTTAACTGCTTGTGTATGTTCTTCTACACAAAATTTTTCATACAGCTCTGAGACATGCTTTCTTCAACCATGTTGATATGTGCAGGGCTAAGCCACCATTTACATTGCTGTTGGATGTGCTCTTTTATCATGAACATTTACATAATTTTCAACTTTCTTACTATAGACAGCAATGCTTTATGAAAATTCTTACAAATGTCTCCTAGGATGCCTGTGTAAGAGTTTCTCCAGGTTCATCACTGAGAGGGAAAGGCTGACTCACAGGATATACACTGCTTGATTTTAGTAAATATTGCCAACCTCTTTCCCGGCACGGTTGTTTGATTTTACACTCTTGTCAATGCTTGCTATAGCCAGACATTTTTAAATGTTGCCAACGAATGGAAATATAATGGTATCATGTAGCAGTTTTCATCTGCAACTATTTGCTTACTAACAAAGTTGAAATGAAATGGTAAATAGTAACACAGTGCTGGGAAGGTAGTAAATATTCTATTAATGAAACATTGTTGCTATGATTACCTTACAGAGAAATCCTATGAGGTAGTATAAACGGTGGTTAACCCCATTTTATAGATGAGTGCCCAGGACCTGGAAACATACCAACTGTAACAGGATAAATCCAGAGAAACACAAGCAATGGAGATGATGGTGGTGAGCAGTAGCCTGTGATCCATGACTGACTTGCTGGTATCACTACCATGTGGACAGACCATGGCCAGTGATGGCCTACCACCTTGAATGATGCTTGCTGACTTTCCTAATGACTTTTACACCTGCTCTGAGTCAAGACTCACCATGGGAATGTGAAGGTCAAGGACTGGGTTCTCTCTTTTTTGGTTCATGGCTTGGGGAGAGAACAGGTGGCCCTTGATTCACCCCTCTAGGCAGCAGGGGTCTCCACAGAATCAACTGAGTCAGCCTTTTGGAGCTCCCCTTCCCCACCACCAGCCTGCACCCAAAAAAGCAGCCCTGGAGACCATGGACTTCTTTACTAGCCTTAGAAGGTTAGAACTGAGTCCTCTTCCGCCAGTGGAACTGGAAGAAGCCATATATTTGGGGGAACATATATAAGTCATCTTGATGACTGATGATGGGCTAACTTTTTTTTTTTTTCTCCCTTTTGGTCACCATGCAGTACGCTCCTTCTATATGCCAAGCATGTGAGGACATCTTACATACATTCTGTCATCTCTGGAGCTCATGAAGAAGTCTGTTAAGGAGACAGTGTTAACTCCATCTTACTGTTCCAGTCGGAGAAGGCAATGGCACTCCACTCCAGTACTCTTGCCTGGAAAATCCCATGGACGGAGGAGCCTGGTAGGCTGCAGTCCATGGGGTTGCTAGAGTCGGACACGACTGAGCGACTTCACTTTCACTTTTCACTTTCACGCACTGGAGAAGGAAATGGCAACCCACTCCAGTGTTCTTGCCTGGAGAACCCCAGGGACAGGGGGAGCCTGGTGGGCTGCCGTCTATGGGGTCCCACAGAGTCGGACACGACTGAAGCGACTTAGCAGCAGCAGCAGCAGTGTTCCAGTAGGATTATAAGGAACATGAACAAGGGAGCTCCAGACAGCCTGGTTTGGGAGAAAGTGGAAGTCAAGATATCCCATTTTTAACTAAGGGTTTCTGTGCCCCAAACTCTCTCCCTTCTTTAAATTTGTGCTCAGGCACTTCAGTAGTGCCCCAACTCTTTAAGATCTTATGGACTGTAGCCCACCAGCTTTCTCTGTCCATGGAATTCTCCAGGCAAGAATACTGGAGTGGGTAGCCAGGCCCTCCTCCAGGGGGATCTTCCCGACCCAGAGATGGAACTCACATCTCCTGCATGTCCTGCATGAGCAGGTGGGTTTTTTACCACTAGTGCCACCTGGGAAGCCCTGTTCCTTAAATTACTAGATTCATTTTCTTCTGCAGCGTCATCCATGCATTCTTCAAACGAGTCCTCTTTGGCCTGCAAACATCCAGGGTCCCAGGACAAAACCAAGTTCACCATGAACTTGAAGTGCCACATCTAGGTTCTCCATCTCTTTTAAGGACCAGTGTCTGGGAAGTCAGGGTGTGGCTTCAGCTCTATAAAGTAACATTTTGGGTTAAGAAAGGCAGCTGCATACCTCTGCTACCACTGCGGGGTTAAGATCTGGTCATACACCTTTTTCTCTTTTGATTTCCAGAAGGCATGGGAACGGCTAAGGTTACCAAACACACCTCTCTTGATGGAGAAAATTCTTTTTTTTTTTTTTGGTTTGGTTTTGTTGTGCCAAATTCTACCCTTTGAAAAATGCAGAAGCCCATTAGAGATTAAGACTACAAACAAGCTTAAAACACATCTTAACAGCATTCAGAAATGTCCCAGGTGTAGGCGGGTCAAAGTGATATCTTGTTCTCCTAAATATTTCAACAGATAGACAAACTTTTGATTGCGATATCTGCTCGAAAAATGACTTTGAACTCTCCGCCAGTACCTCCCACTTGGGCTTTCTAAACCCCACAGAGGGCCAGTGGCTGATAAGGGGCTGGAGTGGTCCCGGGCGGCGAGGGCCTTTTATCTCACCTCGCTGTGTACACGAGCCCAAGCCGTTTGCTTAGCTTGGCTCTGCTATCCTGAGGACCTTTTAAAAATCCTCCCATTTATTAGGATCTAACACCCGATCTGTAAATAAACCAGCAGAAAATGTAGATTTCAGCAGTGTAGGAGGGCAGTTCACTCTCAGGTGGGCTGACTTCTCCCTCTAGCTGGTTATTCCTCTCTTGCTCACTTCCTGGATCCCCTCTCTCCTCCCCTCCCCTTCTCAGTCCTCCCTTCCTTTCCCCTTTTCTTCCCTGCCTTCCTTCCTTTTCCTGCAGCCGCTTGAAGATAACAAAAGAAAAATCAAATAGATTGACCGTATTTTTGCTGTAGGCTTTAAGTTCATGTATCAAGAAATAGTAAGAGTCTGGTGGCTAAGAGCCCAGACTCAGAGCCTGGGTTTGACTTCCCGTCTGAGTGGGTCCTGGCTATATGATTTTAGGCAATTTGCATAACATCTCTGTGCCTCAGTTTTCTCATCAGCAAAATGGGAACAATAACAGCCCATGGGGTTTTTCTAGGAACTAAAATTCAGAATGGGCCTTGGTACAAAGTACACCCTAAGTTTCAGTCAGTTCTCTGACAGATCCCCAGGTCAGGAAGATCCCTTGGAGAAGGGAATGGCAACCCACTCCACTATGCTTGCCTGGAGGATTCCATGGACAGAGGAGCCTGATTGACTACAGTCCGTGGGATTGCAAAGAGTCAGACACGACTGAACGACTTTCACTTTCACATTAACGTGCAGGAAGCTTTGAGATGGTTTTCACAGCATCACCTCTGGTCTCCAAAAGAGTTGTCTTCCACTGAGAGACCTTGGACACATAGCTCCACAACAAGGATGTGAGCCCCTTCACTGACCAGATTTCCCACAGGTGAACTAGGGCCCCTCATCCTCTCCAGGACAGATGAGGGAAGAAGACAGTGGGTCTGTTGCCCTGAGCTCAAGAAGCCGACACTGATGCCTCTCCATCCCCCAGCACTCAAGGATGGAGGGTCTATCTGGTGGCACTATCTCAAACATGTGGAGATGCTGTGATTAGGCTGATCCATCTGGCCCTGTTGAGAGCTTTCGGTGATACAGGTCTTATCACTGGGAGGGAATGTAATCATCTCCTGGCCACTCTGTGCCCCTTGTGAGAGAAGGCTGGAACCCACCCAGCTCTCCTGGGCCACATGATAAGGCTAGCAGGAAATAGGACCCAAAGTCCTCCCCTCTCTGTTATGGGTCCACCCTGAGGCCTCCAGATCCCCTGACAGGTCCAGGGCAGCTTGGAGGGACTGTTGCTTCCCCTTACCAGGCCATCAGGAGATTAGAGGAAAGCCCTGCGCCCATTTCTCAGAGAGGCAGAGCCAGTAGAGGTGGCTGACCCAGGATGCTGGAGCAAAGAACACAAAGTATCTTCTCGGGGCTCTCTGGAGCCTTTTCTGCAGCTTGAGAACAGACAAACTGAATATGAAAGAAGCAGGGTGCATCTCTCATGGGTGGTGTACAAATGGAAATTTTGAACATTGCTTTTCTTCCTAAATGCTCAAGGGTAGTTGGCTGGGGTTTTTTGGTTGTTTTTTTTTGGCAGCATTGCTTGAAATGCAGGATCTTAATTCCCTGATCATGGAGCAAACCCTTGTCCCGCAAAGTGGCAGCCAGAATTCTTAACCACTGGCCCACCAGGGAAATTCCTGGTAGTTAGCTTTTTGAAAGGACATTTAGTAAGATGAAAATCTTTCGGGATGTAATTTGCAGCTCAGATATCAGAATCAAAAGGATTTCTTAAATGACAACTGCACTGAAACACCTGCAACCTCCAAATGGGTTTCCTGAACACCACGCAGATCTTGGGATAAAGGGTTCAGTTCAGTCAGTTCAGTTGCTCAGTCATGCCCGACTCTTTGTGAACCCATGGACTGCAGCACGCCAGACTTCCTTGTCCATCACCAACTCCCAGAGCTTGTTCAAACTCATGTCCATAGAGTTAGTGATGCCATCTAACCATCTCATCCTCTGTCATCCCCTTCTCCCCCTGCCTTCGATCTTTCCCAGCATCAGTGTCTTTTCAAATGAGTCAGTTCTTCGCATCAGGTGGCCAAAGTATTAGAGTTTCAGCTTCAGCATCAGTCCTTCCAATGGATATTCAGGACTGATTTCCTTTAGGATGGACTGGTTGGATCTCAAGACTCTTGAGAGTCTTCTCCACACCACGGTTCAAAAGCATCAATTCTTCGGCACTCAGCTTTCTTTATAGTCCAACTCTCACATCCATACATGACTACTGGAAAAACCATAGCTTTAACTAGATGGACCTTTGTTGGCAGAGTAATGTCTCTTCTTTTTAATATGCTGTCTAGGTAGGTCATAGCTTTCCTTCCAAGGAGCAAGCATCTTTTAATTTCATGGCTGCAGTCACCACCTGCAGTGATTTTGAAGCCCCCTAAAATAAAGTCTGTCACTTTTTCCACTGTTTCCCCATCTATTTGCATGAAGTGATGGGATCCAAAGCCATGATCTTAGTTTTCTGAATGTTGAGTTTTAAGTCTGCTTTTTCACTCTCCTCTCATCAAGAGGCTCTTTAGTTCTTCTTTGTTCTCTGCCATAAGGGTGGTGTCATCTGCATATCTGAGGTTATTGATATTTCTCCCAGCAATCTTGATTCCAGCTTGTGCTTCATCCAGCCCAGCATTTCTCATGATGTACTCTGCATATAAGTTAAATAAGCAGGGTAACAGCAAAGGTTTCTCTGAGGAAAGAGAACCACTATCCATGCAGCTTCCCTTGCTTTGATTAAGGTTTGTGGCGGAAACTGCCTGCACCCACAAAATCCATTTTCTTCTTTGGCCTGGCTGGTCTATAATGACCCAGACTCCCTTGCAGTTGATCAGGGCCCCTTAAGTTTTTTCCTATAAAACGGGAGCTAAGTCACGTGGGCTACTTTCCTGCATGTTCTCTTGCCCCTTCAAGACTGGCTGGAATCTGGACAAGGCAAAGACCCAGCAGAGGGTGACAATCCCCTGAGGCAGGGCCAATGACCTCTGCCCCAGATCCAGCCCAAAGTGGGCTGATTCTGGCCACACCTGTCACGTGAGCGCTGCCTAGGTTTGCTTTTGGGCCACAGCCCCAGAGCTGAGTTGTTGTAACAGAGACGTTATGACCAGCAAGCCAAACATATTTATGATCTGCCCTTTAGGGAGAGTTTGCTGACCCCAACCCTAGGGGATGGCCAGGAAACAAAAGGAACTGAGTCTCTGAGCAGAGGGACTGTACAACCAGGTGCATGGTGAGATAAGGAAATGGGGATGCTTGGCTCCCTAGGCTTGTTGTCAAGTGTCACAGCAGACACAGTCCATTTGACAGTGTTGCTGGAAACCGTATCAAGACACCCGAATGGAAGGACTGATGCTAAAGCTGAAGATCCAGTACTCTGGCCACCTGATGAGAAGAGCTAACTCATTGGAAAAGACCCTGATGCTGGGAAAGATTGAGGGCAGGAGGTGAAGGGGACGACAGAGGATGAGATGTTTGGATGGCATCATTAGCTCTATGGACATGAGTTTGAGCAGGCTCTGGGAGTTGGTGACGGACAGGGAAGCCTAGTGTCCATGGGGTTGCAAAGAGTTGAACACAACTGATTGATTGAACTGACTGAATTGAAGGAGAAGCCTGGCACACAGTAGGCACACTATAAAATGTTGTGACGATCCAGCAATCCCACTTCTGGGTGTATCTCCAAAGAAAATGAAAGCTGGATATGGAACAGCTATCAGCACTCCCATATTCATTGCAGCATTATTCATAAAAGCCAACATGTGGAAAGAGTCTAAGTGGCCATTGGGAGTGAATAGATAAAGAGGATGTGCTGTGTACATCAACAATGGAATATTACTCAGCCGTGAGAACGAAGGAAATTTGCCAAATGAGACAACATGAATGGACCTTGAGTGCATCAGGCTAAGTGAGGTAAGTCAGACAAAGAGAAGTACTGTATGATATCACTCATGTGTGGAATCTAAAAAAGCCAAACTCATAGAAACAGAGAAAAATGGTGGTCGACAGGGCGTGGGGGTGGGAGCATAGGGCAGATGTGGTTTAAGGATACAAACTTGCAGTAAGTAGTAAACAAACCCTAGAGATCTTAAGCACAGTAGAGTAAATATTAGTGAAAATACTACATTATAATCATCAAACTTGTTAAGAGGCTAGAACTTATTTATTCCAACCACTAAAAAAGAAATGATAATTATGGCACAAATAGAGGCTCTAGTTATAGCTACAGTGGCAATAACATAACACTATATAAACGGATCAAATCTTTGCGACCCCATGGACTATAGCCTACCAGGCTCCTCTGTCCATGGGATTTTCCAGGCAAGAGTACTGGAGTGGGTTGCCATTTCCTTCTCCAATATAAATGGATCAAATTAACCTGCTGTACACCTTAAATTTACACAATATTATGTGTCAAATATATTTTAATTTAAAAAATGAATTGAATGAATAAATGAGCTGGAGCGTAGAAGAAAGCCAAGAGAAGGGAAAGGAAAACCAGGGTACTCTTGCCAATGTAGAACAACAGATGAGTTTTTTCTTTTAATATTCTATTTATTTACTTGGCCATGCCAGGTTTTAGGTGCAGCACACAGGATCTTTGATCTTCATTGCATCATGCAGGATCTGTAGTTGTGACATGGAAACTCTTAGTTGTAGCATGTGGGCTCTAGATCCCCCACCTGGGATCAAACTCAGGTCCGCTGCATTAGGAGCATGGAGTCTTAGCCACTGGACCACCAGAGAAGTCCCAACAGATGAGTTTTGAAGGCAGTAAAACCTGGTTCTGGTACACTCAAACTGTGTGTGCTCAGCAAGTCATTTTACCTCTCTGAGCCTTGCTTTCTTCATCTGTCAAAGGAGATGGAAGGACTGAATCACGCAGCATTGTCACAGTTAGAGGTAACAAGAGTAGAAGGTATAACGGAGATGACTTGGCTGTGGGTTGTTTGCCATTGTGGATGTCAGCCACATGGTGCTTTCTCTGCCATCAGCTGTGAAGGGAGTGAAAACAGCAGGGACCCCTGAGAACTTTTCCAAAGTTCTAGAAGTAAATACCACTTACAAGAGATTATCTCCCTCTCAGTCATCAAGTTATCCTCTCAATTAATTTGTACCCACAGACCTCAAATGATGAGCAAGATGGAGCAGCTACTAGGCAGTCATATGAGCACAGGGCGTGACGGCTGTATTTCCTACATAATAAAGGGCTTGCTTTGCTGGATAAGAATGTGTTTGTTTTGAGCAGCAAGAGTACAGCCTGAAATTCTATGATTCTGAAAACTTGGTGAATTTCTGCTTGGCCTCTCCAGTGGGAGGAAGTTACTAAGTGTCATACGACAAATTCCATGTAAGGAGATGACAAGAGGTGTGTGTAAGCATTGAGAAGACAGGGCATCTGGGGCAGGCAGAGGGGACAGGTGTGATCAGGGGCAGATCTGTTGAAATGGATGCATTTTGAGTGGTACACTGTGATGATCCAATTAGCTGTCCTTTGCTGGATACTGAAGTGTTCCAGAAGCTGCAGTGGTACTCTGCATTTTTAGCCAATGTACAAGGTAGGTGGGCTTCCCAGATGGCTCAGTGGTAAAGAATCTGCCTGCCAATGCAGGAGATGCAGGAGTCCCGGGGTCAATCTCTGGTTTGAGAAGATCCCCTGGAGGAGGAAACGGCAACCCACTCCAGTGTTCTTGCCTGGGAAATCCCATGGACAGAGAAGCCTGGTGGGCTACAGTCCCTGGGGCTGCCAAGGAGTCGGACACTGAATAACTAAACAACAACAACAACAACAACAGAGTAGATGTTGATGATTCTCCACCTTCAACAGATGAGGAAACTGAAACTCAGAGAAGGGGAGTCGCTTGATTTGGAACACATGACTGATAACAGTGAGGCCAGGATGGAAATCCTGGTGTGTGGGACTGTGGGACCCACAGCCTTTTCTGAAATATAGCATTTTATAGGACCTTCCCCTCTCTATGATCCAAAGCCACAAATAGTTGGAGATGGTGGACACACTCACACGTTTTAGTCATGTATTTATTTTAATATTTATTTGGCTGCATTGGGTCTTAGTTGTGGCAGGCGGGATCTTTGCTGCTTCATGCAAGATCTTTCACACTGGCACACAGACTCTCTAGTTGTGGAGCAGGCTCAGTATTTGTAGGCGTGCTGGCTTAGTTGCTCTGCAGCCTGTGGGATCTTAGTTCCCTGACCAGGGATCAAACCCACGTCCCCTGCATTGCCAGGCAGATTCTTAACTAAACAGACCACCAAGGAAATCCCTACACTCATACACTTCAAAAAATTTAGTTGCCTGTATTTAAAAGCTGGAAGATTTTATCTTGAATTCTAGATGCAGGGCTTCTTGTGGCCAGTCAGAAGATCTGGCAATATAATGTGTGAATCGCCCCTCAACAGTGACTGCCTGGAACCCAGCAGAGAATGCTCCCTTCGGGAAAGGCAGAACAAGATCCAACTGGCCACAGTCCCCACTAATCTCTATTGTCTACTCTGCCAGCTTCAGTCAGCTTCTTTCCTTCCTGGTCCCTGTGGACATTTGGGTTCAAGATCCCTGCCCTAGAGTCTTGAAGCCCCTATCTCCAGGCGGCAGCTGAAGGAAGCAATGGGAGTATTACTTTCCCCTTAGAGCATGGGGACATGACACTGGGTGGGGAGCACTCCACTATGGACAAGTGGCATAGTTTGTTCCAACAGGCGGATGTCTTTTCTTGAGTGAGTACCATCTTGCCTTCCCCCTCCCTGCTCCCCTGTGCCGGGGGGCTCAAGAATCTCTGAAAGCACCTTGTTATCCCACTCCCCTTCACTAGAAGTCCTCAGTGGCTCCTATTGAACCCATTTTATTTCACTTGATCTCCAAAGAGTCCAGACTCATTATAGACCTTGGGAAATGCTTCCCACCCCCCACCAACCAACCCCGACAGCTCTATGGGGAGATCCACTAACTTGATCAATAGACCCAAACTTTAATTTTTCTTCTACAGCTAAGGCTATAGGGTGGGGATGGAGGGGAGGAGAGAGGGGAAAAGTCTTAAAACAGTATTGTTATGATTTCCCTTTGCCTAGAGGAAGAAACGATGTTGCTTCAATTTTGGCATGAGTTAAACTCGATGCAAACATCGCTATAAATGGGTCAGGCAGTCAGGAAAGCCAGCAGTTGGCCACATTTGTGCTAACTCCAGTCTTTTTGTTTTTGCCAGAGGAAAAAAAAAATTCTAATTTCTATCAGTCTAAATTGAGTTGGGGAGCATTATCAGCTGGAAGGACCCTTCTGATTTGACAGGCCCCACTGTATGATGATTAATTACTTCTCAGCTTCATTGGACTTTTCTAATTTCCTTTTGCCACTGGCTGGAGGCACCGTGCGATAAGTACTGCTCTTATTATTTTGTGCAAAGGAAAATGTCTATTACGGTCTGTCCTACAAGCGAGCAGAATAAAAAAGACAGCCGCTCAGGAAACTTGCAAGCTCCTCTATCTTTATCTGGTCTCCCCTGGCCTCCCTGATTCGCTTGTTCTAGAACAGAGGTGGCCACACACGCTTTCCTGTCAAAATAAGAAGATAAAATCATAATCTCTATCAGAGTACTTGACATTTGGAAATTTGTATAATGATTTCATGGGATTTAATCCCTCCGCTCACCACAAATCCTCCTCCAAATGCAAACGCAACTAAAATATTATACTGAGAAAAACAGGGTCATTCTTCTTCTTTGCTGGTGCATTTATTCGGTCATAAATTCAACTTGGGGGATTGCCTTACTGTATATAATACGGCAACGAGAACAATAATAATAATGATGATGATCATAATAATGATGATTAAAAAGCCATAATTGAATTTGGAAAGAGAACGTTTTTCTAAGCAGCCCCAACACCTAAATTAGAATGTGTCAGTTTCCAGAGACCGCTTGCCTCAGCACATGATGGCTTACGTGGTCGGCGGGCTGGCTGTCTCTAGAATGATCTCAGGCTCAGCCGGAATGGACAACTGAGACCCAGCTGTGGCTGCCTGTTTTCCTGGAGAGGAGAGAGATGAAGACGTATCAAGGATCCCACTTCTGCGGCCCCTTCTGCCTGCTGATGCTCAGGCTGGGGCCGAGACTGAGTTTGGAGACCCTCAGGACGTGTTTACTGAGGCTCACGCAGGAAAAGCTCCATTGAGCAAGTCACGGCAGCATGTCTCTGCATCCCTGGCTGCCGAGGAGGCTACTGATTTCCCAAGGAGTCTGACTTCAAAGCAGGGGTGGGACAGAGAAAGCTGAGAGCACCAGAGGCAGGGCTGGTGGCCCCAGGCCCTGAGTTCCTGCCACAGCCCCGCACTGGCTTCCGAATTCTGCCTGTCCGCTGCTGTCACTTTATCTGTGGCAAGGTAGGCAGCGGGCTGGGAATTGCTAAAGGAGAAAGAGCCATTTAGCTTCTCTCTCTCTTTTTTTTAATTTACTTTAAATTTTTTGGTTTTTTTGGCTGCTCTAGGTCTTTGTTGCCGCGTGGGCTTTCTCTAGTTGCGGTGCGCGGGCCTCTCACTGCAGTGGCTTCTCTGGTTGCGGAGCGCTGACTCCAGGGGACTCCGGCTTCCGTAGTTTCAGCGCCTGGGGTCTAGAGCGCAGGCGCAGTAATTGTGGTGCACAGGCTTAGTTGCTCTGCGGCATGTGGGATCAATGATCCCAGATCAGGGATCAAACCCATGTCCCTGGCACTGGCGAGCAGTCTTAATCACTGAGCCACCAGGGAAGCCCAGCTGCATTTTTAGTAATAATACTAGAGAGTATTTAGTGAGCACCAACTACATGGGGGCACCGTGCTAATTAGGTACATTATTCTGCATGGTCCGCACAGTCCACTTGATGTTGGTGCCATTATGAACCCATTTTTATAGACAGGAACATTCGAGCATCAATGTCTTGCCTGGGATCACGTAGCTATGACATTTGACCCCAAGACTGCCATTCTCTCAACCTCTCTGCTCTGCTATTTCTTATTTCTCTTTTTCACCTTTTGCAAAAGCCCTGATGATAGTGTGTGGGTGAAGAATACTGGCTGGATAAATAGGATTTGCTATTTTATTCTCACACTTCATTCATGATTCTCTTGATTATATCTCTATTTGTTCCCTAAATGTGTAATGAGCACTTATTATGTGCTAGCTGTTTTACTAGGTTCTAGGGATCCCAGACAAAATCCCCATGGTACTTGCCCTCAGAAAGCTCCCTCTAACAAACGACTAAAAGTTAAACCCAGAGTAAGAGAAGATGCTATAATACAGCTGCATAAGAGAGGACAGATCCACCAGAATCTAAGACTGGGAAAGTATCAAAGGCCAGACTGTAAGGCTGACACTGGTTTAATCTTTGTAATGGACTGTTTGTGATCTCAGGCAAGTCCCTTCCCGTCTCTGGGTCTCCGTTTCCCTATCTATGCAATGTGGTCATTAGCCTAGACAAGAGATTGAAAACCAGTGACCCATGGCTAGATCCAACCCACGGGTGAGTTTTCTTTGGTCTGCATGTCTCTTTCTTGAACAGAGAACCACCATTCAAGAGCACATCAAAATCTAGGTTTCCAGCTACTTTTGAAAATAAAGCCATGAGAGATGGCACCCACATTCCCACCCAGCCAGTGGTGGCTGGAGTGAAGAAGCAGATGCCATGCGTTGTTCAGATGAACAGAGTACTTTTCCAGTTTACTGCAGTCTCCACCACTCCCTATCAATGTCCAACGCCAAGACCAACTAAAAATGGTCCTGTGTCCCCATTGATATTGTTGGTTAGTGTTTTCTTCTTAAAGGAAATATCTCTGTAACCATGATGACAACAAAAGCAGGAAACAAAATCATATTTAACAAAGGATCACATTTTAAGAAAAAAAGAGAGTAGAGAGCATGTTTCCATGTTGAATTAAAGAAGATTTCTGTGTATTTTATATACAAACAAAAGCATACCTGTGTTGAAAGAATGCAATTGTATTTATTCAGTGTTCCTTCTGGCATCTGAGTTTGAACCCTGGGCTTCTTACATCTCCAGAACTTCACTCTGGGTCCTGAGGGCGCCTGTTGTGAAGACCTGGAGTTGGGGCTTGGCTACCAACCCAACACTAACATAGGGCCAGTGTGAAAAGCAGATTGCCAGTCACCTGTCCACCTGGCCTGTTTGCAAGAATTCTCTCTGGTTTTCATTGAGAGAGGTGTGTAAGTCACTTGGGTGGGAAGAGTCTCCAACTACTGACTGACCTTTCTGGAAGAGGGAATCCCTCATCCACTGGTACATGGTACCCAATCCCCCAGCAGCCCAGGAAGAAAGGGCTGGGAGCTTGGTATGGCATGGATGATGCATCCTGCACCGCATGGTCTGATGAGGTGCACTCTGGTAAACTGTAGCTTTGCAGCTAGTCACTTGTCCCTTGTGAACCTTCACCATCCCTGGATCCTTGCTCTGGGCTCTGTAACCTTGTAGTGCCTGCCCTTGAACTCTGTGTGACTCACCTTGGTCACTAAAATGTTAATAAACACAAGGCAAGCAGAGGCTTGAAAGGTGTTTGTACATCTTCTCTTCCCCTCCTGCCCCTCTGTCTTCCACACGAGAACACACCCAGGCCAACCTGTTAGAAGATGTGACTCATAGAACCGAGCCCAGAACTCCAGTTGTCCCAGGCAAAGTCATCCTAGACCCACAACAACCAGTCTACTCTGAAACCAGGGAGAGAGCCAGCCCCGATTACCATTACCCCTTAGCCAACCCATAGCTGACACTATACTCATGACTTGGGCCAGCTGAAAGCTAAAGAAACTCCCTGTCAACCAGCAGACTCGGAAGCTTAAGAAATGCTTATTCTTCAAGACATTTTTGGAGTGTCTTCTAACACAGAATTTTTATGGCCACAAAGAGCTGATCCTCCCTACAAGGATGTTTCTTCCTCAACAGCGCTATCCCTCCCCCAAGTCAACAGCCCCCACCTCTTGTGCACAGGCTGACTCCTAGAAGGTGAAATTGGTCCAGAGCCTCAAGTATTTGATGGCTTCCAGACACGGGTCCGGGTCTAAACTCTGCCCATTCCCGGCTCTGTTGCCTCTCACCGGCTCTGTTTTTTGAAGCCTCCATTTCCTCATCTGTGTAATGGGAAGAAGAAGAATACAAACCATGCTGGATTCACAGAGTTTTTAGGATGATTAAATGAAAAAGGACAGGTAGAAAGAATGTTCAACCCAGTGCCTCCCGTAGGGTATATGGTCAATAATTATCAACAAGTCTCACTCCCACCCTTTCCCCTTTCCTCTTTCTATTACTTTCTCAAACTTTTGGTGGAATTTCAACCTCCCTGCATACCGCACTGGGCACTCGAGCAACTCTTTCCACCTGCACAGAGCATTATGGTGTCAGAGCACAGGCCTACAGAATTTCCCTCTGGCAAGAACCACAGATGATACCTAGTTACTATGATCCCAGGACCTCCCACCCCCCATCGCCTTCCTCATTTGCAGCAGGTCACTGGAGATGGCCATAAGCACACTCCGACATGCCAGACATCACTTTGCACTTAGAAAACATAATCAGTGACACATCTAGAAGACAAGGTTTGCCCCCAGAGAGGCTGATGGTGTGGAAAAATGAGATTCTTTATGTGGTGTAAAATACCATCGCTTCCCAAAGTGTGCACTGAGAGAGTGTTTCCACATGGTATCCTCTAAAGAAATAAATGATAGATAGAGAGTAGATATAAAGATAGATAGATAGATTGGAACAATCCAAGGAAAAATAAATTTGATGAATTCTGAGCCAAACAGGCTTATGGAAAGACTTCTTGGAGACGTTCAAGAATAATGTGTGTTATTTCTCTCCAGCAAGGAGGCAGAAAACATCGTGGTTTCTTTTTTAAAAGTGATTAGGGAAGCCCAGGAATATCGGAGTAGGTTACCATGCCCTCGTCCAGGGGAATCTTCCAGACCCAGGAACTGAACCCAGGTCTCCCACATTGCAGGCAGATTCCTTACCATTTGAACCACCAGGGAAACCCAGTTTGACCACAGAGCCCCCCATTTCAGAGTCAAGTTTTTGGGGACCATGAACTATCCTTTGGGGAAATGGTGACTTGAACTTCACTTGGGTGGCATGGCTGCCATTGCAGCAAACCATCCCTACAAGCAGGTCTTCTCCGCCTCGGGGAGGGAGCCCGGAGCGTGACACTACTCTCCCTTTCACTGCCCTTGGCTCTGGTGTTTTGGTCTGTTTGTTTGGCCACCAATAAGAGCTGAAAGTTTGATGTTCCTTGGCTGTGGCTCTTTCCCCCCTCTTCTTAGTGTGAATTGTGCAGGCAGACGTGGGCGATTCCAACTCACTATTCCTCCCTGGTAATGTGAACTCGCAAGAAGGCAGAAGCCCCTTCTTTGTGATGGAATAAAGCAGAAATGCTAGAAGCATTGTTCCTTCTTCATCATGCCCCCAGTCAGCCAAGGTTTAAATGGAATTCTGTCAGGGTCACTGACATGATTTTTTTTTTTTTTAAAGCAGGCATACAAGATACCATTACATTTCATTTTTAGGACAATTGCTCTCTGAGCAAAGTGTGTTATTTTCTTGTAGGTAATCCCCTTACCAGGCTGTGGATTTGCCATGTTTAACATCATCTACGACAACCAAAAAGCAATGAAGTGTGTTATTGACAATGTTTTAATTACAATACGTAAAAGATCCAAGACAGCAAAGATGAGAAAATTATCTGCCTGTAGTGGCATTTGTATGTTTAAGAAAATTCACAGTGGTGGTCCGAGCACAATGTGTATATATATATATATGTATATATATATACGTGTGTGTGTGTGTATTCCTTTATATATATTCCTGCTAATGACTAAAAATTTTAGCAGCATGTAAGGGATTGCTTTAAAGAAATAATAATATTGATAGAAATGATTGTCCCTGGCAGCACGACAAATGAAATTAGAAGCCCTTAGAATTGTGGGCTTGCAACAATGTTAGTGTGAAATATAATCGTTGGATTGCTTTGTTCTTTTTCCCAATAAAAGGTGGAAGCTTTTGAGTATTGTTATTAGGCGAGCTAAGCTGGGCTTCTGTACAGCATAGTTTTGTGTGTCTGAACCAGCAGAAGCTTTTGAAGTCCCACGATTCCTTCTGCTTGCTAATTCTTCCATTTGTTTGATTTTTGGTACAAAGAAAATGAAAGAATATGATGAGATTATGGCATTTTAAGTCAATATTTATTAAAAAATCAATCTAGATGAAAATCTGCCCATCCCTCTAATTAGATGAGGCAACTTGAGGTTGATTTTTAATTGCAAAAGTAATTACATGGAGCAGATAGCCAGTGACATTTGATTATCTAGGTGATTGATTAAAAAGCCGAGCTCACCAAGCAGATTGCCAGCCAGGGAATCCAGACAAAAGAGCAAATTAAAAAAGTTGTCCTGTTAGTAATCACAAAATTCAAGGATGAAATTACAGAGCCAAACACCTCCATTGCCCCTTCATCATCATCACTCACTCCACACGCATTCACTCCAATGCCTGATAAAGAAATGGATTAGTGTGAAATTAATTGAAGAAGGGGGAAAAAAGGGAGGGGAACCAAATTCACCACTGAGCACAGGGCTTTTTACAAGTTGAAACAAATTTCTCCAGTTTTATAATAAACTTTTCTTTTTGGCAAGAGAGATGTTTTCACAGAGGATCTTTTCAGAATGTTTGATGATATTAATTTATCTATTAAGAGAGAGGGAGGGGGGAAAATCTCACTTTCTAGTAGAATAGGATATTAAGATGTCTTGCTTGTTCTCCATTTCATTATAACATGAAAGCCTGGGGAACAGGCTGTACATTTGGCAAGAGAATCCTTGGATTTGTACACAGCCCTTGCTGACATATTGGGCAGAATAATGAAGGGGCTTCCCAGTCATTCGGGGAGACCCTGGTGGGGTCCTCTTGAGGATATTGGGGATAAAAGTGGAAGGGGCATATACTAGAGCCACCCCCAAGAGGGCCTTGAATCTGGATCACCGCGATAATTCTGAGTCCCCAGGAGTCTCTGAAAAGCAAAAAGGAAACTGAGGCGGGGGCCCTCCAGTGCAGCTTGGGTAGCCCTCAGTGTTCTGGCTGCTGCTTGTCAGTGCTGCTCTGGGTAGAATGTAATGAAGCAGTCAAGAGATAAAGTCCACATCAGTGCAAACATCTATTCTTCTGCTTTGTCAGCAGATGCCATCCAGTCAGAGTTGGATGGGTGTGATGAGTTCCTTACAACCCTCCAGGGAAGCTGATTTCAGCTCATTCCGGGGTCCACAGCCTTCAGGTGCCGCAGAGAGATGCTCCTTCAGTAGACAGGTGCTTAGATCCCCAGCCTCTGATACTAGGTAATGCCACCCCCCTCCTCCTTGTAGTCATTGTATTGCTTTTTGGAAAACCCATTTATTTCTTCAACACATCCTTTTGGTAAGGGAGTTTGATATTATAGTTAAGCATTCAGAGTCTTCGAGAACAATTTGGTGTCAGCCAGGATCTTCCCTGGTGGCTCAGTCGGTAAACAATCTGCCTGCAATGCAGGAGACTACCTGCAATGCAGCAGATCAGGTTCGATCCCTGGGTCAGCAAGATTCCCTGGAGGAGGAAATGGCAACCCACTCCTAGGACATCCCATGGATAGAGGAGCCTGGTGGGCTACAGTCCATGGGGTCAAAAGAGTTGGACACAACTTAGCTACTAAACCACCACCAGCGCAACCGGAGTCATATACATCCTTTGATGTAGCAATTCTTCCCCTAGGCACATGTCCTAGAAAAATACGTGCAATGTAAACCAGCAAACATAGGCAAAAACTCTCAAAACAGCAAGGTTCTTGTAGTTGCTGCAAACTGGGAAGAGATCAAATGCCTATCCCTTGACAAATGGATAAATTGAAGTATGTCATTCAATGGTATACTATGCACACATACCATTTCAAAGTTGCAACATCATGCCTAAGCAGCAAGACAAGAAAGAATATTTACTGAGTGATTCCATTTACACCAAGGTCAAAATCTTGAAAAGCTATATTACATTGTCTAAGAATCTATTGGTGATCAAGGAGAGGAAAGATTATAATCATGGAGGAAGTGCATTGAGTCTTTAGGGTATTTGAAATGTGTTTTTTTTTTTTTTTTGTCATTGGTGGTAGGTATCAACCGCTTGTCCGCCTGTACACATGTATTTCTTGGTTATTTTCTTAATGCATGTTACATTTCACACACACACATTGGTAAATAGACACATATGAATTTAAAAACTGATCTTAAGAATGCTCAACAGATTCATGCCAATGAGCAAGAAGGGAAAGTGGACTGCAGATGTGGTACTTCAACTTCACCTGTAATTTTTTTTTATATCTTTTATTTAAAAAAAAAACAAACCTCTAGTTTATTTATTATGTTCAAGTTGTTTAAAAACTTTTGTAACTAATATGGCTAAATGCTAACAAACATAAATTCTAGTTGATGGGAACATGAATATTTAAAATGTACCCATTATGCAATTGACTTTTTCAAGAATTCCGAGAAGAAAAAGGAAAATACTTACTGCATATGAAAAACATACAAATAAGGACACAAGCTGAATTCTGTGGGAGCCAAAAGAGGAAAAACATGATTTGCCTGAGGTGACGAGAGAAGGTTCCCAGAGAGGATGCCACTTGAGCTGAATCTTGGCCAATAAGTAAAAGTTCATCAGACAGACTCAGAGGACGAGACTGTCGAGTGGAAAAGAACATAGCATGATGCGTAGAGTGCAGACAACTGTGCCACTGGACGACCCCTCTGGACCTCAGTTTCCTCATCTATAAAATGGGCCATTTTCCATCTTCACATACCAGGCTCCAGAAAATACAGAGACTCGATTTAACAAAAACATTTAAGGTCCTGGGCTTTTGACACAACCTGCCCAAGTTTAAGTACAACTCTATTCCTTATTAGCCATGAGACCTTGGGTGAGACAGTCAATTTTTCTTTGTTTCTCTGCCTTTTCTATATAAATAGTGGTAACAGGATTTCAGTATTTACCTCGCAGGACTTTGGTAAAGGTGCAATGAACCCATACACTTAAAATATATCCATCAGTGTCTGGCAGATAGTAAGAACCCAGTTTGTTATCATTATGGGATTGTTGATTTATTATTATATTATGGGATTTGTTGATTCTCAGGCATCTGTGACATTCCTTCATGGCTTTTTCAAAAGTTCTGGCTGTTTCACTGCGTCTATCCACAATTTACCAGCTCAAGGATTCTGCCATGTTTACTAGGGGAATTCTCATAACCTGGTGCTCATCTCATCCGTGTCACCTGATGGCTGTGCTTCAGATTTGCTCAGTGTTTCCTCTGCATAGCTACCCCTCCTCTTCTAATAGCTCTTGTTTGCTGGGATCCCATTCATTCTTACTTGTCTGAGTTTTCCCTTCTGATTGCTACTGTCAGCCAGATTCTCCAAAGGCCACAAGCAACACTCCCCCAAATCCATACTCAATTATGTTGCCCTCCTGAGGGAATGGGGACTAGTGCAGGAGATAACAGGAAAGATACTACTGTTGGCTTTTCCTTTATTCATGGCTTTGGAGCTGGGTTTCTCTTTGTTAGGCAGTGTTAGGTAAATGCTTCTGGACAGGTGCCCTCTGTCCGTGGGTAGGAAGCGGTTATTGGTGCGGTTGAGGGTGAAATCCCCATAGGGCCAGTGGAGGAGTGTCTTTTCCTGATTCAAACTTAGACTTAGACACTGAAGAGGTGGGCAGGAGCCTGGGGGCTTGTTGTTGTTCACTTTTTCAGTGCGTCTGACTGTTTGAAACCCCGTGAACTGCAGCATGCAAAGTTTCCCTGGCCTTCACTATCTCCCACAATTTGCTCAAACTCATGTCCATTGAGTTAGTGATGCCATCCAAGCATCTCATTTTCTGTCACCCCCTTCTCTTCTTGCCCATAATTTTTCTCAGCATCAGGGTCTTTTCCAATAAGTCAGCTCTTTGCATCACGTGGCCAAAGTATTAGAGCTTCAGCTTCAGCATCAGTCCTTCCATTGAATACTCAGAGTTGATTTCCTTTAGGATTGTCTGGTTTGATCTCCTTGCAGTCCAAGGCTTTCAAGTGGCTTCTCCAGCACCACAGTTCAAAAGCATCAATTCTTCAGTGCTCAGCCTTCTTTATGGTCCAATTCTCACAGCTGTACATGACTACTGGAAAAACCATAGCTTTGACTAGATGGACCTTTGTCAGCGATGTGATGCTTTGACTTTTTAACATGCTGTCTAGGTTTTTCATAGGAACTTGATCCCTAAATATCAGAGCTGTGGAAAACATAGCAAGAGCTGATCCTGCCCCCTCACAACACAGATGAGGAAACCAAGGCCCCGTGAAGGCAGAGTTGGGAGTAGAGCCAAGCTTCCTGATTTCTAACCCATCACTCTCTCTCTCCCATATTGATGAGTTCAGCTCTTCACACTCATCCCTAGGGGCAGTAAATTGATGGCAAAAACAACCCCAGTTTTTCACGCTTCTCTATGAACACGTTATTTGCAATGTTATTGCAGCACCTCCTCATGTCAAGAAGTGAAGTCTGTTGCCCAGCCAAAATCTGTATTAGTTTGTAGGGCCACCACAACAAAGAACCATATAGACCAGGGGCTTCAACAACAGAAATGTATTCTTGCATATTTCTGGAAGGCAGAAGTCCAAGATTAAAGTGTGGGCAGGGTTGGTTTCTTTTGAGGCCTCTCTTCTTGCCTTGTAGACAGCCTGAGTCCTCACAGGACACATCTGTGTCCTGATCTCCTCTTTTTATAAAGACACCAGTCATAACTGATTAGGACCCCACCCATATGACCTCATTTTACCTTCATCATCTTTTAATTTTTTTAATTAAAATTTTAAAAATTGATTTTTTTATTTACAAAAGTGATTTAAAATGTATAATTGGTTTATAATGTTGTGTTGGTTTCAGTTGTACAGCAAGTTAATCAGTTATACACATACGTGTGTTTGCTAAGTCACTTTAGTCGAGTCTGACTCTTTGCAACCATATGGACTATAGCCTGCCAGGATCCACTATTCATGGGATTCTCCAGGTAAGAATACCAGAGTAGGTAGCCATGCTCTCCAGGGGATCTTCCAGACACAGGGATGAACTTGCATCTCCTGTAACTCCTGCATTGCAGGCAGATTCTTTACCACTGAGCCACCGGGGAAGCCCCATACCTAAACATATATCACTCCTTTTTAGATTCTTTTCCCATATTGGCCATTACAGAGTATTGGGTAGAGTTCCCTGTGCTATACAGTAGGTCCTTATTAGTTATCTGTTTTATATATAGTAGTATGTCTATGTGAATCCTAATGTCCCAATTTATCACTCCCCCATTTTCCCCCTTGGTAACTATAAGCTTGTTTTCTACCACCTGTAACTCTATGTCTGTTTTGTAAATAAGTTCATTTGTACAATTTTTTTTTCTAGATTCTGCATGTAAGTGATATCATATGATAAAAGTCATTCTCTGTCTGACTTATTTTACTCAGTCTGATAATTTCTAGGTTCATTATCATCTTTTTAAAGGCCCTGTCTCCAGATTGGGAGCTTCCCTGGTGGCTCAGTGGTAAAGCATCTGCCTGCCAAGCAGGAGACATGGTTTGATCCCTGGATCAGGAAGATCCCCTGGAGAAGGAAATGGCAATCCCCTCCAGTATTCTTGCCTGGAGAATTCCATGGACAGAGCCACCACCAGGGCATGTGCCTAAACAAGCCTACTGACCACATGGAGCAGAGAGGGAGGCCATCTTAGATCGACCAATAGCCAACCAGCTCCCAAGATGTGAACAAATACGGCCAAGGGCCACAAAGTCAATCCACAGGTGACATATCAGCCAACCAGAGACCCCTGAGTGAGCCTGGCCCAACCCAGCAGAATCACCCGTCCTCCCAGCAGACCCATGGGCTTTTAAGCAGCTGGGTTTGTGTTTGTTTAGCATGTGCCATATTATGGTAGATAACTGAAACATTAGCCCACATCGATTGCGCCTGCTCAACAGTTTACTCCGGCCAGATACTGTTCCAAGTGCTTTGCATGTATTAGCTCATTTACTTCATTCCCATTTTTCAGATAGAGAATGTGAGGCAGAGAGAATGCGTGACTTGCCCAGAGTTGCGAAGTTGTGTTTGCTGAAAGCATCAAGATTGGAACTCAGACAGCCTGGTTCTAGAATCCGTGCTCTTTGATCACATTCTATGGTGCCTTTCTGATATTGCTTAGGGTGAATTATTTCTCTTTTGTTGAAGTTAGAATTGAACTGAAATGTGCAAGTGTTAGTTGCTCAATCATGTCCAGTTTTTTGCAAACCCATGGACTGTAGCCCACCAGGCTCCCCTGTTCATGGGATTTCCAGGCAAGAATACTGGAGTGGGTTGCCATGCCCTTCTCCAGGAGATCTTCCCAACCCAGGGGTTGAATCTGCGTCTCCTGTGTCTCCTGCATTAGCAGGTAGATTCTTTACCACTGAGCCACCTGGGAAACCCCAGCTTCTTCCATGGAGCCTCTTAAATGGGCATTGTGACCACAAGGTTAAGGACCTCAAGAACAAAAAGAGCCTCTGCAGTGATGCCACATCTCAGATCCTTTTCTCATAAAGTGACAGGACAGTGAGTCTCAGAGAAGGCACTCTGAGTTTGAATCCCAGCTCAGCCGAGCATGAGCTCTGTGACCTGAGTGTGTTACTCAATCTTCCGACCCTCAGTTCCAAGTCTCACAGACAATGATAGGTGTCTACCTCATAAAGATATTGGGAGGCCTAACCGAGATCAGGCCTGTAAAGCTCAGTATCTGGGACTCACCAAGCCCTCCTTGAGTGCCAGTTATGACTAACATCAGATAAGTCATCCTGGGGCTAGAACCTAACCTGAGGCCAATCTCTCCCCAAGAGGTAACCTAACTTCTCTGTACCTCAGTTTCTTCACTGTAAACTGGAAGCAAGAATGCCATCTATGTCTTAGGGTTACTTGAAGGATTAAATGAGGAGTGGGAGAAATGGGGAGATACTGGTTAAAGGGTGCAAACTTTCATTTATAAGATAAGTTCTGGAATCTCATGTACAGCTTGTTGATTACAGTTAACAATACTTATCTTGTATACTGGAAATCTGGTAAGAAAATAGATCTTAAGTGTTCTCATGACACACACACACACACAAAATGGTCACAATGTGAGGTGATGGATATGTTTATTACCTTCATTATTGTGATCATTTCACAACATATATTAAATCATCATGTGGTACACCTTTGAAAAAAATCACATCATACAGCCTTAATAGATACAATTTTTATTTGTCAATCATACCTCAATAGAGTTAGAAGAAATACAATTTTAAAAATTAAAAAACAATTTGGAGGGAATTCCTTGGTGGCCCAGTGGTTAGGACTCAGCACTCTCACTGCCTGAGTTCAGTCCCTGGTCGTGGAGCTAAGATCCTGAAAGCAAGCAAGAAAGAAAGAAAAATAATAATTTAGAAAGAAGAGCCAATGAGCCAATCAGGTAAAGTGCTTAGAATAGCACTTGGACAAGCAAGTACACAGAAGCCTGAACAAGTATTATTTGAAATGTGTGAATTGTGAAAATGGGGCAAACGTATTTCAAGTTTAAATAGCATTGTGCGTGGAGATACAGGGAGCCATATGTTAAACATGGTATATTTTTCCTGGAATGTCAGCTTGATGATCTAAGAATAAAAATCTGATGGATATTAATGGACCAGCATGCCCCCAACTATGCTGTTCTCTAACGGTCCATGGTTGATACCTAAGGATCCCAAGAATTCCACCCTCTCTCCCAAAAGTGCTGTGTGGACTCCGGGGAGATGGGAGAGAAGGTGCCTTGTGGACACGAAGACACCTGGCCGCCCAGAGACTGCGCAGGCGCAGTGCAGTCACAGTCCTGGCTGCCTTCACCCCCCGGCTGCCTCTAGCATGCCCGTTTTCCACATTCCCCTTCATTAAACAAGAAACTCAGATGTTGGTAATTAGATCGCCATCCCCAGCTGCCAAGTCACATTCAGTTCCAAAAAGCCCTGTATACAGCTACTTGTGTGTTTGTTAACAATGTCCCCACAACAGGTCTGCAATTAGAGCCCATCTGTTGGGTTTCTCAGAAAGCACTGCCAATCGGGCTGGTGAACTTGGAGTCCTCATTGTTGTGAATTTCTGACCGGAAACCCTGCAGCGGAAGGCCACCTGTCCCCGAGTGAGTGACTGGGGCTGGAGGCCCCTGGATACCAATCATAATGAGCGCACATAATAAATGTTAAGGAAGGTGGGCACAATCAGATGACGGCATATATGACCATCGTGGGGTGTTTATGCTGGTCTCCTCAATCAAAGCAGACCCCCTCCTTTCTCCAGCTGACCCATCCATCAGCCAGCCACACTCTGCATGTCTGAATGCTACTATTTGTGCCCAGGGGGTCATTTCCCAGCCAGTGCTATTTGGTTGAAATCAAGTATCGTTGTTTTTCAGGAAGGGGGGTGGGTCCCCAGTCCCATCCCAGTAGGAGATGCTCTGGAGCCAATGTCAGCTACTTTCCTGGATAAGTCCAGTCTTTCAGAGGAGTCAGTGATAAACAGGCCATCCCTCCAGGAAACAAATGGAAATGTGAGAAAAGTTAGGGCGTAGGAAGAGGACCACCATCAGCATGCAGGTGCAGCCTATTTGAAATCTAACAAATTTTAAAATGTATTTTCCAAGAAGGAAGCTACACATGCGTGTGCCAGAAAATAGTTACTGACAGCCGTTAAAAAAGATTGAAATAACGCCACTTGCAGTAAGATGGATGGATCTAGAGATGATCGTACTGAATGAAGTAAGTCAGACAAAGACAAATACCATATGATATCACTTATATGTGGAATCTAAAGTGTGGCACACGTGAACATACCTATGTAACAAAAACAGACTCACAGACAGACAACAGACTCACAGACAGACAACAGACTCAGACATTGACAACAGACTTGTGGTTGCCAAGGGGGAGGAGGGATGGGGGATGGATGGACTCGGAATTTGGGATTAGCAGGTGCAAACTATTACATATAGAATGGATAAACAACAAGGTCTTACTGTGTAGCACAGGGAACTATATTCAATATCCCATGATAAACTATAATGGAAAAGAATCTGAAAAATTATCAGTTCAGTTCAGATCAGTTGCTCAGTCGTGTCCGACTCTTTGTGACCCCATGAATCGCAGCACACCAGGCCTCCCTGTCCATCACAAACTCCCGGAGTTCACTCAGACTCACTTCCATCGAGTCAGTGATGCCATCCAGCCACCTCATCCTCTGTCGTCCCCTTCTCCTCCTGCCCCCAATCCCTCCCAGCATCAGGGTCTTTTCCAATGAGTCAACTCTTCACATGAGGTGGCCAAAGTACTGGAGTGCTTTAGCATCATTCCTTCCAAAGAAATCCTCAGAATGAACTGGTTGGATCTCCTTGCAGTCCAAGAGACTCTCAAGAGTCTTCTCCAACACCACAGTTCAAAAACATCAATTCTTTGGTGCTCAGCCTTCTTCACAGTCCAACTCTCACATCCATATATATATACATACATACATACATACATATATATATACACACGCACACTCAGTATTTGTGTGCTTATTTGCTCAGTTGTGTCCAACTCTTTGCAACCTCATGGACTATAGTCGTTCAGGCTCTTCTGTCCACAGAATTCTCCAGGCAAGAATACTGGAGTGGAGTGGGTTGCCATTCCCTTCTCCAGGGGATCTTCCTGACCCAGAGATTGAACCCAGGTCTCCTGTATTGCAGGCAGATTCTTTACCATTTAAACCACCAGGGAAACCCATACACATACACACACACACACAGTATGTGTGTGCTTAGCTGTTTGGTCATGTCGGACTCTTTGAGATCCCCATGGGCTGTAGCCCACCAGGCTATCCTTTTATACTGTATATACATATATACGTATATTTATACATATACAGTATAAAAGTATATGCATATATGTAAATGTATTGTATGCATTTATATGTATGTATATGTATAACTGAATTACTTTGCTGCTGCTGCTAAGTCACTTCAGTCATGTCCGACTCTGTGCGACCCCCATAGACAGCAGCCCACGAGGCTCCCCTGTCCCTGGGATTCTCCAGGCAAGAACACTGGAGTAGGCTGCCATTTCCCTCTCCAATGCATGAAAGTGAAAAGTGAAAGTGAAGTTGCTCAGTTGTGCCCGACCCCTAGCGACCCCACGGACTGCAGCCTACCAGGCTCCTCCGTCCATGGGATTTTCCAGGCAAGAGTACTGGAGTGGGTTGCCACTGCCTTCTCCGAATTACTTTGCTATATACCAGAAATTAAATACACAACATTATAAATCAACTATACTTCAATAAAATAATTATTTAAAAAAAGTTACTGAGCAATGACTCAAGATGAAGGTCCTTGCTAGCTATGGAAACAGGGAGTATGGGCAATATCTCCTTCCGTCTGTCAAGCTTTGACTAAGACAGTGGTTTGCTACCCCAACTGCATATAAGCATCTGTTAGAGAGCTTTAAAAAATTCTAATGCCATTAGGAAAGTAATGCCACTTACATTAGCACTTAAAATAACTAAATAGTGAAGAATAAATCTAACCAAGGAGGAGAGGGACTTGTATGCCAAAAGCTACAAAAATTGCTGGAAGAAATTAAAGATCTAAATAAACAGAAAAAACGTCATTTGTTCATGGATAGGAAGATGTAACATTGCTATGATGTCAATGCTTCCTAAAATGATCTGCAGATTCAACAAACCCTATCAAAATCCCAAGGTTTTTTTTTTTTTTTTTTTAAAGCAGGAATAGAAAAGCCAATCCTCAAGCTTATCTGGGATTGCAAATGGCCCCAAATAACCAAAACAATCTTGAAAAAGAAGAATAAAGTTAGAGGGCTCGTATCACTGGACTGTGAAACTTACTGCAAGGCTACTGTAGTAGAAACAGCCTGAAACTAGCATCAGGATGGGCAGATGGACCACTGGAATATAACAGACATGCCGGAAATAAGCCCTCACATATATGGTGCTATGGACTGAACAGTCGTGTCAAAATTCCTAATCTTGAAGCTCTAATCCCAATTGTGATGGCATTTGAAGGTGGGGCCTTTAAGAGGCAATTCAGTCATGAAGGTGGAATCTTCATGAGAGATTAGTGCCCTTAAAAGAATGGACAAGAGAGAGATGATTTCTCTTTCTGCCATTTGAGGATATAGCAGGAAGGCATCCATCTGCAAACCAGGAAAAGAGCTGTCACCAAGAAGCTGACTCCGCTGGCACCCTGATCTCAGACTTCTCCCTTCAATAACTGTGAGAGGGACCCATTTGTCATTTAAGCCACCCAATCTATGGTTGGTATAGCACCCCAAACTAAGACATATGATCCATTGATTATTTTTTGTGGGTGTGGTGCTCCACAGCATGTGACATCTTCCTGGATCAGGGATCAAACCTGTGTCTCCTGCTTTGGGAACATGGAGTCTTAACCACTGAACCCCTAGGGAAGTCCTGACACCAGGTTTTTAATGTGAGCTTGAGAGGGGCTGAGGATGCCCCTCTAAGAGTTATTTCAAATAGAAGAGATGCTCCAAGAGTAGACTTTAGACATGTGATGCCTGAGCTGCCAACACGCCTTTCACTGTTGAGAAGTCATAGCTCACCTCTATGGTATCATTTATCCACGGTGGGCCTTGGACATAATCCTCAACCTCTCGCACTGATCCTTGGTTTCCTCATCTGTAAAATGGCCGAGGCGGCGGGATGGGGTGCGATGATTGAACATTTCCATCAGGCTGTTGAAAATCCAGTGACTCTGTGTGTTCAGTGGGCAATACTGGATTAAAAGTGTTGGAAAGGATTTTTGGTCATTTCAACTGAGTGCCAGATGAAGCAGTTGCTTTGTGTTCAGAGGCCAAGCTCAAGTTATATCCTCCCAATATATATTCCTATTCTAGAAAATATGCAAGCAAAAGACCTACAAAGTAAAAGACAGATTGCTGTCACCTGTCACGCCCACTCTTGAGCATACATTATTAGAGAAGGCAGAATCTCCAGCCCCATTCACATGGTTAACCCGCCCCCCCCCCACCCCCATCATGTGGCCCATGGGAAGGCAAGCTCATCTCCGTGTGGGTCACCAGGCTTGACTGCCAATGACCATGGCCAATGGCAGAGCCCAGCATGGACAGCTACTGATAAGGAGGGACCAGAGGCCTTTGTTGGACGCCTCAGTGATTGACAAAGCCCCCCTGGCTCCCAGAACTGAAATCAACCTTGCCAAGAAGGAGGGAAGAGGAGAGAGGGGAGGCCCTGCATTTTCCTGGGGTATTTATCCAAAAGGGACTAAAGGGAAAATCCGAACTGGGCTTATCTCTGTTTCCTAAATCACATTTTCTGCTCTTGGGTAGAATCTGGGCTGGAAAGCAAAGTTTGGTTTAGTTATTGGAAAATAAAGGTCCATTTTCATATATCTGAGTTTGTGGCTGTGAAGAGTATCCCTGCTACACTGGCAATTTGCTACGGAGAAGTGAGAGAAGACACCCCAGATACGTGATTGGGGTCCATAGACATGTATGAAACATTCTCCCTTCAGCAATAAGAGGAGGGAGACTGGAAGATGCTTGTTTGAATCAAAATAGGTCGTGGAGAGTTTCTCTTATAGCATCAGGTAGAGTGAAAGCTTAGCGAAGTCTCCTGGTAAAAGCCTTGCCATTTCCTGGACCATTTCCTGGAAGAGGTGTCATCAGAGTTGGGACTTGAAAGAGAGGCTACCATGAAAACCCAAAGACATAGTTTTGTTTTATTTTTCCCTAAACCACTGAGAACTGAAGGTGTCCATGATGAAAGATAAGACTTGGCCACTCGATGTGAAGAACTGACTCCTTGAAAAAGACCCTGATGCTGGGAAAGATTGAAGGCGGGAGGAGAAGGGGGCGACAGAGGATGAGATGGTTGGATGGCATCACCGAGTCGATGGATATGAGTTTGAGCAAGCTCCAGGAGTTGGTGATAGACAGGGAAGCCTGGCATGCTGTAGTCCATGGGGTCGCAAAGAGTCGGACACCACTAAGTGACTGAACTGAACTGAACTTCTAGCTCAGCCGTGAGG
Source organism: Bos indicus x Bos taurus (assembly GCF_003369695.1). Lineage (NCBI taxonomy): Eukaryota > Metazoa > Chordata > Mammalia > Artiodactyla > Bovidae > Bos > Bos indicus x Bos taurus. The sequence continues at coordinate 42,888,553 of NC_040093.1, forward strand.
GTCAGGCCATTCTAGTGAGACCATACTCTACTGTGAGTGCCAATATAGAGAGAGAGGTGTCTAAGAGCATGGGCCCCATCTTCGGAAATGATGCTTTTGGGCAAGTCACTTAACCTCTCTGAACCCTTTCAGTCTATAACGATAAGATGGTAACACCAACCCTGTAAAATTCCTCTGAGGATAAAAGAGAATTGTGTGCAGATAGGGACACAGACCTGGGTAGGATCCCAGTACTGCAGAAGGCTTCTGCTGCCTCTTGCAAGTAGCCCCATTCCCCTCCTAGAACCCTGCTCCTCCAGATATGATGAAAATTTGTGAATAATTTCCCAGGCTACTCTGGAACTCCTGTCAGCCTGCTGTGATCTCAGGCACAGGTTTAGTCAAATCCACAGATGGCAGCTATGAGTCTCGGGAGGGGAGAGAGGGCCACTCTTCCTTTGGGGTCAGCAAAGAGTCCATCTGCCTTTCAGCATCCGTCAGGGCCAATGATGGGGAAGCCAAGCAGCTTCAAAGAGCCTCCTCTAACTGGGGAAAAGGCAAGGCAAGAAAGAGGGAGCTGCGTGTGCAAAGACTCTGGCACACTGGAGGAACAGAAAGCAAGCCTGCCTGGCTGAAGACAAGAAAGCTTCAGCAGGAGGCAGGAGAAGATGGTAGTGAAGTGTCATGAGAACAGACTTGCATTTTGACCCATTCAGACTTCACAACAAGCCCATGTGGTCAGGACTAGCATCCTCCTTCCCTTTTACAGTTCATGCCAAAGAGAGGGTTTCCATTAAGAAAGCTGTGGTACATATACACAATGGAATATTACTCAGCCATTAAAAAGAATGCATTGGATCAGTTCTAGTGAGGTGGATGAAACTGGAGCCTATTATACAGAGTGAAGTAAGTCAGAAAGAAAACACCAATACAGTATATTAACACATATATATGGAATTTAGAAAGATGGTAATGACGACCCTAAATGTGAGACAGCAAAAGAGACACAGATATAAAGAACAGACTTTTGGACTCTGTGGGAGAAGGTGAGGGTGAGATGATTTGAGAGAATAGCACTGAAACATGTATATTACCGTATGTGAAATAGACGACCAGTCCAAGTTCAATGCATGAAGCAGGACACTAAAAACCTGTGCACTGGGATGACCCTGAGGGATTAGATGGGGAAGGAGGCGGGAGAGGGGTTTGGGATGGGGGACACATGTACACCCGTGGCTGATTCATGTCAATGTATGGCAAAACCCGCCACAATATTGTAATTAGCCCCCAATTAAAATAAATTAATTAATTAAAAACAAGAAAAAAGAAAGGGCTTCTGTGATCTGCCCAACATCATACAGGGAGGATTTAAAGCCAGCCCGCCTGGCTTCCCCAGGTACCCCTCTAATCATTCTGTCTGCTGTCCCAGGCACATTCGGGGTGTTTATTAGAGGGTGTTGGTGTTGTTCAGTCGCTCAGTCATGTCCAGCTCTTTGTGACCCAAGCTTCCCTGTCCTTCACTATATCCTGGAGTTTGCTCAAACTCATGTCCACTGAGTCAGTGATGCTATCTAACCATCTCATCCTCTGTCTCCTCCTTCTCCTCCTGCCCTTACTCTTTCCCAGCATCAGGGCCTTTTCCAATGAATCGGCTCTTTGCATCATAATTAAAGGTATCAGGCCTTATCCTGAGAGCAGTTGGAGCGGAGCTCGGTGGGAGCAGCCCAGAAGCTCATCTGAATCTTAAGACAGAGGAGATTCCTCTGGCTGCTAGTAGAGAACAGATGTGAGGGGGCCAAGAGTGAAACCGAGGCCACCAGCTCAGAGCCCCTGAAGGTGTTCCTGAGCACGAGATTAGGGGCCATGGCTGGACTGCTGCTGAGGGAGATGGGGGCGATTTACAGATGTTGGGAGTTTTCTTTACCCTAACTGTGGAAGAATTAGCTCCGACCGACTCCCTTCCTGGAGTATGGGGGGAGAGTGCTGGGGAACGGGAGGGGCAAGGTGTCAACTCACCAGAGAGCCTGGCAGTCCCTCCAGGGACCCAGCTGTCACTTCCCACTGCCTCTCCTGTCAAAGTGAAGTTCTGGGAGCTCCCACCCTTGAAGCTAGGGGTTGCAGGAGCCAGCAGACCCCAGGGGACCCGCATTCAGATGGATTCCCTAAGAACCAAGCAAACAGGGAGACAGGCCTCCCAGGGGGGCCAAAAGCCCTCTCCAGACCCTTCATAGGCCCCCTGCCTCCCACCCTGGGGGCCAAAGCTTTAACCTGCACCCCCAGGAAGACCCGGAGTTCTGACACAATGGCTTTCACCCTTCGTGTGGCCGGTGTGCCTTGGCAGAGGGAATCAAAGGTCATTGGAAAGAATGTGCCCAGAGAATCAGACAATTCTCACTGTCCTGGACTGCTCTGAACGAAACCCTCACCTCCAGGTAGTATTTACCTCCAGCGCACACAGCCTGGGCTCCCTGCCGATACAAATGTTCTGACTTCCCAGGGCAGCAGCCCAGGCCCTTCAAAAAAGCCAAAAAAATCATATTTTGCCCTCTAAGGGCTTCTCTGGTGGCTCAGGTGGTAAAGAATCTGCCTGCAATGCAGGAGCCCTGGGATCAGTCCCTGGGTCAGGAAGATCCCTTGGAGGAGGGAACGGCAGTCCACTCCAGTATTCTTGCCTGGAGAATCCCCCGGACAGAGGAGCCAGGCAGAGGTACAATCCATGGGGTCACAAAGAGTCAGACTCGACTAAGTGACCAGCCCAAACACTTGGCCTCTAAGCTTCACACTGCCAAACATTTAGGACCAGGTAGAAGGGGATCCAGCCTTGGGGTGAGGCAGGGAGAGCCCCCAACTGCCTCCCTGCAGCACTTTGAGGTCTCTGCGATTTGCATTCTGCCTCGCCCTATTTCCTGCAACCACTGAGAGTTAATCTCCACAGCCCAGATTAGTTTATTCGATTAACTCTGCTCCCTGTAGACCATCCTGCGAGCTCTCCGCCACGCAGCCAGCACTGGCCTCGCCAACATTTTACCAGCCCGAAGAAGATTCAATAGAATAATCTCTCTCCTTTCTTCCTTTCATATGATTGGAAAATAAATTGAAAATGAATTTCAGGCATTGCTTGTGTTTTAAATAGGAGATAAAGGGCAGCCCCTGGTGCCAGCTACTTCAATAGATGGTGGGAGTGGCTTCCATTATAAGCAACACAAACAGGCTCTCCCAGGGAGGCAGCGGGCTCTTAAGCACATGTGTTAGGTTGCCGACGATATTTGTGCAGTTAGGTTATTACATTTCAACACCTTTAACTGATGATTATTATTTTTGTTTGTTTGTGAACTCCAGCATAGCCATCAAAACTCGAAGTTCTAAGAGAAAACCGTTCCCTCCAGCATCTTACTTCAAAATGTTTCTTAAGCCACTGGTACTCCACCTTGCCTCTGTGTTGAACTAACTGGGGAATATTTTATTTATTTCTTTATTTTTGGCTGTGCTGGGTTCTTGATGCTACACGGGTTTTTCTGCAGTTGCAGCGAGCAGGGGCTACTCTGTCGTTGTGGCGCACGGGCTTCTCAATGCAGTGGCTTCTCGTTGTGGAGCACCGGCTCTAGGGCACCGTGGGCTTCGGTAGGTGCAACTCCTGGGCTCTAGAGCACAGACTCAGTCGTTGTGGCCCCGGGCTCAGTCGCTCCACAGCATGTAGGATCTTCCTGGAACAGGGATTGAACTCGTGTCTCCTGCATTGGCAGGGAAATTCTTTACCACTGAGCCACCAAGGGAGCCCCATGTGGGGAATTTTTTAAAACTCAGATGCTTGGCCCCTACACCCAGAAATTCAGATTTAATAGGTCAGAGGTGTGACCTGGGAAGGAAGAAGATTTGTAAAGTGTGATGATTATGATGATTTTCATTTTAAACTTGCTTTTTGATTTCTAATAATTCTTTTAAAAGAGGATGCCAAAGTGGAGCCACTTTTGAGAACTTTCGTCACCAACTATTCCCTGGTGACTCAGATGGTAGAGAATCTGCCTGCCATGCAGGAGACCTCGGTTCAATCCCTGGGTTGGGAAGATTCCCTGGAGGAGGAAATGGCAACCCACTTCAGTATTCTTGCCTGGAGCATCCCATGGACAGAGGAATCCAAGGGGTCGAAAAGTGTCGGACGCAACTGGGTGACTACACACACACACAGTCTCTCTGCTAATATCCATCTCAGGAAAACTCGAGGGTAGCACCACCTAATTAACCAACCTGCGAAACAGGGCACTCTTCCACTCTTAATATCTTGTTAGAAACTTCGAGTCAACATGCTAGTCCTTCTTAATCTTCTTTTTTCCAACGGAGTAGGTGCCTGCCAAGCAGTAGGTGTCTTGGTGGGAGGGCCCTGGGTAGACAGTGACCCCAGTGTTTCTAAGGCCACGTTCACGGATGTATTTATACAGGGCCTGTGTTCAGCGTGTGTCATCACTGTCACCAAAAATGATTTCCTGGGTCATAAAAATGACTATAAAGCTTGACCCCAGAGAGGCGACTTGCCTATTTGCTTATTCATGTTCAAAATGTAATGTCAAACACTGTTCTATTAGTGGTTGCTTTTCACACGGAATTTGCTCGGGCTTGATAACAATGATGACTGGAGCAGCAGCCGCATTCTGATGTTGGTCCAGATAGAAGGGTCGTGAGATACCCAGAGCAACGGTGCTGACAAGGCAGACGAAGCTGGGAAAAGCTGTGCCAGTGTGGACGTTACCTTGCCGTGGCAGCACCCTTTCAGAAAAGGGCACTTCATCACCGCATAATAACAACCGCCGGATCCCTGGGACAAGGGTCTTCCCTAAGAGATTTCTGGTTCTCATATACAATGCGGCCACTGGTTTTACCCTGCCATCCGCATGCCTGTTTGAAAAATGCACTGAGATCTAATTAAAGTGGACGGTCACACTTCTTTTAATTATTCATTACAGCTCCAGTACACAGAGACTCTTTCTAAAGTTAGAGTAATTGTCAAGTAATGAGGCCTCACACCCCCTCCCACTTCCTCATCAAATCAGGCTGTAGACTAGCTTACCTCCTAATCATATTAGCTCAACATTACTATGGGTGGCAGGAAGCGTGGGGGTCAGACTCATATTTTCAAAGCAGAATCCTATTTTTAAATTAGATTATTAAAACACTCGGACAAGAAGACACGCCTAGATACATGTCTGATCAATAGCTGGGCGCTGGTGCAGTTTTTGAAAGATGGAGTGCATCTACCTTCATTAAATTATATGATTGTATAGGAAGGGTTATTGCTCAGCTAGGAGCCTTCAGCTAAGTCACATTAGAGGCAACATTAGGAGGGTGGGTAACTTTTTAAAAATAATAATTACAAAACAAAATTGTACACACACACACACACAAATCTGAGTGTGTGATTTTGGTCCCACACCAAGAAATAAAAATGTTCTAAACTGAATGCTCTGTTGAGGTTATTTTTCTTAAAGTCCTTGAAGCGCTTTTTCAATGTATGTGTTTGCAGGTTCTGCCTCCTGGAAACCTAAGAAAGGACTCTGTCCTCAATTTACATTTCAGCCATTTGGAATTCCGAACACTTCTGCTTTCTTCTTCGGAATATTTTATGGTAACCCAAACATCATCTATTTGGAATCTATGATATTTTACCTTTGGAATGTGGGATTCCTTTTGTTAAAAGAATCCTCTTCTCTGTACATTTCCAGAGTTTTAAAAAGCCACTTGGTCCAAAATCCATCGCAATATAGGAACAAGTGCTTGAAAAGATTTTAAATCCTACAATTAAATCTTCACGTTAACAGGACACAGAAACGCATATTTTTAATTGGATTCTCTGATGATAACTTTTCCTGTCATTCTTCCCCGCAGAGTGCTGGATGCTGGGTCTTATGCTTGTGTGTATGTGTGTTTCAATCATGTCTGACCCTTTGAGACCCCAAGGACAGCAGCCCGCCAGGCTGGCTCCTCAGTGCATGGGATTCCCCAGGCAAGAATACTGGAGTGGGTTGCCATCCCCTCCTCCAGGGTCTCTTCCCCACCCAGGAACTGAACCCAGGTCTCTTGTGTCTCCTGCAGGTTCTTCACCACTAGCACCACCTGAGTCTTATGCCCAGATGACTCCGATTCCTCATGGCCAACCTCTCCCAATGGGTGATGCTCCACTTAGTAGATTACTCCGCTCATAGTTGGCACTCAGTAATTGTTCCTGGGGTTTACAATTTGGCTATTCGTTTTCCATCCTCCATGCTGATGGTAAAAGAAACTCATCATATGTGGGCAACATGCCTTCAACAGAACAGCATGGGGTCCCCCAGATCCAGCCTGCAGACACCGCCCCAGGAACTCTGCTTCAGTCTGGGGAGCCCATAGATCTGCAAGTTAGCTGCCACACGGGGCTCCACCCTCCTGCAGAGCATCACAGCTCACAGGCCCTACCCCCCATCTCCTTTCTTCTGACAAAGTACAGAATATCAATAGCATTTTAGGCTTAGAAAGTTCAAGGGTCAATCTTCAAGGTGCTTAAGACAGGGGGGGAAATTCCCTGGAGACTTGAAGCCAAACTCAGTCCACAATAGCCAGGCTGGTGTCCTTGGGGTGCCTGACAGGGAAGCCATCTCCAAATAAATAGAGGCATCCCCGTGTGAAAGCGCCAGTGTTCCTCATGCTAATTAAACAAACCAATTATGGTAATTAACTGGCACAAATGTTTAAATGGCTGTGAATCAGAGTGAAGGGGGTTCCCACTTAGCCACTACACAATTATCCTGGTAAAAATGGATCTCTAAACAAGTGTGTCCGAAACATTTCTGATCGCTTTTTAAATCTCTATATTGAAGTTCTTAAGAAGGATCTGCCATCCTGTTCCAGCTTTACACCATTAAAGACAAGAAATATTAGAAAAAAGGGAGGAAAAGAAAACATAAACCAAAATTTTAAAATCCTGCTACCTTGACAAGGTTGTTATATGAGATGTTATTTTTCCCATCCCTTAGTAATTAAAAAAATTCCATTTTGGTGAAGGTCACCTTGACTTAGGAAGGAAAGAGTCCTGAATGATATGCTAATTAGGACACATATCTTTGGAAACTGTCTAAATGGCTGAATAGATATTTTTAGAGCCAGCCTGTGGTCAAAATAGTTTGCACCAAGTTCTCACTTTTTGTTTTCTTCCTAAAGAGAGTTGGTTGGTCGAGTGGATCCCTTGTTGTTGAAATTCAATCAAGGGCATTAAAGTGTAAACCAGTTGGAAAAACAAAGAGCTTGAGGGAAATTAGTTGCTTCAACAACAACAAACAAGCACTTGGTAATCTTCTTAGAGAAATTAATGAAGAGCCAACCCCCCTCAACCAGGGAGAAGAATGAACTTTGGCTGTCAAAGCGCAGGCCTGGGAGGTTTAGAGAGAAGGTGTGAATGAAGAGAGAAGGATTAAATGGAACTTCAATGAGAACGCAAAGAAATTTGGGGGATCTGAAAGCACGGCACACCCATTTTCAGATGGAAGAGTATTTTGGAGGGCCAAGGGGTCCTAATCCTTTATGCAAATCTCCTTAGATTGAAGTTTGCTTAAGTGTTTTATTTCTTTGCATACAATTAACATTCGAAGCTCTGAAACGCTGACTGACTTCAAAGAAGCCTCCCAGTCAAGAAGCATCTTGAGTTATCAAGCATGCTGCATTTTATCATCTTTCCAAGTTTTCCAATTCTTTAAGATGAAATCACATTTTTCAGTCTTGAAGGCCTTCCACGCGCTGAAAAAAATAAAAAGCTACCTTCCCCACCACCAAACGAACAAACAAACCAAGCACCCTCCCCATTGGCCTTACAGGCCAGAATTTTATCTTCTCTTTGTTGGTTTGAAGATAGATAAATTAATCTCCTATTTTACGTCCAATTTGATCATATTCCTTACACTCCTATATAACGCTGATCTATGACCAGTATTTTGTTATTTTTAAATATTTATTTGGAAATAATTTCAAATTCACAGAAAAGTTACAAAGCTGAAAACAATATAAAGAACACCCTTTCACTCTGGCCTAGATTCGCCTATCACTAGCATTTTCCATTGTTGTATCATTATGCACGTCACACACACATGTACACACATACCCCAAATTTGCTTCTAAAACTACTTGAGAGTACATTACACACCTCAAGTTACATATCCTCAGATGTCTCCATGGGGATTTCCTAAGAACAGGAAAATCCTCTTACATAACCACAATATCAATAGCAACTTCAGTGAACTTAACCTCAATACAATAACTTTTATCCTGTTGATCATTTATGTTTCAATTTTGTCAGTTGACCCAATAATGTTTGGTTTTTTTAAAATAATTTTATTTATTTATTTTCGCTTGTGCTGGGTCTTCATTGCTGTGAGGGCTTTTCTTTAGTTGCGGCAATTAACATTTCTTTAGTTGCAGCAAGTTGGGGTTGGTTACTCTCTAGTTGCAGTGCCTGGGCTTCTCATTGTCGTGGCTTCTCTTGTTGCCGAGCACGGGCTCCAGGGTATGAGGGCTTCAGTAGTTGCTGCACGTGGGCTCAACAGTTGTAGCTCCTGGGCTCTGGGCACAGGCTCAGTAGTTGTGGCGCACAAAAGTTAATAAAATAAGCTGGTGCACCACAGCATGTGGGATCTTCCCAGACCAGGGATCGAACACCCGTCTCCTGCACTGGCAGGCAGGTTCTTTACCACTGAGCCACGAGAAGCCCCAGTAATGTTCTTGATAGCATTCCCCTCCACCACTGCAGTATAGGACCCCATGTAGGAGCAGGTATTACATTTGGTTGTCAGACCTTTTATAGCTTGAAAAATGTTTTTAAAGCTATATACATTTTAAAGCATTCAGATGTTTTTAGTAAAAAATGATTAGATTCAATAAATGACTGCACAATTTAATATAGATACCTTTAAAAAATATGTGTATCTATTTATTTGGCTGCTCAGGGTCTTAGTTGTGGTACTTGGGATGTTTAGTTGCCGCATGTGGGGTCTAGTTCCCTGATCAGGGATTGAACCTGGGCCATCTGCAATGGGAGTGCCCACTGGACCTCCAGGGAAATCCCAATATGGTACCTTAAAGTACAAATTTTTGCCAACGTTTGTAATTGATGTATGTGGAACAAGGGTCAGGGAATAGCAGTAATAACACAATGACAATAAACCTTTGTTGATGGTTTACCAGGAGCCAGCAGCTCTGCTAAGGGATTTGCATAGACAATCTGTGTGATTCCCTGTTCTATCCAGGCTTCCTTTTCTCTCTCCCCAGCACAGAATGAAGGGGCTTTCAGAAATGCTCAGAATCCCCCTTCTGACCCCTTATAAGAATCTCAACCTTTGAATCCCACGTTTGGGATTCAGGCCTGGGGTCCTACAGGCCATGAAGGCAGTCCAAGGACCAGGCCTTTAGCTTGTAGATAAAGCCTGATAGCTCAGAGGGTAAAGAATTTGCTTGCAATGCAGGAGACCTGGGTTTGATCTCTGGGTCGGGAAGATCCCCTGAAGAAGGGAATGGCAACCCATTCCAATAGTCTTGCTGGAGAATTTAATTGACAGAGGAGCCTGGTGGGCTATAGTCCATGAGGTCCACAAAGTGTCTGACATGACTACAGCGACTTAGCACGCACACAGTAGATAAAGCAGACAAAGTTGAGGTGACAAGTGCTAGGAAGGAAAATAAAGCAGGGAGGGGGAAAGAAGTGATACGGTGGTGGTAAGTCTATTTTATTTAGGGAAGTCAGGGACGATCTCTCTGATGAGGTGGCAGTGGAAAAGAGCCTGGAAGGCAGGAAATGAAGGCGTAATCCCCATGGTGGATGTCTGGGAGAGGAGTGGCCTCCGCTGATGACAGAAGGACTGACAAGTGCAGATGCCCTGCAGCAGGACCAGGCTTGGTGCGCATGAGGTAGGTGGGGAGCCACCAAGGCTGGACCACCGTGATCTGGGAGGAGGATGGGAGAGGAAAGAACAGAGGTGGCAGGAAGCAGTCAGTGTGAGGACTTGTAGGTGGTTGTGGTGAGGACTTTGCCTTTTATTCTAAGTAACACGAGAAACAATCATGGGCTTCCCAGGTGGCATTAGTGGTAAAGAACCCACCTGCCAATGCAGGAGACATGAGAGATGTGAGTTCCATCCTTGAGTCAGGAAGATCCCCTTTAGGAGGGCATGGCAATCCACTTCAGTATTCTTGCCTGGAGAATCCCATGGACAGAGGGGCCGGGTGGGCTACAGTCCATGGGGTTGCAAAGAGTCAGAGACAACTGAAATGACTTAGCATGTACACAGAAACGATCATAGGGTCCTGAACAGAAGAATCTTTTTCAAGGTTGTGACATAGAAGCAGGTAGAAGCCAGGAAGCTGTGAGAAGGCTTTTACGACAATCCAGACAATCATGGTGGCCTGGACCAGTAGCAGTGGGATGGCTGTGTTTTGATGGGAGAACTGCCATGATTTGCTGATGGAAGGATGTGGAATGAAGGGGTGTGGGTCTGAGAGAGAGAAAAGGGTCAAAAACAGCTCTGAAATGTCCAGTCTGAGCAACTGGGAAGAGAGACTTCTCATAGACAGAGATGAGGAAAGTGCTAGAGACAATTTTGGGGAGAGGATAAGAGTGAACATCAGAAATTCATCTTTGAATACAACAAAACCCCCATTAGACACTCAAGTGTCAGTGAAAGTGACTCTTCCTCCCAGTCTCTGATATTTGAGGTAAGTTGACCCTTGAGCAGCATAGGGTTTAGGGTCGCCCACCCACCCTGGCACAGTGGAAAGTCCACATGTAACTTTTGACTTCCCCCCAAACTTAACTACTGATCACCTACTGTTGACCAGAAACCTCACTGGTAACATAAATGGTAGATTAATACATACTTTGTATGTTATATGTACATCTACATACATATTAATATTTTGTGCATTCATGATATAACTTCTTGTTCATTTTTTTTATATTTCTAAGACCATGTGGATCATCTATGAGTTTCTTTTTTTTTTCAAATTGCTGCAGATCTCCAAATATTTTTCCAATTTATTTGCTGAAAAAAATCCATGTACGTGGACCTGAGAAGTTCAAGTGCTTGTTGTGCAAGGGTCAACTCTAAAGATGAATGCAGTATTTACCACCCTCGCCACCATCACCCCATTCGAAGGAAATTTCTTGCAAGGAAATTTTTTCTACCTATTTAAGTTCATGGAAGAATCGAGTCCGTGACCTACAATTTGTGACTCTTCATGGGGTTTGCAAGAGTTCTTGCTGTTGGATGTGCAGAAGGAGATCTGGTTTTCCAACTTCTCTCCACACAAGATGTTATGGGATGAAATTTATTCCATGCGGTAAGTTTTGCAGGAAGGGTTAAAGAGTACGGCTGCCTGGAGATGATTTCTTGTTATTGAGGATGTGACTGGGTGATGACAGTTCTTTCCCAGCAGGAGGGAGGGTGAGTGAGCAGTCTACTGGTACGTGTTTCAGGAGGGCCATGTTTTAGAGAGAGAGAGAGAGAGAGAGAGAGCACATGCACCCTGCAGGATTCTTGGTGTGGGCTATGAAGACATCAAACAGGGATAGGGGATCTTCAGGGATGGGGGATCCTCCTAGAGTTTGCTGAAAGTGACCCTCTGCTTATTGTCCTGGCAGAGTTCACCCTGCTTAGTCCACTTGTAGTGATTTCAACCCCCTCCTATCCCCAGCCTTACCCCATTTCCCCAATCTGTCCCAATTCCAGGAACCATCCTCACATCCTTTTCAGCTTCTAGGTCTCCATGCTGACACAGCTTCAGGGCAAGGCTTAGCTTTCCAGTTCTCAGAATGTCACTCTGTCCTTTGTTCCACACAGAGATTAAGAGGAACAGGCTCAGGGACTTACCTGGTGGTCCAGTGGTTAAGAATCCACGTTGCAATGCAGGGGACATGGGTTTGATCCCCAGTCGGGGGACTAAGATCCCACATGCCACGGAGCAACTAAGCCTGTGGGCTGCAAGTACTGAGCCCACACGTCACAACTAGAGACTTCTTGGGCTGCAACGAAAGATCTCGCATAATGCAATGAAAATCCCAAGTGCTGTAACTAAGGCCCGATGCAGCCAGAAAAAAAGATAAAAGCTATACTAAAAACAAAAAAAGAACTCAATAAACATTTTCTTTTTTCTAAAACAAAAAAGAGGGACAGGCCCAGAAGACACAGATCGGAGTCCCAGCTTGCCCCTTCTTAGCTGTGTGACCTTAGGCAAACTGTGGAACTTCTCTGAGCCTCAGCAATCTTCATCAGTAAAATAGGGATGATGGTGATCAGACCTGTCCATAGACATGTAGCAAAGCTATGACAAATCCGGGTCCACTGTGAGCCCCCTATGGTGCATTTGTGGGAAATCGGTGTTCCCTCCCAGGAACACCACCCTGCTTGGTGAAGAGGACGTGAACTAGATTTCAGCCCCACTTGGTCTCCGCTGAGCATCTCTGACAGGATATTGTCCACCCAAACCATTCATACAGGTCCTGGAAATAAAGCTACAATTTTAATATATTTTTATTTCTTAAAGATTTTGTTTTTTAGTGTGGGCCATTTTAATAGTCTTTATTGGATTCATTACGAAATTGCTTCCATTTTGTGTTTTTGGTTTTTTGGCCATGAGGCATGGGGGATCCTAGCTCCCTGACCGGGGATCAAACTCAGCCCGCACTGGAAGGCAAAGTCTTAACCACTGGACCACCAGGGAGGCCCTGCTACAACTTTTAGAACATGGTAGGTGCCTGATATATATTCATCATTATTGCTCAGTGATATTCTCATGGCAGCTCCGGCTCCTCCCCTGTGATCATGACTACCAGATTGGCTGGGATGCCGCCTGTACCCTCCTTTCTAAGGCACAGAAAGTTTCTTCTCCGAATGCAAACAGGGTAGCCAAAAAGAGTAGCCCTGCCCATTAGAGTACCCCACCCAGCACCGCCCAGCCCTTCCAGGGAGTAAGGTCTTGGTGGGGAAGATGGATGTTACCAATTCAACCTCCTTGTACCTGGTAGCAGCTGTTGGTATGTCTGAAGTTGCAAAGAAAGGAGACTAATTTTCCCAGCTCCAGGAAATAGCTGGAGGCCTCCTAAATGCCCCCTTCAGACGGGCAGCTGGAGCAGGCTGGGGAGAAAGCAGCGCTGCGTGGGTTTTCCGAGGACCATATGGGCCACTCGGCCCGTTCTGTGGCTACCCCCGCCCTGCTTGTCATCCCCAATCATACTGGCTCTAATCCGTGTTTTAATTTACTCTGCTGGTGCAACACCCGTGCTGCCAGGGCGGTCCTTGGGGCCCCCTCATTCCTGCTGCTGATGACAAGGCGTATGCAAAAGGCACAATTATTCACCCACCAAGGTGACAGAGGAGGCCTCTGCCTGGGAATAGTTTTCCAGCTTCTAACATTTTCATGTCAGTCGCTGAAGCACTTTGCAGTTTGCAAACAATTCTATGGAGACCTTTTTTTTCACCCCCCTCTTTCTTTCTTTTTTTTTCAAAAAAACATTTTGATCCTAGCAAGTGACGAGACTTCAAGTGGTGGACGGCCAGCTCGTCACTGATTCTGAAGGCTGGTCTTCAGAAGGGTGGCCACACGCTCCTCCTATTCAGCCGGATTATTGCATTTTTTTTTTTTTAATCAAATAAGATTCCTCCTCTCCCTTCTTCTCCTCCTTTTCCTCCCACACCCCAACAACGCCAGCCTGCATGGCCTCAAACAAAGGAAAATATGTCAAGCCCGGCCTATTAATTCGTACAGATTTGGCATTGTTTATGTTCTCATGTGGACCACATTCCAAAGCACCAAAATAAAACAGCTCGAGTGTAGCTTTCAGCTCCCTAGCCCGTGATGTATTTCATTTGCTACGGTCCAGCCATGGTAACAATGCCTCTCATTTTCTCCTGGCCTAAGATGATTTTCTTTCTGTGAGGGCCATTTTGAGAGAGAGAGAGGCAGAGACAGAAAAAGAGAGGGAGACAGAGAGAGAAAGAGAGAGAGAAGAAAAGAAAACCACTTCTCTTTTCCTTTTCAGGGTATCATTTGCAATTTAAAGCTAACCTGGGGAGTGCAGAACAATGGCGCTGCCCGTAAAAATGGTCCTCTGCGGGGGCGGCCAGGGGCCCGCATGCCGAATGAGGGTGATGTCGAGCTATTTAGGTCTTTGTCCTCCCATAATATCTACTTAATGCAGTTCAATAGCAGTGGATTGTTAGCAGCATTAAGGATTCTATTAAGTTCTTCCCAAAGCCCTGCTATTCTCCTCCAGCTGTTGAGAGCCCGAGGCTTTCAGCTGAGGTTGGGGTAGAACTTTCCGGAAGGCACCTCTGCAAAATGGGTCTTCTCCAGCCTCAGAAAAACCACGCTGGATCTCAGACCAGAGCCCAATGCAGAAGCATCTGCCTGTGGCCTAGCTGAGCTGTTTTCAAATCCCACCAGGACCCAAATCTGAATTGGGGGAGTCCCCTTTCACATTCTATCAAATCTATAAAAGGCTTCCACATCTCATATTAAAGATAATCTTGTTCACTCCAAGAATTTCTGAAAACCTTTTTAGAATATTTTAGTTATTTTTTTCAGTTTTGCTTTAGTGAGAATCAATGGTCTGCTTTGTTCTGACTTATTTTATTTTTTTTTATTTATTAATTTTTATTTTTAATATTTTGGTCATGCCACATGGCACATGGGATCTTAGTTCTCTGACCAGGTATCGAACCCACGCCCCCAGCATGGAAGAACAGAGTCTTCACCACTGGAACACCAAGCAGAGGAGCCCCGTATGATGGATTGTTTAGATACAATTGGACAAGAATTTAATTTCAAACATTTGACATAATCTGACCTCTTCAGAAATATAATTAAACATTTTATAAGATCGATCTTGCAGTTTTTCTTTTTAAATTTGGAAGCCAATACTCTAACTTCATTTTTAGATAGGAAATATGGTGGACCTTGGGCCAATGGATGAAATGACTTCTAAATGCAAACAGTTTTGCCCTAAACTGACTCAACATTATTCTCAGCCTGAGTTGAGTCAGCTGTTGAACCCTAGGGGCAGCCTTTCAACCTTGACTTGATGTTCCCAGCCTAACTCTCAGGCTTTGGCAAAACCAAACAAAGCCGGGTGGCTGGGTTCCCCTCTTCAGGGCCAGTGCCATACCTGGCACACAGGGGTGACCTCAGCTTCCCACCCAAGGATCACTTATTAATGAGTTCTTAAGAGAGCCACCAGAGATCTTTGAATGCTAATTCCTTCTTGGGGCCACCGTGCCCCACAGACAGTCCAGGAGGGGGTCCCTGTCTTGCCTGTTATGGCAAGAGGGATCACAGGCAAAATAGCCCTGGATGATGGAACATCCATCCATAAGCTGACCGCCCTGTCCAGAATGGACAGAGAGAGGGAGGCGGGGACTGTGGGAAGACCAGCCAGAGGAGAGGGGGCCGCCCCAGGATTTCACACAGTTGGCTGGAAGAGGCAAGCGCTAAGCTGCCTTTTCAACCACGGTAAACCCTGTCCATCTGGCCACCCTAAAACTCTGTTAGCTTGTCCTCCTCGCCCAGGGCTGATTAGGCCTCCTGAAGCAGAAGTAACGCCATCAATGGTGTAAACCCTGGCCACTTGAGGGTATTACATTTCATTTCATGCTTGACTTAATCAAAACTGGGGAAATGAAATGTACACCTTTTTGATGTTCTTTTCCCTGCTGTTTAAAGAGAAGAATCTTAACCCATTTGATCTTCTCATGCACCCAGTAAATGACCAAATATGGCAAGCTGTCAAAAGCAGAAGGCAGCCAGTTGCCAGGCGGTGTTGGGTCACTAAGAAAGCACTTAATGCGGGCTAACTTAAGTTTGGAGCCCAGGGACCTTGTGGCAAATGCAGCATTTCTCCCAGCCAGGCTGCAGCTAGCAGCTTTGGAAAGAAAAAGGTGGCTTGGGAAAAGGAGTCTGTCCTTTAATTAAGAAGGAGGGAACACGGGCTAACACTTGCTTCTCCCAGGGCTTTGAAATTTCTCCCAGCATCACTGGAAACTTTTCCCACCCTCTTCCCAGCATTGGTGAAGGGGACTCTGTGTGTCTTTAGGCAAGTTACTTAACCTCTCCAGGAGCCTCAGTTAACTCATCTGTAAAATGGGGATGATTATACCTTTGATCTCATTGGTTGCTATGAGGATTAAATGGTGTAATATATAGAGATTACTTAGTAGGATGCCTAGTGTACTGGAAGTTCTCAATAATTATAGCCTATGGTTATTATTGCTATATTTATTATTGGCTGCTGTGGACTCAATTGTGCCCCCTCCCAAATTTATTTGTTGAAACCCAACCTCAACATGATTATATTTGGAGATGGACTTTTAGGAGGCAATTAAGGTTAAATGAGATGATAAAGATGGGGCACACATCGAATAGATTGGGAGATTTACTGGGAGAGGAAAAAGAGATCTCTCTTTTTCCACATGGACACACTGAGAAAAAGCCATGCAAGGACACAGCAAGATGGCAGCCTTCTGCATGGCAGGGAGAGAGTTCACACCAGAAATTCAACCAACTGACACCTTGATCTTGGACTTCTCAGCCTCCAGGATCATAAGAAAATAAATTTCTATTGTTTAAGCTGTCCCATCTGTAGGATGTTTTTTATGGCAGCTCTATGACTCAGTGCACTGATCCATTAGAGTTCTGTATTCTTATTTGTGTGTACATCTCCTCAATGAGACTCTTAAATTCTTTGGAGGTTGATCCCATGACTCATCCAACTGTTTATACTGGGCACTTAGCAGTATGACTGGTACACAGTGGATAATCAAGAAATACCTGCTAAATACATAAATAGGGAGACACAGTTTTGTGTGACCAAGAGAGCCCTGGGCCTTTTCTTGTCCCACTTTGGCCACTTCTATGCTCTGTGACCTTGGACAAGTCACCCACCCTCTCTGTGCCTGAGTCTCTCCGTTGGATTGGGCTAGATGATTTGTAGGGTCCCAGAGACTGTGAGATTCTGCCTTTAATCAAAGACTAAGGTGGGAAGAGCAGGGTGACAGGGTTGGTGGAGTCTAGAATGAGGCTGCTGCCTTCTTCTACCCCAGGCATCAGGAAAATGCTTGGAGATGACCCTCAGAAAGATGCCAAGATATCTCATCAGACAGCTTAATGGAAATTAGGAGGATGCAGGCTCAGGACTGTATAAACACAGGTCTTACTTAGGGGGACTTGTAACTCTGATTACTGTCTGCCCTGTGGGGCTGGGAAGGGGACAGAGTTTCCTGTCCAGAGCTCAGGGATGTGGGTAAGAGTGCAAGCCTTCTGGAGTCCTAAGTGCAGAGTCTGCTGAAGTAGATATGATCGTCCATCTAGTTTGGTAATTTTCAAGAGTCATGCATATGAAAACAGCAGGAGAGATGATTGTTAAATCCCTTTGCCCCAGCCTGAAGCCCTGCCTTCTTAACTGGCTCAGTAAAGGGGTGTCCCAGCTTTGGGATTTCTATCAGGCCTCCCTATAGAGTCAAGAATGCTTCCTGGATTCACTCCTACCCACCCAGCCTCGCCTAACTCACTTGTGACCTTGTGGACCAGTCATATTGACTCTCTGAGCCTTAGTGTCTCCATGTCTGAAAGGAGTGTGATTAAGATTTGCCTCTTCTAGGACAGGTCTTGGTTTGCTTGTGAAGGTTTCTGCTCTGTAAAAACACACTGTTTGAGCTCTGAGCTAAGTCTGAGCCCTCCCAGGTAACAGGCAACAAGTTTGCCTGAACGAGCAGAAGACTGGAAACAAGCTAAATATACCGAGACACATCTGTGCAATGGACTGCTTTACATCCATCAAATGAAGCTGCCTCGGATGTAATATTAAGTTAAAATAAGAACTTGAAAACCAGTATAAGGAGCATAATGCTGTTTTTGTAAAATGTGTGTGTAGTACACGTGTGTATTAATGTCACATCATGTTTATATATTAAATATTAAAAGCATGGGCTCTGGGAAGTGGACTGTGAGTTCTAATCTGGATTCTCACTCAGTAGTTCAGAAAGCAGGCAATTTATTAACTTCATTCTTGCCTCCATTCCCTTATCTGTAAAATGAGGATGGTGTGGACACCTACCAGCCTCCTATGGTTGTTGTAAACATTAAACGAGTCAATACCGAGTGCAGTTCTCAGCACAGGCCCCTAATAAATATCAAGTAAAATGTGAGTTGTTCTTAGTTATGTTGAAGCATTTTTTTTTTTTAAAGTCAGACAAGATATTACCCAAACAATAATCACGGTCACGTATCGTTTCTGTATTATGTAATTGCCAAACGATTTTTTTTTTTTTAAGGAAGAAAAATATCACAAGGATGGGATGGAGCTTACATTCTTTCAGCATGGAAATATGTCCAAAAGCAATTGGGCAAGAGAAAAAGTGAGCTTTTTTAATAAGCTGTGTGGCGGGAACTCCTATTGTCAATAATAAATCCTATTGTCATTAATGTTGGTACGCACAGCGAGGCAACTCTGAAAGCCAATAGGCCACCTCTCTCACAGTGATCACTTTGGGAGCAGGATTGGGACTGGAGGGAGGTAGACAGGAAGCCGGAGGACAAAATCTGTGCTGGCACTCTATGAGCCACACTTGTCTCATCCCAATTCCACACCTGCGCAGCAGGGTGAGAGTCTACGAGCTTCATACACTACACTCTTACACTTCTGCATTGCTTTAGTTATTTTGACAATTATTCTTTATTTCTGTGTTGGGTATTATTCTTATAATAATAAAGAATTGTTTAAACAATATGAGAACTTTTGACAATTATTCTTTGTTTCCGTTTGTTTCCATTTGATGTCATGTTTATTTTATTTCTGTTAAAGAAATGTTATGTATTTTTTTAAGCAGGGAGGGATAGCCTTAAAGATGTAATGCAATAATAGTTATCATAGTTACTGCTATTATTTCTCCGTTTGGATCTGGAGTAGAGTTGCCTGCCCCAGCCCTTGCCTGGCCCGAGGTGTAGTACTTACTCTATGAAATAGCATTCTCATCCACTATTTTTTCTCCGTTTGGATCTGGAGTAGAGTCGCCTGCCCCAGTCCTTGCCTGGCCCATGGTGCAGTACTTACTCTATGAAATGACACTTTCATCCACTATTTTTTCTCCGTTTGGATCTGGAGTAGAGTCGCCTGCCCTAGTCCTTGCCTGGCCCGCGGTGCAGTACTTACTCTATGAAACGACACCCTCATCCAGCCCTTTTGGAGCTCTTGCTGTGTGCCGGGTCTTGTGCTGTCTCAGGGATTAGCTCAGCTCATTCCCCCTGCTGGTTTTCCGTGTGGGTGTCTCTAGTGGTTCAGACAGTAAAAAATCTGCCTGCAGTACAGGAGACCCGGGTTCCATCCCCTGGAGATGGGAACGGCTAACCCACTCTAGTATTCTTGCCTGGAGAATCCTATGGAATGAGGAGCCTGGCAAGCTATAGTCCATGGGGTCAAAAAGAGTCAGACACGACTGAGAGACTAACACTTTCCCTTTCACAGAAACTGGTTCTGTAAATATCCCCATTTTAATTTTTTTTAAATTATTTTTTTATTTGCCTGTGCTGGGCAGCCTGAGGTACTTAGCTCCGGACCAGGGATCGAGCCCACACCCCCTGCATTAGAAGTGCATAGTCTTAACTGCTGGACAGCCAGGGAAGTCCGACTCCCATTTTTCAATGAAGAAATATGAAGTTCAGAGACCTCAAGATACTAGCTCAGGATTGCACAGCTAGTAAGAGACACAGGTGGGAGCTACACCCTTCGAGTTGGTTTCTGGAGTGTGTACGTTCAACAGATACAACCCTGCTCTGCTCAGCCCAGATTTATCCATATAATTACATCTTCAGCTCTCCTGCTTTGGGGACCCCTAGCACTTTTTTTTTTCCTTCACTGGAGCTGCATGCAACCAAATATCCCACCAAGAAAACCCCAGTGTCTGCCCCATCCCTGGGCCGCCCGGGTTTTTTTTTCCCTCCCTTTTGTTAAAAGGCCTCATTTCTGACTTGATGAAAACATTTGTAATAGATAATCAAATGCTGATATGTTGCAAGGGACAATGCCTTATTTGTTAAATATAAATGAACATGAACACGGGTCCTCAGTGCCAGAAAGGCAAGGGGTTTGAAGGCCTTTTCAGCGACACAGGCTGAGCCTGGGGAAAGAAAGCCAGGCGCCTGTAAAGGGTCTCGCCTAGGACGGTGATCGACCGACAGCTCTTGTGTGACAAGATACATAGTTTCTTTTCAGCAACAGGCAGATTATCGGTTACTATAGTTTCCCTAATGCTCAAATACAGCTCAGGCCTAAGCTGAACAGAATGGGTTAAAAGGTGCCGAAGTTTGGCCCGGGAAACCACTGTTGAGAATCAGACACCGAACAAAGCAAAAGCACATCTCCCTGGTCTTTGATGTCTTTTCTGAGGGATGTAGAGTGAGAAAAAATACAACCGGTGCTCAGGCCAGGGGCTGGCTGGGGCCCCTGTGACAATGGCTGGCCGATTGGGAGTTCAGCCGAATGCTCAGACAATGCCCCCAATCCCAGGCGTCCCTGGGTGCACTGTTCCTTCACAGACACCCTGCTGGAAACAGCATTTTAGCCTCCAGTTTCTTAGAAAGTTCCTGCCTGCCTCCTCCTCCCTTCCAAACCCAATCCTTTTTACAAGCTCCCTCCTTAGAGAGCCGGCTTTCTCACTAACCTGCCACCAGCCCCCAGCCCAGCCTCTGCAACACAGCCACCCGGAGCATCATTTTTCCGCCTGCTTTAAATTTTCCTAGATCTGCATAAACATCCTTTCTCAACCTCTGAAAAGAAGGAAGCTCTCTCCCTTCCAGTCATTCATCTTTGCTCTAAAATATTGCCTTGTGTATCCCTGGGAGGTGACACTGTGACGTTTTTTCATAAACGGGATTAAATTAACCACTATTTATGCCCGCAACGTGGGTTCCTCCTCTTCTGCCGGGATCTGTTTATTTCATTTTGCTTTTTATTTAAATTTAGGGAGCAAGATAAACGTGCCTTCTCATTTGGAGATCTCCATCCATCACCGGTCGGCTCCATCTGGGAAAACAAGTGAGTGGGAGCTTGTGGGCAAGGGAGAGGCAGCCAGCCGGCAAGCTGCAGGCTCAGGCATGGAGTTCTGAATGTTTTTCAGTGCTTGTTGCAGTATTGTGCTCCTCGTTGTCATTAGTTCTTTATAATGTTTCATGAAAAATATCTAATTGTAACAACTGTATTCCGAGAGTGAACATATTCCTTGAATTGAAGCGCTCACAATGGCCATAGGATAACTGTCCTTGAATTTGAGCCCTTTGTGGGCTGTCAATAGGCTTACAATGTGCTGAATTAGCAGGCATTTTAATGGGCAGATGCAATAGCCGCCATTCTTCAGCCTCAAATCTTCTTATGCAAATACCCCATGAATTCAGTTCAAAGCGCTGCCTTCAAAATGAGCTGATCCTCCCTCTCAGAAGGGACCCCGGGAGAAAGTGACATGAGAAAAGTTTAGACACTTGTTTTTATAACTGGACATGATCTTGTTATCATAATCTGATACTGGTCACTTGCATGGCCGGCTTGTAGGATTTTAAACCCTTAACAGAGAGAGATAATCTTGGCCTTTGTAGGAGTGTGGACAGAATCCCGGCGTGCAGGAAAGCCGGCAGTGAGAAGCACAGTTCTTGTTTTCTCAAACAAAACTTTTCATGATAAAAGCTTTTATCCTAGGATAATCACCCGGCTGGATTTCAGTGGTGTTGGTAAGGTTGGCCAAGGGCGGTAAAGGCAAATTTTTGAAAAATGGAAACAACCAGTTCTTGAGATTCATTCACAATCACATGGAATCAGCTCTCAGAGACCCTAAAACAGTGGTTGGAGAGTTTTCAAATATCCCAAAGAAAACCGAGTTCTGGTCATCTCTGCCTAGCCCCAGGAGAGATAACAGAAGGAGAGCTAATATTTATGCAGCATCAAAATGTGTCAGGCATTTTTATTCTGTTCCTTGTCTTTTACACACACAGCAACTTGTTTAATTTTCACACCAACTTGTTTAATTAACACACATCAACTTGTTTAATTTCCACAAATATCCTAAGGAGTAACTACCACTTTTAGGTCCATTTTACAGATGAGACAAATGAGGAAAGGGGTTGATTCCTCATCTAGGCACTGAGAGGTTATTAAGCCCTCATTTTTAAGAGGAAAAACTGTGCTGCAGGCCCATCAACTAATTCCAGTGGGAAATGGTAACTCCCCTGTGAAGACTTTTCTCTCCAGAAGAATCTGCATCTCCTCCCCCAACCCCCCTCCCCCACCCTGCACTCTCCCCACCCCTACCCCCTTGCCTCCCACCATGACTTGAGTAGCCTAACCAGTATAAGGGTATTTGGTCGGTTGGCCCCTAGAAAGTGTTTTTTGACCCAGTTATATGACAGATTTGTATTTGTAAAAATACTTTAAACGAGAATATACATCTAATGGACTTCCCTGGTGGCTCAGTGGTAAAGAATCTGCCTGTGATGCAGAAGATGCAAAAGATCTGAGTTCAATCCCTGGGGTCAGGAAGATCCCCTGGAGGAGGGCATGGCAACCCACTCCAGTATTTTTGCCTGGAGAATCCCATGGACAGAGAAGCCAGGTGGGCTACAGTTCATAGGGTCTCAAAGAGTTGGACATGACTGAAGCAACTGAGCATGCATACATACAATTAATAGTCATAGACACTCTCCTTTATATCATACACTAGAATTGAATCTAGAACCCGATCCCAAGGCCACATAGAAGTTAAATACACTGAGATGGCACATTATAACTTGAAAGTCAGTTATGTTGCTTAACAGAGAGTGACAGATGGTGCGTTGCTATCGTTAATAGGAACAGCAGGCATTTTCTGACTATTTGTGCATTAACTACACATTTGTCTACTGTGGGTCAGCTCATTTATTCCTTATGTCCACACTGGGAAGAAAAGAAAGTTTATGATTTCCATTTAACAGCTGAGAAAATTGAGACCCAGAGAGATTCCATAATTTGTGCAAGGTCAAAAAGCTGAGATCTGAACCCAAGACATCTGAGAAATCTGACTCCCCTCTCAGTCACTCTACTACACATCCGTCCAGATGGTCCAGCCGCTCTGGGGTCCAGTGGCTGTGTTTTCCCTTGATCAACCCTGGTGTCGCCACCCCCACCAGTTTATTGGAATTCTCCTTCCCCTTACCAAAAGTCAGATTTTATCAGATTCATTTCCCCTTTGCTCCCTGCCTCTTGCTGTAAGAGTTTTTGGTTCATTACGTTATTTGTGTGGCATCCCCATGTTGTGCGTGTGTGTGTGTCTGTGTGTGTGTGTCTGTGTGTGTGTGTGTTTGGTGTGGAGGATGATTGTGGAGAGGAGGAAGGAGAGAAGAAGCAGAATAATTGACCACTGGGAAGACTGGTGGAGAAAGCAGTGGCACCCCACTCCAGTACTCTTGCCTGGAAAATCCCATGGACGGAGGAGCCTGGTGGGCTGCAGTCCATGGGGTCGCTAAGAGTCGGACACGACTGAGTGACTTGACTTTCACTTTTCACTTTCATGCATTGGAGGAGGAAATGGCAACTCACTCCAGTGTTCTTGCCTGGAGAATCCCAGGGACGGGGGAGCCTGGTGGGCTGCCATCTATGAGGTCGCACAGAGTTGGACACGACTGAAGTGACTTAGCAGCAGCAGCAAGCAGTAGCAAGGAGACTGGAGTCACCAGAGGCAAAAAACTTGCTCAGGGTCCTGGATCTGGGTCAGTGCCTCCAAGATACCCTCAGTCAAGAGACACCAGACTTAGAACTCTGCTGCTGCTACTGCTAAGTCACTTCAGTCATGTCCGACTCTGTGCGACCCCATAGACAGCAGCCCACCAGGCTCCCCCATCCCTGGGATTCTTCAGGCAAGAACACTGGAGTGGGTTGCCATTTCCTTCTCCAATGCATGAAAGTGAAAAATGAAAGTCAAGTCGCTCAGTCGTGTCTGACTCTTCGCGACCCCATGGACTGCAGCCCACCAGGCTCCTCCGTCCATGGGATTTTCCAGGCAAGAATACTGGAGTGGGGTGCCATTGCCTTCTAAAGGTTTGTTACCCTAAAGAATTAAATGACAAGGATGAGACATATCTATGCTTTCCAGAATAATATCATGATCATTATAGCAGTAACAACAAATGGTAATAGTAATAGGCATAATTAGATGCTTTACCATGCCCCAGGCACTGTGCTAATATGTAGATAATCCACTGGCCCTATATATAACAATGCAAAGGAAGAAAAATGCCACAACTATGGAATAAAATAACTGATTGTTGGGAACGTCGGATAGGGGAAGTCAATGATAAATGGTGACTTACTCTGCTTATGTTATATAACAAATATCACAGACTGTATGACTTAAGAAACAGATTTAATTTATCATAGTTCTGGAGGGTGGACATCCAAGATTAAGGTGTCATCTGGATCGGTTTCTGATGAGGCATCTCTTCCTAGCTTGCAGACAGTCCCCTTCTCACTGTGTCCCCGACATGACCTTTCCTCTGTGTGCTCACAGACAGAGAGAGAGAAGGCGAGAGCATTCTAGGGTCTCTTCCTCTTCTTGTAAGGATGCCAGTCAGATTAGAGCCCCACCTTCATAACCTTATTTAACCATAATTACCCTCTTAACATCTCTCTTTCCAAATACAGTCACAGTGGGCATTTTGAGGGTGACATACTTCAGTCCATAACAAATAGGGATTCTGGGAACGATTACTAGTATGGCAGCATCTGAGGTTACATGAATGATTCCAACAAAGAAACTGCAAAGAAGCACACTGGTTTTGTTTGGTCTACACAGTGTTTTAAAAACAGAGAGTGAAAGCACATCAATACCTGCATTTTCAACTCCTTTTGAAAAATGGAAAGCTCTGACAGCTCTGGACCTGTGACCTTTCCTAAACGACCAGAGTTGGCTGGTTGGTGCTTTGTATAGGCAGCAAGTTCACTTTTCCAAAGTCCCCACCACTCCCTATTGTGCAGCCCTCAATTTCTCATTCAAAACTTGAGGAATCAGATGCATTTCCGAACCAAGAACTTTTTCAAGATTTTCAAGATTTTTCAAGATTTCAAGCACATAATACAGAATATCCACTGGAGGAGGGCATAGCATTTCACTCCAGTTTTCTTGCCTGTAGAATCCCATGGACAGAGGAGCGTGGCGAGCTATAATCTATGAGCTCACAAAGAGTCGGACACTACTGAGCACATACCCACATACTCTATTACCTTCAGTTCTGTTCAGTTGCTCAGTTGTGTCCAGCTCTTTGTGACCCTATGAATCACAGAACGCCAGACCTCCCTGTCCATCACCAACTCCCAGAGTTCACCCAAACTCATGTGCATTGAGTTGGTGATGCTATCCAGCCATCTCATCCTCTGTCGTCCCCTTCTCCTCCTGCCTCCAATCCCTCCCAGCATCAGAGTCTTTTCCAATGAGTCAAATCTTCGCATGAGATGGCCAAAGTACTGGAGTTTCAGCTTCACCATCAGTCCTTCCAATGAACACCCAGGACTGATCTCCTTTAGGATGGCCTGGTTGGATCTCCTTGCAGTCCAAGGGACTCTTTTTATTAATAAACTTACTATCATACTTAGATAAGCCTGCAGTGTGCCTACAGTGCCACCTGTGATTTGGGAGACATGGGGTTTGATCCCGGGTTTGGGAAGATTCTCCTGGAGAAGGGAAAGGCTACCCACTCCAGTATTCTGGCCTGGAGTCCATGGGGTCACAAAGAGTCCTGACAGGACTGAGAGATTTTCACATCATACTTAGAAATGTAGCAACATAGTTGCCATATTAACACTTTCAAGGAACAGGAAGTTGTAATTGAGAGAAATCTATAGTTTGAGGCAGAAATTCAGTCTTAATTTTAAATAATCTTTGTTTAAACTTCTTGTGCCGTTTGGAAAATGGGAGAAAGGATCACTATAAAAAGCTCATTTACTGAGCACTTCTGTTCAGTTGCAAAAGATAATTGACCTGATATTCTTGCTTTGAGGTGCTACATTTAATAGGCATTGATGGACATGTAAACAAAGTTATAATGCTGTCAATTCAGTTCAGTCGCTCAGTCGTGTCCAACTCTTTGCAACCCCATGGGCTGCAGCATGCCAGGCCTCTGTCCATCACCAACTCCTGGAGCATTCCCAAACTCATGTCCATTGAGTTGGTGATGCCATCCAACCATCTCATCCTCTGTCGTCCCCTTCTCCTCCTGCCCTCAATCTTTCTCAGCATCAGGGTCTTTTCCAATAAGTCAGTTCTTCTCATAAGGTGGCCAAAGTATTGGAGTTTCAGCTTCAACATCAGTCCTTCCAGTGAACACCCAGGACTGATTTCCTTTAGGATTGACTGGTTGGATCTCCTTACAGTCCAAGGGACTCTCAAGAGTCTTCTCCAACACCACAGTTCAAAAGCATCAATTCTTCAGCACTCAGCTTTCTTCACAGTCCAACTCTCACATCCATACATGACGACTGGAAAAACCATAGCCTTGACTAGACGGACCTTTGTTGACAAAATAACGTCTCTGCTTTTTAATATGCTGTCTAGGTCGGTCATAACTTTCCTTCCAAGGAGTAAGCGTCTTTTAATTTCATGGCTGCAGTCACCATCTGCAGTGATTTTGGAGCCCAAGAAAATAAAAGTCTGTCACTGTTTCCACTGTTGCCCCATCTCTTTGCCATGAAGTGATGCGACCAGATGCCATGATCTTAGTTTTCTGAATGTTGAGCTTTAGGCCAACTTTTTCACTCTCCTCTTTCACTTTCATCAAAAGGCTCTTTAGTTCTTCTTTGCTTTCTGCCATAAGGGTGATGTCATCTGCATATTTGAGGTTATTGATATTTCTCCTGGCAATCTTGATTCCAGCTTGTGCTTCTTCCAGCCCAGCGTTTCTCATGATGTACTCTGCATAGAAGGTAAATATTGTCACCCTGTATAAGCAGAGTGACAATATACAGCCTTGACGTACTCCTTTTCCTATTTGGAACCAGTCTGTTGTTCCATATCCAGTTCTAACTGTTGCTTCCTGACCTGCTTACAGGTTTCTCAAGAGGCAGGTCAGGTGGCCTGGTATTCCCGTATTACCTTAGACCACCACCCCCCCAACAGTGTGATCTGGGGCAGCACCCCCATAATCAATCAACTAATATTTCTTTTCTTTTTAAAATTTATTTATTTATTTGGCTGCTCTGGCTGTTAATTGTGGCATGCATGATTTTCCCTCTTAGCTGAGGCGTGTGAACTCTTAGCCGTGGCACGTGGGATCTGGGGGCTCGGAGTTTTAGCCACTGGACCACCAGGGAAGTCCCTCAGTCAACAAACATTTCTGTAGTAAAACGTATTCATATTACATCGGACAAATAAAGGCTTTACTTAGCCTCTGTTGTGATCAGTTTCTGCTGCCAAAGAAGATGATGCCAGGACAGGTTTGGCCACAAATTGATTACAGAAGGTGTATAGTGTCCAAAGCCTTTGCATCTGGGAATTTCCGGCAATGGGTTTGGCCCTGTCTTCCACCAACCCAGCCTGCTTCACCACCCCGTGTTCTGACCTGGCCCTGAGGCATCTGCTTATAACTTCTGCTTCAACAGGTGAAGAGCAGGGGACAGTATATGGGCGAAAGAATTGTTTCTATGACAAAGGCTTCGAGGCAGGAAAATGTTTAGGTATATTTCAGAGAGAGATTTCATGGCAAAAGTCGAATGAAACTGGTTTCTGTTAAGACAATTTTGGGGAAGGGAAACACACTTCGGAAAAAGCTTTCAGAGTAAAAGCTGCAGCCTGTCCCTCCCGTGGTCCTGCTTCAGTCTGTTGAAGGGCATTTCAGGCTGGGGGTTGTGAGGATGATAACTCTAGGTGATTCTGCGGAAGCCTGGCTCTTGAGTTTGGCGTCAGGGAAGACGTCGGTAGTCCCATTAATAACAGCATCACCCAAATGCAGCAGCCCACAGCTCTGTTTGCTCTGCGTGTGAGTTCAGACAGGTCAAGATGTCAAAGAGTGATCAGAAATTAGCATAACTGGACAAGTCACATGGACTCGATAACATAATGAACAACTCTGTTTACCATTTCATCCGGGGGCCAAAAGGAGAAAGAAAAAAAAAAAAAGATCCTGAGTATTCCTTTTCTTTCCCCTAGCAACCCAAATCATGCTTATTTACCATTTAAACAGACTATTTAAAAACATAATTCAGGCTGCAGCCCTTCCCTGCTGGGTGGCCTCACAGTAATGAACAAAACAAAGGCCCCCTGCCCTCTGGGAGCTTCAGATTTTCAGATAGAGGTGGGCAGGTGATCATGTGACTCCACCCACAGTGCCTGTAACCACAGCAGGTGAGGATCCCAAAGTCAATGGGTCCCCTGTTAGTGGCCTTTCAAGAGGAGAAACTGAGGCCATGCCTAGGGGAGAGAGATGTCTTGGTCCTTTGTCCTGAAAAGGCCACACTTAATCACTTTTGGGGCTTCTCAGGTACTGCTAGGTGGTAAAGAATCTGCCTGCCAAAGTAGGAGACATAAGAGACGTGGGTTCAATCCCTGAGCCGAGAGGAACCCCCTGGAGGAGGGCATGGCGACCCACTCCAATATTCTTGCCTGGAGAATCCTTATGGATAGAGGAGCCAGGTGGGCTACATACAGTCCATCCGGTCACAAAGAGTCAGATACGGAACGTTAGGTGCGAATCGAATAGTGCTAACTTACGTCTTCAATTTGAACACGTTGGAGCAGCCCTTCAAAGAAGGACTACTCGTGCCGCTTGTCTGGTTCATTCGGTGTGCTGTTTTTCCTTGAGCGTCAGTGCAGAAAGCCTCCAAGGAAATGACTGTGGTTTCGATCACCATCTCTCTACGAGTACATGCTGCACTTCAGAGAGGGGTCTCAACTTTGCTCAGAGTTTTTCCTGGAGGGTAATTGGAAACTGTGGTTAACGTAGCATGGCTTTTGAAATTGAGTTGAAAAGTTCATCAAAATGTCATTAATCTGCTTTACATAGCCTTTCTTGATTAAGTCAAACTTGTGTCTGCCTGATTATTTATGAAGCGGAGCTCTGGACGGGGCTGCTTTGGCATCTGTGGCCTGACATTAGGTCAGAGAAGGCAATGAATGCTTGACACTGGGTGGGGGGTGGTGCTCTGAGACCCTGTCAAATGCCATCACCGCCCACTCGCAGCCAAAGGAGACCAAATAGTCCACACAGATCATTTCTAACCTATTGACAACGTTTGATGGTGAGGTTCAGCTGAACATCTACACTGTGTAAAGCATGATAGGAAATGCCAAAAATAAGTAGTCCTTTGTCATCTTGGCATAACTATTTGGAGGAAGCCCTTGCATATTTCGATTGGCCCTGACTCCCATTTGATTTTGCTCAGGCTGTCCTCTGGAATAGTCACCAAGAGAAGACCCTGGGCCTGGGCCTGCCTTCTGAGCTCTGCTCTGCAGTGTGATTGGCAGTGAGCCCCTTTGTTACACAGCCATGGTCATAACAGTGACAGTGATGACAATGATGGCAAGCTGCTGTACATTTCTATGTGCCCGGCACACACTTCTTACGTTCATCTTGGTGAAAGAGGAATTATTAGTCTCATTCCTCTGACAGAGGCTTCCCTAGAGGAAAGAAACTGCCTGCAACGCAGGAGACACAGGAGACCCAGATCTGATCCATGGGTCGGGAAGATCTCCTGGAGAAGGAAATGGCAACCTATTCCAGTGTTCCTGCCTGGAGAATCCCATGGACAGAGGAGCCTGGCAGGCTAGAGTCCATGGGGTTGCAGAGTCGGACACGACTGAGCAACTAAGACTTTCCTTTGATAAAGACACAGAGGCTCCAAGAAGTTCAGAACCCCCAAACTTGTGTACAAGTTTCACTTACCCAGAGCCTCAGGGTCAAAGTTGGAACCCAAATCTGTGTGACAGAGGATGTTCTGGGACTGAATTGCCATGACTGAATTTGTGTGTGTGTGTGGTGTTTTCCTCGGAGGAGCTGGGAGTTGCTTACAAACCAATTTCCTTTGGGCAGAGAGGATGTTTCTCTGCCTAATTGCCCAGAGGACCACAGACCCCCTTAGTCAGTGTGACATAATTTGTAGAGAAAGTGAAAGTGAAAGTCAGTCATGTCTGACTCTTTGCAACCCCATGGACTATACAGTTCATGGTATTCTCCAGGCCAGAATATTGGAATGGGTAGCCTTTCCCTTCTCCAGGGGATCTTCCCCACGTAGGGATCGATCCCAGGTCTCCCGCATTGCAGGCAGATTCTTTATCAGCTGAGCCACAAGGGAAGCCCAAAAATACAGGAGTGGGTAGCCTATCCCTTCTCCAGGGGATCTTCCCAACCCAGGAATTGAACCGGGTATCCTGCTTTGCAAGCAGATTCTTTACCAACTGAGCTATCAGGGAGGCTTGGGCACAAATCACAAACCAAGGGCAATTTAAGAGGACACACACGCTGAGGGAGCCCCACACAGAGTGGGATGGCAGGATCTGTGAAGACCCGAGGGAGACCACCAGTGGGTCTGAGAACCGGCCAGAACCACAGTCTCCTGGCGGCCACGTGCATCCAGTCACCTGCCCTGAGGACTGCACCCACCTCTGGTGGTTCTGAGAAGGAGGGAAAAGACTTTGCTCTGGAGCGGTTGCTGCCCTAGGCCTGGTCTTGTGTGACTGTGGTTTTCCTTGTTTGTCCTGGAGGCAAAAATATGGCAGGCAGGGTGGCTGCAACTTCTGCCAGCAAGCTCAGCACATGTCATTAGACACAATTTATATGGGATAAGCTTTCCTCTTTGAGAGAGAACGAGACAGAACCCATATTTCTGGAGTTTCAGAAGCTTCAGTGACCCCTGACAGTGCTCTGGGCAAGCTGCCACCAACACCTCAGGATTCAGTCAGACCCTGTTTTATGAGTTTCTAGGTCCCCCAAAGACATCTTTATTAATGTCCGACTCCAGAGTGTGACTTCTTAGGGTCAGCTTCCCCATATCTCTCTGATAGGTTCCACAGGGAGAGGAGAGACACAGGCACACAGACTCCTGGGCTTCTTTGTGTTCATTTTTTACGGTTTGAGATGTTTCTTCCTCCTCTTCTTCTTTCCCTTCACTCACCCCACCTTCCCTTCATCTTCCTCCTTCTTCTTCTCCTCCTCTACCTTCTTCTTCTTCTCCCTCCTCAATGTTTTCCATATTTTATAGGTTTCATATTGTAAAATATATCACCCGAGACATCAGTGCATCATTCTTGCCAGGCTGGCAATGGGGATGAGGCTGTTCTATAAGCTACATCATCTTCAACAAGCTTATTCCAACTTTTAATGACTTGCTGGGGCTTTACATGTGAGGGGTAAAAATCCCCAATCTGAACCACTGGAAGCAAAAATGAGAATTTAATTATTGGCTCTTATAACCAAGAGGTCCTTTGTAGCACTAGCTCCAGGTTGAACCTCTCTTCAAAAGATATTAATAGAATCTGGTCTCCTTCTTTCCTCTTGGTTGGCTCCCTCTTCAGACAGCCTCACTCCTTACTGTGTGCAATGGCTTCCAGTACTCCCTGAAATGTTTCTGCATCCATTCCTGTACTTTCCCCAACAGTCAGAGCCTGACTTTCACTGGCTCAGATTGAGTCATATGCCCTTTTCTGAACCAAATGGTCAGAGGATAGGGAATGGACAGAGGGATGGAACTTTGCTAAAGGAAACAGGTTTGCCAGATTTTTCTTCTGCAGAAGCTTGGAAGCAAGTGAGGACAGCCTTACTCCAATATTATTTTTAATAAATATGCAAAATATCCTTCTAGAACATCTTTACTGGCTATAGCCACTAATTCACGTTCCCCTGAGAAAGAGAGCAAGCTGCATGTTTTGCTGGATTTTTCTTCTGAGTTCAGGAAATTGTTGCTTTTGCTTCTAAAGTAAGGAAACTTTAATTTGAGTATAAAAATGTATTAAAAAATAAAACCTTTAGTTTTAACAACTAAGAAGTCTAAAAGGAAATACCAAAAGCACTGATGTTAATACTTTCCACTCTCATGGAAATATTAACCTTTAAAGGGCAGTCACATCCATCATTACTTTTGATCAGTGGGTCTCAACCAGAAACATTTTTATCCCTCAGCGGGTATTTGGTGATGTCTTAAAGACATTTTGGTTTGTTACAACTCAAGGGGAGTTGTTTCTGTTATCTACTGGGTTGAGGCCAGGGATGCTATACACATAGTAGCTCTCCAACAAAGGATTGGAGGACAGCAAAGGACTAGTTGCTAAATTGTACCCCACTCTTTTGTCACCCCATGGACAGTAGCCTGCCAGGCTCCTCTGTCCATGGGATTTCCCAGGCAAGAACACTGGAGTAGGTTGCCATTTCCTTCTCCAGGGGATCTTCCCAACCCAGGGATCGAACCCACATCTTCGGCCTCGGCAGGCAGGTTCTTTACCGCTGAGCCACCAGGGAAGCCCCCAACAAAGGATTATTTGCCCCCAAATGCCAATTGTCCTGAAGTTGAGAAATCTTCTTCTTGACCCTCACAACATGTCCATGGGTAAAGTACAACTGGGGACATAATGTCCTCATTTGACATTGTCCAGAGAGGCTGTATTCACAAGGAAGGTACTTGGCTCCAAGAAACAGAAAATCCAACAGTTCCTTAAATAAACAGACATTTCTTTTTCTCAAATAACCAGAAATCCAGGGCCTGGCAGCAGCTGATGTTTATGTGCTCAGATGCCACCAAAATCCTTGGTCCTCTGCCTCTTCTCTGTCATCCTTACTGGGCTAGCTGTCATCTTCATGCTTTTAACCACATGGATGTTATCGGGTTTCTGCAACTCCCTAAATCATGTCCACTCGAAGCAGGAAGAATGGAGAAAAGGCTTGGCACCAGGCACCCCTGTGTTTTTACCGGGCAATCAAAACTCTCTTTTGGAGCCACCCTCTTCTCATTAGACTTCTGCTGACATTTCATTGGTCAGAACTGAGTCAAGTGGCCACCTCCAGCTGCAAAGGATTCTGCGAGAGGGAGAAATCAACATCCCAGCTGTATAACAGGAGGCAGCCAAGAAGAGGGAGTGGGGAACCAATGCTGAATTAGGCAACAAATGGTGTCCACCACAGTGGATCAAGGATTTGCCCAAGGTCAGAGGTGAATCTAGGATTCAAATACTTTGATAGGTGCCCCAAGCATATTTGCTATCGTCCTTTAGTAGTTCAGTCAAGTCCGACTCTTTTGCAAGCCCCACGGACCGGACTTTAGCTAACCGGGCTCCTCTGTCCATGGGATTTCCCAGGCAAGAATACTGAAGGGGTTACCATTACCTTTCCCAGGGGATCTTCCCTAATCAAGGATTGAACCTGAATCTCCTGCATTGACAGGCAGATTCTTTACCACTGAGCCACCTGGGTAAGGAATATGTCCTTAATTGGAACATGTCAGGGTTTTTGTAACATATGTGTTTTCAGAAAGATGAAGCTTGTGAATGAGCCCAGAAAAAGAACTTGCTCTTTGGAAATTCCACAAGTTTTGTTGAGCTGACCAGAAATTGTTATTTGTATCCCTGCTGCCCTGGCCACCAGAAATCACGGGCCTATTCATAACTGCAAGACTGCTACTCATCATAATAGAAATAACTCAAGCCCAATAGTCCTGAGAAATAGCTAGGTGTCTCAGGTTTCAGATATAAGAAGCTCAAAATAATAAAAGTGTAAAATCCCAAACAAATTGCCTATCTGGAAACTCTCTGGATGGAAATGAAATATCAAGACAAACAGGTGATACTTACAGACCAGTATTTTTCAGTTGCAGCCCATTATTGGTGGCAAATTCAGTTTAGCGGGCCATGACCGGCATTAAAGAATATGGAATAGAAGAAATAGTAGAAAAGAAAGTCTCAGAGTGCAGTGCATATAGGAAGGTCAGTATGATGTATAACTTTGTTGCAGCGTGTGTGTGTGTGTGTGTGTGTGTGTGTGCATGTGTGAAAGTGTGTGTATCATACTGCAGTATAAAATGTAGGCGCTTCCTTGGTGGTCCAGTGGTTAAGAATCTGTCTGCTAATTCAGGGACATGGGTTGGATCCCTGGTCTGGGATGAGTCCGCTTGCCTTGGAACAACTAAGCCCATGCACTGCGACTACTGAAGCCTGTGTCCTAGAGCGCATGCTCCGAAATAAGAGAAAACACCGTAATGAGAAGCCTGCACACCACAGCTGGAGCGTAGTCCCTATTCTTTGTAACTAGAGAAAGCTAGCGTGCAGCAACAACGAGTCTATGTGCCACACCAAAGACCCAGGGCAACCAAAAATAGAACAAAATTTATATATATATATAATGTATTTCTTACTGTATGGGCCACAGTCAACAGGTTTGAAAAAGCACTGCATTCCCTTTGTCCACAAATGAAAGAGCAATGTAAGCAGAAGACCAAACTGCCCTGGGACGCAGGCAAGGCCGGAGCCATATCGACTTAGGCCGTTAATGAATTGTCCTTCTGCTTCCTAATTATCCTGAAAGCCTGATTGAGGGGGCTTTTTGCGGAAATCTAAATAACCCTCCTGCCACTCTCTGTCTCACTGGGCTGAGTGGCTAGTCCGCCTTGGCACTCCGCAAGCCAGTGCTGGTTAATTAGAGCGGCTGCTCTCAGGGGACAACCCCTGTGTGGTGTCACAATTCCCTGGATTCTGTCGGATTGGTGGCCTGAGATAACTTGGTTGTTTCGCCTCTGAGAGGCGATGTGCTGGTTAAATTGTGAGGGATAGACAACTGGTGATCTCAATACCTTCTGTTTTAAAACGGGGGTGTTCCCGATTTGGGCTTCAATATTGATCCCACCCTGCTTCTGATTTGAATCTATTTACGTTAAAAATTAAGCAAATTTAAAATAGCCTCTATCCCAGCAACTAGCTTCCTTGCTTTGAGATACTTCTTGCTTTTCATCCAGACACTAGTTTTTCTTCTCTTCAACATTTCCTGATGCAAAGCGGTGAGGAAAGGAAGTAGGCAAGTAAGAAAGCTTCCTTGGGGCAAATCTCACCAAGAATCCTTCCCAGGGGCAATAGGTACCTCATATGAGGAAGAGAGCCCTTTGGACTTTAATTCAATTGTTTCAAGAACAGTGCCCTCTCCCTCATCTCCTATGATTCTTGCATCCACAGAAGAGTAGTAAGTGCAACCATCTAGACTTCTCTGCCCAGAATACCACCGATCTCTATTAAACCACCATAACTACTTGAGGTCAAGGGGAAAGTAGGAAATATGCCCCTTGAGCTTTGCTTAAAATTAGCAAACTGTAAAATGTCCTGTTCTCTTCTGTGACCCTAAACAGCGTAATTAAACTCTATATACTAAAATGTCACTTTATGTATTTTCTATAGGACTTCCCTGGTGGCTCAGATGGTAAAGAATCTGCCAGCAATGAAGGATAAAAGTGAAAAGTAAGTCGCTCAGTAGTGCCTGACTCTTTGTGACGCCATGGACTGTAGCCCATCAGGCTCCTCTGTCCATGGAATTCTCCAGGCAAGAATACTAGAGTGGGTTGACATTCCCTTCTCCAGGAGATCATCCTGACCTAGGGATCGAACCCAGGTTTCCTGCACTGCAGGCAGATTTTTTACCACCTGAGCCACCAGGGAAGTCTCCTGCAATGCAGGAGACCTGGGTTCAATCCCTGGGTCAGAAAGATCCCCTGGAGAAGGTTCTATAACTGGCTTCATCTTTCCCTAGGGTTCCCATTCTCATTAATACCAGTATCTTCTGGTTTAAGAGAGTCTCTTTTGGGTAAATATTAAATCTATTTAAAGTTCCTGACAGAGCTATTCCTTCCCTTTCTAATGATCATTCGTCTCCTTTGTAATTTCCAATATGGCACCTAGGTACAGGGGAAGATTCCGTACCCTCATGGCAACCAAGAGAAGGGGCTAATGACCCTTGGGTTATTCCCTGGGCCTCACTAAGGAGTCCTATAGCCTACCACATAATGACTTAGCATCTAGTGGTGTGGCCCATTCCTTCTGGTCTGAGGGACATTTGGCTTGAGCCCACTGCTAAGACCTTTAGTTATGGCTTCTAGTTGTAAAGTCCACACTCTGGGACTGCCCCATTTTAACCCTCAGTTCCTACTGGCTCACTGTGTCCCACAACTTCTCTATCCCTTTACTCTGACATGTGGGAATTTGGGGGTCCCCTGTGTTGGCTACGGACAAGCAGGGGCTCTGTTCATGTCTGTTCACCTTGACAATATCCTTGGACTGTGTCGTTCCAGGTTGGGTATGCCCATGCTGGGTCAAGCCCAAGGAGCTGAAGGGATGTTCATGCTTCCTGTCATGTGGGAAAGTCTGTGACATCATCAACCCCTTTCCTTCTAGGCTGTGTATATATCAAACTCTATGCTCATACCTCCAAGCCAGCTCTTGATATTTAGAGGGGAGTTTGAAATGCCTCTTTCCCCTCTCTGCAACAATGATCATTGTCTCTGTATCCACTCAAGAGTTTAGTTTGAAATACAAGGTTGATTGGTGATTTTTTTTATTTTTCCCATCTCCTAAAGCAATAAGTTCACAGATGGGGGGAGACCACAGAAAGACTGGCAGATAGACATCATTGATTATCCTGTACAGGATATATTGGTTTAATGTCTAAAAATGCTTTTACGGTGAAGCTGGGTGATGGTGTGTGGGGGTTCATCTTACCTTTCTCTCTACTTTTGTGTATGCTGGAATTTTTCCATAATAGTTAAAAATAAATAAGTAAAAATACAGAAGCCCAGCACACAAAGATGAGTCATCCATCATCAGGTTGAGAGCTGAGAATAGCCACTGCACCTCAGCAGCTGGCAGAAGTCTGCAGATGAAGTTTGGGCTGAAGTCACCACACCTGTGCCCTAAGCCACCAGTGGCTCCTGCTTCATTAAAATACCAGGGGAAGCCCCTCATTTAGGCAGATTTAATTTTCAACTTTTATAATTCATTTAAAATTTGATCAAGGAGTTAATTTATGACAAGGGCAAGGGGTACCTTGCCAGCTCATCTGGTGGGCAAAGGCATTATAACTTAATTTATGGTTAAGGCAGCTTGTTATAATTGAGTGCAAAAAGGTGGTTTCTCGTCTGGGCTTTGGAGTCCCGAGGTGAGTGGATAGAGGAGTGGGTGTCCCAGGCTCTCCTTTGGGAGGTGGGGACGTGGGTACCCATGCAGGCAGCAGGAGGATATTGGCAGAGGGTACATTTTGATCAAATGCCATCCATCTAAATCTTGTGAGGGGCCTAGGGAAACCTATTAAGGCTGCTCCCCACCCAGGATGTCCTGGGCTTCTCCCATGGCTCTCTGGGAGGGGAGCATCTTCTTGAGAAAAGAAGGGAGGGGAATGCAGCTGGCAGGTCTGCCATAGGTGCCTCGCTTCCTGAGAAGAAATGGGAGAAAACTCAGGGGTGTTTGTGACAAGGCTGGGCGACATCGAGAGCTTTGAATTTGTTCAGTGGTTCAGGACATAACAGGGGTGTGTGTGTGTGTGTGTGAATGTGCGTACATGTAGATATAATGATGAGTGTGTGATAGTGTGGATGTGGAGGGATGTGGGTGATTGTGTGCAATTGTGTACACATCTGTGAATGTGTGTGTGTGAATGTGGGAGGGCATGTGTGTGTGCAACATACATTGGGTGTGTATGTTGTATAAGAACGCAGGAGAATACATGTGTATCTGTGAGTATGTGTATATCTGTAAACGTGTATATATCTAGATG
Source organism: Bos indicus x Bos taurus (assembly GCF_003369695.1). Classification (NCBI taxonomy): domain Eukaryota; kingdom Metazoa; phylum Chordata; class Mammalia; order Artiodactyla; family Bovidae; genus Bos; species Bos indicus x Bos taurus. Next base: position 42,926,323 of record NC_040093.1, read on the forward strand.
CATGTAGATAGGGGAGTTGAATATATTCTGAGTGTGTGCCTATGAATATGTGGTTTTCTTTTTAAATGTTTGGCCAGGCCATGTGTCATGCGAGATCTTAGGTCCCTGACCAGGGACTGAACCCTTGCCCACTGCAGTAGAAGCACAGAGTCTTAACCACTGGACCACCGGGGAAGTTCCTGTAATATGCGTTGAATTATAATGTGTGTCTGGGGAGGAAATGTGTTGATACCTGTGAACGAATATGGCCTGTGTGGATATGTGGATCTAGGTATGAACATGGGGACCTGAGTATGTTTCTGTGAATGTGTGTGTCCATATGTCTGCTGATGTGGGAAGCATGAATATATCTATGAAATGAGCATGTTCATGGTGATGTGTGTAGGCTTGAGAATGTGCCCCTGTGTGCGTGAACATGAAGACTATTTATCCATATACAGATAGGTGCATTTGTATGTCAGACTAGTGGTGGTGTGTGTGTTTGTGCATGTATGTGAGTAGACATCTATGTTCATTGAAATGGGGAAAATTTGACTGTATCTAAAAATGTGTCTGTATTAATATGAATGTCTGTATACTTGCAAATGAAAAATTGATGCTTTTGAACTGTGATGCTGGAGAAGACTCCTGACAGTCCCTTGGACTGCAAGGAGATCAAACCCGTCAATCTTAAAGGAAATCAACCCTGAATACTCCTTGGAATGACTGATGGTGAAGCTGAAGTTCCAATACTTTAGCCACCTGATGCGAAGAGCTGACTCATTGGAAAAGACCCTGATGCTGGGAAAGATTGAAGGCAGAAGGAGAAGAGGGCGACAGAGGTTGAGACGGTTGGATGGGATCACTGATTCAATGGACATGAACTTGAGCAAACTCTGGGAGATGGCAAGGGTCAGGGAAACCTGGCATGATGCAGTCCATGGGGTCGCAGAGAGTCGGATGCGACTTGGCGACTGAACAACGACAGCAACAAGATGTGCATGTGTGTGTGTGTGATGTGGGCGGAGGCATGTATAACTGAGAATGTGTGTACACATATTGGGGGGGAAGGAAGCGTGTGTGTGTGTGTGTGTCTGAGAGAGAGAGAGAAAGCTATGTGTGAACTTTGTGTGGACATGTGTGTTTATCTGTGTATGTGTGTCCCCGAGTGCATGCTCACACACATATGTGTTATGAGTGTGGCCGTCACGGCTGTGCACGGCATGCCCAGGCCCACACGATGGCTGGATCTGGTACAGTAAGTCCTCTACCTACAAACCTTCAAATTGCGAACTTTCAAAGATGTGGATGTACGTTCCATCAACCTCAGGTGAGAGTGAAGTTGCAGCTTGCTCTCCATCTCATATTGCTGACAATCCTTCAGCTCTACCATCTCCCTCCTCCTCCCCCTCCTCCAGTCAGTAGCTCTTCTTTGCCTGTTCACTCTGTACCAGCCCCTGTATGCCAGCTGTTGTACTGTACTACTATACTTTCCAAGGTAACTGTACTGTAAGATGAAAAGTGTTTTATTTTTTGAGTTTGTTTTCTATATATTGTTTGTGTGAAAAGTATTATAAACCTATACAGTACAGCACTATATAACCGATTGTGTTAGTTGGGTACCTAGGCTAACTTCGTTGGGCTTACAAACAAATTGGACTTACAAACACGTTCTCAGAAAGGAATTCACTCCTATGTCAGGGACTTACTCTATCAGGGTTTCTCTTAACAGGCTCTTGCCATCTTCCTCATTCTTTTCCCCATTCACAAATATTTATGGAGATCTTGGAAATGTTGGGCCCTGGGCTGGGCCCTGGGAACCTGCTGGAAAACAAGACAGCCGGGGTCCCACATGCACTCAGAGCATGAACTTGGAACTTCGTCCCTACAAGTCCCAAGGCCGGAGAGAAGTCAGCAGCATTTGCCTCCCTAGCGCCGCTTGTCCCACCTTCTCCACTACCCACAGGCACCACTGCCCTCCTGGTTCTCAGTTTCTTGGGGTCATTTGTCTGATTGTGTCTGTGTGTGTGTGCTCAGTCACGTCCAACCCTGCAACCTCGTGGCTTGTAGCCCGCCAGGCTCCTCTGTCCATGGGATTTCCCAGGCAAGAATACTGGAGTGGGTTGCCATTCCCTCCCCCAGGGGATCTTCCTGACTTGTCTGATTACATCCTGATAATGAATAACATGAGATCAACACACGGCCCTCAGGGATTGTATCATTACATATAAAAGGTAACTTCTGGGGGTACTTGTTCTGTGCCTGGCACCATACCTAAGGCTCCATTTATCTCATTCAGTTCCCCCAAATATTCCAAAAGCCAGGATTTATTATCCATAATGGGTATAGAAGTAGCTGAAGCTCAGAGAGGTGCAGTGGTTTTCTCGAAGTCACACAGCTAACCAGTGATTCAGGGTCCACACCAGGGCATGGGGTCCTAGTGATTTAATATGTGTCCCTTGCTCCAGGTCCTCCTAACTAAATGTATCCTCAGCAGAACTTCCCAGCTCCACTCTGAATTCCACCCATCTAAACAGCTTTCCTGATGTTTCCTCAGGGTGCCTCCTGCCTTGGGCCAAGATTAAAGACTTCAAGGATGCTTCTGTGCAGATTAGCAAAAAGGGCCCCACCCCGGCAGCTGCAGGCTGGAAAGGACAAGGCTTGTGAGCCCCGTGCCATCAGTCACCAGCCTGCTCGGCCCCTCTGTAGGCATCCGTGCATTGAAGGCCTGCCCATTGAATATGGCAGCCCCGGCCTGGATCGCACTGCACCCTGCACTTGGTGGCCCGTTTATCCTGTGCTCCCCCTTGTCCAAACCCACACACCCATCCTCTAAGGCCCCGCTCACATGCAATTTCCTCTGGTGAGTCTGTTTGGCTTGGCAGGGGCCCTTCTGAATCCCTGGCCTCTCTCCCTGCTGTTTATACCTCTCTCAGGCCACTGGCCACCCTCTACTCTGCTTCAGAGCTATTTGCAAGTGAATCTCAGCCTCCCAGCTTGACTGTAACAAAGGCTCATTCACCTTCGTATGCACCCCCATGGGCTGTTACTACCATTACTATTACTAGCATGCTGATCATTCTAGAGAGCTTCCTAGGAGTCTGGCCTTGAAGTCAGTGCTTTCTTAGCTTCATTCACATTTAACCCTCACAGCAGCCGTGAAAGTAGAGACTGTTGCCACCATTATTTTATAGATGAGGAAACTGAGGCTCAAAGAGGGTCAATCACTCCTTCAAGATCACACAGCCATGGAATGAGAGGGCTCAGGCTCAAACTGAGGGAGCTGTCCAGTTCTAAAGTCCTTGCCCTTCACCACCGCTGAACCCTTTCTCAGGAGTGTTGATGAATGGCTGTTTTTCTGAGGATGCTTATACTTTCAAAGAGAACTGAGTAGGGAAAACAATGCTTAACCCACAAGAATGGATCTCAAGGGGTGAGGTGGGGGTGGGGGTAAGGAATGTCCAGACCTGTGGCTTGGGTCAGGGGCAGAGATTCCTACCAAAGGAGCCTTTTCAGGGCCTTCCCAGCACAGCTCACAGGAAGCTGGAGCCTGGCAGGCTGGCCCGAGTCCCACTCTCCATTTCTAGAGGCCCCTTTTAAATTGGATGCTGTGACACAAGGGTTATGACACGCTTCCTCTAATGTGGGTCTGGGACAGAGTTGAGCCATTCGATTGCATTTACTGTAGCTGTGGTTTTTATGGCCACGTGCACTCTCCTTGGCTGCCCCTGGCCTCTCCCTCCCCGGGGGCCTCAGGGTAACGGGCATATTAAATAAATCTAGGGCGGGAATCACTGAGACATTCTTGGGCACCCTCGTTTCAGTTTTGAGAGAAGTAGAAGAGGCTCAGAGTTCTGGAGTATCGGTCCACGGACATCTACGGGGCTGTTGTATTTTTAGGACGCAAAGAGGGAGGGAGAGAGGAAGGGAGGGACAAAGCCCCTATAGCCTCACCTGGCTCATGGAGGCCACTGGGCCAGGCTCCTCGGGTCTCCTTATTCAAGTGAACTCCGGCCTGCCAGGTAGCGTTCAGGTAGCCACTGTCTGATGAATGGTGTTGTCTAGGCCACTCCACCCAGTTTTCCTATTCAATCTGCTCAGGACTTTAGGGACTTCCCTTGTAGCTCAGTTGGTAAAGAATCTGCCTGCAATACAGGAGACCAAGGTTCGATCCCTGGGCCAGGAAGATCTCCTGGAGAAGGAAATGGCAACTTACTCCAGTATTCTTGCCTGAAGAATCCCAAAGACAGAGGAGCTGGGCAGGCCAAAGTCCATGGGGTTGCAAGAGTCAGACACGACTTAGCAACTAAACCACCACCAGCAGGACTTTTCAACTTCCCATTTGACATTTTTGCTGGGTCATTTTCTATTGGAGGGAGGGGGTCGTTCTGTGTTTTATAGGAAATTTAGCAGCATCTGTGACCTCTACTCACTAAATTCCAGGAGGAAATCTCAGTGTGACAGCCAAAATGCCTTCAGACGTCACCAGACGTCCCCAGGCTGGGTGAAGCCTGGGGTTGAGAGTGGTCAGACCACCCTTGGTGAGAACTACCCTTCTAAACAGAAAGCTAAGCAACAGAGTGGTAGGTAACTCAAAGGGGAAAAGCAGGAAAGAAAGTAGTCTTGGGTATTTCTGTCCCTGTAAGATTCAGAACCCTCACAGCTGGGAAATACCCTCTGATGAGAGCCAATTCCCGTTTTGGTTAAATTCTGTGAGTCCCCCTCTGGTAGGTGATAAGAAGGATTCGGAGGTACTTGTCACGATGGGGCAACCCCATCTATTCTGTTCTGCACACACTTCCTGACCAGATACCATGCACCAGTCTTCATGCTAAGTGAACAGAGGCTCCTCCAGTTCATCTTGCAGGTTTCAGGCTTTGGAATGACAAAGCAACGTGTACATGCTCAGTTGTGTCTGACTCTTTACGACCCCGTGGACTGTAGCCTGCCAGGCTCCTCTCCAGGGGGATTTTCCAGGCATGAATACTGGAGTGGATTGCCATTTTCTCCTCCAGGGCATCTTTCGAACCCAGTGATCGAATCCTCATCTCCTGCGTCTCCTGCATTGAAAGTGGATTCTTTATCACTTGAGCCATTAGGGAAGCCCATGACAAAGGCAGAACTCTTCTTAAATTATTCATCCTCAGAAAATCAGACAAAGAACAAAGAATGGACAAGGGGAATAATAATTAAAAGCACAATAAAATGAGATGTCTTGGGCATTTATAAAAAGGGATGAGGTTTTTACAAGCTTGATCTCCCCAGGAGACTGGTGCTGTCAAGAAAACCCAGGACCAGAAGTGTTAAGAAACTTGTCCAAGGTCACACAGAAAGTAAGGACCTTAACCTTGGACTCATCAGGATTGGGCTCCGGAACCTGGGTGGAGGGGGGTTTCTTTCTTCCATACCAAATAATAAATGAAAGAATAACATCAAATATTACTGCTGACAAAGGTCCAGATAGTCAAAGCTATGGTTTTTCTAGTAGTCATGTTTGGACACGAGAGTCAGACCATAAAGAAGGCTGAGTACTCAAGAACTGATGCTTCAAACTGTGGTGTTGGAGAAGACTCCTGACAGTTCCTTGGACTGCAAGGAGATCAAACCAGTCAATCCTAAAGGAAATCAACCCTGAATATTCATTAGAAGGACTGATGCTGAAGCTGAGGCTCCAATACTTTGGCTACCTGATGCAAAGAGCTGACTCATTGGAAAAGACCCTGATGCTGGGAAAGATTGAAGGCAAGAGGAGAAGGGGACATCAGAGGACAAGTGGATAGCATCACTGACTCAATGGACATGAGTTTGAGCAAACTCTGGGAGTTGGTGAAGGACAGAAAAGCCTGGCATGCTGCAATACATGAGGTCTGCAAAGAGTTGGACACGACTGAACAACAGAACAACAGCAATGTCAAATAGCTACATACCCACCATCTATATTCTACACTTAAGTTTTGCTATTCTTGCTTTATCACGTATCCACCCTCTATCCAACCTTCACTCGATTTTATTTACTTTTATGTGTACTTATTTCTTAGTAAGTTTCAGACATCAGTACACTTTGTCCCTAGACATAGCCTGCCTATCAGTCACTAGGGTTCAATATTACATCATTTTTTAGATAAAATTTTTCTAAAATATATCCTTGAGATAAAGAAGATACGGTGCATATACACAATGGAATATTACTCAGCTATAAAAAGGAATGAAATTGGGTCATTTCTAGAGACGTAGACAGACCTAAAGTCTGTCATACAGAGTGAAGGAAGTCGGAAAGAGAAAAACAAATACATTACCACATGTATGTGGAATCTAGAAAAATGATATAAATGAATCAATCTGCAGGGCAGGAATAGAAACTGTAGGGAACAGATATGTGGGCATGCGGAGTGGAGGGTTAAGGAGGGTGGAATGAATTGGGAGATTGGGATGGACAGATGTGCACTGCCATGTGTAAACAGAGAGCTGGTGGGAAGGGGAGCAAGGGGAGCTCAGCTCAGTGCTCGCTGGTGATCTAGATGGGTGGGGTGGTGGGGGGTGGGAGGAAGATCTGAGAGAGAGAGGATACATGCGTACATATAGCTGATTCACTTCATTGTACAAAAGAAACTTACAGTTGTAAATCACCTATACCCCAATTTAAAAAGAAAAAATTTACATCTATGAAATGTGTAAACCTGCATCATACCAGTACATGAGTTCTGACGACTGCATATACCTTCATAATATACACGCCCTATCAAGATACAACACATTAGCTTCTCCCATTAAAATTCTCTCAGAGGTCTTCCAGTCTCTACCGCAGAAACAAGTAACTCTTTCGATCTTTTTTTTTTCCCCATCATGAATGAATTTAGCCTGCTGTAGAACATTTTTTTTTTAAATGGACTTATAACGTATGTATGTGAGAGTGTAAGGCTTTTCACCAAGCGTCATGTTTTTGAGATGCGTCCATGGTTTTACGTGTATCAGTGGTCTGTTTCCTTTTATTGCTGAATTCTATCACATGACTTTATCTGAGTTTGTTTATCCATCCTCCGTTTATGACCATCTAGGCTGTTCCTGGATTTTGGACAACTATGAGTTAAATGGCTGTGACAGTTTGTAAGAGACAAACAATTGTTAAGGGCAAGATGTAGCCTTTGGTAGACATATGCCTATATTTCTTTTGGATAAAATACCTAAGTCTAAATTGGCCACAGTATAGCTGTGTGTATAGTTATAAAAAACAAAACAAAACAAAACCATCTCCTTCCACCAACCACCTCACTTCCTACATTTAAGTTCCTATCAACAACACATGCAAGTTAGTTTTTCCACATCCTTGCCAGCATTTACTGTTGTCAGTTTGGTTTTTTTTTTAAGTTTTAACTACTCTGGTGGGTATGTAGTGGTAGCTCAAGGTGGCTTTTAATTTGTATTTTCTTAATGACTAATGATGGCTGTCCGAGTGGCACAGCCACCTGCCAATGTAGGAGATGCAAGAGATGAGGGTTTGATCCCTGGGTTGGAAAGATTCCCCGGAGTAGGAGATGGCAGCCCATTCCAGTATTCTTGCCTGGAAGATCCCATGGGCAGAGGAGCTTGCTGGGCTACAGTTCATGGGGTTGTAAAGAGTTGGGCATGACTGAGCATGCACACATATAATGACTAATGATCTTGACACTTTTTCATGTGTTTATGGGCATTCATAAAATCCCTTTCATTTGTAAATTATTTGTTCAAATCTTTGTCCTTTAAAAGATACTGTATTGTTTGTCTGTTTAATTGTGAGTCAAAGGAGTACTTTATATATTCTCAATAACACTCCCTAAACAGATAGATAAGTTGAGGTCTATAGTTTTAACCTTCAGGAGGCCAGTAGAGATGAAGAGACTTGGGGTGTTCAAACTGTTCATTCTGCAGGAGGAGACACTCAGGTTGACATGAGTCAGATCCCCCCTCACTTCCCCACCCTAACCCATGGCTGGGTAAATCACCAAGCTGAGAAGTGCTCTGCACCCTTAGAAACAGCGGGGGTAAGGTTTCTTCCCTGGTGGTCCACTGGTTAGGACTTTCCCTTCCAGTGCGAGGTGTATGAGTTCGATTCCGTGTCCAGGATCTGAGAGCCCGCATGCCTCATGTCAAAAAAAAAAAAAAACAGAACATAAACAACAGAAAGAATATTGTAACAAATCCAATAAAGACTTTAAGAAATGGTCCACATCAAACAAATCTTAAAAGAAAGAAAGAGAGGGGGTAAGGGAATAAAAAGCTAGGCAAAAGAGGAGAAGGAGAGGGGATAGGTATGAGAAAGAAGTTGGAAGGAGTTAAGCCCAGGAGGCTGTGTCCCACACCCAGCTTTCCTTCTCCTAGAGGTCAACTTCTCTTCACACAGAGGTTTTACAGACACTTCTGTACTGAGTTCTGTGTCCTTTGGATCTGTGATAGTCATTTCTGCTGTTCAACATCCCACCTCTCCTTCAATATTTCAATATTTCCACCTCTCCTTCTTTCTGATTCAACAAAGCACTATATTGTCTTGCCTCCTTTGAAATTAGACTGGCCATGTGGCTTTCTTAGGCTGCTGAAAAGTGAGCAGAAGTTGACTTCTGGGCAGAAAAATGTAACAGCCAGTACAATATTTGTTTTCTATGTTCTCTTCCCACTGTTGTGGTGGGTCTGTGAGCGATAGCCATGAGCAGAGCCCTGTGCTGACAAGAGTTAGATAGGTAGCATTAGTATGAAATCAACTTTCTGCTGAAGTTTTGTGGTTGTCTGTTACTGCAGCATAACCTAGCCTATCCTGATTGATAGAGGATTGCTGCTTTCTCTTTCCACAAGCTGCTGAAGAAGTACGGCGGAATTTATATAATTCAGCTCTTTCCCTTCCTTCGACCATAGCTTTCACTGTGCTATGAAACTGATAGCTTGATTATCTTACAGCCAATGAATAACTGTAACAGTCAGAACTTGATCTTGCCGCTGTTTCTTCTCTTCTCTTGGCCTTTTTTTTTTAAACAGCAGGAAAGTGGTTTTGATTTTTAATGTATGATAACCAGCAAAGTGAATTAGAGCACATTTTAATTCAGGCAAAACAAACAATTTAATTTTGTTTTTGAAATAAGGATGAAAGAGTGTAGAAATCATGTGAACTTACAGCCTCTCATGGGGTCCCAAAAGGCTTCACATTGGCAAACTAAGCAAACGCTGCCCAGAGAAAATAAGAGTCACGAGGAGAAACCCAGTCCTCTGGCTGTTGAAGAGTCTCTTCTAAGAGATGCCTGGGACCCAATATTCAGACCAGTCACAGAAGAAGGTGGAATCAGTTCGCCAGAGCTGAACGTACCTTCTCTTCTACAGTCATGGCCGATATTTGTCAACCAGTTCCTGCTCATTAATGATTAGCAAATTCATACCTTCCCAAATTTAGGAATCCAGTTACCAATGGATGGCTCATTAAGTGTTTCAGACTCTTTAGCATATCAAAGTGGTGTTTACAAAGGGCCTAGCACTTGGCTTTGGGAATTAAAGAGAAAATAAAAGTCCAGTTGATTCTACGCTATTCAACAAATATTGATTGATCGCTTTTACAGGGCCCAGTAATCACCATCCATATATGAATCTGCCCAAAATAAAGTAAGTAGGGTCCGGTTAAATCCCGGGGATGAGAAGTGTCAACAGAGAACCAATTGACCACTTTTATTTTTTTTTCCCCACCAGTGAATGCTCACAGATCAGCCTTCTCCTTGGCTCTGGAGCAGAGATGGGAGCGAAGTACCAGAACTTGGAGGGTCCTGGTGCTGGCGGTGATGTTTTCAATTGTAATGCCAATTCACTCTCTTCCCCAGCCTGGCTTCTTTCAGGAGCTTGGCCTCTGGACCTGGGCTCATTTTTGTGGCTATATCAATATCCTTCGTGATGGCCCAGCTTGCATACGATGGATAATGATCTGCTCTTGTGATTATCATTCATTTTGCAATTTTATTTCAATCAAAAGAGTAAGGCTCAAGGGTGTGGCCCTACCCAACTCCCCAAGGCTGGGATCTTAATTCCCTGGGCTGAGACCCCCTGATGAGCACACATGGAACTGATTTAGTGGCCATATGGCCTAACGGCAGAGGGAATCACACTAGAGAAGCTGGCTTCTCTGCAAGCCTGTGTTTCTAGACCGTGTATATGGCTTGCAGTATGGAGTCACTGGACTTTCCAGGTGGAAGTAGTGGTAAAGAATCTGCTGCCAGTGCAGGAGACATAGGAGATGGGAGTTCGATCCTTGGGTCGGGAAGATTCCCTGGAGTAGGAAATGACAACCCACTCCAGTATTCTTGCCTGAAGAACCCCACGGACAGAGGAGCTTGGTGGCTATAGTCCACAGGGTCACAAAGAGTCGGACATGACTGAGTGACTTGGCACGCACTGGATGCCAGACATGGCTACACGCACTACTTCTATGATCTCAGTCAATCATAGCAACTACCCAGGAGGCAAGTGTTATTTTTATCCCCATTTTGTAAATGAGGAAACTGAGACACAGAGACAAAGGCCCAGTGAACTTGTAAATGGAAGACTCAGAATTTGCTCTCAGCAAGCTTAAAGTGCTTCCCTAGTAGCTCAGCTGGTAAAGAAGCTGCCTGCGTTGCGGGAGACCTGGGTTCTATCCCTGGGTTGGGAAGATCCCCTGGAGGAGGGAACAGCTACCCATTCCAGTATTCTGGCCTGGAGAATTCCATGGGCTGTATAGTCTATGGAATGGCAAAGAGTCAGTCACGACTGAGCAATTTTCACTTTCATTTTCAAGCTTAAATCTATTGCAGAGCTAAGAAATTTAGGGACTTCCCTGGTGATCCAGTGGTTAAGACTTTACCTTCCAATGCAGGGAGTGTGGGTTTGATTCCTGATAAGGGAGTTAAGATCATAAATGCTTCACAGCCCAAAAAAACAAAAATTAAAGAGAAGCAATATTGTAACAAATTCAATAAAGACTTTAAAAAATAGTCCACATTAAAAAAAAATCTTAAAAAAAAGAACTTTAAGAACCTTAAAGAACCATCAAGAACTTTTAAGAATATTGTACCATGCTATGCTATGCTATGCTAAGTCACTTCAGTCATGTCCAACTCTGTGCGACACCATAGACGGCAGCCCACCAGGCTCCCCCGTCCCTGGGATTCTCCAGGCAAGAACACTGGAGTGGGTTGCCATTAGCCAGGGTAAAAAGAAGTGAATTAAGAGAGTTGCAGTCTTCTTGGCAACCTGCTAAGGAATATAGTAAGCCAAGCAGGCTGTTTTGAACAAATTTAGGCTCTATGTTCTGGGAGAGGGGTAATGGAGCATTTACAAAAACCTAGGTGATTAAAAATTATTATGCATTAATCAACAAAGCCAATATAAAATGAAAAGGGAAAACCATAAAATAGTATGTATAGTTCAGTTCAGTTTAGTTCAATTGCTCAGTCATGTCCAACTCTTTGTGACCCCATGGACTACAGCACGCCAGGCTTCCCTGTCCATCACCAACTCCCAGAGCTTGCTCAAACTGATGTCTATTGACACAATGATGCCATCCAACTATTTCATCCTATGTCGTCCCCTTCTCCTCGTGCCTTCAATCTTTCCTAGTATCAGGGTCTTTTCCAATGAGTCAGTTCTTCTCATCAGGTGGCCAGAGTATTGGAGTTTCAGCTTCAGCATCAGTCCTTCCAATAAATATTCAGGACTGATTTCCTTTAGGATGGACTGGTTGGATCTCCTCACAGTCCAAGGAACTTTCAAGACTCTTCTCCAACACCACAGTTCAAAAGCATCAATTCTTCGGCACTCAGCTTTCTTTATAGTCCAACTCTCACATCCATATATGACCACTGGAAAAACCATAGCTTTGACTAGACAGACCTTTCTTGGCAAAGTGATGTCTCTGCTTTTTAATATGCTGTCTAGGTTGGTCATGGCTTTTCTTCCAAGGAGTAAGCATCTTTTAATTTCATGGCTGCAATCACCATCTGTAGCAATTTTGGAGCCCAGGAAAATAAAGTCTCTCACTGTTTCCACTGTTTCCCCATCTATTTACCATGAAGTGATGGGACCAGATGCCTTGAAATTAGTTTTTTGAATGTTGAGTTTTAAACCGGTTTTTTCACTCTCCTCTTGCACTTTCATCAAGAGACTTTTTAGTTCCTTTTCACTTTCTGCCATAAGGGTGGTATCATCTGCATATCTGAGATTATTGATATTTCTCCCAGCAATCTTGATTCCAGCTTGTGCTTCATCCAGCCCAGCATTTCACATGATGTACTCTACATATAAGTTAAATAAGCAGGCTGACAATATACAGCCTTGAGGTACTCCTTTCCCAATTTGGAACCAGTCTGTTGTTACATGTCTGGTTCTAACTGTTGCTTCTTGACTTACATAAAGATTTCTCATGAGGCAGGTAAGGTGGTCTGGTATTCCCATCTCTTGAAGAATTTTCCACAGTTTGATTTGTTGTGATCTACACAGTCAAAGGCTTTGGTGTAATCAATAAAGCAGAAGTAGATGTTTTCCTGGAATGCTCTTGCTTTTTCTATGCTCCAACGGATGTTGGCAATTTGATCTCTGGTTCCTTTGCCTTTTCTAAATCTGTATGTGTAGTACAATCACATTTATATAAAAGCAGGAGAACTATATTTGTCTGTACATCTTTCTAATAAAAATGCAGAAAGTTACTGGAAGGATGTACACAAAAGATGGCTAAGAGTATGGAGCCACTGTTGCTGCTTGCTGTTTAGTTGGAAAATTGTGTCCAAGTCTTTGCTACCCAATGGACTGTAGATAACCAGGCTCCTTTGTCCATGGGATTCTCCAGGCAAGAATACTAAAGTGCTTTACGATGCCTTTCTCCAGGGGATCTTCCTGACCTAGGGATCGAACACACATCTCTTGCAATGTCAGGTGGATTCTTTACCACCAGGGCCACTTAGGAAGCACGTCAGTCTCCATTACTGGCTGCCAAACACTGCATTTACCTCTAAAGAGAGCAGGATGGAGAGCATGGTGAAGAGGGAATTTTTCCATCTGGTTCTGTGGAATTAAGGTTTGCTTAGACTTATTTCACAGTAAGGATGTGCTGTGCTGTGCTTAGTCACTCAGTCATGTCTGACTCTTTGTGACCCCATGGACTGTAGCCCACCAGGATCTCTGTCCATGGGGATTCTCCAGGCAAGAATACTGGAGTGGTTGCCATGCCCTCCTCCAGGGAATTGCCTCAAAGGGATCTATCCCAGTTCTCCCACATTGCAGGCAGATTCTTTACCCTCTGAGCCACCAGGGAAGACCCACAGTAAGGATGTACTCATATACTATTATGTAACTTTTAGAAAGACAGCTTTATTAAAAAGATACAAACAAATGTCAGCAAAGATATGGAGGGAGTCAGATTTGGACTGCAAAATGATGTAAATTCTTTGGAAAATAGTTTAGTGGTTCCTTAAAACGCCATACAGAGTTACCATACAACTTAGCAATTCCACTCGAAAACTCTTAGGTGAATGTTTATTGCAGCATTGTTATAGCAACCCCAAAGTGAAAACAGCCAAAATGTCCACCAACTAATGGACTGATAAATACAATGGGTAAATGAGAAGAAAAGAAAGTAAGTAGCCAGACAGTGGAATATTATGCACCATAAAAATGACATACTGATCCAAGCACAACATGAATAGACCTTGAAAGCACACTCAGTGAAAGAAGCCAACCACAAAACATCATGTGTCCTGTAATTCCATTTATAGGCAATGTCCAGAATAGGCAAATACATAGACAGTGAGTGGATCAGTGGTTGCCCAGAGTTGTGGGTATGGAGGTAGGGGATGGGGAGTGACTGCTAATGAGTATGAGGTTTCTTTTGGAGGTGGTGAAAATGTTCTAAAATTAGATTGTCATGCTGATTGCACAATGCAGTGAACATGCTAAAAAATGGGTGTTTATGGTACGTGAAATATATCTGAACAAAGCTGGTCTTTAAAAAAATATCTATGCAATGTATTTCATTTAGTGTTACAGGCTATAACATTTTGGAATTCCATTTTCTGATGATAAATGAAACATGGTTAAAAACACTTAGTTGACATATATAGATGTAACTAAGAAAATTAAAGTCACCACACTTAAAAATGTATATTGGATTGGCCAAAAAGTTCACTTGGGTTTTTCCATAAGATGTTACCTGCGTCTTAAATGACACTGGCTCATAGTAGAAATTTGGATAGTATAGAAGGGCATAAAAGAACAACTAAGGAATTTTTTCCTCATCTGAAACTCCCAATCGCTCTCTCCAGTGATAACCAGTTTTATCAACTTCATACATTGGTGCCCAAAACCCCTCGGTGCACACACAAGCATGCAAAGCACATGTATGCACACATGCATGCTAAGTCACCTCGGTATGTGTCTGCCTCTTTGTGATCCTATGGACTACAGCCCCCCAGGATCCTCTGTCCATGGGATTCTCCAGGCAAGAGCACTGAAGTGGGTTGCTATGACTTCCTCCAGGGGCTATTCCACACCCAGGGATAGAACCCATGTCTTTCAGGTCTCCTGCATTGGCAGGCAGGCTCTTTACCACTAGTGCCACCTGGGAAGGCCATACACACATATAATTTGGTATATATATATATATATATATATAGAGAGAGAGAGAGAGAGAGAGAGATGTACATATATATTTAGTTAAAAATAACTGAGAACATTCTCTACTATGACTCTTGACTTTCAGAAGTGAACAGCTTACCTTGCGGTCCTCCCCGTCAGCGCCTCTGGGCCTGGCTCCTCATTGTAGCAGTCGGGTGGCACCTCGCAAGGCGCTGGCCATCCTTTTCTTGCTGGCATCTCCCATGTTTTGGTTTTGTCAACACTGCTGCCTCCAACACCGAGTATGGGATGCTCTCACCGGAGGGGATCTCCAGGTCAAATATAAACAGGGTATGGGAGGCTTATTAATCCATGCCCTCTCCAAAATTTTGTTTTGTCTTGGTTTAAGTAGTTAATTCATGCCCATGGTACAAAATCTGAAAGCACAACAGGGTACAATTCCACTTCTGGGTGTTTCTTGAAAGAAAACTAAACCACTAGCTGGAGAAGATGTCTATGCCCACTCTTCACTTTCATGCAGCATTATTTGCAAGAGCCAAGATGTGGAAACAACCTAAGTGTCTATGGATAGATGAAAGGACCATGGAATATTACTCAGCCATAAAAGAAGGAAGTCCTGCCATTTGTAACAACATGGATAAATTTTGAGGGCGTTAGGCTAAGCGAAATAAGTCAGACAGAGAAAGATAAATACTGTATGATTTTATTTAAATGTGGAATCTGAAAAACAATTAAAAACTAAATTGATGGATACAGAGAACAGATTGATGATTGCCAGAGAGAAGCTGGGAGTTGGGCAAAATTGGCGAATGGGGTCAAAGTTACAAACTTCTAGTTAAAGATAGGTCCTGAGGATAAGGACAGCATGGTGACAACAGTTAATAATGATGTATTAGATATTTGAAAGTTGCTAAGAGAATGAATCTGAGCAGTACTCATCACAAAGAAAAAACTTAGTAGTAATACCTCTTCGGTGATGGATGTTAACTAGGCTTCTTCTTGTGATCATTTTACAATATGCACAGTATAAAGTCACTGTGTTATATACATACAACTAATATAATGCTATATTTCCATTGTATCTCAGTTTTCCCAAAAAGCATAACAGGGTGTACAATGAAAAGCACATCTCTTCTGCCTCGTGTTCATGCAGCATTATTTACAACAGCCAAGATGTGGAAATAACCTAACGTCTGTGGATTGATAGGATAGAAATGATGGTGGAATATTACTCAGACATGAAAAAGAAGGAAATCCTGCCATTTACAACAACATGGATAAACCTTGAGGGCATCATGTTAAGCAAAATAAGTCAGAGAAAGATAAATGCCCTTAGTGAAACAGTACTAATCCCTGGAGCAAATTGTCTGTGCCAAGCTTTGGTCCCTTCACAAACCTTCTTAAAGCAGTATTTTAAATCGCGAAGAATGCCTTTCAGGATGAATTTTGCAAGATGCCAATACAAATGAATACCTCAGTTCTTAGAGGTCAAGCAGAATGTTTCCAACTGGTAAATATGAAATAGCTTTTAAGAGTGAAATAGATAGCTTCCTTTTCCCCAAATTAGGTGGTGAGGTAACAGCATTCTGGATCTCTATAAAGAATTCTATAATTGGGGTGATAATACTGGGTAGAAAGATTTAACTACACACACACACACACAGTAGAAAGTTGAGTCAGAAATTTGAGTTAGACTGGCTAAACTTGAACCTCAACTCTATTGCTGACAAACCATGAACCTGAGTTATGAAATCTCTCTGAACCTCAGCTTGCTAGGCTGTTGGACTGGGGGTAATATTCTCTACTTTGCAGTTTTATGGGCAGCAGGCCAGAATTAGGATGAAGTGACAGAGATATTCATGTTTAAAGCGGCACCCCAAACCTCAATCCAATCGAGATAAATAATATTTTAATACAATATTTCAAAAAATCAAATTAGTGAACTATGGCCTTGGAGCTGGCCACTGTTTATGTAAAGATGATTTCATTGGAATTAGAGATGATTTATGTAGAGCCTCAAGTTCAACGTCTGACACTTAGACATAGGAGACTCAAGGAGCTTGGATTTGGTGGTGTTAGGTGGATTCTTGGATCAGAAGATACCTAATTGAAAACGTGGTCCAGTGATTCTCACATCCCCTCCCCACTCATTCCTATTGCTCACCACGGAAATGGGGCTCCCGCCTCAAGCCATTTATCAGAGTGGCAGATTAAAATTATGTGACAGGAAGTTTTCTGTTCATATTGTAATCTAACCGAATCACCAGTTCTCTATTGATAATTCATTATGGGATGCCGCTCTCTTGCTGAAGCTCTGAAACGCTTTTTGCCATAATGATTTTAAACCTCACTTCTATAATGGCCTCCTGACAGCGTCCATCAGCATCCCTTCCGTGTACAATAATATCATTCTGCAATCCGTCTTGGGAGAATGCTTAAAAGCTTTCTCTCATTTTCTCCATTTAACTCATGTATTCTTTGAGTTTTTACATTAAATGGTCATTCTTAATATCCCATGACACGTCACCTCTTTTCTAGAGAGGACACAGTACTTACCCGATTCCAGAATCTATACTAATCAAATCACGCTTTCCCACTTCAGCTGAGAGCAGTTTGTTCAGTAGAACAGCATTTAATCTGGAGGAGGAACTTATGAAAGAGAACAAAAACAATTTAAGCTGCAGTTGGTTAAATGTGAACGTGATTGATGCAATTTGTTGTATAAAAAGGAATTAGCAGATATTGAAGTCAAGTTGTGGAATGAAGGTCAAAAATGCCCAGATTTATTGTCCGTAGACAACCGACAACAAGGCTTTCTTTAGAGCCTAACCAGGGTATACAGTGGATAAACATTTGCATTTTGCTATGGAAGGAGAAGAAAGGCTACAGCTAAGGCTTTAAGTGTACGCTGTGATCTAGTAATTTAAAAACACAGAAAATCCATCCTTGAAACCCTGATGCTTTATTCCAGATTGCCTCCACTCTGCTTAATCTGTGCTTCCCAGCTCTGCCTTGAGCAAGAAGCTAGAAAGTCGACTTACAGCACCTATTTTTAAGGAAGAAAGAACATCTGATCATCCACTCGACTTCCCTGTAGGATTCAAACACAAAACGGAAAACTTGAAGCCTGAATTCCTTTAAGGTATGAAAGGACAGAACTGACTTTTTGCCTTGAGGCCCCTAGACTGGGAGTATTTTGATTTTAAGAGTCAGGGACCTCCAAACCTGCAGGCTGATTTCTTTCTCCTGCAGATAGAAAGTTCCATCTCACTAATGGATTGGGGGCAGGACATGGGATGTGTTGGGAGGCCAGTAATGGAGAAGATGTTCATTTCAATCCGAAAGTGGCTGGAGGTTGAGAGGAGGTCAGTGAGCAAAGACAAGGGACTGTGAATCATCCATCCTTTTGACACGGGCACCAGCCCTGAGGGGAATAGATGAATTTGACTGACCTACCCAGAATCTGCTTGGTGAGGACCCCGAGAACAGAGAGCAAAAGTTCTGTAAACATTGGAGCCAGAGATATCTAGGTTTGAATTCTGTCTCTGCCACATAATAGCTGTGTGACTTTGAGCAAGTCACTAGACCTTTCTGAACCTCAGTTTCCTGATCTGTATAATGGGGAGATGACAATGCCTAACTTGGATGCAGCAAAGAGAACAGATATAATCTTTGTAAAGCACCCCACAGGGTAGCTTGCACACAGTCTGTTCTCACCAAAGTGGCAGTTTCTTACCATCCTATGTAGCCTGTGTCCCTAGATGTCCTCGAGTGGCCAATTGTAACTTGATGGATTGCAACAGCCAAAATTTCAAACAGCTATTTGGATTGTAAACTGACTCGTTTATTCCATTTAAAAGCAACCGACAAATACATTGTGAAATCAAAATGATGGGAGGACTTCATATAATGGAATTTGTCTTGCACTTTAAAAATTAATCTTTAAAAACTCCATTTTGCCATGTCCGGTTGCCAGGGTGTCATTGGCAAAGACCTCGGTTAGAGAGAGAGGCTGTGCCATCTCCTTTATCCAAAGGTATTTATTTTATTTTATGCTTGCATTCTGGCTCACGGAGCCTCCAGGCTGGCATCGTGTTGGATGAGAAATCCATTTGTTTGGGCAACTTCAGGAGGGAAATTTGCCCAGAAAACTGGCTGGAGCTGGCTTTGGAAAAAGCCAAATTAGGTCTCTAGCAGACTGGAGTCCCTTCCAAATGAGTTCCCAGCGGGCAGGGGGTGTTCAGTTCTGTACAGTGCGCAGCCTACACTGAGAGCCCCCAAAGCGTGTTAAACAAAGAAGACCCAGCCATTGGCAGTCACAACGATTGGCAGATATCAGATTGCATTCCTTTGTCTGCTGCCTGGGTTATTTTCATACCCCGGTCCAACCTTTGTAAAGGAACAAGCTTAAATGCTGACAAATTTCCCCCTCCATAAGAAATTGCTTCTACAATTTGTCTTTTTAGCTGAGCTTCTGTGGGTCTGTGTAGCATAAAAAAAAAAAAATGTTGTCCTTGTCACCTGCCATTTTTCCAGCCAGCCTGACACCCCCGGGCTTCCCAACAGCTCTCTGCAGCAGGAGCTGTCTCTGAGCTCTTAGCACCACCAGATAATTGAGGTTGTCACATCTCTTGTTCATTGTTTTTTCCAGCCCTGGAAAAATGCAAATATTTCATTGTAGTCATTAATTTTCCCATCCTTTTCTTCAAGCATCTCGTCGGTGTGATCTGATGAAAAGGGCTGAAGGCAT